>NC_066584.1:238057493-238722993 GCF_024323335.1 Lathyrus oleraceus | reverse complement strand
GGTGTCTGAGTGCGATTGAAAATGCACTGCGACATGATGATGCCTACACTGAGGGAGAGGGAAACTCTTTCTTTCTTGACTCATGGGGATTAGAATTTTCAAAGTGTTTTTCTACCGGTAAAGATTTGATGGACACCAGTGGAACCTTTGCTACTACTGAGCAAATTGCATGGATAGTTTCTGCGGCAGCTGATATTTTTGTTAGAAAAGAGAAACAAGGCTTATCGTTAGAGACCCCCTTTCTTTTGTTCCTCGTCCCTTCTGAAAAAAAAGCTGGCCAGGTTAGATAAAATTCTTTTACATGCTTACAATTTCATCTTTGATAAAAATCTCTATCTCGAAACACCTTCTCACTTTGTTGATAATAACTTGAGTTGTAAAAGTTTAAAATTGATAACACAGGTCCGAACGGTTTGCAAGCCTTTGAAGTCTCTAGGAATACATACAGTGAGTCTTCATCCTGGTGCTTCCTTAGATCATCAGATTCAAGGGTAATTGCTTAAATCTTGTCTTTTGTTTTCCGTTGTTTAACATATTGATATTGATGTGTATGTGTTTGATCAATAAGACATGATATGCAAGGAGCTATTAGAGCATATGATTTTTTTTCCACTGACCAATTTTTGGTAATGCATGTTGTTGTTCTTTTATTCAAGTCCACTGATTACTATCGATCCTTGTTTGCATGAATATTTTTGAGAACGTGCATCATATATCTAGTTGTTTTAAGGTCTTCTCAGATTTACTCTTTTATGGTAACCAACTTATTGAACATTTGTTTTATCTTCAACAGTCTGAAAAGTTGTGAGCCTGAGTTTCTCATTTCTACTCCTGAGAGGCTCTTGGAGCTTGTTTTGTTGAAGGCAATTGATATTTCTGATGTCTCTATGCTGGTATGTTTTCTTTCCAATGTTCCATCCAGAGAGTATGTATATATCTATTTAAAGAAGAAAATATAAAACAATGTTACAGTCTGTTCCACTGGTATCCTCCAATTCCCTTACATCAAAGGTCCTTATGATTCTTTGAGTACCTCTTCCTCCTCAACAACCAACTATATTCCTCCTGTCACAAGCTCCTTGTCATGCCACATCTGCTCCTCCTTTTCCTCAATCAGACCTGTACTGATTCTGAATTATTTGGCTGTGCAAATGTTTTGCAATCTGTTTCACTGGTATCCTCCAGGTCGTTATGATTCTTTGAGTACCTCCCTTCCTCTTCAACAACGAACTGCATTCCTCCTTATTACCCATCCAATGCAAACAAGATCCGAGTCATATTTTCTTGCTCCCAGCTCCAAGTTAATATACATTTTTGATCGGTACATATTTTTGTATCTTCCTATGGGGGATTTGTGTGGAAGGTAAATGAACTTTGGTAGGGGAAATGACTCAATCATTGTTTGGTCAACATTCCCATGGAGTCTGCGTATTTTATGATTGAATACATTGCTATATTTGAGTGGTAGAAACCCGGTTGATTTGTACTTGAAATATGTTTACTTTTGCTGTGTTTTTCTCTATTAATTTAATATTCATGTTTGTGCTTCTTTTCTATCATTATAATCAAATTATTTTGCATAGGAGTTGAGTGACAATTATAGGCATCTTTTATTATTAAAATAACTGTATGCACGGGTTTTTATGATTGAAGTATTATTACCTTTTATTCTTTATATGGTCGTGCTAACTTGTGCCCTAAAGTCACTAGTTAAGGAATCCAAAAGTAGATGTTTATCATTGAATAAGACAATATTTTGACCTTTAAAAGTTGAATGCATGACTTTTAGAATATTCTACATTTGGTTCCTTAACTTGTGTCCTTGGGGCACAAGTTAGCATTAGCCTACTTTATAAGTAAGTTCCAAACACCTTTTTTTTTTATAACATATTCTATTTATCATCTTTTATTGATTAGTTAATGTTTTGGTATTAAATAGGTTATTGACGGGCTCAATGCTATTTGCAATGCTGGCCATGCTGATGCAATAAAATCCATCAAGAAGCTTATTTCTGGCAATCCCACTCTTGTGGTTTTCAATGATAGCAACCATACATCTATCCCAGTAGTTAGGCATCTTCTGACAGGACCCATTTGTAGAATATCTATTAATAATTCAATCGCCAGCCAAAGTTCATGCATTGTACAGTCTGTTCAAGTGTGTACATCAGATGAGGATAAACATGTTAAGGTAAATTTATTGCTATGCTAGTGATGGATTCTATTTTATAGCCCCCCTATTCTTTTTAGTTGTCGTTTGATGGTCATTTATATATACCAAGAAGGTTAACAAATTTTGTTATTTTTTATGAAATGATTTTATTTTCACAACTTTCACGATTTCTTCTTTCATAAGCCTACACGTTAAAATGTTTATAACATTTAAAAGCATTAAGTCCTCATTATTCTTTTTCCTTTTCCACCCTTAAAACTTGTAGTTTACACATCCTTATACTAGATTTTCATTTAGTGATTATGGTCAATACTGCCATGGAAAATGCTTGCATGTAGCTATGCATTTTTATTTGGAAGTCAGGTTTTAAAATCACTTGTTATTACTATTATTCTTGCAGAGCATTGATGTCCTATGTCAATTTTGGAGCAGCCAGAATCATAATTCAAACCTTCTATATATTTTGAGGAAGGATGTCAAGAGCCATAAATTGGTCAAGACTCTCAAATCCATGGGCTGTTCAACGTCACTTGAATCTGATGCAACTACTAGGTAACACCAAATGCCTTTGTGCGTATTTTGGTTTAACTTCTTCTAATGATGATATGCACCATGACCTCAAAAAATAGCTTACAAGAAATCTTTTCTATTTTCTAATGTACTGTTTTGTCACAGTGTGGATCCAAAAAGGAGATTGGTTACAATGATTGATTTGGAGGATATCTCTACTGCGGATATAGGGATGTATGATGCAATAGTCCTACCAAGTTTTGTGCCCACTATGGACACCTATGAGCATATATTGACAACTATGGCCCGGCAAAGTGTCAATGGCATTTTGTATGGTTTCTTAACAAAAAGAGATACAGAACATGCTGGACCACTCATCTCAATTCTTGAACAATGTGGGCAGGAAGTGCCTGAAACCCTGAAAGATCTTCATCAGTCATCAAATATGTCGGAAGATTGAAATTGAAGGTACTTTGTCATCCTTTTCTTGTGAGTTGTGGTCAATTCCAGGTTTGGAAATGAGTTTTGGATCTATGAATGGGAGGAAGATTAGTGCGCAAATTGAATAGAATACACTGCATCCCATTTAGAAAATTTTGTAATATTGTCCTTGCTTAGAATATTATATTTTCTTGTAGCCGAGTCAAGGACAGTAGAATTTGGCTACAAAAGTTATGTCAACTTTTATCTTTCAATGCTTTTTGATTTTTTTCGAGTGAAGGAATAGTTTTGGGCATTAATGGACAGAATCGATATTTCTTTTTCAACTCTCATGTACACATAGAAAAAGTTCTTAACGTGGAAAGAATCCTTAGGAAACGAAGTAGTTACGGACCCACCGAAAAACATGTGAAATGTAGAGTAATTATAAATTTGGCTAGCTCAAGATATATTTTCACACTGTCACACACTGTCTTGGGCTGAATGCTAATTTAATTTACTTACATGCTAAAATTATTTTGGGAAATGATGCATACTTTCACATCATTAAAAGGCCATAATATCCGATGCATCTACGGACACTTCTATTTTCATCATTTTCTCATATTAAATTAAAGACATCTCTTTTATATTAAAATTTTAATTCGGAGCATCTTTGTATGTCGAAAAAGTGCGTCCGTAAATACTATTTATTCGAAAGTCATGTTAGCAGGGGTGACAATTGGATCCATTAAGACAAAAGTCATTCAATTCATTCACCAAAAAGTCATTCAATTCATCCCCTATATAAAAGTTAAGTTAATAGATTGAATTAAATCTATCAATTTATAAGTATGAATTGATTTAATTTATCCAACACATTTTAATAATTCAATGGATTTATTTATCTTTAGATCAATTTAAAAAAATGATTTTTTTTAAAATATATATTTTTTTTCAAATATTAAAAATTCATTTTTTTAAAAATAAAAAAGACCTATTTTCCCCCAAAATTTTAAAATTATTTTGGAAAATACCAAAAGTCGACTTTACTTTGAAAAAGTTATTTTTTTACAAAAATACAACTTTTTTTTAATTTTAAAAAAACATTTTTTTTTCTCAAAAATACAAAAAAAATGTTTTTTCGCCGAAAAATACCAAACAACAAAAAAAAAAGTTTTTTCTTAAAAAAAGAAAACTGAATTTTTTCCAGAAAAAGAAAATAGTTTTTCGAAAAAATAATTGATTTTTTTCAAAAGTAACAAACTCAATTTTTTCAAAAATAAAAAAAATCAATTATTTTAAAAATAAAAAAAATAAAAAATTTCAAATATGATAATAGATGAATTAGATGGATTTTATTCTTAATGGATGAATTGGATTGTTAATGGATTAATGCATTGTTTTGATCCATCAATTAACAATCCAATCTATATCCATCCAATCCCTCCATTTTGCCATCCCTAGTCTGAAGATGTATTTTTGGACTCTATTTTTTCATATCCCACGCAAGACCTTTTCCTCTTCCTCCTTCATTTTCTCAAAAGTTTTCTAAAAAACTCATTTGAGCTCTGCCTCTCCCAACCATTGAAGCATCTCTTTATTACATTGAAGCATCGATGAAACTCTTTCTTCTCCTTTCCAGCATCTCATAACACCCAAACTTCTCCTTCTCATCAATCATTTTCATTTGATAAGTTTTTCAAATTTTCTTTTCGCATTATGTTTTGATTTGTAGTTAGTTTCTTAGGATACATTAACTGTTTTAAGCACTTTAGGTAGTAGAGTAAACAAAATTAATAGGTTAGAACAACATGCATTGAGTTTTTTTGGAACTGTTAGGGCAAAAAATGAGTTGCTGCCATAGGCAACCATCGAAGGTTTGTGAAATTTCGTTCCTTAGCGCACAAATGTCGAACGCAATGCTTCACCAACAGGTTCGACAAGTTAAACCAGAAACAACTCAATAATAAATACTTAGATGATGGAGCAAAAAAATAGTAAATAATACAATAATTGTTTATCCAGTTCGGTGAAACTACACCTATTTCTAGTGGACTAAGTCCACAACTCAAGAAAGGAAATTCACTATTAGTAGCTTAGTATAATTAGTCTTACAAGCAACAATAAACCTTATGTTGTTCGACGCCTTATTATGCTCAGGCTAATGGACAAGTCGAAGCTGCTAATAAAGTAATCATTGGTTTGATTAGAAAGCATGTGGGGAAGAAGCCTAGAAATTGGCACAAAACTCTAGATCAGATTTTGTGGGCATGTCGTACCTCTCCTAAAGAAGCCACTAAGTCGACCCCTTTTTGGCTAAGTTTTGGCCACGATGCTGTTCTACCAGTAGAGATTCACCTACAATCTATAAGGATACAAAGGCACCATGAACTTCCAACAGAGTCATATTGGAGTATGATGCTGGATGAGTTGGTTGACTTAGATGAAAAAAGGTTAAATGCCTTGGAGTTATTAAAACGACAGAAGAAGAGAATATGAATATCTTATAACAAGAGGGTGAAAGTCAAAAGTTTTTTGCTTGAAGACTTGGTCTGAAAAGTGATCATTCCAATGGATCGAAAGGATAAAGCCTTAGGGAAGTGCTCCCCGAAGTGGGAAGACCCTTTTTAGATTTTGCAAGTATTTTCTAATGGTGCCTATGAAATTGAATAGCTTAATGAAGACAGGAGAATTCTAAGAGTAAATGGGAAATATTTTTTTAAAAAAATAGACCAGTACTCCAAGAGATAAAAATAAGAGATGAATAGTTATATATAAGTTAATCAAAGCCAATATGGTAAAAATGTCAAAATGGTTACATTAGATTCGAAAATAGCCTGAAAAGGGATGTGCTTCGAGGAAAACCTCCTGTGTCACACCTTCATATATGTCTGATTCGATTCGGACATCTTCGATCCCTATATGAAGATGCCCTTTGAAACTGTCTAGAGTATGCTTAGTCGCAACCACCCGCTGAGCTTTTTTTTGGGACTGTTGTCGAAGTATTTTAATGGAGTCTCCACAAATAAACAAATCTGGAAATGAAGGGGCAAAAGCCACTCCAAAGTCAGTATTAGGCAGTGGAGGAAATTTGGGGGGAAACAATTCAAGAGCCATTTCATAACGTTTCTCATGAGGAACGTACGAAGGAATCTTTACATTTTCCATTTTCTTTGAAAAAAATTCTTTGAGCGTGACAGCTCCTTCGTGGATGGTTCGACTAAGATCATTAGGCCTATAGGCAATTTCAAAGTAGTTTTAAAAATCTTGGATTTCTTTTATAAGCGTGTAAGTACCTTTTCTGGTCTTTTCCTGCACAAGAAGAAAAACTTTGTCAAAAGAGTTGGATAAAGGAAGAGACATCACAAAATTCTTCAATGTAGTATTTAGTCCACCATCTTCCAAACTCTCGAGTGCAGAGGAAGTTAGGCTCGAAGTTAAAAGGAGTAAGTTGGGTTCTGCCAGTGTAATTGGCTATCTGCTTGAGGGCAGTAGCTTCATTGTGGATTGCATTTTAGAGAATGAGGTTACCCTTCTTGTCATACATGCACTTTGGAAGAACCTGAATTAACCCAAATTGTCGAGCGACAATGTTGGGTTGATAGGTGATAAAAGTAACTTGAACCTTTGAAGGATTAAGTCGAAGGGTTAGGATCTCGGGGGTCAAGAAGGCTTCCCAAATCAGTAAAGATTTTGTCTCTTGCTTCTTGGATGGAGACGGGAAAGTCCTGGTAAACCATTTTGGACTGTACTTTTTGAAGGAAAATGGGGCCATGCTCGAAGTGAAAACATGGCGCTTGGTGAACATCATTATGTAGCTCATGAAAGTCGATTGCAGGGCTTGTCCTTCGTCACTAGGAGTCAGCTGAGCCAGTCTAGTGCCTTCGACCCTTCTGTTTTTAATCTCCTCAACTTCTTCATCAACGAGGCCTTTGTTCGGTAGACTAGCCTCGAAGGTAGCATTGAGCCAGAGTTGCAATAACCAAAAAGGCCCAGAAAGGAGAAGATTCCCTTTGTCGCCCAAATTATTCAATTGAGCGACTCCATTGCTCAATGACTCATAAAGATTTTCCAAGATCATCTCGCTTAGACAAATATCATGCGCAACATGTAGTTGATTCACCAAGGTGAGATATTTCTTGGCAACTTGCGAGGACTTTGAGCAGAAGACAGAGTGATACAACCACAAGGCCAAGAAATCTATATGCTCCATGTCGGATACAGTGTCAGTATCTTTATCGTGATAATGGGCGATGTGCGTCAAATATGCTTCTCGAGTGGTCGAAAAGGCTACGGTGTCCGCACCATCGATTTTAGGATCGTAGGTATGTCCAGTAGATTTTAGCCCTGTGATAGCGGCCAAGTCGAAGAGGGTTGGCGTGGACATAACACAAGTAAGGTGAAAAGTATAGTGTGTACTGTCCCAAAAGTAAAATGAAGAAATCAACATAGAGGTGTGTAGCGGGGTATTTGTTACCTTTAGATTTATTGACTAAATCAAAAGTAAATCATACAATTCAAGTCGCCACCGCACTTCTATTTATCCAAAGGAAAGGTTAGAAAGCAAACAAAAACCGAGAAGTTTTATCAAATCAAAAACTAATAAATAATGTCAGAGATCTGGATAAGGGGGTTGGTTATGCAATGGGAAGGTTTTAAGCACCCAAAACATCCTTAGTACTCTAAGGGAGCCCTTTTTACAAATGTTGTATGGTAGGTTGGTATTTGTCAAAAAAATTGTGCAAACATGATTGGGGAGATGAGAAAAGAATATACAAGTTATTTATAATTTTGTGTTTGAATGGATAAACCCATTGCATACGTACCATCTTAAAAAGGTAGGATCAAAACCTCGTAGTTCGGGGTAAAAATCTCAAAAGAAGTTGGTGAATTGATTGGTCAAAAGCCTTAAGGTCTTTTGTTATCAAAGGGAGAAAACTCAACCTAGAACCACAAATCCACCATGTGAGGAGAGCTTCAACATGCTAGTGAGGGGTTAACCCTATAATAAGCATGGAAGACTTATAGTCCATCACTAAGGATACATGTGAGTATTATATCAACCTCTAAGATAACTCAAACCTAATAGCTAATGTTTATGAAAAGCTTTAACACAAATGGCCATTGGAACCACAAAAACAATTGAGTGAGTTGTATTTACAAATGAAAAGTATTCACAAAGTAAGGTCAAAGTTGACTTAGGATTCAATTCAAAATAAGTGTTATGAAAAGAGTTTGAAAAAAATCAAAGGCATAATGCCTAGGTTTCTAATTTTTGAAAAGGAAATGTTAATGTTTGCTCAAAAGTTTGGCTTGGGTTAGAATGGAGAGAAGAAGAGAAGAGCTAGGTCCTAAACATGCAAAGATGAGGGAAGAGAAATAAAACCACTTGGAGTTCCCTTCTTGAGATCATATAGATGATCCAAGTTGCTCATTTCCTTTGGACTTAGCAAGCAATAAGCAATTAACTCAAGCAATCAAACAAATATTCAATCAAGCTCCTAGGAATCTTCCAATTGGCTTTTGCCTCTCTTATTTTGGATGCTCATGACAATGGTTCTTCTAAGTAGCTCAAGTTTGGGATCCCTATCACAATAACACACAAATAAAAAAGTTCCACAATGCAATAAAAAGAATGGACAAGAGTGAGTTTAGAATTAGGAGTCCTTTCAATATCATCTTCAAGATTAAGCATTCTAAAGGCATGAGGCATAGTTGCTCTTTGACAATTTCCTTTTTTAGCATTCTAAAGGCATGAGGCCTAGTTGCTCTTCAAACTCCATTTAGCATAGGTAAGGTCCTAAATCTAAGTCCTTTCTCCATTTGCATTGGGTTCACACAAACAAAACAAAACAAAGCACAAGACAATAGTATATACATAATAATGTGCTCAAGTGAGCAAAAGACAAATTGCATTAACATAAACATGAGCTCAAGTGAGCAAAGGGGAAAGACAAATGAATTAATGAGAAAGAAATTAAATTGCATTAAAGTAAATTGCAAGAATTAAATGCTTGAATTAAAAGTTAGTAATTAGTAGTTAGTGTTAGTGTGCCATAAGGCAATTTAGCGCTATTTTAAGCAATCGTAAGTGGACTAATGTAGTAGTCACACCTATCTGATGCCGGTCAATTAAACTATAGGCAAACAAACACAAGTTAGAGACCATGACTAGTAAGCCAAGCTCCTACAACTTGCCATGCCAAAAGAAAAGAAGAATGATCTTGTATGAATTTAGGTTTGTTGCTTGACCAAGAAGCAACCTATCTCTAATGCAAAGCAATTCACTTGATCTTTGATCAAGATGAATTTGATTTGGATCAAAGAAGGTTAAGCCCCTCATATGTCAAGGCTAACCACCAATCATTAACTCATTGATCAAAAAGAAAAAAGAAGAAGAAGAAGAAATGGAATGTACATAATTGAAATTCAAACAACATAACCAACACACATTGATCAAACATGAATGGAATCAACATCAATCAATGGTAAACAGAAGTGAGATGAAGCTTAGAAGTCAAGAAACAATAAAAATATTTTTGGTAATTTTTGGAATTAAGATAATACTTGAATTAAAATAAACAAATAAAGGTCAAACTTCAAATCCAATTCAAATCAACTTGGAAAAGTCCAATTGGATCATGATAAGTTCAACATGGTCAAACAAGGTTTGACAAAAAATTTCATCATTTTTTGAAAACAGAAACTAACTTTAAACAATTAAAAATGAAGAAAAATAACATAATTGAACTAAAATCTCAAATAAATCTCAAATCAATTAAGAAATTGATGAGAATATTTTTCATAGATTCCTCATCATTCAAAGATGTTAAGAAAATATTTTTGGCATTTTTGAATATTGGAAAGTATTTTAAATGAATTAAAAATAACCAAAAAAGAGAAAATTCACAAAAAATATTAAATGGAATCACAAAAATAATTAAAGATCATTTTTAGAAACTAGAATTTAAGAGATTTCTTTTGCAATTGGTCCCATATTTTTGTGATTCCAAATAAAGAAGTTATGAATTTCTTAAAAATAATTGGAATAAAAGAAAATAAAAGGGAATTTCAGAAATTGCAAAAAAACAGGGAGCGTCTGATCAAAGCTCATTAAATGATGTGGCTGATCAGAAGGCAGTGTAGCGCGTGCTCATGGTGTGGATTAGTCAACAACGAAACATAATGATTAAATGAAAGTCATAACAATGCAAGACTAAGATTAGATCTGGAACCAAAGATCCAAGGGCCAGGAACTCGTCCACGTGGGGACGGTGGAGGAAACCACCGTCTTCTCCGGTGAGACTCACTGTTCTGGCCCGAGTTGCAGGTTTCTCAACCTCCACCATAATGCACGATCCATACATCAATAGAAATCTGGGGTGATGTACATCACCCCTGTGCCCTTAGTTTCTACTCTAAACTCTCATAGAAGGAGAAACCTGAGATAGAAAAATGAGGTGTTCAATCTGAGTTTGCTCAATTCATAAAATTAAAAGCACAAATCGATTGCCTCTCACATGAGGACTTCAGAGGTACCAACCAACACAAAAAATGATCAATATCCAAGGAGATTCGAATGAAAACAGTTTGAATAACAACCTTTGAAGTGCAGCTTTTCAATGCTTGATCTACTCCAATTCTTTGATGCAGCTTGCTATTAAGGTAACAAAGAAGCTAGGCTAAGGAATTGAAGTTCAAAGATCAACCAATGAAGTTGAAAATTGAACTTGAAAAATTGAGAGAAAAATCAAAATTCCTTTGAGTGAGGGTTTGGATTTCACTTCTTCAGAACTGCAGGCGCCTTTAGGTTGAAGTTTGAAGTGAATGCAGCCTTCTATTTATAGGCAAGGCTGATGCAAGACATGAAGAATTCGTGTGCATGTGAAGTTGGATCCTCCATGCACGGGCCTATACAGGCGCATGGGAGGCCTAAAATCTATTACAAATGCAAGCTGAGATGAATGTGAGATGGTTTGGACGTGCAGATTTCATTATATTAGTTTGTGCACAAAGATTCAACATGGTTTCCATAAATGATCACAAAATTTCACCTCTTCGAAAATGCCCTTTGCAAGATTGAAACATAGGCATGTGGGTAATGGTTGGAAAGGTCTTGACATAAGGAACAAGTGTTATGTTGAAAAAAAATCCATTTGGAGTTGGGAAAATATTGAAAACTGGTCATGAAGTTCAAGGTACAAAACATGTCTATGGAAACTTTGCCAAAATGGGCCAACTTCAAGCCCTTATGTTTCAATGATGTAACCCTCAAATGACAAAACCTTAAATATTAAAGTTGTAGATATTTTCAATACAATCAATTTGGATCTAAATTTTGCATCATTTGGAGTTTTTATGAGAACGTTATGGGCACTTGAAGTTGGACTTTTTCACATTTCAATGGCTTTGGTCCAAAGTGACCTATAATGTTTTGTATTATCACATGTGTTTCTTTTAGGATTATGAAATTATGTCCAACATGAAAATTGAATTAGACATATTAAAATTTACAATTCACTTGGTCCCACCTCAAAATCATAAAAAATGAAGGAGTTAGGTCCTTGGGAAGTTGACCTAAAATTAAGGTTTCAGTCAAATTGACCTATAATGTTTTGAAATGAATGATGACCTTCAAAGCTTCAAATCAATTTTTTATGAACATGAAAGTTGTTCATATGGTTCTTAAGAACATGTTTGCTCTTGGGGTCATCACCATTTGACAAACAAATCAAACATTAGGTCTCAGTGGATTTCAAAATAGTCAGATGAATTGACTGATCAACTTCTCAAGTCCAAACCTCAAATATTAATGAATTTATGATTGAGGACACTCACATAAGTTCATATATGCATATAATTATGAATGAAATAACTTACCTTGATTGGATTTGATCATAGGTTGAGGTTGCTTCATGAGCAAGGCACATTCAATGCACAATTGAATTAGGGTTTCCTTGGGAAACAATCCTCAAGCCCTTTGGTTTATCTTGATCAAATTGACACATTGAGATACTTGGGAGGCATATGTGATGATTGAGAGCTTTGGGAACCATTGTCATGCTTGCTTTGAATTTCATCTGGCCACTTTATTGGGCATAGGGACCTCCTAGGAGCCTTGGATCACATGATTGCTCAAGCTTCAAAACAAAACAAGTTAGTGACATATTTTTGTGCTTTTGGTTAGTAAACAAAATAAGAAAAGTAATAATATACAATTCAAGCATGCTTGGTGGTCTCAAACCAACTCACACAAGTCCCACCCCTAGGGTAAAGGAGCCATACATGCTATGATCCTTGAGGCAATGCATTGGGCAATGATATGACGCCATGAGGGATCTAGGGTCAAAATTAGGGTCTTACAGATGCCCCTATTTAAGGTCATTCTAGCCGGAGATAGGAAGGTTAAAATCTTCGTCTCGACGAGGTAGAATGGGCTTAAATAACAACAAAGAGACGAATTTTGGTCCCTAAGAGACCTCATGATGCAAATGTATGTATGCAAAAGTTAATACTTTGTAGGGATATATGTCCGCAAAGGAAAAAGAAATCAGGAGAAACTAAAAATCCATATGAGTAATACACTCATAAATGGGACAGAGACTCTAGGGACTTTACTGGGGAATAAAGGGGAATAAAAATGCGTGAGCAGGTCACGACTTAAAACTCGCTGGGAGACACGAAGGGATTCCATGAAAATAAATCAATGGAAAGACTCGAGATGACGCGAAGATGCATGTATTGGGGAATATGCCAATACAACAAAACTATCCACAAGGGATACTTCGGATAAAAATCCGGACTCGGATGAGGAAAACCCGCTAAGGGACTCAGGCAGGGATATCCATAAAGGACTCAGTTGAGGAAAAGACAAATGAGGTATTACCGGCTACTGGGTAATAAGCTCAAAGAGACATGTGATCAAGACACTGGTATAAGGGTGAAAGAAGAACACGCTCGGGGAGAATGAATATCTAAGACCGATATAAGGGTGAGAGATATCAATCATCCAAGACATCTGAGGAAGACCTAAAAGGTATATTTAAACTCAAGAAAATATGACTCCACAGGGGACAACAGTCATAATAGGGATCAGAAGGAAGGAACACCAGGGATACCAGTTACTGGGCATATAATAGACGACCAACCAGGCGTGAATTGGGGAATATTTCCAAGACACTTATCATCCGAAAGGAGGGCTGAAAAAGCAGACTCGATTACAGGATGGGCATTCGACTCCGTAAGGAAATACAAATCTTACTCGATTGGGGAAGAAAAAAACTTCGACAGAAGGGCGCATGAGATATATTATCTATTACCGTCAGAACGCAGATAACATATTCGCATGGAAGATTATCCATAACCGATTACTGGGTTAATAAAGGATAAATCGACCGAAAAGAAAGGACATCGGGATACCGACTACTGGGTACAAAGTGATGACCAATCAAAGGGAGAAACAATCATTACCAAACAAGGGTAAATGAAAGATGACTCGCTGGGGATACATTGCTTGATCAGAGCAATCGTCCAAGAGATATATCACCGGTTACTGGGGGATATACTCAAAACTGAAGGAATATCAATACCGAATGTTGGATAAAGATAACCAACAAAGAGGGGATTACATCTACTGGTTCCTGGGTAGAAAACCACAGAAAAGAGTAACCGTCATCGGTTAGGATGAACAACTAGCGAGGGTTAACTCTGCAAGGGGATAAAATGGGGTTTACAACTACCGGTTACTGGGTAGAAAACCAAGGGAATAGGACTTATAACTACCGGTTACTGGGTAGAAGGCCACAAAAATCCGTTGGGGAGAGAATGAACAATTACTGTTTACTGAACAATTGATCATCCGAACCACAGGGAACTGCAGGGGAAATAACAAGAGTAGTCAATCTAGGAACAAACTAGAGAGACACAATACCTAATGAGGATATAACTCAGGGAAGAAATTCCATCCCAATACATGTTTTGGGAGGTGTAACACCTCAAAATTTGCCCTCCTCTCTTGGGACTAGCTTAGCATATTGCATTGCATTTTTTAGGACATTAGTCATTGCATCTTTGCATATCATGTGAAATAAGTGAGTCATCCTCCTAGGTCTTGCTCAGAAGATAAAGAGGGTAAAAGATTCAAGCCTAAGGGTCTCATGAATTGATCACTAGCCATCTAAGGGTTTGTGCTTCAATTGGGGTTTCTTGGTTCCTCAAGGAGATTGATCATCATCTTGGTTGCAATGGTACATCACCATCATCATGGATACATCATCATCACCAAGAGGTTCATTGTGCCTGATCAGATTCCTTGGGATTAGGGTTTTGACCTCTGGTCAACCCTAATCAGTTGAATTATGCCAATCAGGGTTTTTCAAGGAGATGAGGTTTTAATGGAGATGGGGATCATCATGTGGTTTTATTGAGCTTGTATAAGCTAGGGTTTCATTTTGGAGCCATTTCATCAGGAGATTGAGGCTCAAATTCATTTGTGCATGACCAAGTCATCTATCAACTGCAAAAGTCAACTACAAAGTCAACTGTTGGATTTGGAGGTGGGAAGTGGTTAGAAATACTTCATTCATGTTCAAACAAGTCTCATTTGACATTTCAAAAATCAACGTTGAAGAAAATAAAGTCAGGACAAAACTTTCCAAAAATGGAAAGTGACCTATAATTGAAAGTTTCCAGAAATGGAAAGTTTTTGGTTCAAATTCAACTTGATATTACGTCATCCAAAGAAGCTTCAAATGATTTTTTGTTGAACATGAAAGTTGTAGATCTTTCTCTCCCATTTCCAAAAAGTCCAAGATCATCAATTTATCATGTGTGGTTAAGGAGATATGATCAAAAATTGGCCAAATGAACATGGAACTTCAAATGAGCATAACTTCTTCATCAAATGTCCAAATCAAGTGGCTCTTTTTGCAAAATTCTTATTTTAACCTCTAGTTTCCAAAACATGCATTGCATTGCACAAGTTGTCTTCACATGAATATTTGGAATTTCACTTGATTTTTGGAGGGAAAATGTGGAATTAAAAATTGGTGAATTATTTAAACATGACACCATTTCCATTGGCTCCAAAACAGATTTTTGAGTGAATTTGAAGGGAAATTCATGCACTATTCACCATGCATTTTCATGCATAGGGTGAAAACTCAATTTGCCAAAACACTCCCTAATTCATTCATTTCATTAACATTTGGCTTAAACATGATTAGAGAATGATTAGTAGAGCATACTGAAATTCTGGTGTAGTCAGAATTCAGATGTTCTACTCCAAGTCATGACATCTGATCCAATATTGTAACTAATACAGCAAGACAGTTAACACATTAAAAACCCTGTACTGACGCACTCTTTCACAGATGTCACGACATCTCCTTCTATGTCACCCTAGAGGGAAGGAACCTCTAGTCCTGTGCATCTGGTATACAAACTCAGCACAGATCCCTCATAGCACTCACTTCTGTTGTCTTCCTACACAGTTATCAGCATGATGTCTTAATCTTGGTTTGGACATCATCCGTTACATTTTTCCAGTTTGTTGGCCAAGTACTTGTATTTCCTAAATTAAAGGCTGAAACAAGTTAAACTAATCTCCACTTATTAAGGAGCTTGAGCTTAGTTGTTAGTTTCCTGGATTTTAGATCAGCTGTTGGATTCCTAAGGAATAGCCTGAGAAAAATCCTGAAACAGAAAAACTAACCATCCAACAATTTAGCATATGCTGTCAGGAATGAATGTCACAACATTCAGTTTGACAACTAAGTCCAGGACCATATGTTAAGTCTGTTAAGTTCCTGAAAACAGACTTTGCTACATTTGCTGTACTGTTAAAGACCAACCAGTCTCTACTTCAATATCAGCTTACTGGAAGAACTGTCAAGACATCCATTGTGACAGTTTATCAATGATCCTTTGGCCAGGTCTGTTATACTCTTGGAGACCAGACCTAAATACTGAATTGATATCAACCTGCCAATCATTCAGTACATGCTGTTAATGATGGATGTCAAAACATCCTGATTAACATTCAAACAGAAGGCTATGTACCAGGTCTGTTATCATCTTGACAAGCATACTGGAATACCAGCTGTGTTAAGGCAGAAGGATTATAACATACAGAAGGAAAATAAACACAGGAAATTGTTAACCCAGTTCAGTCCAACATGACCTACATCTGGGGGCATACCAAGCCAGGAAGAAGATCCACTATCAGCAGTATTAATTCAGAGTTAAACTCCCCCGTTTACAACTCTTCACTTAATCCCTACCCAATGCAATCTATACCTAGGAACTCCTAGATAGAAACCTCCAGTTTCCATTCCTATCACTACAAATACAATGTAATGTTAACACACCTTGAACTTGCTTCACAGCTTCATTCAAGAACAAAATCACTCTTGCCTACAGGCTTTGAGTTACAAAACTCTCAGCTTTTACCACTGAGAAACACATGGTAACCTTCCCACAGGTTGGGAGGTTTACCTCACACACACCCCTAAATTTTCATTCTAAGAGGCTTACAAAGACTAGATTACAATCAGCTATTTATAACCTAATCACCCAACTAGATTTGGGCCTTCAGAAGTCGCAGCAGACTTGTTCTTTGCTGTTACAACTTCAGCAGAAAAATTCTGCTACAAACAAGGTCTTCAAGTTCCTAAACTCTCTCCATATATATCTCCATATTTAGAGCCTATATATATTCTGATTGAGTCTTCAAGACCTCCACATGGGAGTTAGGATATTCACCAGATATCCTTGCTGATCCCAGAATATATACTGAATTAATTAATTCAGTTTTCTACACAAGTGCAATGTCACAGACCTGATGTCGTGACATCGTACAAGACATGTTGGTCCAGATGTTGAATTTCTTCAACCCAACATATTAAAACAACAGAGGTGATTACATTATTTGTTTTACTAAAATTAATGTCAATCCTAAGGTATTAACACATACATATACTCTAATCATAACAGAATTTGGGAGGTTAATCACTTTTTCACCATTTTTGGATCTTGAAACTTTTTCCCTCCAAAATTTTCTCTCAATCAAAACTTGAAAATTCTCCACATAGCATAGCATTTTTCTTCCATATTCTGGTTTATTGAGTGTAGTGGATGAAGAATCAAGCATTGGATCAATGAATTGGAGCAAAAATCAAGCACACTCCAAGCAAATTCATGAAGATGGAAGTGGAAAATTAATCAAGATCTAAGCCATTACGAGCTCCAATTTCATCATAAAGCTTCAAGTCATCAATATAGAAGTGGATTTGGACACTTTAGGAGCTTGAATCGCTGGTTTTATTGTTCTGCTCTTCAAGAGGTAAAAACTCGAATCTCTTAATTCTTCAATCCATTGCCATGTTTAGGTAGAGCTTTTCACGCTGATTAATCTAATATAAAATTCGTGTGAAATGGATGAGAAATGAATGAGTTATGCTTGATTAAAGTTTGACATGTCAAAATGTTTTTGCTCGTTTCTCTTTGATCTTGATGAATTAGGATTAGATGTTAATTGATCTGTAATCTCCATTGGAAGAGCTTTCTGTAACACCCCGATAAAATATGATAATTATTTAATTTAACTTAATAGTATATTTATTAATTTAATTAAATAATTGGAATATTATTGGATTATTATTATTGGAATAATAAAGTTGGAATATATATAAAGAGTTCCATTTGGTAAAAAGGGTTTTTCACGTGAAAACCAGAGAAGCGACAGAAAGTGGAAAAAGGGCAAAGAGGAAGAGCAAGAGAGCAAGGGTTGAAGAAAGGAAAAGCTTGAAGCTAAAGGATTTGCCGGATTAACTCAGGTAAGGGGGGTTTATCGTCGTTTAATGGGTATTATGGTTTAACATGTGATGGGTAGTAATAAGCCATTGATTGACTCTAATTAGGTTTTGAGAAATACCGTTGAATTGGGATGAATAAGTTAAGTTAAAACTGTGAATGAACCTATATTTGGATGAGTTGTGATTTTCTGGACGTGTAGCTTTTTACGGAATCGAAATCGGAGGTCCGGAAGTCCTCCGACGGCGAAAATGCGGGGGATTCTGCATTCTGTTCGTGTTAGCGCAGTAACAGCTTTCTGTCTTGCGTTAACCGGTTAACCCCGGGTGTTAACCGGTTAACACTGTTATGAATTATGAGAAATTGCTGTCTGTCTTGCGTTAACCGGTTAACCCAGGGCGTTAACCGGTTAACACTGTTAAAATGTGCCAGGAAGCGTGTTCTGTTTTGCGTTAACCGGTTAACCCAGGGCATTAACCGGTTAACACTGTTTGGAAAGTGGAAAATTGATATTCAAATATTGTGTACATATTTGACGTTTGGCCTATATTGGTGTATGATATAGTAGGGATCATTTCCCGTTGTTTTGAGCAGTATAGGTATTAGTAGAGTGTGCTAATACTGTGATTTATTATTTGGCATGATATGAATATGATTCTGTGATAAATATGCTGATGATGTATGATGGTATGCATAATGCTGTGAATGTATCTGTTATGTATGCAATTGTGAATGGACTGTTTATGGCTTAAGTGTGAGCATATGTCCATTGTGGATTGTTGTTGATGGTTGCATGCTAGGTGATTTAGCGTGCATAGTATGGCCTTTATGGTGGTAGCTAATTCCCATGGTGAGGAATTAGTGAGTGAGTTGTTGTGGATTGTTGTTGATGTTTGCATGCTAGGTGATTTAGCGTGCATAGCATGGCCTTTATGGTGGTAGCTAATTCCCATGGTGAGGAATTAGTGAGTGAGTCACTAGGTCTCAAATGAGTGGGACTAGTGAGCTTGGTAGCCGTATCTGGGTTTGATCGGTGAGGTTGAACTATGGGTTCACGAATAGTCGGTACCGCATGCATGGAGTCTCATTGCATAATGTATGTATGGCGTATAATATGAATGGATGTATTCCAATATTATACGTGTGTTTTGTGTTGGGTTGAGTATGATTATGATTTTGAGTTGATGTTGCCGTTGCTGAATGTGTGATCTGATTTGGGTGATGAAATGTGTTAAATTACTTAGCATTACATGATATTTTATAATGCTTATTATATCGATTGAGGAACTCACCCTTACAACTATGTTTCAGGTAACGAGCAGTGATTGAGTAGAAGCTAGTGCTTGAAGTCTAGTGTAGTTCCTTAGTGGGTCATGCTCTGGTATATGTAACATCGGGACGGGATGTTTTACCTTGTTTTCATTTGGTTGTTGAATAATTTTACATGTAATGTGTTACATGGTTTGCATATCCGCTGCGAATTGTGCAATATTTTATTTTGATTATTAAATGAGCATGACAAACTATTTTGGTGAATGGTGTGAAGTGTCAAGTGTGACACCCTTAAATTGCATATCTACTCTGATTTATATTTTGTTAAATTATTTAATTATTGGGGTATTTTAGAAGGGTGTTACATTAGTGGTATCAGAGCCTGGTCGGTCGAGTCGAGTCGTAATTATTCTGTTTCCCTGTATGTGATAGGTGTTGTGTAACCCTATCAGTACTTATTGTTTTAGCTTGTTGGGTTCTCAGAATAGAGATGGCTGGAAGAGGTAGAGACGATGCTGCGATTGCTGAGGCTCTGGGTATGCTAGCTGGAGTACTTGGAGGGAATCCGAATGTTATGGGAATGGGAGCTGCTCGTCAACTGAGTGAGTTCCAGAAGAACAATCCTCCAATGTTCAAGGGAGCATACGATCCAGATGGTGCTCAGAAGTGGTTGAAGGAGATCGAGAGGATCTTCCGAGTGACTGAGTGTGCCGATAACCAGAAGGTCAGGTTCGGTACGCATATGCTGTCAGAGGAAGCAGATGATTGGTGGGTTGTTGCCCGCACTGAGTTGGAAGCTGCTGGGAGTGCTGAGATCACTTGGGCGGTGTTCAGAGAGAGATTCCTGAGGAAGTACTTTCCAGAGGATGTCAGAGGAAAGAAAGAGATAGAGTTCTTAGAATTGAAGCAGGGCAACCGGTCTGTTACTGAGTATGCTGCTAAGTTCACAGAGCTGTCGAAGTATTACACTCCCTATGATGAGGCTACTGGGGAATTTTCAAAATGTGTGAAGTTTGAGAACGGGTTACGTCCCGAGATCAAGCAGGCTATTGGGTATCAGCGGATTAGAGTGTTTTCTGACTTGGTTGACTGTTGCGGGATTTTTGAACAGGATACCAAGGCCAGAGCGGAGAGCTATCAGCAGAGAGTTGATAGGAAAGGCAAGAATCAGAATGATCGTGGGAAGCCGTATGCAGCTGGCAAAGGTTTCCAGAGACAGAGTGGGATGAGGAGAACTAGTGGGGGAGACTCCAGTGCCCCTGCTAAGTGTTACAGATGTGGTCAGGCTGGACAGCGTATCCATGAGTGTACCGGTACTGAGAAGAAGTGTTTCAAGTGTGGCAAAGGTGGTCACTTGGCTGCAGAGTGCCGGTTGAAGACTATGACTTGTTTCAACTGTGGAGAGGTGGGTCATATTAGCCCACAGTGTCCTAAGCCGAAGAAAGAGAACCAGTCGGGAGGCAAGGTCTTTGCTTTATCGGGTTCTGAGACTTCTGCAGATGATCGTTTGATCCGAGGTACGTGTTATATTAATGGCTTTCCTCTTGTAGCTATTATTGACACAAGTGCGACTCATTCCTTTATATCTTTGGATTGTGCTGTGAAACTTAAATTAGAGATATCTGAGATGCATGGGAGTATGGTGATTGATACTCCTGCGAAGGGTTCAGTGACTACTACTTCAGTTTGTTTAAATTGCCCTTTGAGTATTTTTGGTAGAGACTTTGGGATGGACCTCGTGTGTCTTCCCCTAGTGCAGATTGATGTTATCCTGGGTATGAACTGGTTGGTGTTTAACCGAGTTTATATCAACTGTTTTGATAAGACTGTGATCTTTCCTGAGATTAAGGAAGGAAAGAGTTTGTTTCTATCAGCAAGGCAGGTGAATGAGGCAGTAGCAGATGGGGCAGAGTTGTTTATGCTGTTAGCGACTTTGGAAGCTAAAGATAAACTGGTGATTTGCGATCTAGCCGTGGTGTGTGATTTTCCAGATGTGTTTCCTGAAGAAGTGCATGAATTACCGCCAGAGCGTGAAGTTGAGTTCTCGATTGATTTGGTACCTGGTACTAGGCCGATATCGATGGCTCCGTACCGTATGTCTGCTGTTGAGTTAACTGAATTAAAGAGTCAGCTGGAAGATCTGTTGGATAAGAAATTTATTCGTCCGAGTGTGTCACCGTGGGGCGCACCAGTGTTATTGGTTAAGAAGAAAGAAGGTACTATGAGGTTGTGTGTGGACTACAGGCAACTGAATAAAGTGACGATCAAGAATCGGTATCCTTTGCCGAGGATGGATGATTTGATGGATCAGTTGGTTGGTGCGAGTGTGTTCAGCAAAATAGATTTGAGATCGGGGTATCATCAGATACGTGTGAAAACTGAGGATATTCAGAAGACTGCTTTCAGAACAAGGTATGGACATTATGAGTATTCTGTAATGCCTTTTGGTGTGACTAATGTGCCTGGGGTATTTATGGAGTATATGAATAGGATTTTCCATCCGTACCTAGACAAGTTTGTTGTGGTGTTTATTGACGATATTTTGGTGTATTCGAAATCTGAAGAAGAGCATGCTGAACATTTGAGAGTGGTTTTAGGAGTTCTATGAGAAAAGAAGTTATTTGCTAAACTGTCCAAGTGTGAATTTTGGTTAGAAGAGGTTAGTTTTCTTGGTCATGTGGTTTCAAGAGGTGGTGTTGCTGTTGATCCTTCTAAGATAGAAGCGGTATCTAAGTGGGAAGCTCCGAAGTCAGTTTCTGAGATAAGGAGTTTTCTTGGACTTGCAGGTTATTATAGGAAATTCATTGAGGGATTTTCTAAGTTGGCGTTACCGTTGACGATGTTGACTAGAAAGGGGCAAGCGTTTGTTTGGGACTCAAAATGTGAAGAAGGTTTCCAAGAGTTAAAGAGAAGGTTAACTACTGCTCCTATTCTGATATTACCAAGTCCATCGGAACCATTTGAGGTTTACTGTGATGCTTCATTGTTGGGTTTGGGTGGTGTTTTGATGCAGAATAAGCAGGTTGTAGCTTATGCTTCGAGACAACTGAAGGTTCATGAGAGGAACTATCCGACACACGATTTAGAGTTGGCAGCTGTGGTATTTGTTCTGAAGTTATGGAGGCATTACTTGTACGGGTCAAGATTTGAGGTTTTCAGTGACCATAAAAGTTTAAAGTATTTGTTTGATCAGAAAGAGCTGAATATGAGACAGAGGAGATGGTTAGAGTTTCTGAAGGATTATGACATTGGTTTGAATTACCATCCGGGTAAAGCAAACGTAGTGGCTGATGCATTGAGTCGGAAATCATTGCATATGTCTATGTTAATGGTTAAGGAATTGGATTTAATTGAGCAGTTTAGAGACTTGAGTTTGGTGTGTGAGAGTACTCACAATAGTGTTAAATTGGGAATGTTGAAGTTAACGAGTGGTATTCTGGATGAGATTAGAGAGGGTCAGAAATCCGATGTGCTTTTGGTTGATAAGTTGACTCTAGTGAATCAAGGTCAAGGTGGTGAATTCAGAGTTGATGAGAATGGTGTTTTGAAATTTGGTAATCAGGTGTGTATTCCGGATGTTACCGAACTTAAGAAGAGTATTCTTGAGGAAGGACAACGTAGTGGCCTGAGTATTCATCCTGGGGCTACGAAGATGTATCATGATTTGAAAAAGTTATTTTGGTGGCCGGGAATGAAAAGAGAAATTGCGAGTTTTGTTTATTCTTGTTTGACTTGTCAGAAGTCAAAGATTGAGCATCAGAAGCCGTCTGGGCTAATGCAACCGTTGGCTATTCCAGAGTGGAAGTGGGATAGTATCAGTATGGATTTTGTTTCTGGTTTACCGAGGACAATTAAGAATTTTGAAGCTATTTGGGTGATTGTTGACAGATTGACAAAATCGGCTCATTTCATTCCGATCAGAATGGACTATCCGTTAGAGAGATTAGCTGAGTTGTATATTGAGAAAATTGTAAGTTTGCATGGTATTCCGTCGAGTATTGTTTCGGATAGAGATCCTAGATTTACATCGAAGTTCTGGGAAGGTTTGCAGAGGGCTTTGGGAACTAAGCTGAGATTGAGTTCTGCATATCATCCGCAGTCTGATGGTCAGACTGAGAGGACGATTCAGTCACTGGAGGATCTTTTGAGGGCTTGTGTTTTGGAAAAGGGAGGTGCTTGGGATTGTTATTTACCGTTGATTGAGTTTACCTACAACAATAGTTTTCATTCGAGCATTGGTATGGCACCGTTTGAAGCTTTGTATGGTAGGAGATGTCGGACACCTTTATGTTGGTATGAGTCCGGTGAGAGTGCTGTGGTTGGACCGGAATTTGTTCAACAAACTACGGAAAAGATTAAGATGATTCAGGAGAAGATGAGGATTGCTCAAAGTCGTCAGAAGAGTTATCACGACAAGAGGAGAAAGTCACTTGAGTTCCAAGAGGGAGATCATGTGTTTCTTCGTGTTACTCCGATAACTGGGGTTGGTCGAGCTTTGAAGTCGAAGAAGCTGACACCTCGATTTATTGGTCCTTATCAGATTTTGGAGAGGATAGGGGAGGTAGCCTATCGTATCGCTTTACCGCCGTCACTTGCGAATTTGCATGAGGTTTTTCATGTGTCTCAGTTGAGGAGGTACATTCCTGATCCGTCGCATGTGGTCCAAGTAGATGATGTACAGGTGAGAGATAACTTGACTGTTGAAACATCACCTATGAGGATCGAGGATCGAGGATCGAGAGTTGAAGCAGTTGCGGGGTAAAGAGATTGCTTTGGTAAAGGTAGCTTGGGGAGGACCAGCAGGTGGCAATGTGACTTGGGAAGTTGAGAGTCAGATGAATGAGTCTTATCCAGAGTTATTCGTTTGAGGTATGTTTTCGAGGACGAAAACTCTTTTAGTGGGGGAGAGTTGTAACACCCCGATAAAATATGATAATTATTTAATTTAAGTTAATAGTATATTTATTAATTTAATTAAATAATTGGAATATTATTGGATTATTATTATTGGAATAATAAAGTTGGAATATATATAAAGAGTTCCATTTGGTAAAAAGGGTTTTTCACGTGAAAACCAGAGAAGCGACAGAAAGTGGAAAAAGGGCAAAGAGGAAGAGCAAGAGAGCAAGGGTTGAAGAAAGGAAAAGCTTGAAGCTAAAGGATTTGCCGGATTAACTCAGGTAAGGGGGGTTTATCGTCGTTTAATGGGTATTATGGTTTAACATGTGATGGGTAGTAATAAGCCATTGATTGACTCTAATTAGGTTTTGAGAAATACCGTTGAATTGGGATGAATAAGTTAAGTTAAAACTGTGAATGAATCTATATTTGGATGAGTTGTAATTTTCTGGACGCGTAGCTTTTTACGGAATCGAAATCGGAGGTCCGGAAGTCCTCCGACGGCGAAAATGCGGGGGATTCTGCATTCTGTTCGTGTTAGCGCAGGAACAACTTTCTGTCTTGCGTTAACCGGTTAACCCAGGGTGTTAACCGGTTAACACTGTTATGAATTATGAGAAATTGCTGTCTGTCTTGCGTTAACCGGTTAACCCAGGGCGTTAACCGGTTAACACTGTTAAAATGTGCCAGGAAGCGTGTTCTGTTTTGCGTTAACCGGTTAACCCGGGGCGTTAACCGGTTAACACTGTTTGGAAAGTGGAAAATTGATATTCAAATATTGTGTACATATTTGACGTTTGGCCTATATTGGTGTATGATATAGTAGGGATCATTTCTCGTTGTTTTGAGCAGTATAGGTATTAGTAGAGTGTGCTAATACTGTGATTTATTATTTGGCATGATATGAATATGATTCTGTGATAAATATGCTGATGATGTATGATGGTATGCATAATGCTGTGAATGTATCTGTTATGTATGCAATTGTGAATGGACTATTTATGGCTTAGAGTGTGAGCATATGTCCATTGTGGATTGTTGTTGATGGTTGCATGCTAGGTGATTTAGCGTGCATAGTATGGCCTTTATGGTGGTAGCTAATTCCCATGGTGAGGAATTAGTGAGTGAGTTGTTGTGGATTGTTGTTGATGTTTGCATGCTAGGTGATTTAGCGTGCATAGCATGGCCTTTATGGTGGTAGCTAATTCCCATGGTGAGGAATTAGTGAGTGAGTCACTAGGTCTCAAATAAGTGGGACTAGTGAGCTTGGTAGCCGTATCTGGGTTTGATCGGTGAGGTTGAACTATGGGTTCACGAATAGTCGGTACCGCATGCATGGAGTCTCATTGCATAATGTATGTATGGCGTATAATATGAATGGATGTATTCCAATATTATACGTGTGTTTTGTGTTGGGTTGAGTATGATTATGATTTTGAGTTGATGTTGCCGTTGCTGAATGTGTGATCTGATTTGGGTGATGAAATGTGTTAAATTACTTAGCATTACATGATATTTTATAATGCTTATTATATCGATTGAGGAACTCACCCTTACAACTATGTTTCAGGTAACGAGCAGTGATTGAGTAGAAGCTAGTGCTTGAAGTCTAGTGTAGTTCCTTAGTGGGTCATACTCTGGTATATGTAACATCGGGACGGGATGTTTTACCTTGTTTTCATTTGGTTGTTGAATAATTTTACATGTAATGTGTTACATGGTTTGCATATCCGCTGCGAATTGTGCAATATTTTATTTTGATTATTAAATGAGCATGACAAACTATTTTGGTGAATGGTGTGAAGTGTCAAGTGTGACACCCTTAAATTGCATATCTACTCTGATTTATATTTTGTTAAATTAATTAATTATTGGGGTATTTTAGAAGGGTGTTACACTTTCTGTTGATATAATTTTTTGGCGAAATTCTGGAAATTTTCTGAACGCATGCACTGTAGCTCCGCCGTCTTCGCGAAGAAGATGGTGGAAACCACCACTGGCCATACGCGTATCACTGTGCGCCATACGCGTATCACTGTGCACCATACGCGTATCACTGGGCATCAGGCGTGCCATACGCGTATCACTGTGCGCCATACGCGTATCACCTGCAGCATATTTTCAAACTTAAATCCATTTAATCTTTCCCTCCAATTTCCATATGCATTGTCCATTTTATTTTAATGTTGTTTTCCAAACTTCAAAAATTCATATTAAATTGAAAATTGATCCAAAAAATACCTGGTTTTTTGCTATTTGTTCCTTGTTCCATCTAGTTTTTTACCATCATAATTTCCAAATTTTTGCGTGGCTGGATTTTATTTGGTGCTAGGTTATGTGATCATGTATGCTTATTTGACCTTGCCTTGGTTATCATGTTGTGAAATACTTGTTTCTTATCCAATGAATGTGAAATTTTGCATGCTAATTCTAGACACTTTGCTGGGAATTTTGGCTTTGGTTTGACATTTTTTACATGCTCAGTTGCTGTTTTATGATTGTGTTTGCATGGTATGACAGTTTGTGTCACACTTTTGATTGTTCAGCTTATGTGATGTGTTTGCCATGCCAATTGATCTCCAAATGTCCTGATTTTTTTGTGTGATGCATGTTCTGGATGTTGAGAATGAGCATGAATTTTCTTGGAATTTTTGGAATCATTTCTGGATTTAATTGAGATTTTTCATTCTGGTTGGTCACTTTTGAGCTTTAAAATTGCCTTGAACCTCAATTGATCATGAAATGGATTTGGTGATTGATATTGAGATGAGACCTTTTGGATTGTATTCTTAATTGATTGAAGTCGATTCATGTCAATTTTCATGTTCTGTTTTGAATTTTTTTCTCCATCTTTGACCCTAGGCTTTGACCTAGTGGTTTGCTTCTCATGTTTGAGCTTTGATTTCAGGTTGAGCACTCAAGTTCCATAGTTGTTGATGCTCTATCACTTGAGTCTTTGGTGTTTACTTTTGACTACTAAACTTGTGTGTTTTGTAGGGTTGTTAACTCATTTGAGTTTGACTTGTTGGCTTATGCCTTTGCTCATTGGGTTTGACTGTTTGATATTCATGTTGTCTGTTTGTCTGTACAGTTGAACTGATTTGTTTGATGTTTCCACAGGTACATAAGTTGCTTAAGTTCAATTTGAACTTGATTTTGCTTGGTTGCTTAACCACATAGGTATAACTCTCTGACTTCATGTAGTCTGGAAGACCTGTCCTGTTACTTGGCCAGGCACCTGTCTGAAGTCCTCCTTAAGAGGCAATACTTGTGATTGTTTATCTTTGTGCCAAGCAGGAAAAGACCTTTGTTAAGGCAATTGGCAGACACAAGAGATGTGCAATCCATCTCCTGCTATTCTGTTGAGTCGTCCCTTTGCTCACACAACTGGTGTTGATGCATTGTGGACATTAACCCAAGATCCATGTACAGTTGTACAGTTGAGTCAGTGTCATAAGTGTAGAAGGGTTCCCACTTTATGAACCCACACTTCCTTTGTCTAAAGCTCTCCCTGGCCAGGGATAAGAGCTGTGAGGCACACCCCTCACTTCCTATTTCATCTGCTTCACCCTAACTCTCAATGTTAGGGTTAAGAGCTAACATCACCTGATACAGTTGGCTTGCTTTTGCAGCCTAACCCTTGTGTGAGCCCACTTTGTCTGTATATAGTGTGTGCTAATTGTGTATGTTTGCTTGGTTTTGATTATGCTTGTATGCTTTGCTTTGCCTGTTTAGGATAGCTTGCAGCCTGTGCAAGTTAGATAGCAACCTTAACTTAGGGATGATATGCATGATAACATCTAGGCTCGAGTCATAGTCTCCCTAGTTGTGTCTCCCTCTGTATATGGTTAGGTTAGAAGTTTCTCCCCTGTTAAGGGGAACTACGTTGCCCTGATCCTCATACCAGATGAGGTATGTAGGCAGGAGGTCGTACGAGATCTCTCCGGGCACCCTTTTTCCTTTTGTGTGTGTTTGCTTGACAGTTACTAGGCTCGAGTGCCAGACTCCTTAGTAACTTGTTGCTTGTTTCTTCTTGTGTGTGTTAGGAGACGGATGTAAGCCCAGCCATTGGCATTCCGTATCCTATTGTTGCGTGCTAGGAGTCCGGTATAAGTCCATCAAGTAGCATCTGGTTTCCAGTGTGGGTTTGTTTGGTTCGGAAGCTGATGTAAGTCCAGCGATTGGCGTTCGGGTTCCATGTTTGCCTGTTTGTGTGTTTGTTTTGACGTCTCAGCGTCTGTGCGTGTGTTTTGTTTCGGCGTGCGTGAGCCGAACTACGGTAGCTCTGATTCTCGTTCCAGACGAGATACGTAGGCATAGGATGTGATATCCTAGCGAGCCCGTTCCTCTCTTTCCACCTGTGTTGTTTCCAGTGTGTGTGTGATGTTTGTGAGCAGTTTTAACAACCTTGTTCTATCTTTCTGAGCGTGGATCCCGTCGAGTACGACGGATGCGTAGGGGTGCTAATACCTTCCCTTCGCATAACCGACTCCCGATCCCATTCTCTTTGGTCGCGAGACCATGTCTTTTCCAGGTTTAATTCGAGCGTTTCCTTTCCCTCCTTTGGGATAAATAACGCACGGTGGCGGCTCTGTGTTGTTTTGTTTTAGACCGCCGGTTGTTTTTCGCGGATGCGACAGGAGGAAACTGAAATAATAATCATCCACGAGGACATAACTCAGTGGGGATGTGGAAGAAAAGATAAACATTTTCTACCTATGGGGCTGACTCTATTATGGAGAGATCAAACGAAATCATCTGCTTGGGGAAATATGTATCACCAAATAGCAGGAGATAACAAACAAAGATATATGGCAAAGAAATGCAACATGATTATTTGAATGTTATTATGCATGGTGTATGCGTGTTTTATGTATGATAAATGCTGACAAACAGACATATCTAACACAAACAGGTCCAAGAATCACTGGACAGACATCCGGTACAACATCTCAAAAGAGAAATCCAGGCCCACAGGAGAAATCCATTCTGGTGGGGGAAAAATACCAAGAAACCAATCATCTCTGAGGGTCGAGCGAAGTTGTTTCCAGGGATCAAGATCACTGCTAGGGGAACAAGCAGGATCAGCGGGGATCGGAGACCGCTGTTGGGAATAAGCAAAGGGTCACTACCACCAAAGCTGGGGATCTTCCAATAGTATGCAGAGACAAGGATAAGATCAGTCAGAGAAGAAATCTACTGGGGATCTTATCAAAGGATGATGTGGAATTCTGTGGGGAACGACCACCAAACAGAAGCACATCAAACAACATTCACTTCTAACCACGGAAGGGATGTCTATACTGCGGAGAATTGAGAACCAGTCACTCCGTTGGGGAAGGAATCAACACATCTTCCTCAGAAGTCCCAAAGTCAAACTAAGATCAGGCAAAGCCTTAGCTGGGGAAGCTAAACACAGATAAGATTCACCGTAGAAGTAACTCTACCGGGAAAAAACCAAGGAAAGATATGAAACTCTGTGGGGAAAAACCACCGAACAAAAGTTCTAATAACCATCACAATTCCTCATACTGCTGGAGAACCAAATCTCTGCTGAGGAGAAGAGAAGCATCGCCCCGCTAGGGAATAGAAAGTATTTTCATCACCCATTCTGCTAGGAGGAAACTAACTGAGAAGGAGGAAGTAACAATAATCAGTCTCCGATCAGGCAACTCCACTAGGGAAACAACTGCTGATGACTGACTGATTGAGTACCTCACCCTGTAGGCGATCAGTTGGAGATAAACCTACTGATGACCAAACTGGGGAAGTCTAACGTGAGCAACCCTGCTGAGGATGAACAGGAGGCAAACCTGCTGGATATCAATGTATGTGAATTCGTTGGGGATAAGCTACAAACCAACTTGTTGAAAATTCCACTCATGCTGGGATTTCCTGCTCACTCTGCGGGAGATTTCCAATCTGAATGAGGGAAGACCAACTTCCTCAAAAAAGATAGCACGTCAATTTATCAATCTATAAGGGATTTTAGGTCAATCCACACAAGGGATGACAACCATATAATTGACAAAACATAGATGCTAGACCCAGACTCACTAGGGAGTTAGAAGACTAAGACCAAACTCCAGACTCTCAGGGGATCTGGGTGGAGTATTACCTCTATGCGCTCATTGAGGAGACAAACCTGAAAAATGATGAAGAGGATAACAAATGTGATAGGAAAAGGAAAACATTTCTTACCCTTTTGGAGATCATACTATCCTTGGGAGAGCACTGAAGACTTTCCAATTATCCTTTCAGTCTTTTGTGAATGTTCACTTTGTTTTAAAACAGTTTATAAAAACTTTATTTATTTAAAACAATGATATTTATCAATTAAAACATACAAACATTTGTTAAACAGAAACAAATAAGAGTGCAAGGAATTGGATAAAGGCTCAAATTTATTTGATGGAATGGTAGTCTGCAAATGGCAAGACTCCATGGATCTTTACAATTTGAAATTGGTGATATATATTGGAAAAAGGGCTACATTGAACATAATGACCATTTCTCCACCAACTCTGAATCCAATGTATTTGAAGCTTCAGTTGACGATGACTGAGCGAGAATCTTTGACAGAAGACGGTTGAAAAACGAAGTCTTGTCAAGATGCAATTACTTGCCAAATCCCTAATTTTTGCCTAGATTGCCCCAGGGTGAGGTACTCAATCTAGCGGGATATATATATATATATATATATATATATATATATATATATATATATATATATATATATATATATATATATATATATATATATATATATATATATATTCATTTTTAGGTCTCTAACTTTTGCCTGGATCCCCCTTTCGGGTTTTCAATCCACCGAGACGCTCATTTTTGCCTAAGTCGCCCTTTCAGGTTTTCAACTTAGCGAGCTATTCTGTTTTTATTTTAGGCGAAGTATTTCTTGACTGCATCTGAATTCACAGGACGAGTGAAATCTTCCCCATCCATAGTTGTAAGTATTAAAGCACCGCCTGAAAAGGCTCTCTTAACAACATATGGACCTTCATAGTTTGGAGTCCACTTGCCCCTGGAATCGGGCGCGAAAGACAAGACTTTCTTAAGCACAATGTCACCTTCTCGGAACACCCGAGGCTTGACCTTCTTATCAAAGGCTTTCTTCATCCTTTGCTGATATAACTGACCATGACACATGGCAGTTAATCTCTTCTCTTCTATTAAATTCAGTTGGTCATAACGACTCTGAACCCATTCAGCCTCAGTCAACTTGGTTTCCATCAAGACTCTCATTGACGGGATCTCAACTTCCACGGGGAGCACAACCTCCATTCCATATACAAGAGAGAAATGGGTTGCCCCAGTTGAAGTGCGGACAAATGTCCGATAGCCATGCAAAGAAAATGGCAACATCTCATGCCAATCTTTGTATGTAACAACCATCTTCTGAATAATCTTCTTGATGTTCTTGTTAGCAGCTTCAACAACCCCATTCATCTTGGGTCTATAAGGAGAATAATTATGATGCGCAATCTTGAACTCGCTACACAGCTCTTTCATAATCTTATTGTTCAAGTTAGATCCATTATCAGTAATGATCCTGTCTGGCACACCATAACGGCATATGAGTTGATTCTTGATAAACTTCATAACCACCTGCCTGGTCACGTTTGCATATGATGGCGCTTCAACCCACTTGGTGAAGTAATCAATTGCTACAAGAATAAACCTATGACCGTTGGACGCCTTTGGCTCTATCATGCCAATCATGTCAATTACCCACATAGAGAAAGGCCATGGGGAGGAAATAACATTCAGAAGTTTCGGAGGAATATGAATCTTATCCGCATAAATCTGACACTTATGGCACTTCTTCACATATTTGCAGCAGTCAGACTCCATTGTCAGTCAATAGTAGCCTGCTCTCAACATCTTCTTTGCCATGGCATGTCCATTGGAATGAGTTCCAAATGAACCCTCATGGACTTCAGTCATCAACAGGTCTGCTTCGTGTCTATCTACGCATCTGAGCAGAACCATGTCAAAATTCCTCTTGTAACGCACATCGCCATTGAGGTAGAAACTGCCAGATAATCTCCTCAAAGTCTTCTTATCTTTAACAGATGCCCCAGGCGGGTAAATCTGACTCTGAAGGAAACATTTGATATAATAATACCATGGCTTATCATCTCTTACTTCTTCAACCGCAAATACATGAGCTGGTCTATCCAAGCGCATCATAGTGATATTGGGGACTTCATTCCAGAATTTCACCACAATCATTGAAGCAAGCGTAGCAAGAGCATCTGCCATCCGATTCTCATCTCGAGGAATATGATGGAAGCCAACCTCAGTAAAGAATGTTGAAATCCTCCTCGCATAGTCTCTGTATGGGATGAGGCCAGGATGATTCGTCTCCCATTCACCCTTAATCTGATTAACAACAAGGGCCGAATCACCATAAACATCAAGATGTTTGATCCTAAGATCAATACACTCTTCCAATCCCATAATACAGGCCTCATACTCCGCCATACTATTCGTGCATTTGAAAGTTAGCCTTGCTGTAAAAGGAAAATATGTGCCGTGAGGAGTAATAATCACTGCCCCAATACCATTTCGATATTGATTTACAGCGCCATCAAACACCATACTCCATCGGGAACCAGGCTTTGGCCCTTCATCGAGCGTAGGCTCATCGCAATCTTTCAGTTTCAAATACAGAATCTCCTCATCAGGGAAGTCGTACTGAACAGACTGATAATCCTCGATTGGTTGATGTGCCAAGTGGTCGGCCAAGATACTACCTTTAATAGCTTTCTGAGCTCGATACTCAATATCATACTCAGACAACAACATCTGCCAACGGGAAATCCTCCCAGTTAAAGCAGGCTTCTCAAAGATATACTTGATTGGATCCATTTTGGATATCAACCAAGTCGTATGATTTAACATATACTGGCGTAAGCGCTTAGCAGCCCAAGCCAAAGCACAACATGTTTTCTCAAGCATTGAGTATCGAGACTCACAATCAGTGAACTTCTTACTCAGATAGTAGATGGCATACTCTTTCTTCCCTGATTCATCTTGCTGACCCAGTACACAACCCATAGAGTCCTCAAGAACAGTCAAGTACATAATCAATGGTCTCCCTTCAATAGGCAGAGACAGAATCGGAGGCTCGGATAGATACTCTTTGATACTGCCAAAAGCTTTCTGGCAATCCTCGGTCCAATCATGATGCTGATCTTTCTGGAGGAGCTTGAATATTGGTGCACATGTGGCAGTCATGTGGGATACAAATCTGGAAATATAATTCAAGCGGCCAAGAAAACCGCGGACTTGCTTCTCAATTTTGGGCGCAGGCATCTCTTGTATTGCTTTGACCTTGGCAAGATCAACTTCAATACCTCTCTCACTGACAATAAAGCCCAATAACTTGCCGGAAACGGACTCCAAATGTACACTTGTTCGGATTAAGACGAAGTTTATACTTCCTCAAACGCTGAAAAAGCTTCAACAAGTGCTCTACATGTTCAACTTCCGTTCTCGACTTCGCAATCATATCATCAACATATACCTCGATCTCCTTGTGCATCATATCGTGAAACAAGGTAGTCATAGCTCGTTGATACGTGGCTCCGGCGTTCTTCAAACCGAAGGGCATCACTCGATAACAGAATGTTCCCCAAGGTGTGATGAATGTTGTCTTCTCCATATCCTCGGGTGCCATTTTGATCTGATTATAACCGAAAAATCCGTCCATAAATGAGAAGACATTGAACTTAGATGTATTATCTACCAACATATCAATATGTGGTAGAGGAAAATCATCTTTTGGACTAGCTTTATTCAAGTCTCGATAGTCCACACACATTCGGACTTTTCCATCTTTCTTAGGCACGGGCACAATATTGGCCACCCATTGATGATATGTAGAAGTCACCAGAAACCCCACATCAATTTGCTTATGAACTTCTTCTTTAATCCTCACGGCCATATCAGGATGAGTTCTTCTGAGCTTCTGCTTTACAGGCACACACTCAGGCTTCAAAGGTAGGAAATGTTGCACGATATCAGAATCCAGACCAGGCATGTCTTCATATGACCAGGCAAAGATGTCGACATATTCTCGTAGCAACTCGATTAACCCCTTCTTCATAGACTTTTCCAGGAGTGCGCCAATCTTCACTTCGCGAACACAATCTTCAGACCCCAAGTTGACTGTTTCCAGATTCTCAAGATGCGGCTGAATGATCTTCTCTTCGTGCTCAAGTAGACGGGTAATCTCATGAGGAATATCTTCAACATAATCTTCTTCGGCCTCAAATACAGGGAACTCAAAGTTGGGAGATGGTGTTGGATCATTATGTTCAATGGGTTTGATCAACCTACATAATGATTTTGGATATAAAAGAGATTTTAGAATTCAAACAAGGAAAATCATTATGCAGATGAAAAGATTGATTTTATTCTCTTTTTAGGGTTTTTTTGTGATCACCAATTTCATGCAAAAAGAAAAAAGTGAAAATAATTTGGGGAAAACAAACACTTAACATGTAGTTATTGAATGAATATCATTGTATGTATGTGCCAACAATGTCATCACTTCTCCTTTTGGCATGGGAGAAGGGTTTTTAAACAAAAAATGAACATTACATGGACTTATGGACAACTGTTGGAACATCAACAGCGACCCAATTATTGCAGACTCCTCCAGGGATGACAAAGCTGCCAGAATCTTCCTCTGCATCATTCTCCACTATAGCAACAGCTTCCTGGTCTTCGACCGCGTGGATGAAACCACCACTTTGAAACAGACCGTGCTTGTTGAAAGTGCCTGAAGAATACCCTACGCCAGCCCGGGATTTATTGTCTTCCAGCTTAATCATTTGTCCTAAACCAGTAGTTGCGCCATGCTCAATGGCCAACTTCGCATCATTGTAGGACGCAAATGAAGAAGTTCCTTTCTTAGAAGGCTCAACAATAGATAAGGCTTGGAACGGCATCCCAACCTCATCCTCATCATCAATATAAGAAAAGGAAGACAAATGGCTTACCAAGAAAGCCTTCTCTCCCCCTACCACCACAAACTTCTTGTTCTTCACGAACTTCAACTTTTGGTGTAGGGTGGATGTCACGACGCCTGCCTCGTGAATCCATGGTCTGCCTAACAAACAGCTATATGATGGGTAGATATCCATAACTTGAAAAGTGATCTGGAAATCACTAGGTCCTATTTTGATTGGGAGTTCAACTTCGCCAATCAAAATCTTTCTGGATCCATCAAAAGCTTTGACGACCACTCCACTCTGCCTCATGAGAGGCCCATGGTAAGAAAGTTTCGCCAGAGCGGGTTTTGGCAACACATTCAGCGATGATCCTGTGTCTACCAACACAATGGACAAGGCATCATCCTTGCAGTTCATTGAGATGTGAAGTGCCAAATTATGGTCTTTCCCCTCCTTAGGAAGATCAGCATCGTAGAAGCTCAAGTTGTTACAAGCAATAATGTTTGCAACAATGCTATCAAACTGTTCTATGGTGACATCATGATCCACGTACGCCACGTCCAACGCCTTCTGCAAAGCTTCTCGGTGTGGCTCGGAGTTCATCAACAAAGACATCACATATATCTTTGAAGGTGTTTGTAGCAGCTGATCTACAACAGTATACTCGCTCCTCTTGATGAGCCTTAGCATCTCATCATAGTCCTCTCTTAACATGCCATTCTGGCCAGCAGGGACAGGAGCTCTAGCAGTTACGGCAGGTCTGTCAACAGCAAGTGTCGAATTCAGAGAAGAAGAAGAATTCCCCATAGGACAGGTAATACTATCAGCAGCATCAGTTCTTCTGGTGTCAACCTGGGTTTCGGCGACGCCGAAAAAACACGACCACTGCGGGTCAAACCACTGACATCATCAATATTGGTAACAAAAGTGGAGGGTAGAGGCACTTCTTTCCCATCTTCTAATGCAACAACATTATATTGATAGGGAACAACCTTGTCGGAAGAGTATGGAACAGGGCCGACTGGCTTAATAATGAGAGTAGGAAAGGCCTTCTACTTGCTGCCATCATATCTGACAACAATAGGCACAGGAAATCTGAAGACAGGGGATATAACATTAACTTCGTCCTCATCACGATTCTGAAGTATCTCAATCACACCCTGATCTAGCATTTCTTGGATATCTTTCCTGACTTGGCGACATCCTCTCTCATTGACAGTACATACACGACAATTGTCATGGTCATGCTCATAATGACTATATCCATATAACAGTCTATGCATCTCGACCAAAGATTGACTGATATGGCTGACATATCTAACCTTATACTTGCCAGGGCAACCCTGAACCATATTAACAGCAGATTTCCCATGCTCGGGCAATGGGTTCTTCTTCACGTTAGGACCTACGTCCTTGAAAAACAAAATACCGCTTCTAACAAGGTCTTAAACCTTGGTCTTGAGAGGGTAACAGTTCTCCACATCATGTCCGGGAGCACCGGAATGATAAACACAGTGAAGCTCGGGCTTATACCACCACTGAGGGTTGGTTGGTATAGCAGGTGGGTCACGTGGAGTGATCAACTTCCTTTTAATCAGTGAAGGATATAATTCAGCATAGGTCATTGGAATAGGATCAAAAGTGACCCTCTTCCTATCATAGCTAGTGCTCGTTTGATTGTTGTTTCGAGGCTGGTAGGCCTGCTGTTGCGGATGATGTTGTTGCTGTTGATATTGCCAATGTTGCTGTTGCTGGTTCTGATGCTGATAATGTTGGTTTTCTCTGAATGCAGGCGGTATATGAGCCACCTGGTGCTGGTTACTGGTGGGAAGCACAGTCTTCCTCTTCATAGAGGGTCTTCTTGATTTGACACGGGAGGTCACATCACGTGCCTCTCCATCTTTCTTCTTGGCAAACGCCCCATAACGTTTGGCAGAAGATCCTTCTTCTCTGGTCAGGCGCCCTTCCCTGACTCCTTCTTCTAAACGCATCCCCATGTTCACCATCTCGGTGAAATCAGAAGGAGCGCTAGCAATCATCTGCTCGTAGTAGAAAGAGCTTAAAGTATTGAGAAAGATCTTCGTCATTTCTTTCTCTTCGAGCGGGGGCACAATCTGTGCAGCCAATTCACGCCACCTCTGGGCGTACTCCTTGAATGTTTCTTTCTCCTTCTGGGACATAGCCCTCAGTTGGTCCCTATCGGGAGCCATATCAACATTGTACTTGTACTGCTTGATGAAGGCTTCGCCAAGGTCATTGAAGGAGCGAATGTTCGCACTATCTAGACCCATGTACCATCTCAAAGCGGCACCGGACAGTCTGTCTTGGAAATAGTGGATCAGGAGTTGATCGTTGTCGGTCTGAGTCGACATCTTGCGTGCGTACATCACAAGATGGCTGAGCGGGAAAGTGTTTCCTTTGTACTTTTCAAAGTCAGGCACTTTGAATTTGATAGGAATCTTGACATTAGGTACGAGACATAGCTCAGCAACAGATTTTCCGAAGAGGTTCTTCCCTCTAAGAGTTTTAAGTTCCTTGCGCAGCTCAAGGAATTGATCATTCATAGTATCTATTTTCTCGTACACATCTGGGCCCTCAGATGGCTCAAAGTGGTAAATGGTGTCATCGACTCTCTAAAAAGTATGCACGATAGGAGGTGGCATAGCGAGGACCGGGCTAGATGCCGGCAAAGAAGCAAAAGTAGGGGTGAGACCCTCTAGAACAAAATTAGCAAGCATCCCCCAGGGAAACCCGGTGGGCATAGCATACGGAGTAAAGTGAGCACTGGCAGCAGGCACGGTAGAGGAAGCAACCTCTGAAATGACTGTCCTCTGGGGAGGAGTTGAAGGCGTTGGAGAAGACTGGCTTTGGGCGGCCAAGAATGACTCCATCAGGGCAGTCAATCTTACCACTTCCTCTTTGAGTTCTCTGTTTTCTTGCTCAAGGTGATCCATTAGCTTTGATGAGTTGGCTCTGGTATAGTACCGGTGCATCAGCTTGTCTTTAAAATAAATGAAGAACACAGAGTTAGACCACTGATCAAGAAGCCTGGAACAAACCTGCTTATGCACATGATGCATCCAATGCTTGTGCATATGTTTTTATTTTTAATCAGAGGAACGGGATTAAGAGTAGAGAAAATCCTAATAGCGTTCATATCCACAAACTTATCGATGTTGGGGAATAACACTAGCCCATAGATGAGAAGTACAAATATGGCCTCAAAGGCGTCCTCACTCATGGCCTTCCCAAACGTAGTAGCTTGAGCAATGAGGAAATCAACTGGGAGACCTTGAATTCCACCTTTGGTAGTCATGTGAGCACCAACAATAGATTCATCTATATGCAACAGATCAACAATCTCTTGGGAAGAGGGAACTCTCTCCAAGCCACTGAACGACAACTGATCTAGAATAGGTACACCCACAAGATAGGCATACTCCTCAAGCGTAGGCAAAAGCTGGAAGTCCAGAAAAGTGAAGCAACAATACAAGGGATCATATAACTGCACCAACACACTCATCAGACCTTCATCCACCTGAGTAGCAAGAATAGACAGAAGCTTCCCATGACGAGCCTTGAACGCCAAGGGATATAATACATAGGATGTCAAACTCCTTAACTCTTTCAAGTCGGGGTGTTTGAAACTGTACTTCTTTGTATTCCTTCTTTGCTTATCCATGTCTGAAAATTTGCAAATAGACCTCGTAAGTTCCTTGAAAATTTTCTCATTGTTGATGATATGGATGTGTATGAATGCATGAATGCAACAATCACACTCAAGGATCAAGCAAATCACACCACACAAAGGTCACGGGATGGATCAATTCATCCTTAATATCAATCATCCATTTTGGTGGATTATGGTTTACACCTTATCAACACCCAAGTTCCATTGATATTAAGGATATACAAGAACGGATCAACCGCGAATCAAAGGTTTGTTGCAAGTCACGAGCATAGAGTCTCGGTTAAGAACCACCCAAAGGGAATGTACTATGGTTAAACCTGACGATCATGTTCTACAAGAGGTTCCCATAGTCATCATCCCATCTTTCGGATATTATCGGATAAACGACTACTCATATTCCAAAAATATTCTCAAGAGAGACTCTTATGAGTGTAGTATCGCGTAACAATCGTATAAAATCTTACACTTGAACGACCTTCGCACTATGTCCTAAAAAATAGGCCAAGATGGGCTAGGTAATCTAAGGTCCTTGGCTTCTAAGGCATATATTGGAAAGAGTAATGCCTAACCACGACTACTCGTGTTACATTATTGATCCCAACATAACCTCTACCAAGTGAATGGGCTTACAAGTCAACTTGCTAAGGAATAACTCCACACAAGTCAACAAGACAATGCCATTCTCCTATCATAAGTGCACTCGAGTTCAGGTATAAAACTCATCTCATAAAAGGCCACCAAGCACACAAGCAATTGATATATATCAAGCAATTCATACATTACAAATAATACAGTCATCACAAATTTTCACAAAAATATGTCATAAATAATATAAATATACAATACAACAAAGGTAAAATGTAGGCAAAACCCACTAGGCAAATGATCCCCAGCAGAGTCGCCACTTTTCTGTAGCGGGGTCTTCGTTACCTTTAGATTTATTGACTAAATCAAAAGTAAATCATACAATTCGAGTCGCCACCGCACTTCTATTTATCCAAAGGAAAGGTTAGAAAGCGAACAAAAACCGAGAAGTTTTATCAAATCAAAAACTAATAAAAAATGTCAGAGATCTGGGTAAGGGGGTTGGTTATGCGATGGGAAGGTTTTAAGCACCCAAAACATCCTTATTACTCTAAGGGGGCCCTTTTTACAAATGTTGTATGGTAGGTTGGTATTTGTGAAAAAAATTGTGCAAACATGATTGGGGAGATGAGAAAAGAATATACAAGTTATTTATAATTTTGTGTTTGAATGGATAAACCCATTGCCTACGTACCATCTTAAAAAGGTAGGATCAAAACCTCGTAGTTCGGGGTAAAAATATCAAAAGAAGTTGGTGAATTGATTGGTCAAAAGCCTTAAGGTCTTTTGTTATCAAAGGGAGAAAACTCAACCTAGAACCACAAATCCACCATGTGAGGAGAGCTTCAACATGCTAGTGAGGGGTTAACCCTATAATAAGCATGGAAGACTTATAGTCCATCACTAAGGATACAGGTGAGTATTATATCAACCTCTAAGATAACTTAAACCTAATAGATAATGTTTATGAAAAGCTTTAACACAAATGGCCATTGGAACCACAAAAACAATTGAGTGAGTTGTATTTACAAATGAAAAGTATTCACAAAGTAAGGTCAAAGTTGACTCAGGATTCAATTCAAAATAAGTGTTATGAAAAGAGTTTGAAAAAAATCAAAGGCATAGTGCCTAGGTTTCTAATTTTTGAAAAGGCAATGTTAATGTTTGCTCAAAAGTTTGGCTTGGGTTAGAGTGGAGAGAAGAAGAGAAGGGCTAGGTCATAAACATGCAAAGATGAGGGAAGAGAAATAAAACCACTTGGAGTTCCCTTCTTGAGATCATATAGATGATCCAAGTTGCTCCTTTCCTTTGGACTTAGCAAGCAATAATCAATTAACTCAAGCAATCAAGTAAATATTCAATCAAGCTCCTAGGAATCTTCCAATTGGCTTTTGTCTCTCTTATTTTGGATGCTCATGACAATGGTTCTTCTAAGTAGCTCAAGTTTGGGATCCCTATCACAAGAACACACAAATCAAAAAGTTCCACAATGCAATAAAAAGAATGGACAAGAGTGAGTTTAGAATTAGGAGTCCTTTCAATATCATCTTCAAGATTAAGCATTCTAAAGGCATGACGCCTAGTTGCTCTTTGACAATTTCCTTTTTAGCATTCTAAAGGCATCAGGCCTAGTTGCTCTTCAAACTCCATTTAGCATAGGTAAGGTCCTAAATCTAAGTCCTTTCTCCATTTGCATTGGGTTCACACAAACAAAACAAAACAAAGCACAAGACAATAGTATATACACAATAATGTGCTCAAGTGAGCAAAATGCAAATTGCATTAACATAAACATGAGCTCAAGTGAGCAAAGGGAAAAGAAAAATGAATTAATGAGAAAGAAATTAAATTGCATTAAAGTAAATTGCAAGAATTAAATGCTTGAATTAAAAGTTAATAATTAGTAGTTAGTGTTAGTGTGCCATAAGGCAATTTAGCGCTATGTTAAGCAATCGTAAGTGGACTAATGTAGTAGTCACACCTATCTGATGCCGGTCAATAAAATTATAGGCAAACAAACACAAGTTAGAGACCATGACTAGTAAGCCAAGCTCCTACAACTTGCCATGCCAAAAGAAAAGAAGAATGATCTTGTATGAATTTAGGTTTGTTGCTTGACCAAGAAGCAACCTATCTCTAATGCAAAGCAATTCACTTGATCTTTGATCAAGATGAATTTGATTTGGATCAAAGAAGGTTAAGCCCCTCATATGTCAAGGTTAACCATCAATCATTAACTCATTGATCAAAAAGAAAAAAGAAGAAGAAGAAGAAATGGAATGTACATAATTGAAATTCAAACAACATAACCAACACACATTGATCAAACATGAATAGAATCAACATCAATCAATGGTAAACAGAAGTGAGATGAAGCTTAGAAGTCAAGAAATAATAAAAATATTTTTGGTAATTTTTGGAATTAAGATAATACTTGAATTAAAATAAACAAATAAAGGTCAAACTTCAAATCCAGTTCAAATCAACTTGGAAAAGTCCAATTGGATCATGATAAGTTCAACATGGTCAAACAAGGTTTGAGAAAAATTCTCATCATTTTTTGAAAACAGAAACTAATTTTAAACAATTAAAAATGAATAAAAATAACATAATTGAATTAAAATCTCAAATAAATCTCAAATCAATTAAGAAATTGATGAGAATATTTTTCATAGATTCCTCATCATTCAAAGATGTTAAGAAAATATTTTTGGCATTTTTGAATATTGGAAAGTATTTTAAATGAATTAAAAATAACCAGAAAAGAGAAAATTCACAAAAAATATTAAATGGAATCACAAAAATAATTAAAGATCATTTTTAAAAACTAGAATTTAAGACATTTTTTTTTTGCAATTGGTCCCATATTTTTGTGATTCCGAATAAAGAAATTATGAATTTTTTAAAAATAATTGGAATAAAAGAAAATAAAAGGGAATTTCAGAAATTGCAAAAAAACAGGGAGCGTCTGATCAAAGCTCATTAGATGACATGGTTGATCAGAAGACAGTGTAGCGCGCGCTCATGGTGGGGATTAGTCAACAGCGAAATATAAGGATTAAATGAAAGTCATAACAATGCATGGCTAAGATTAGATCTGGAACCAAAAATCCAAGGGCCAGGAACTCGTCCACGTGGGGACGAGGTGGAAACCACCGTCTTCTCTGGTGAGACTCACTGTTCCGGCCAGAGTTGCAGGTTTCTCAACCTCCACCATAATGCATGATCCATACATCAATAGAAAGCTGGGGGTGATGTACATCACCCCTGTGCCCTTAGTTTCTACTCTAGACTCTCATAGAAGGAGAAATCTGAGATAGAAAAATACGGTGTTTAATCTGAGTTTGCTCAATTCATAAAATTAAAAGCACAAATCGATTGCCTCTCACATGAGGACTTCAGAGGTACCAACCAACACAAAAAATGATCAGTATCCAAGGAGATTCGAATGAAAAAAGTTTGAATAATAACCTTTGAAGTGCAACTTTTCAATGCTTGATCTACTCCAATTCTTTGATGCAGCTTGCTCTTGAAGTAACAAAGAAGCTAGGCTAAGGAATTGAAGTTCAAAGATTAACCAATGAAGTTGAAAATTGAACTTGAAAAATTGAGAGAAAAATCAAAATTCCTTTGAGTGAGGGTTTAGATTTCACTTCTGCAGAATTTCAGGCGCCTTTAGGTTGAAGTTTGACGTGAATGCAACCTTCTATTTATAGGCAAGGCTGATGCAAGGCATGAAGAATTCATGTGCATGTGAAGTTTGGTCCTCCATGCATGGGCCTGTACAGACGTATGAGAGGCCCAAAATCTATTGAAAATGCAAGCTGAGATGAATGTGAGATGGTTTGGATGTGCAAATTTCATTATATTAGCTTGTGCACAAAGATTCAACATGGTTTCCATAAATGATCACAAAACTTCACCTCTTCGAAAATGCCCTTTGCAAGATTGAAACTTAGGCATGTGGGTAATGGTTGGAAAGGTCTTGATAAGGAACAAATGTTATATTGAACAAAAATCCATTTGGAGTTGGGAAAATATTGAAAACTGGTCATGAAGTTCAAGGTACATAACATGCCTATGGAAATTTTGCCAAAATGGGCCAACTTCAAGCCCTTCTGTTTCAATGATGCAAGCCTTAAATGACAAAACCTTAAACATAAAAGTTGTATATATTTTCAAGACAATCAATTTGGAATTAAATTTTGCATAATTTGTATTTTTGATGAGAAATTTATGGGCACTTGAAGTTGGACTTTTTTACATTTCAATGGCTTTGGTCCAAAGTGACCTATAACGTTTTGTATTATCACATGTGTTTCTTTTAGGATTATGAAATTTGTCCAGCATAAAAATTTAATTAGACATTTTAAAATATCCAATGCACTTGCTCCCACCTCAAAATCATAAAAAATGAAGGAGTTAGGTCCTTGGGAAGTTGACCCAAAATTAGGGTTTCAGTCAAAATGACCTACAATGTTTTGAAATGAATGATGACCTTACAAGCTTCAAATCAATTTTTGATGAATGTGAAAGTTGTTCACATGGTTATTAAGAACATTTTTGGTCTTGGGGTCATCACCATTTGACAAACACATCAAAAGTTAGGTCTCAGTGGATTTCAAAATAGTCAGATGAATTGACTGATCAACTTCTCAAGTCCAAACCTCAAATCTTAATGAATTGATGATTGAGGACACTCAAATGAGTTCATATATGCATAAAATGATGAATGAAATAACTTCCCTTGATTGGATTTGATCAGAGGTTGAGGTTGCTTCATGAGCAAGGCACAGTCAATGCACAGTTGAATTAGGGTTTCCTTGGGAAACAATCCTCAAGCCCTTTGGTTTATCTTGATCAAATTGACACATTGAGATACTTGGGAGGAATATATAATTATTGAGAGCTTTGGGAACCATTGTCATTCTTGCTTTCAACTTCATCTGGCCACTTTATTGGGCATAAGGGCCTCCTTGGAGCCTTGGATCACATGATTGCTCAAGCTTCAAAACAAAACAAGTTAGTGACATATTTTTGTGCTTTTGGTTAGTAAACAAAATAATAAAAGCAATAATATACAATTCAAGCATGCTTGGTGGTCTCAAACCAACTCACACAAGTCCCACCCCTAGGGTAAAGGAGCCACACATGCTATGATCCTTGAGGTAATGCATTGAGCAATGATATGATGCCATGAGGGATCTTAGGGTCAAAATTAGGGTCTTACAAGGTGCTATACTCCAAATCTATCTTCGACAACATGATTAGGTCATAAATGCCTGTGTCTTTCCAGTTCTGAGATCTAGCTTTCTCTACTTTCTTTAACCAATCTAGATAATCAGTGGGGTCTTTGAATGTGGGGGTAGCACGAAAAACTCTGAATCCATTATTCATAAACCTTAAATCTATAACCTCACTAGCCTTAGGGTTTTCAGTTGTTGTTATTCCAGTCCTATGGTTTTTTTTTCTTGCCCTATAGGCTTACATTTGTGATAAGAAGGAAAAAACTCTCTAAGCTTACTAGAATCAATATCTAAATCAGTTAAAGGTCCAGATAATGCATAATTCTTTCCATAAACAGAGACAAGGATGAGTACCTAAGAAGCATAGATTCTGCGTTGTTCCTCTGTTTTGGGCTCTGGTATATATTGTTGGTTACCAAATGCGAGTGGATCATACAATGTAGTCAAAGGAGGAAGCTATGAGATCTTCTTGAGAGCTTTTGTTTTGGTAGATACGGTCTTGATGGATACGCTTGCTTCTTTAGGGGCTTTGCTTGAAGTTGCCATTTTTGGAGATTGAAAGAAAGAAATTTGGGTTTTGGTTGAAGATTGTTTGAAGAGAAAAGGCTAGAGCGTTTGGGAATTCAAAAAGCGTAAAGTGTGAAATGGGTAAGTTTGTGGGTTTTATAGGCGTGCTTGGAAGAGAAAATGCTTCAAAATAGCATTAATGGTTGACAAGTTAGTGGGACACGTGTCTTCCTTGGACAATGTGATAGAGATGTTAATTAATGTCTGAACCCATGATTTCCTAGAGTCTAGGAAACGTGATGAGTGAAAAGATTCGGTTGTGAGCTGAAAAGACGTGGTTAGGAAAAAGATTATGATGACCCTGGCGTCACCAGACAATTGGAGAAACTGAAAAGTTTTGCAACATTGGAACACTTGGCACAATGTCAGAGTTGTTAAGGCGTCGAAACATGGTCTCAAAAAATGTATTTTTCTCTCGTATGTCAAAAATAACATTTTTAGGGGGCAATTTGTTAGCTCATAATTTCGACGCCCACTAAAGAATTACCAAAAGGGAAATCCTATGTAGAGATGTTTCGACCAGGAGGAGATGTTCGACCAGGTAGAGGTGTTTCGACTGGATAAGGGTAATAAGAGTCAGCGTGCAGTTGAGACTCAGAAATATTTCTTAAAATGGTTGAAGACGGTTTTCGATTGGAGATTCAAAATTCAAATAAAGGAGGGAACTTTGCTCTTATCTGAAACTGTTAAAAGTACACGTGGAGCATAATTGATAGTTACATCCATGCAAGGCGACATGTGTCTCGACGTGATTGAAGGGCCTTCAGAAACAGTTATTTCGATTCAGTATAAATAAAGGGTCTTAGTGTTAGGCTAAAAAAAGAAAAAAGGTGAAATTCTGGTATCAGATATGAGATGTCGAAGGTAATGTCACGACACTAATATCTGAACAACAGATGAAATATAAACAGAATAAAAATCATTAAACAATTGAAAAACGACACAGGCAATTGTTAACCCAGTTCGGTGCAAACACACCTACGTCTGGGGGCTACCAAGCCAGGAAGGAAATCCACTAAACAGAATTAGTTCAAAGACTCTCAATAAACAACTTCAAGTTACAGTCTTTTCACCTAATCTCTACCAGTGTGACTTCTATCTAAGAACTCTAAGATATGAGACGCTACTCACTCCCCCTCAATCATAGCTATGATACTAGAACAGATACCGCAAAGAAAGAAGACACACTTCAAAGACACACACTTGATCTTTCTTAAAAGCTTCAATCATGTAAACAAATACATTCGTACTTCAAAGCTTAGAATGGACAAATTACAACTCAAAACTCAGTCCAATTCACACATCAACAAGATGATTGAATGGCTCACAATTCACAAACGTACATTAGGCTAACAACCCTAATACTCACTTACTTCAACGTTCGTATTTTTTGTACCATCACACAGGGTTCACATGGTCTTTAAATAAAAGCTTTTTGAATGGGCATGGGCAACATGAAACCCTAATTCTATTTAACACGTATTCCCTAGGAATTAGTAACAAATCATTCCTCTTTGGGAAACAAAATATTTTGGTTTTAAATAGAATTACTCCTTGAATAACGCATGCAATCACCACACATAAGCACACAAAGACTTGCATGAAAAGCGCAACAACAAAATACATAACATTCAGACTGAATGTTCTGTATGCACATGTCGTAACATCGGGTCTGACATCTTGAAAAAATCCTGCACAACCATACTGCTTCATACCTACAAACTCCAGAGACTTCTCCCCCTGTGCCAAAAAAATAAACACCCGAATGCTCCCCCTGTATCGGACAAACAAAGCAACAACAATAACGACAACTACATCTACAACTACTTCTCCCCATTTTTAGCCAAAAGAGACCAAAGAGACAAAATAAATGTCTATCTAGTCATTAATCGAAATACCAGAAGTTAAAAAGTTACAACACCAAGTTCATACACTGCTGAAAGATGCTGAGAAACAAACCACAAAAAAACAAAGAAATCCATCAAATCAACAAACGACCAAGAAAATAATCAAATCAAGGGAGACCAGAGTCAACCAAGCTACTCAGTAGAGCTTGAGTTTGCAGCCTCTTCAGCATCACCAAAACCAGAATTGCCACTGGCATCATCATTGTTTGCAGACCTCTCACTAGAGGTGTGGGCTTCAGCTTCTTCTTCATGGATGACATTAGCATGTTCAATGTTTTCACCCTCAGCCTGCTCCAAGCTTGTAATCAAGGCTTCCAATGATTGTTTTCTAGTTGCGGTTACCCTTATCCCTTCACCTAGCTCTTTGCATGTATCCTTAAGCTAAACAATTGCTCCAACTTTTGAGGTTGGCCTCTTCATGGTAGATGTCAGGACAATATCCTCGACATGACTTCCTTCAAGCAGTTTGTAGTGCACAGACAAAGCAAGTTTTCTTCTACTAGGTAAGTCATTAGAGCACAGAATACCAGGATATTGATTCAAGATAATTCCACAGATCATAGAGGGAAAAGCAATTGGCAGCTTAACTGCATTAGTAATTGCATGCTTGATGATTTGTTCAAACATAAATCTACAATACAAATTTCACTTTTGTTCCAACAACAAAAATAAACCTCCCAAGGGTATTAGCAATGGTGGAGATATGGTTGGTAGGGACCCAATTAGAAACTCTTATTTTATGCAGGATAGCATACTTGACAGTCAACTTTCCAACAGGAAGATGCTTTTTAACAGGCCAAACTTTCACCTGCCTACCTGTAATCCCCCTACATACCTGGTTGTCTGTAACTTCTAATTCACCTGCACCCTCATTTTTTCTGCCTAGAAAATTATTGATAACAGTAGGAGAGAATGTTATACACTTACCCCTCACAAACACCTTACAGAACTCCTTGTTGTTCTTATCAGAAATATCCTCAGGAATGTTGATAATAAATTCCTTAGCTAAACCTTCATAGCATTGAGAGAACCCAGCAACAGTCTTCAACAGCCCAACAACTTTTATCCGGTTCATGACCTCCTTGACATTAACAACATCTTTTCCCAACTCCCTTTCCATAGCTACCCTTCTCTGAATCACAAATTTCCACTTAGCAGCTCCACCCTCAAGATGGAAGGAGATGTTATCCAAATGAATAGCAGGGACTTTAACAGGAGACTTCCTAACAATAGTTTTCTTTGCAGGCAGGATGTCAGGGACATCTTCCTCAACATCCTCTTCAGGCTTAGAATCATCTTTGACCTTCCTCTTGTTTACTTCAACCTTGCTCCATGGTTTGGAGGGGCCAATACCTGCAGTCTTCTTGGCTTTTCTAGCTGACATAAGTTCAGCCACAAATTTTTCTTTGCGAGTCTTCATGCGTTCAGACACACTTGGCTTCATGTGATGAATCAAACTTTCCTCTTGATCATCAGAGCTACCATCCTCTAAATCAATCACAACATTTGCCTCATCATGCTTTTCAGAGTGGGAAGCATTATCAGTGTGAGAAGCCACAGATTTCCCTTTTTCAAACATGGTGTGCCCTAGAGAGCGCAACCATTCAGCAGCCAATTCCTTTTCAGAACTGGAGGAATCGTCATCCTCACCACTATGTTGTTCAACCTTAGGAGAGGGGTACATTTGAGACAGGGGAGTAGAAACTCCCTTCACAAATTCGTTAAGAATTCTAGTGACTAGGTCTCTTATAACATGATCAGTATAGTGTGTTCCTTCCTTAGAGTTAGTGGTAGGAGTAGAACCAGAAGGAATACTAGAGGGATTACCTTGATTGGAACATGCAGAAGCGGAGGCATCAATGGAGATGGGTTGGTTCAAATCAATGTCCGCGCCGAGAATAATAGAGAGAGGAGCAACATCCAGAATCTCATCATCAGGGACGCCCATGGGAGGAGCACGAACCCTGGGAGTAGACTTAGTATTTTTAGAAGCAGACGTATCTTGATGTTGTGACATTTTGGAGTTTTTCTGGAAAAAGCATGGTTGCCCTAACAGAGGTTTGTGGAAAAGGAGCAGGAAGATGGAAGAGTTGGAGTAGGTAGTGAGGTTATGGGGGTAGCGTGTGAAGATGGTATTTCCAAAACAAAGTGATGATTTACCATAATGAGAACACTTTATTTTAAGACAATAGGCAATAATTTGATTACTTTTTCCATTCCAGATTAATTTCTACAAATTTTCGTAAATGCAAATCCCTAATTTCCCTCTAAGGAATTCAAATTGATTTGTATCCAAGGCCTTTGTAAAAATATTAGCTAACTGCATCTCAGTAGCAACATGCTCTAAGACTACAGTCTTATCCTCCACAAGTTCTCTAATAAAATGGTGACGAATATCAATATGTTTGGTCTTGTTGTGCTGAATAGGGTTCTTTGAGATGTTTATAGCACTCAGGTTATCATAGTACAATGTCATGACATCTTGTGTGACATTGTATTCAGTCAACATTTGTTTCATCCACACCAGTTGAAAGCAACTACTTCTAGTTGCTATGTATTCAGCTTCAGCAGTAGACAGCGAAACATAATTTTGCTTCTTACTAAACCATAATATTAAGTTGTTCCCCAAGAAGAAACATCCTCCTGATGTGCTTTTCCTATCATCAACACTTCCAGCCCATTCAACATCACAATATCCAGACAGCACAGATTCAGATCCATGAGTGTATAGCATCCCATAGTTACACGTGCCATTGACATATTTCAGGATCCTTTTCACTTGGTTTATATGGCTCACCTTTGGTCCAGCTTGATATCTAGCACATACACCTACATCAAAAGCAATGTCAGGTCTACTTGCTGTAAGATATAGCAGACTCCCTATCATGCTTCTGTAGAGAGTTTGATCCACACTGACACCATTTTCATCTTTAGACACCTTCATATGAGTAGGAGCATGTGTCCTCTTATGGCTTGCATTCTCCATTCCAAACTTCTTAACAATATTCTTGGCATATTTACTTTGAGATAGAAAGATAGAATCTTCCATCTGCTTGACTTGCAGGCCAAGAAAATAGGCCAGTTCTCCAACAAGGCTTATTTCAAATTCAGACTGCATTTGCTCAACAAAATGTTGAACCATCTTACTTGACATCCCACCAAACACAATATCATCCACATAGATCTAAGCAACCATGAGCTTTCCTCCTTCATCTTTGACAAATGAAGTCTTATCAATGCCTCCCTTTCTGTATCCATTGTCGATGGGAAACACTGTGAGTCTCTCATACCAAGCTCTAGGAGCTTGTTTCAACCCATAAAGAGATTTCCTCGATTTATACACATTCTTTGGAAGATTTGGGTCTGTGAATCCCTTTGGTTGTTCAACTTATACTTCCTCATTCAATTAGCCATTTAAGAAGGCACTTTTCACATCCATTTGGAATAGTTTAAACTTCAGAATACATGCCACTCCTAGCAATAATCTAATGGACTCCAGGCGAGCTACAGGAGCAAATGTTTCATCAAAGTCAACTCCTTCAACTTGAGTGTATCCTTGTGCTACCAATCTTGCTTTATTTCTAGTAACCACACCTTTTTCATCAGATTTATTCTTGTAAACCCACTTTGTTTCAATAACATTTATTACTTCAGGTCTTTTAACCAATTCCCATACTTCATTTCTCTTGAATTGGCCTAACTCTTCCTGCATGGCATTGATCCAAAATTCATCAGTTAAGGCTTCTTTAACATTCTTAGGCTCAACCTTTGACACAAAACAGGCATGTGAGATCACTTCCCTTGATCTAGTGGTGACCCCTTTATTTGGATCTCCTATAATGAGATCTTTAGGATGATCCTTCTAAATTCTGATAAAGGGTCCCTTATTTACTTGATCAGCTTCAGGTTCAACTTGAGTGGAGTCACTCTCACTACTTTTATCAGGGATTTCAGCTGGGGCATCATTCATAAATGTTTCAACATCGTCTGTGACATCAGTCTCTTGATCATCAACAACAACATTGATAGATTCCATCATAACTCTAGTTCTGGAATTAAAAACTCTAAAGGTTCTGTTGTTTGTTGAGTAGCCCAGAAATATTCCTTCATCACTCTTGGGGTCCATTTTCCTTCTTTGTTCACGATCATCCAAGATATATCATTTACTACCAAGCACATGGAAGTATTTGACAGTAGGTCTTCTTCCCTTCCAGACTTCATATAAAGTGGTTGAGGTCCCTTTTCTCAAGGTTACTCTGTTGTGAACATAACAAGCAGTATTCATAGCGTCAGCCCAAAAGTGGTAAGGCAACTTCTTAGCATGAATCATAGCTCTAGCAGATTCTTGGAGAGTTCTATTTTTCCTTTCCACCACACCATTTTACTGAGGGTAATGGGAGAAGAGAACTCATGTCCAATCCCTTCAGATGAATAGAATTCAACAAATTTACTGTTCTCAAATTCTTTCCCATGACCACTTCTGATTCTGATAACACAACTCTCTCTTTCTCTTTGAAGTATTTGGCAAAGGTCTTTGAACACATCAAACACATCAAATTTTTCCCTTATAAAATTCACCCAGGTATATCTGGAGAAGTCGTCCACCACAACATAAGCATACCTTTTTCCACCAAGACTTTCCACCTGCATAGGCCCCACCAAGTCCATGTGGAGAAGTTCCAACACTTTAGAAGTGGTGTCATGTTTGATCTTCTAATGTGACATCATTGTCTGCTTTCCAATTTGACATTTACCACATACTCTTCCTTCTTCAATATTTAATTTTGGGATTCCTCTAACAACTTCAACATATACGATCTTCTTCATTCCTTTAAGATGCAGATGACCCAGTTTTTGGTGCCATAGTTTCACTTCTTCTTCTTTAGCTAGAGCACATATTGATGAATAGCTAGTTTCTTGAGGAATCCACATATAGCAGTTGTCCTTAGATCTGACTCCTCTCATGATCACCTCATTTTTTGCATTAGTAATCAAGCATTCAGTTTTTGTGAAGTTCACATTGAGACCTTGATCGCATAGTTGACTGATGTTGATCAGGTTTGCAGTCAATCCTTTAATAGGCAACACATTATCAAGGTTAGGAAGTCCATAGCAGTTCAACTTTCCAATCCCCTTGATTTCATCCTTAGCTCCATCACCAAAAGTTACATAGCTGGTGATATGAGATTGAAGGTCAACCAGCAGATTTTTGCTTCCAGTCATGTGTCTGGAGCATCCACTGTCAAAGTACCAATCTTCTTTGGCTGAGACTCTGAAGGAAGTGTGAGTTATCAAGTTAGTAGCACCAACCCTAGGAACCCACTATTTTCTGTTAGAAGAGATGTGTTGTTTGGGTCTAGGTTGATGAGTAGGACTAGGATAACCATACAGCCTGAAGCAGAATGGTTTTATGTGACCAAATTTCCCACAGTAATGACATCTCCATCTTTGGTGTTTTCCTTTATGTTGTCTTCCCTTGTGATGTTGAGACACCTAATGTGACATCTTTGGTTTGCTATCAGAGGGATTATAATCAGGAGAAGATTCATTGAACCCAAGGCAAGTCATGTCTCCTGTCATCTTTCCAGCCTGGAGGATTTTGTCTAAGGTGTCAGATCCACTATTTAGCATTCTGACATACTTCGTCTTCTCATCCAGTTTAGAATTCAGGAACAAGGCTTCGATCTTCAACTTAGAAATGGTTTCTAAATGTTCTGTCTTCTCAGCCTCTAGGTGGGTTATCAGTTTATTCTGATTCTCCACTTGTTGACACACTTCTTCACTTCTGAAACACAACTTCTTGTAAGAATTAGCTAATTCATCAAAGGTTAATTCATCATCGCTAGAGTCTTCATCAGGATCCCATCTGCCAGTCAAGGCAATCACAAGAGTGGCAGATTCTCCTTCTGTTTCACTTTTAGAATCATCACCAAACCAAGTAGCAGCAAGACTCTTCTTCTGTTTCTTGAGATAGGTCCCACATTCAGCTCTAATGTGACCATAGCCTTCACACTCATGGCACTGAATTCCTTTGCCCTGTTTGGATTTTTCTTCAGTTTTTGTTCTTCTTCCAGCATCATTGGGCCTACTGATGTCAGATGAGTTGTTCTTGACATTAGACTTTGACCTCACATCCATCCTCTTCAGGATTTTGTTGAATTGTCTTCCAAGTAACTCTAAGTCATTTGACATACCTTCATCAGTATCCTAACTACTTTCTTCCTTTTTATCTTCAGTGTTTGACACAAAGGCTATGCTTTTGACTTTCTTTTCAGATCCATCACTTATTCCCAACTCGAAAGTTTGGAGGGATCTAATTAGCTCATCCACTCTCATCTTGCAGATATCTTGAGATTCTTCTATGGCTATCACCTTCATGGAAAATCTTTTAGGAAGTGATCTGAGAATTTTCCTCACAAGCTTTTCATCTGACATCTTCTTACCCAGGGCTCTTGAGGAATTAGCAATCTCAAGAATATTCATATGGAAATCATGAATACTTTCATCTTCTTTCATCCTCAATGTTTTAAACTTAGTAGTAAGCAGCTGCAATCTAGACATCTTGACTCTCGAGGTACCTTCATGAGTGGTTTTGAGAATATTCCAAGCATCTTTAGCCACCTCACAATTGTTCACCAGTCTGAAGATGTTCTTATCAACCCCATTGAATATAGAATTCAATGCTTTAGAGTTTCCAAGAGCTAGTTCATCCTCCTCCTTGGTCCATTCTTCCTCAAGCTTCTTATCAGTTGTGACTTCTCCATCCTTAGTAATGAATGGATGTTCCCAGCCTGTTAGAACAACTTTCCAAGCCTTATTGTCTAAAGATTTCAAGAAGGCTACCATCCGAGGTTTCCAGTAGTCATAGTTAGATCCATCCAGAATTGGTGGTGAGTTTATAGATCCTCCGTCTCTGTCCATAGCACCAGAAAGTAATGTCCCAAGATCTCACCCAGAACCAGAGCAGGATGCCTGCTCTGATACCAATTGAAATTCTGGTATCAGATATGAGATGTCGAAGGTAATGTCACAACACTAATATCTGAACAACAGATGAAATATAAACATAATAAAAATCATTAAACAATTGAAAAACGACACAGGCAATTGTTAACCCAGTTCGGTGCAAACACACCTACGTCTGGGGGCTACCAAGCCAGGAAGGAAATCCACTAAACAAAATTAGTTCAAAGACTCTCAGTAAACAACTTCAAGTTACAGTCTTTTCACCTAATCTCTACCCGTGTGACTTCTATCTAAGAACTCTTAGGTATGAGACCCTACTCATTCCTCCTCAATCATAGCAGTGATACTAGAACAGACACCGCAAAGAAAGAAGACACACTTCAAGGACACACACTTGATCTTGCTTAAAAGCTTAAATCAAGTAAACAAATACACTCGTACTTCAAAGCTTAGAGTGGACAAAATATAACTCAAAACTCAGTCCAATTCACACATCAACAAGATGAATGAATGGCTCACAATTCACAAACATACATTAGGCTAACAAACCTATTACTCACTTATTTCAACGTTCGTATTTTTTGTACCATCACACAGGGTTCACATGGTCTTTAAAATAGAAGCTTTTTGAATGGGCCTGGGCAACATGAAACCCTAATTCTATTTAACGTGTATTCCCTAGGAATTAGTAACAAATCATTCCTCTTTGGGAAACATAATATTTTGGTTTTAAATAGAATTACTCCTTGAATAATGCATGCAATCACCACACATAAGCACACAAAGACTTGCATGAAAAGCTCAACAACAAAATACATAACATTCAGACTGAATGTTCTGTATGCACATGTCGTAACATCGGGTCTGACATCTTGAATAAATCCTGCACAACCATATCAAACAACCTGTAGAAAGATGATATCACATGTCAAGACAACAAGCGTGACTTCTTGTGATAACACTTAAGTTTTACCAAAATTGATGCCAATACATAGAACCAATAAAAGGGGTACAAAGTCTGTAAATTTACCAAGTACCCGTGTGAAGAAGAACCGTAAATCACAGAATGTACGTTTGTTTACACCATTGTTAGTTATTTTAAAGTAATACAAATTTATCTTTATTTTTCTTCCAGAAATACATTTCCTTACTTCTTTATTCCAAATACTCTCCTTTTACTTCGTTATTTCACAGTCTTAAACACTTACTTTTGCCATTTGGTTATCATCATGGTCTTTTACAATTTCTCCCTTTAATTCATATTAGCCTTTTACTGTAAAGTTTTAATCACTAGTCCCACGAGTACTGTCGAAGTGTTCACGATTACTAAAACTCATTTTAAAAACAATTCACACATGTCCTAGGATCAATCTAATCGATCCTGCGAGTAACCAAATTTAGAAATTTGGAAGATCAGCGGTTGTTTACCAATTTTCATGGTAAAAAGGAATTGGCTAGTATCAAACGAAAGTTTACTGAGCCAATTGATGACTATCTGAATAGGTTTCGATTACTTAAATCTAGGTGTTTTACGCAAGTTCCAGAGCATGAACTGCTCGAAATGGCCGCTGGGGGCCTTGACTATTCGATTAGGAAGAAGTTAGATACCCAGTATTTGAGAGATATGTCCCAACTGGCTGATAGGGTTCGACAGTTAGAACGCTTGAAGGAAGAAAAGGCTAGAGAAAATAAGAATAAAAGGGTAGCCTATGTCGATTTCAGCAATGATGATGAAGGGTCCTGTAACGGACTTTCATACTTCGATGAAAATGAGGTCGACCTTGCTGAATTGAAGCAAGGGCCACCTTACGCGTGTAAGGTTTTGGCCTCGTCGAATGGAAAGAATCCTATTGAACCAGAAAAGAATGATAAATTTCCTAAGAAAATTTATACTTTCGACGTTACAAATTGTGACGAAATTTTCAATTTGTTAGTTAAGGATGGTCAAATGATAGTACCCCCGGGTGCTAAAGTACCACCTTTAGAATAAAGAAAGAAAAAAGGGTTTTGCAAATACCATGGTTTTCTGGGTCATAAAACATCTTAATGTTTTCTTTTCAGGGATCTTGTGTAGAATGCCATCCAAGAAGGGAGACTTAAATTTGGATACAAAACTCGGAGCCAGATGAAGATCGACTCCGATCCTCTGCAAGTGGTTGATGCCCACTATACGGAGCCAGAGGAAGTGAACCTAGTCAAAGTCACTAATGATTTCGACATGACTGAAGTCATGAAGACTTTATCAATGAACCTGTCATGGCTAAGATTTCTAAACATCTTGATCAAGAATCTTTTAATGACTTCATTCAAAAAGTTGTGGGAGATGCCACTAACAAGAGCACTGATGTCTTCGACGCGGGAATCACTGAAGATTCTGATATGATGATATTCACCAAGGAAACCGCTGATGGTTTCATACAGATAGATAAGGAAATTGAGGGCCTTCAATTACAATTCCAAAAGTTGGACATCACTGAAGATGTCAACATGGAGGCTAATATGGTCGAGATATCCCAGGAGACCTCTATGGAAGTTGACAATGAATGTCGACAGGAAGAATATAACAAAATTGCCTTCCCCAAAGGGGACGAAACACTGTCTGACTTCCTCCGAAGGTGCCAGAAGAAGCAATCGAAAGTCATGTTGTGCCCCTGTTGCAGTGTTGTGTTAGACAAAAAGGAGGCCCGAAATCTCGAGGGAGAAGAAGGGCGAATCACAAAGCTTTTCAAGATCAACAGGTTATTCAACCTATAAGGAATTTTGACCCGAGGAGATACTATGATCCAAGACGGACGATGGTGAAACTTGGTGAAGCAAAGCAAAAAGGTCTTGCTACTAAACCCATTTCTTTCAAACCCAGTACTGAAGCTTCAAATGAGAAATGGGTGAAGCCAGTAGATGGCAGGAAATGCGGCCAAGGGAAATGGAAGAGCTTCGAAGTCGAAAGAGGTTCGTCACTAGCTTACCATAGGGAATTTCAGGCCAACAAGAAAACCTCCTATGTCTCTGAAAATTATAAAGAAAAAAACCCTATGAAAAGGTCTCAATGGAGAAGGGAGCAAAGGAGGAGAAAATCCCAGAGGGATGCTGGCGAAAAAGAAAAAGTTGAGTCCAACACAAATATACCTGCGAGACAAAAGGAAGACTCAGGCTTCATCAAAAGAAAATTCAATGATCCGGCAGAGGCGGCCAGAGAAAGATATAATAAAATGGTTGCTGAAGATGAAATGTTGACTGATAATTTCGACTCAGGATCTGAGGCTTCTTTAGATATTTTAGTCAGCGTGGTGTCTGTGATGCTTAGGGAGTTCGATCAAATCACAAAGGTCGAAGATACCAACAACATTACGGAAAGAGAAATGGATGCTCATAAGCCAATGTGCTACTACGTGATGAATAATGGTTGCGTTGAAGAGCAAAATTCCTTCTTCGAGAGACCCAATGAGGCTATGGAGATTCGTCATAAGCCTATCTTCATTATTAGGAAGGTCGAAGGTGTTCCCATTAATAAAATCTTGGTGGACTGTGGCGCGGCCGTGAATTTGATTCCTCATCACATGCTGAGGAAAATTGTTAAGTACGACACTGATGCCAGACCTTACAATATGGTGCTTACCAACTACGAGGGTAAAGTGGGCTCCACCCTTGGTGTCATCCAGGTCTAGTTAACCATAGGAACAGTCACAAGATCCACAATGTTTATGATTATGGAAACGAAGGCCAACTATAATTTGTTACTTGGAAGGGAGTGGATACATGGGGTCGGGGCTGTCCCATCCTCAATGCACCAGCGAATCATTATATGACATCCAAGTGGTATCATGGAAAACATAGAGGCAAATCAAGGGTACTTAAAAACCCCTATCAACCATACCGACAGATGCCAGTTCGACAAGCATTTGGCCAATATCGCTCCATGTGATTCGAAATTTTTTGCATTCACCCCTGATGACAACGCTTATTGTTCCCTGTTGTTGCACCCTTACAATGACTTTCACTTACAATTGCTTTCGTTGGGACAGAGAAGTAGTGGGCGAGGACGACTTTGGATACTTAGGAGCGTCTGGAATTGCACCCACAGGTTGGGGAAGCGAATTCAGTGTTGATGACTGAGTTTGCAACACTAAGAAAGATTTCGGCTTACATAGCCGAAAACAAGCAACAATTGGCCTTAGAGGCCGAAGTAAAAAACATGGTTGTTGAAGCCAGTAAAATTTCTCATCAGATAGGTCATGGGAAGGACTTTGATCCAATGCCACCTGACAAGGGTCAAAACGAAGAGCAAGGCCAGAGGCTCGAAGCTATCTACGATGATAAGCCTTTGGGTTTCGAGAAGGATCCGCTAGCAACAAATGCTAAAATGTTGGCTCAATATCCACTTGAGGAAATAGACTTGGGAGAGGGATTGATAAAGAGGCCAACTTACATTAGCACCAATATCAACCCTCAACTAAAAGTTGAAGTAGTCCATTTGTTGAAAGAGTTCAAAGAATGTCTCGCATAGGACTATGATGAGATGTCTGGTTTGACTCGAGATCTGGTCGAGTTGAAGCTACCAATCAAGCCTAGAAAGAAGCCCATCAATCAGAACCCAAGGCGATTTGCACCAATAATACTCTCGGAGATCAAAGAAGAGGTCGAGAGGATCCTTCGTTGTAACTTCATTTGTACAACCAGGTATGTCGAATGGTTAGCTAATATTGTGCATGTTATTAAAAAGAATGGTACTTTGAGGGTTTGCATAGACTTTAGAGATTTAAATACTGCAACCCCAAAGGATGAATATTCAATGCCAGTGGCACAAATGCTAGTCGATTCCACCGCAGGCTATGAATATCTTAGCATGCTCGATGGATATTATGGATATAATCAAATATTTATTGCAGAAGAGGATATCCCAAAAACAACATTTCAATGTCCTGGAGCCTTAGACACCTACGAGTAGGTGGTGATGCCTTTTGGTTTGAAAAATGTTGGGGCACCCTACCAAAGAGCAATGAATTCGATCTTCCATGATTTTATAGAGACTTTTATGCAAGTTTACATAGATGATATTGTTATTAAGTCTGTATCAGGGAAGAGCCATATAGACCATCTTCGACGATCCTCCTGAAAATGAATCCTCTCAAATGCGCTTTTTGTGTGAAGGCTGGGGACTTCTTAGGCTTTGTGGTCCACAAAAAGGGAATTGAAATAAACCAGAATAAGACCAAGGCCATAATGGAGGCGAAAGTGCCATCAACAAAGAAAGAATTGAAGTCACTACTAGGGAAGATCAATTTCCTGAGGAGATTCATCTCAAACCTTAGTGGGAAGATGCAAGATTTTTCGCCATTACTTCGACTACACAAGGAAGGGTTCAAATGGGGGCAGACTCAACAAGAAGCATTCGATAAAATTAAAGAGTACTTGAGTCATCCACCAATCCTGACACCACCTTGTAGAAATAAGAGTATGAGATGGTACATATCTGCATCTGACAAGACTTTAGGGAGCATGTTGGCTAAAAAGGATGATAATGGCGTCGAAAGAGCCATCTACTACCTCAGTAGGGTCTTAAATGATGCAGAAACTAGGTATAGCATAGTTGAAAAATTATGTTTATGCTTGTATTTCTCTTGTACAAAGTTGAAGCATTATATAAAACCTGTTGATGTTTATGTTTCATCTCATTTCGACATTATTAAACATATGTTGTCCAAACCAATTTTGCACAGTCGAATTGGGAAGTGGGCATTAGCATTAACTGAATATTCTTTAACGTATATGCCATTAAAGGTTGTTAAAGGACAAGTGGTAGCAGATTTTATAGTCGACCACTCCATAGATGTGAATGCATTGGACTATCTCGAATTAGAACCTTGGAAGTTGTACTTCGATGGGTCTAGTCACAATGATGGAACATACATAAGAGTGCTAATTATTTCTCCTAATAAAATTCCAACAAGACTCAAGTACATAGTGAAGGGTCTCTACTCGAACAATGAGGCTGAATATGAAGCCCTCATAACCGGACTTGAAATATTGTTGGAATTGGGGGCAACTCGAGTCGAAATAATGGGTGACTCAAAGTTAGTCATAAAACATAACACAAAATAATACAGATGTATTAAGAAGAATTTAATTATGTAATTCATAATAGCAGTCGATTGCTAAAAAGATTCGAGATGGCTAAAGTTTAACATATACCTAGATTGGAAAATCAAGTGGCTAATGATTTGGCTCAAATTACATCTGGGTATAAAATTTCAAAAGAAATTTTGCAAAAAGTTATCGAAGTCAGAGGAAAAGTTGGATCAACCAGATTAACCCCATCAAACTTAGAAAAGACAAAGCTGGGATACGCTGATGAAGGAAACTTCAAAATATTGGCAATAGATAATCTGACAGACAGAGATCGAAGGAAACCAATAATGGAATATCTACAGAATCCAACGACGTCTTTGGATCGAAAAACCAGGTATCGAGTGTTAAGTTATTTTCTTTTGGGATTCGAGTTGTTTAAGAAGTCTCCTGAGAGAGTTTTGCTTAAGTGCCTCAGTGAGTCAGAGGCATATTTAGCCCTTTTGACTGTCCATAGTGGGGCATGTGGGGCACACCAAGTTGGCCATAAGATGAAATTGCTCTTATTTCGCCAAGGGATGTATTGGCCTACCATGTTGAAAGATTGTATCGAATTTGCAAAAGGATGCCAAGAATGTCAGGTACATGCAGGCATACAACATGTTCCTGTGAGCTAATTTCACTATATAATCAAGCCTTGGCCGTTCAGAGGTTGGGCTTTGGATTTAATTGGGGAAATTCGACCACCATCATCTAATAATCAGAGGTATATCCTGGTGGGCGTTGATTATTTTATGAAATGGATCGAGGTTATACCTTTACCAAACGTAAATCAGGAAGATGTGATCGATTTTATCCAAAAGCATATTATTTACAAATTTGGAATCCCAGAGACTGTCATGACAGATCAAGGGTTAGTATTCACTGGTCGAAAGATGCAAGAATTTGCTAAAGAAATGGGTTTCAAATTGTTAACTTCGACGTCATATTATGCTCAGGCTAATGGACAGGTCGAAGCTGCTAATAAAGTGATTATTGGTTTGATTAAGAAGCATGTGAGGAAGAAGCCTAGAAATTGGCACAAAAATTTATATCAGATTTTGTGGGCATGTCGGACCTCCCCCAAAGAAGCCACTAATTCGACCCCTTTCCGACTGACCTTTGGTCATGATGTTGTTCTACCAGTAGAGATTCATCTACAACCCACAAGAATTCAAAGGCATCATGAAATTCCTTCAGAGTCATATTGGAACATGATGCTGGATGAATTAGTTGATCTAGATGAAGAAAGACTAAATGCCTTGGAGTTATTAAAACGACAGAAGAAGAGAGTAGAGAACTCTTATAACAAGAAGGTAAAAATCAAAAGTTTTTCGCCTGAAGACTTGGTCTAGAAGGTGATCCTTCCAATGGATCGAAAGGATAGGACCTTAGGGATTTGTCTCCAAAGTGGGAAGGCCCTTTTCGGATTTTGCAAGTATTTTCTAATGGTGCATTTGACATTGAGGAACTTAATGAAGACAAGAGGATCTTGAGATTAAATAGGAAATAGTTAAAAAAATATAGGCCAATACTCCAAGAGATAAAAATAAGAAATGAGTAATTATGTATAAGTCAGTCAGAGCCAATATGGTGAAAGTGTCAAAATGGTTTGCATTTGATTTGAAGGCCCAAAAGGCTAATATTCATTACAATAAAAACTTATATTTCATTACATCAAAATAGGCAAAATGGAAAGAAGACTAAAACTAGAAAGGAAGATTGACCTTGATCTGAAGGTACTTTGCTTTAAGAAGTTCCAGACGTTTCTCATATAAAGACCTTTTCGATTAGAGAAGTTTGATTTCAGATTCCAGTTTTCGAGCTTTTTCGACGAACTCCATGTCAAATTCTAGTTCTTTAGTCATCAAAGCATCATCGAACTCCAAGAGTTCACTTTTGCTTCTTTCAGCTTCAGAGATTTTGGCCTGTAGTTCTTCTATTTATTTTCTCCACGAAGCAATATCACGATTATGGCCTTCGATCTTCTCTTTATTCTTTTGTTTTGTCTTCTCCAATTCCATTGCTTTGTTGGTTGACTCAGTAGTGGCATCCTAGGCAGCTGCTTCAGAACCAGTCTTCTTTTCGATCTCTCCTGTTAGTTGAGGTAGTAGCTTATGATCTTCGACAACTTGGTCGATCATAGTGCCTACCTCCAAGATAACATTGGCCACTTTAGGAGAGGCTTCTAGCATATTGACTTGATTAAGAAGAGCCCTCAAGGTCAAAGGGGAAGAAGGATCAGCCAACGACAGCAAGAACAAGTCACCCTTGGAGATCTTGTCCTTAATCTTAGAAAGCACTTCATCCGTAGGCGTACTCGAAGGTTGATCGTCAGACGCCGAAGCAGTGCTAAGGCTTTTCTCAGAAGAACTTTCCCTACAACTTAACATAGCCTTCAAATATTCAAGGGGTTGGCTTCGTTTCAGAATAGCCAGTTATTCTACAGAGAGACCCATAATACTACATATCGAAACTTTACCTGTCGGAATAGCTGCAATAGTGGGAATGGCAAGAATTTGGCTCTGATCCTGTCCTTCACCTATGTCATCCTCCCTTTCTTCAGAGCCTCCATCATCGTCTCCAACAGGGATTGGGGTCTGGTTACCTTTATTCTCCTTCTCCATCACCGTATCTTCGCCATTGCCACCCTCTTCCTAGGGATCGGTCGTTCCTTCGACGTTGCATGCATCGTCTCCAGGATTATCTCCAGCTTGAACTCCTTCATCCACCACCATCGTATCTTGGTTCACTCCAGCGTCATCTTCTTCGTTCAAATCAGTTTCATGATCGGAGCCGCTGGCGTGGGAGTGTTGAGTAGTGGTCTTTAGTGGCGAAGTATAAAGCCCACCAGAAAGGGGTTGATTGATCTCACTCATGGAGATTTTTTCAGATGACGGTCGATAGGTGGATTCGCCAGCGCTATTTAAGACATCTGCTATGGAAGCTGGCACGAAGGAAGTTGTGGCTTTGGTTCGAATGGCGGTACTCGCGCCATCCTGAAATCAAAACAATCGAAAGAATGAGTGGTGAAAGAAAGTAAATAAGCTAAGTAAGATAGAGTGAAGTTTGTTTGACCTTGTCTCCTTCGATCGTAGGGCTGGAGTTATCACTTTCACTTTAGGCCGCCACTATCTTCACCATGTCCTCAGGAGTAGGCTCTTGGATGGTAAGTGCAGAAGGCCTTTTCTTGGAAAGTTTTGTTGGGGGATGGCTCAAAGCGTCAGTGATCTTAGTTGGTTGTTTTCTCTTCCTATAGGTTAGGTCGAGCATAGGCGACGGATCCTCTTCTTCAAAATCTATTATGACATTTTTTTGTGTGGGTTTGTTTTGGATTTTTATGGGGGTTAGAGGAGGTTTTCGAGCATCCTGAATTAAGCATTGGAATGCCAACATTATTAAACATAACCAAGAGTAAAAAAGGGCAAGACACAAATATACCTTTGTAGGCTTGCTACCTCCCTTAGTCTTCGATTCAACTGATATTCTGATTGTTGTTTTCTTGGGTGGAACCCTGGTGGCTAAAAGAAAATAACATAAAGCAATTAGTGTAAGCTAAGGGAAGATAGTCTGAAAGAGGGGTATGCTTCGAGGAAAAACTCATGTGTCACACCTTCATATATGTTCGATTCGATGCGAACATCTTTTATCCCTATATGGAGATACCCTTTGAAACTGTCTAGAGTATGTTTAGTCACAACCACCTGCTGGGATTTTTTCTAGGACTGCTGCTGAAGTATCTTAATGGAGTTCCCACAGATAAACCAGTCTAGAAATGGAGGGGCAAGGGCCACTCCAAAGTCAGCATTAGGCAGTGGAGGAAATTTTGGGGGAAATAATTCGAAATCCATTTTGTAGCGTTTCTCATGAGGAACGTAAGAAGGAATTTTTAGACTTTCCGTTTTCTTTGAAAAAAATTCTTTGAGCGTGATTGCTGCTTCGCGAATGGTTCGACTAAGACCATCAAGCCTATAGGCAGTTTCAAAGTAATTTTGAAGAGCTTGGATTTCTTTGATAAGCGTGTAAGTACCTTTTTTGGTCTTTTCCTATACAAGAAAAAAAGCTTTGTCAAAATGTTGGATAAAGGAAGAGACATCACAAAACTCTTCAATATAGTATTTGTTCCACCATCTCCCAAATTCTCGATGTAGAGGAAGTTAGGCTTGAAGTTGAGAGGAATGAGTTGGGTCCTGCCAGTATATATGGCTATCTGCTTGAGGGCGGTCGTTTCATTATGGACTGCATTGTAGAGAAGGAGGCTACCCTTTTTATCATACATGCACTTTAGGAGAGCCTGAATTAACCCAAACTGTCGAGCAATAAGGTTGGGTTGATATACGATCAAAGTAACCTGAACCTTCGAGGGGTTAAATCGAAGGGTTAAAATCCTAGGGGTCAAAAAGGCTTCCCAAATCAGTAAAGATTATGTGTCTCGTTTTTTTGAAGGGAGATGGGAAAGTCCTTGTAAACCATTCTGGAACACACTTTCTGGAAGCAAATGGGGCCATGCTCGAAGTAAAAACATGGCGCTTGGCGAACATCATTATGTAGCCCATGAAAGTTGGTTGAAGGGCTTGTCCTTCGTCATTGGGAGTCAGCTAGGCCAGTCGAATACCTTCGATCCTTCTGTTTTTAACTTCCTCAACTTCTTCATCAATGAGGCCTTTATTCAGTAAACTTGCCTCGAACGTGGCATTAAGCTAGAGTTGTAATAGCCAAAAGGGACCAGAGAGGAGGAGATTCCCCTTTTCACCCAAATTCTTCAATTGAGCGACTCCATCACTCAATGACTCATATAGGCTTGCCAATATCATCTCACTTAGGCAAACATCATGTCCAACATGTAGTTGATTCGCCAGGGTGAGGTATTTTTTGGCAACTTGTAGAGACTTCGAGCAGAATACAGAATGAGACAACCACAGGGCTAAGAAATCTATGTGCTTCACGTCAGAGATGGTGTCGGTGTCTTTGTCATGATAATGTGCGATGTGAGTCGAATATGTTACTCGAGAGGTCGAAAAGTCTATGGTATCTTCAGAGTCAATCTCAGGGTCGTACGTGTGTCCAGTGGGTTTTAGCCCTGTGATAGCGGCTAAGTCAAAAAGTGTTGGTGTAGCCATGCCGCATGGGAGGTGGAAAGTATAATGTGTACTATCCCAAAAGTACAATGAAGAAACCAACATGGAGGCACTATACTCAAATCCTATCTTCGACAACATGATCAGCTCGTAAATTCTCATGTCTTTCCATTTTTGGGATTCGGTTTTCTCTATTTTCTTTAACCATTCCAAGTAATATGTTGGGTCTTTGAATGAAGGGGTAGCGCGAAAAACTCTAAACCCATTGTTCATGAACCTTAAATCTATGGTTCCACTAGTGTTTGGGTTTTCAGCAGCGGTTAGCTCAACCCTATATTTTTTTGCTTGCCCTATGGGCTTGCATTTATGGTAAGAGGGGAAATATTCGTTGAGTTTGCTAAAATCAGTGTCTACATCAGTTAAAGGCCCAGATAATGCATGGGTTTTACCAGAAATAGAAACAGGGATAAGTACCTGGGAAGCGTAGATCTTGTGTTGTTCCTCCGTTTTGGGTTCTGGGATATATTGCTGATTACCCACCGTTATTGGATTAGGAAATATAGTGAAAGGAGGAAGCTCCGAAATCTTCTTGGGAGCTTTTGATTTCACAATTGTGGTTTTGATATCTATGCTCACTTCTTTAGGGGTTTTGCTTGAGGTTGCCATTTCTGTTGAAAGTTGAAAGAGGGATAGATAATATGGGTTTTGGTTGAAGATTGTTTGAAGATGAATAGCTAGAGCGTTTGAAAGTTCAGTAAGCGTAAAAATGTGAAATTGGTAAGTTTGTGGCTTTTATAAGCAGAAGTGGGAGAAAAAATGCTTCAAATCAACATTGATGGTTGACAAGTTAGTGGGACACGTGTCTCCCTTGGATAGTGTGATGGAAAGGTGGTAATTAATGTCTGAACCCACAATTTCCTAGAGTCTAGGAAACACGATGATTGAAAAGATTCGGTTATGGGCTGAAGAGACGTGGTTAGGAAAAAGGTAATGATGACTCTGACGTCACCAGACAACTGGAAGAAACTGAAAAGTTTTGCAACTTTGGAACGTTCGGCAATATGTCAAAGTTGTTCAAGGTGTCGAAGCATGTTCTCAAAAAATGTCTTTTTCTCCCATATGTCGAAAATAACATTTGGGGGGGGGGGTCAATTTGTTAGCTCATAATTTCGACGCCCATTTTAGAATTACCAAAATGGAAATCCCATGTGAAGATGTTTTCGACCGAATCTGATATTAGGGAGATCGAGTTGAAAGTCCTAGGTGAGAAGGGTCAGCGTGCAGTCAGGACTTAGAAATAGTTCTTCAAATATTTTGAAGACGGTTTCGATTGGAGATTCAAAATTCAAATAAAGAAGGGAACTTTGTTCTTATCTGAAACAACTGAAAGTACACGTTGAGCATAATGGACAACTACATCCATGCAAAGTGCCATGTGTCTCGACGTGATTGAAGGACCGTTAGAAACAATTATTTCGATTAAGTATAAATATAGGGTCTTAATGTTAGGATCAGTGTGTGTCAAAGTGTGTACAAAGTCTGTATAATTTACCAAGTACCAGTGTGAAGAGGAACCGTAAATTAAGAAATATACGTTTATTTACACCATTGTCAGTTATTTTGAAGCAATACAGTTTATCTTTACTTTTCCAAAAATACTTCTTCATTTCAATCATTCTTAATACTTCTTTATTTCAAACATTCTTCTTTGCTTTTAGTTATCATCATTTCTTTTACAATATTTCTCTTTAATTCATATTAGTCTTTTACTGTCTGAGTTTTTAATCATCATTACCACAGACACTGTCGAAGTGTTCATATTTACTAGAATTTACTTTAAAACAATTAGCACATGTCCTAGGATCAATCTGATCGATCCTGTAAGTAACCAAATTTAGTAATTTGGAAGATCAGCGGTTGTTTACCAATTTTCACGGTAAACAGGGTGTTGACTCAAGAAAAAAAGAATTTGATTTGGGATTTTTATAGGGCTTTCTAATGAGATTTTTTTGTGTGTAAGAGTTTCTTGTGGAAATTTTAGTATAGTTCTGTGTAATTTTTGTGTGTTTTTATTTGTATCGTTGTTGTATTGTTGATGAAAGGAGGGATGGTGTTATAGTGGCTTGTGTAAATTTTTTGGAAGGTGGAGGAGGTGTTTATGGTGTTGAAGTGAATGATGAAGATGAATTAACGGTGGAGTGATGTGAATATTGGAAGTTTGTGTTAATTCTTGAAGAAGAACACGCGAGGGATGGGAGATTTGTGTAGTTTTTTTCTTTGTATGAATGTAATTGTCTTTTTTGTGTCAATTTGGACTCTTATAGTAAACACTTAGGGTTAAAACTAAAAAAAGGGCCAAATCAAATTTTAATTTAATAAAATCAAAAACCTAAATTAAATATTATTTGATTTTTATTTTTGATCATATTTAACAAATCACATTAAAAGTTTCCTAAAATTCTTTACTTGCTCATCAAGATTAAATAAAATAAAATAAATCTAAAACAATTTTTGTATTTTTCTTATAAAAAATAAAATATGCAAAGAATAAAATTTAATGCAACCTTTTTTTTGTATTTTTAATAGATGGAACAAAATATTTAAAATGGAATAAAAAATAAAGAATAAAAACTAACACACATATACTTTTTTTAGAATTGAAATATAAATAATAACTAAATTATGACATATATATATATATATATATATATATATATATTCATGTCAAAAGAAATTAAATTAAATTAATCAAATGCCTAATGAAATGAAATAAAATTGATAACTATATTTTAAAATTTTTTTTCTTCTAAATGCAAGAAAAAAATCTAAAACAATCCTGGACAAAATTAGGGTACGATATTTGCCTCTATTTAAATATCTTTAACCTGAGAAGATAAATGACGCTAGTCTTCACATTCTCATGGTGAAAGGTAATTAAATAAGAAAGGACCTAAAATTTTGTCCACCGAGGTATGAATTAGAAGACATCTAGATCAGGATAGGGCGTAAGATAGTCGTCAACTCGAGAGTTGATGCTTAGATTCGACAGGATAAGATCGTCGTCAACTCGAGAGTTGATACTTAGATCAAACATGACAAGATCGTCGTCAACTCGAGAGTTCTTAGATCAAATGGGACAAGATTGTCACTAACTCAGAAGGTTATGCTTAGATCAAATGGGAAAAGATCGCCGTCAACTTAAGAGTTTATGCTTAGATCAAACTTGAAAAGATCGTCATCAACTCGATAGTTGATGCTTAGATTAAACGGGAAAAGATCTTCGTTAACTCGAGAATTAATGCTTAGATCATACGGGAAAAAACCGTCATCAACTTGAGAGTTGATGCTTAGAAAAAACAGGAAAAGATCATCGTCAACTCGAAGGATGATGCTTAGGTCAAATGGGAAAGATCGTCGTCAATCCGATCAAACTGAAAAAGACCGTCGTCAACCCGAAGGCCGACGCTTAGATCAAACGCGAAAAGATTGTCGTCAATCCGAAGATTGATGCTTATATCGAACGGAAAAAAGATCGTCGTCAACTCGGGAGTTGATGCTTAGATCAAAGAGGAAAAGATCCTCATCAACTCAAGAGTTTATGCTTAGATCAAGACAAAATGATCATTGTCAACTCGAAGGTCGACGTTTAAATCAAGATAAGGAGACTCGCAGGGGATATGAAAGGTTAATATCCACTCGCATGTTAGTATGGATCATTAAGATGATTATTCACTGGGAAAGATTCCAGAAATAACTCATTGGGGAGAAAGCTTGCTAAGGAAAGCTTTCAAATGAGACTTTATGAGGAAGTTACTTACCGGAGGAAACCAATAATTATTCCTACTGAGTTAGGAAATTGTAATTGGTTTAACCGGGGAATTAATCTGGACTTCGATGAACGATAACATAACCCTGGCTTATGCTATACATGTATGCTTTATGCCAATGCATGATATGTTTTGAATTGATGCTATGCATGATGATTTAAATTTGCTTTTATGCATGAAGTATGATGATTATTCATGTGACATGTGTTAGAAATGCATGAAGTCTGATGACTGATTGATGCATTTGATTTTGTTCTAAGGGAGATTGGGCTTCAAGGTAAGTGCCAAGTGGGATAGGTCTTTTGTAAGGTGTCAAGCAAGGTTGGGATTTCGAGAGGTGTCAAACATGGTTGAACTTTGGGCTTTTTAGATGTGTCGAGCGAGGTCGGGCTCTTGGCTTTTGAGGCGCCGTGTGAGATCAGGCTCTTTTATTGTAAATGTTGGGTTCCAAGCGATGTTGGGCTTTTGACTTTTTATGCTTGTGTTACAAGGCTTTTTGATGATGAAATATTCATGCTATGGGAATATGCCCAATGAATGAGGTGATATGCATGGTTTGATGCTAGAGTGATGCAAAATGATGACGATGATTTATGCAATGACTTGAATGTTTCAACAAGTGCCCATGTGGCGGACGATGGGTGGTTAAAATTGAAAATAAGAGCTCTTTTGTGGAAAAGCTCTTTGTCGAGGGAAAATTTTATATGATGGAAGATTAATCTAGCATGATCTACCGACACTCATTTCGAACTCGATCGTTGTTGATGTAGTGTAGGATTTGCCTAAACATCTTAAAATGTGGAAAGGACATGCCTTTGGAGTTTATCGTACCCCAATCGGTTAGGTCTTTGAAGAGATTCTCCTCAATGAGTTTTGAGGCAATTTAAAGACTATAATTTGGAATAAGTTAAAAAATCTTACGTAAGTTGATTATATATATATATATATATATATATATATATATATATATATATATATATATATATATATATATTAAGTTTTTTATTTCCGAACTAAAATATATATATAATTTTATTTTATTTTTATATTTTTACATTATATATATACATATGAACAATATCAGTTGTTTTCTTTCTAAAAAAAAGTGGCACACTCAATATTGAAACTAAAAAATTTGTGCTATTTACTAATGTCATCCTTAAGAGGTGTCTATAGACATGAAATGAAAATGTTGGAACATAAAAATTTAATTTTTTTTCTTCTTTTTTTCATAATAATAGTATGATAGGTATAGTTTTATATTCACATTCAATGTTATGAATTATTAGATTCTTCTACCTATTGTTGTCAAAACTTTACATTTTTCCTGTGAGTTTTGAAGAAAATGAGAGAAGTTAACTTTGAAAAAAATGATTTGTTTTTATTAATAACACAAAGTTCTTTAATTTAGAATTCAAAATTTATACTGAATGAGAATTTTAGAGAACTTAAGATAATTTGTTAATATACATTTTAAAAATTAAAAATATGTTAATAGTAAATATTATTCTATTATCCTATAGAAAACTATTTTTTCAAAAAATATTAAATTCTTTTCTATATTTTAATTTTTGTAAGTTGTTGTTTTGAATTTTAAAATTCGGATATATTTTTTACTTTCTATTTGACGTATTTTAAAGAGAGTTTTATGTACATTTGTGTAAATCCAAATTTTAAGAGTATTTTTAAATTTTGATGGGAGTAATTTATGAAGTGTATTAAACAATTTTCTTTATTAATATTTTGTTGGACTTTTTGTGTTGTTGGGCTTATTCTTTCGGCCCATTAGCTTTAATATAAAGGCACCAATTATACCCTAATTCATGTCTTCTTTGTTGAAGGAGCAAACGGCACATCCTTGGTTATCGGTTTCAAAGGTTATGCTCTCTTGATTTGCGGTGAGTCATTTTTCTTTTTTATTGTTTCAGCTTGCATCTCCTAATGCTTTCTTTATGGAAAGACTTTTATATTAGTTTTTCAATAGTCTGTATTTGGGTTGTCTTTTTATATATTGAAGAATCTAAACCTTAGGCAAAGAAGCAAGCTTAACTGTAATCTATATATACATATGATCTTGATCTCAATGATTTCTTGTTTAAATTTAATTTTTAATTTCAATTATTATAATTAATAATTTTTTGATTTGAGTTGAATGTTCAATTCAATCAATAATTTTTAGTTTGAGTTTAGTGTTTAATTGGTGCTTCTGAGATTAAATCCAAATTAAATCAACCTACTAATTAATAGATTTAGGTTTGTGGATTATCCACTAAATATAATTTTCAAATTTTAAATAAAATAATAATTTAATTAATATTTTTTTACAAAAACATTAAAAAAAGAATTTAATTGATATACACTGACAGTATAAAGAATTTTTATACTATCAGTTAATCACAATTATTGATTTATTTAAAATATTTGATTTTTATTTTAACCATTTAAAAAGTAATACAAACGGATGATTGTGATGGTTTAATATCTAAAAACTCTCTTACGATTTAGATCAAGTCCAACCAATATATAAATGATGTCAAAAAATTTATAAATGGTTTAAAATATAATTTTAAAAGTAAAATATATTTATTTTTGAATAAAAAAATTTATCCTCTCGATTTCGTAATACGTTAAATGGTGTAAAGTATAATTAGTAAAACTGTAATTATATTTCAAAAAAACATATGCATGGTAAGAATTATGTTACATAATAATATCGTGATATGTCAATGAATTGGGTTCACGGATTTGCGGGTTCCTAGATTTAAAACTTCAAACCGTTACCCGGATCAAATATCAATTAGTTTGAATGGGTTGTTTCGGTTGGACTCGTACATTATTGAATTGGGTAAAAATAAGAATTCTACGAGCGGATTTACGGGTGCGGATTTACGGGTTGACCCTTATCCATGAGCACCCTATCTATAATTAATTGTCACATTCTTTTTTCTATTCATAATTATCTCAAATTGAAATGCTTAACTTGTTTTGAATCTTTTTTTACTCTAAATTCATATAATAATATATAATTTTTTGTCTAAATAAAAATTTGTAAGACTTCTCTCATTAAATTATTAAGTTGGTGGTTATGAAGAGATATTAGATGTAGATATGCAAATTCGAACCCACAACAGAGAGAAAAATTGAATGAGGAAAATAGAAGGATATAAATAGGGAGAGTTTTGGGATTATTTTTATTCAAAAATTAAAATTCTCTTGATTTGTAAAAAGTTATATTAGATGATGAGTTCAAATATTTTTTTTAAAATTTAATTTTTGTTGTTATACCATATAAAAAACTTAAAATATTAATAATAAGCACTATATAAAATATGTTAATGATAACCAATGTTTAAAATTAAACAAAGATTAGAAAATTAAGGATATGTTTGAATTGACTAAATGAAATAGAATGAGATGTAATAGAATGATCTACACATATGTTCTAGTGTTTGGATTTAGGGATGACAATTGGACGGATTCCGAGTGGACACCTATAAAAGTCACTCACAATGGATATGGGAAAAACCCACAAAATGGATATAGGCACATACAATTACTCACGAAAATAAGTGAATATGAGTACAAGTACGAGTCATTTAGTACCCACTTCGCTTCATACCCACATAATATATATTTATATATTTTTACTTTTATTATTATGCATAGATGTTAATTTATGAAATTTATTAAATGTATAACTATTAAATTTGTATGCATTTTAATATAATATTTGTTTATTTTTTAACTCAACAATATTATCTGTTTATTTTTTAACTCAACAATACTATCTTTGAATATTGTCAAAAATTTAAAATGACATGATCAGTTATAAATGATATATTATTTTTATTAGAAATGCGGATAAACGAATATAAATATAGGTACTTAGTTACACATATGATACAAGTACGATTACGAAAATTGATGCCCACACGGGTGTGAGTTCGGATACATGAACTCTTTTAAATCGTGGTACAGAAACGGGTATTATAGTACCCTGCCCAAACCCTATCTACTATCATCTCTATTTAGATTAATTAAAAAAAATGATGGAATAGAGTGAAACCGGATAGAATGCATTTCATGACTTTCCATTATTTGTTTTACTATCTGATTTTTGTGGTGATAAAATTGTTCTATTCTATTATAAAATACTCAAACAATAAAATGTCATTTTTATTTCATTCTGTTTTATTATATCTCATTCTGCTTAGTTTCATTATGTCTCATTCCTTTATATTTTGTTTTGTTTGATGGATCTCAACAAAGTATAATTGAATGAAATTTAATGGAATGAAGCGGAGTGAATTAGAATATAAATTTTTCTTTATTATTTAGGTAAAATTTTAAAAATTGAATATGAAATCAAATTAGCTACCATTTCATTCCATGAAATACCATTTATCTTTCTCTCAAACTTTTCTCTACTTCTCTACTTTGGGTAAAAGACTAATGTCTTCTTCATAATTATTGAATTATATGTCTATAATTTATCTTTTTTCTTGTTTTTATCATAGTATAATTTATTTTATTTTGGATAAAAGACAAATTTTTTCTTCATCATTTTTAGGTTACAACATCATCTCTTAAAAGAAAGGCGTTTCTTTTTTTCTCGTATACTTCCTCATCCAACATACTCTAAGGTTTGAATGAAAACTAAAATCTCATTGAACTTGTTTGTGCACATACAAAATTAACTGTTCTATTTTAAAGTAAAAATGATACTATGAGAAAAATTGTTGTGGGTAGAATTTATATTAGATATTAGAAAAAAGGGTGAAAAATAAGTTTAGATTATTTGGATAAATTGAGAGAAGATTTATGGATTCAATTAGGAGAGTAGGGACCAGTTTGTTTTAGCTTAAAAAAAATGGATTTTTTCTTTGTATTTTTGAAAATGGATTTTACAAAAATGTTTTTCAAAATATTATAAGTTTTTCTAAATTTGTTTTCTATAAATTAAAAGATTAAATTGTTCATTCTATAACATAAATATACATTATTGAAGATCAAAACATAGTCAAAATCATAATTTTTTCAAAAGTTGTATTTTAAAAATGATTTTTATGAAAAGCTATTTGAAATAGCTTCAAAATTAAGTGATTTTTTGAAAATTTGATATCCAAAAAAAGTTTCGATAAAATGATAAAATACCTAAAATAACATTTTAAGAATAATTATTCAAACAAAATTTTCATTTGAAGCTTTTATGAAAAGTTTCTTTGTAAATTTTTCTACACTAAAATATATAACACTATAAAAATCATTTTAAAAAAAAGCCAAAACAAACGGGCCCTAGATCATATTGAAACAAGTCAAATAGTTAAAGATAGATGGAGGTTTAAATTTTTTTAAAGAGAAACTATTAAGTTATTTTTTAAATTAACGAATTAGATAGAAACATGATATTGGATAGAACATTACGTAGTAATTTGATCTATATATCCAATTCCACTTAATAGGATAAAACTTGGTTAATATTTGTTGTTCTTGTTCTTGTAGTTGTATGACCAACGACGTTGTATGAAATAAAATATTGGATAGTAAAGAGTACCATGAAAATAAACTAAATGTAAAAGAGACGAGTATGTTGAAATGAATGTGTTAAAATTAGATGAATTAAAATTAGGAATGATAATATTAAACCGAGTATTTAAATCATTTAAGTAGAAAAGATGGTGGAAATTATATTTATGTGGTTTGAAATGTAAATAGAAGATTTATGAATGACTTAATATCTCTTTTGGTATTGTATGTTAAATTTATTGGGGGAGTTTTTTCACTATGGAGTATTGAATATTGTGAAACTTCTTTTTAAGCAACACCTTTGTAATAGACACACCACATATTCACCCAAAACCTTAAGGTGATAGGTGAGTGGGTTCTCTCACTTATAAATCCTTAAGTGTCCACATTTCCAACCAATGTGGGATTATTAACCACACTACTCACACTTGATACATTCTCAACACTCACCCTCAAGTGTGAGTCTACCATGCTCCCCCTCAAGTGGAAACTCTTCTTACTACCAAAACTATTGTACCGCACGAAATATTTCTTATTCACCATCCTGGCGCCGTTGACACTCTTCAACAGAATGATTCTTACTCACCACCCTTGTGGCGCCGTTGACTTTTGATACAAGTAAGTCGGTCCCTTTTCTCGAACCAAAAGCTCATGATACCATTTGTTTGAGGAGTTTTTTCACTAGGGAGCATTGAACATTGTGAGACTTCTTCTTTTTGAGCAACACCTTTGTGATAGACACACCACATATTCACCCAAAACCTTAAGGTGATATGTGAGTGGGTTCTCTCACTTATAAATGCTCAAGTCTCCACATTCCTAACCAATGTGAGACTATTACCCACACTACTCACACTTGATACATTCTCAACAAAACTCGGGGTTCATTTTGGTTCTTTAATGTAAAAAAATCCATATTGGTCCTTCAATTGTTCAAAATGTATCATATTACTCTTTTTAATCTAATTAGTGATGGAAAAATTCAAAAATTAGTCGCTAAATCCATCGCTAATTAGACAAAAAGGACTAACACAATACGTTTTGAAGAGTTAACAGACTAATATGATACATTTTAAAGAGTTAAAGATTAACATGGTATATTTTGAAGAGTTAAGAAAAGTCATGAAACAAACATGGACCATTTTTAAATTACGAGACCAGAATGAATCCAGAATAAATTACGGGACTAAAATGAACCAATAAATATTAAATTATTATGAATTTAATAATAGGAAAGTACATGGGTTATCAAATCTTAGAAAAATTTATAAAAGAAAAGTTTGAAAAAGAACTATAATTAGTAGAATAGACGAGTGATTTTTGATACATTACACTATTATTTGATCTATGTAATATCTCATTTATTGAAATAAAATTTGATTGTTATAGTACAATAAATCATGAATATTCTAAATATTAAATGCAAGTTGAATGAATTTTTTCATTAAATATAAAAATGCTGATTAATAAATTTAACTTGTTTATATAAAATTTAAAAGATTAAACGCACTTACTTAAATTTTTAATTAGCATGTTTTTTTTAATAGTGCGAAGAGAGTAGCATTATTGGTAGAGATACGATGATATGGTCAAAAGAAACAACTTCCAAATCTTGTGATAAAAAGTCATCACATAATACTCTTCAAAATCAAAAGCTCGATGTTTCCATGCTGTTGAATTGTAGTTCTAAAGTTTCAGAGGTATGTATACATATTTACTTTTCAACTATTGCAATTTGTTTTTAATATAAGAGAAGTTGCAAATATCTATCACAAGAGTATAATTTTTTGTCTATTTATGTCAAGTGTCAATTTCTATCAAATTATTTTTAATATTATAGACTAATGTAATTAAAGTGAGGTTCCATGGGTTGAATCATACATGTGTTCGGTTCATTTGACATTAGAAACTGTCCTGCCATAGAATAAAAATAAAAAAGGGAAAATAGGTCAAAAGCTAGAGTAAGTTGTCTGTGTTATATTGGGTGTCTGTGTTGGAGTTCATGTTCCATAGAATTGATTTGTCAAATTTTATTCATGGAAATAATTTATTTACTACTACGACATTTGATGAAGTAGTATCAAGTAGATGAGCAAGACTTGCTCTTAAGTTTCCCAGATTTGGAAGATTTGGATAAGACGTATGATGATGTGTCAAAGAGATTTTGTGGAAAATTCTAGAAAAGAAAGAGTTAGGATTTTCTTATGTATGAGAGAGTATGGACTAGTTTGCATACACATGGTAGAGAGATGAACGATTTTCTCATAACAATAAAATTGCACCTAGATTCAATCCTAAACCTTTATCTTTTTACTTTAATTATAGATGAACTTACGAAACACATACAAGAGTTAGTACCGCGATATATATTTTTTTACCGATAATATAATCTGACTTAAAGAGTTATTAAAAGATTTAAATAAAATGTTACGAGACTTGGAGACGAGATTTATAAATATATTGGTTAATGATGTATTCGATACATATCATATCCGATAGTCATACACGTTGTATGTGTAAGTCTTCATTGCTTCGACATAACACAACAGAATTGCAGGAAAAAAAAGAGTGCTAACAACGATCTCTCTAACATATACGTTTTTAAATATATTTTATTAGTTAAAAATTTATATAACTTTTACCAAATTATAGAGACTAATCAAAACTCGATATAACTATCTAAGATAGTGTATAGGTTGTGTAAATATTTTTTTCTCTGTAATAGTGCCACAATTATTTTATTCTATGTTATATTTCAGAAGAGGAAATGTAAGCAATACATAAGTGGTGATAAATTTGCTACTAATTCTGAACGTGTCGGTAAAAAGAAGTATGGTACTGATAATGCCATAGATCAAAAAAGAAAATCATCTCCTGTCTTATGTTCAACACCATCAGATGGAAAAAATATTAGTTTACCAACAAGACACAAATATGATTCCCCTGCTCAAAATGATGGAGTAGAATTTTGTGTTATTTCTAGACAAGACTATTCTCACCTTAGTGATGTTGAAGATTTTATGAAGCGATCAAGTTATCTTATGAACGAAGATAATTTTTATATTCATGCTAGAGATTTAATGGATGATAATAGTAATTCTTATGATATCCCGGAATCAATCAAGGAAAAACTAAAAGAAGAAGACATGGATTTTGTTGACTCTCGAAAGAAATTTTTACCTTACTTACCTTCTAGAAGTAACCATCTTCCAAGGCCATTTGTTCCCGTTGGACCTAGGTTTCAAGCTGAAGTTCCTAAATGGGAGGCCACAACCAACATAAAACAATATGATAGTGATGATTGTTTGAAGTGGTTAGGCACCCAAATTTGGCCATATCCTTCTTTATCTAGAAATAATGCAAAAAGTCTTAAAAAAGGTAGGCCCGACTCAAGCTCGAATGAGAACGATGAATCAGTTGATTGTGTTAAAAAGATTCAGTGAAGCTAGAGAGTACTTATAATCGAATGATAATACCGCCTTCTCAAGTTAGAAGTTTGATAACAAGAAAGATGTTTTGAAATCATGGACAATGGAAGATGAGAAAGGATTTGAATCTCTAGTAGCATTGAATCTACTTTCAAGTGTCACAAAATTTGGAAGCTCACCATGGAGTACTTTCCATCTAAATCTATTGGATGCATGATGAATTACTATTATAATGTATACATCCCTAGATGCATGGGTATAGATGAGAAGATCTCCTTTTGGCGCAATTGATGGTGAGTTAAAATGATAACTATGAGATTGAAGGTCCATGTTCATCTAAAGGTATGACTATGATTTCAATTAGCAAAAATTTGAAAATTGAAACATTAAAGATGTTAGGAGCTTGAAATCTAGCTCATGCATCTTCAATATCAATATCATTTAGATGATACAACCCTTAAAATTGCTTTAGAATCTTAGAAGTTAAAGTCACTATAGTTATGCATGAATGATATTTTAAGAAATATAGAAATTTTAATGCATGTTTTGTACATGAATTTTCGATGTAAATTCTGCAGCGGTTCGCCCTTAGCCGCCTAATTGAATTATTTGAGTTGTCTTTATTGTAGTCTATAATACTTTCATTCAGTGAGTTTGAAGGAGGGAGTTTGATCCAACATTGTTTATAGATATAGTCTATTTCGGTTTTTTAAAAGTTTAGTGTGTTCTATTTTATAAGTCATTTTTATAAAATTGAGTTAAGTCTGACCTATAATTCGAAGATGCTAGCAATAATCTATTCTAGATTTTCTGCATTGTGAACACCTTCAAACTCATTGTAGGATTGGGTTAAATCTAATCCATAATTCTAAGACTATCATGTGAAATATGAACTTACTGTGTTTTTGAAAAACAAATTTCTAATGAGTATGTTTGTGATATTAGATAAAACGGAATCTAATGAAATAACATAAGATAACTAAGATTTAAAAAATATAAATGTTCTCTCAAACAAAAAACTCATTTATTTTGAGAATAACTAATATGTGTTAGGAAAGAGAATAGGGAGAAAAAATAGAAGCAATGCTTTAAAAACCACACCGAATTTGTTGGTAGTATCGGTTAAATCGGGAATCGAATGGGTCATTGATCTGGTCTGATTGTTGAAATCGGATAAGCAATCGAACTGGTCAAATTCGATAAAAATTGAGATTTTTTTAATCTAAATAACTCATTTTTTCAAATAAATATCCAAAATAACCCACTTTTCCCCCTATTTTCCAAACTAACTCACTTTCAAATAAAAATATCTCAAAACAAAGGAGGTGTCAATCTAATTGGCGCATCTGTACAACACATAAGAGGAGGGGTCAATCCAATTGGTGACAGTGTACAAATATATAAGAGATATTACATTCTCTCTCCTACGTGTTTGTACACTATTGCCAATTGGATTGGTGCCTCATCTTATTTGTTGTACATGCCCGTCAATTGGATTGACGTCTCCTTTGTTTTGAGGATTTGTTTTTGTTTGGAAGTGAGTTAGTTTGAGAAATAGGTGAAAAAATGAGTTATTTAGATAAAAATTTCAAAAACTGGAGAATCGACCTACTAAATGCTTGTTTTTTTCTCCGACAAAATGACGTCATTTTTTATATATTTTTTTAAAATAAAAATATAAATAGACTTTATTTAAAGTTTATTTGGAATAACTTTTTCTTATTAAAATTAAATTTATTAGACACTTTCTCTATTTTGTTATTCAATTTATGTTGCAATTAGACTTTTTTTAAAATTTATTTGAATTTGTATTTTGTTATGTGTGATAACTATGTTTAGAATTTAAATTTAAAGAATAAACTTGTAAAATTATGATATTTTGAAATTTTGTAAGTATTGTGATTTATTTTAGAGATCGAGTCATCAGGTTCGATCTCTCTCTCTCTCTCTCTCTCTCTATATATATATATATATATATATATATATATATATATATATATATATATATATATATATATATATATATATATATATATATATATATATATGTTTATTCAATTGAGTTATTCGATTTAATCTGGTTTAATCATGCGTTTCGATTAGTGGCTTGGTGATTAAATCAATAAATTAGTGATCAATAAACCAATGACTCAGTATCCTCACTAGTTTGATTACCGATTCAATTTTTAAAATACTTAATATAAGAGTTTTTTTTTGTATTTTTTTGAGAATGATAAAAATATGTTTATCATTAATGTTAAATTGTAATTCTTTGTGTCAAAGTAGTATTTTCGATAGAGTGTGTTGTCGTCGAAATCTTGTGTGTCAAAATTGTGTGGGTGTTGAAGTGTCGAGGAGTTAGCCTCAACATGGATTTGGTTTTAAACCTAATTTTGTATTGTTGGCAGAATTATGTATTTTGGGATTTTGTTTATGGGTTTTTCTTAGGGAGCAAACAAGCAATATTTATAAATAGAGAGTAACCCCTATTATTGTATACACTTGAGTTTTGCAGTTGCAAAAGAATGAAGAGTCACAGTTTGTGAGCAGAGAGTAACTCTGCAGAAAATTCATTTTTTTCCTTCCCTCGATAAACCCTAACTTTTTTCTTCTCAATTCAATCTTCTTTTCTTGTTTTTCATCACCATTGTGCAATGATACAATCTTGTAACCAATGTTGGTTGATTCACTCGAGTGAAGAGTGAAGAACAAGAGGGAATTCGATCAGAGCGATTGAATCTTGTTCATCAAGATTGATTCGGAATTACTCAAAGTCTTGGATTTAATTCCAACATATGGTATCTAGAGCACCGACTGAGCGATTCTTGGAAGCATAACATGATGAATCATTTGGTATGAGGATCTTCTCTGATTCAACCATCCTCCTTCTTGCTGATTTCGACTAATCGAATTGTTGTAACCTCATTTATCTTTGTTGTAACCTCATTTATCTTTGTTGTAGAGCACATTGGTAAAATTTGCAAATGATAATACTCTAGTAGCTGAAGGTATTTGTGAAGTTCTGATTATGAGGAAAGGTGGCAAGAGGTCAGTAATTTCCAATGTATTGTACATACCAAACATGAAAATTAATTTGCTCAGTATAGGGCAGTTGGTCGAAAAGAACTACACAGTGTCAATCGAAGACAAGATGATAAGAGTTTTCAACTTAGGTGGAAGGTTAATCTTGAAGGCACACATGTCTCAGAATAGAACCTTCAGCTAGCATGGATGAATGGATATGGCACTATAGACTTGGTTATCTCAATTTTAAAGACATCGGAGATTTGAAAAGAAGAATTATGGTTTCAGGGTTACCAGAAATCGACATTCCAAATGAAGTGTGTGAAGAATGTGTGCAGACAAAGCAACACAAGAACAACTTCAACAAGGATGTAGGAAGAAAGTCGAAGACAATTCTTGAAGTCATACACTTTGATGTGTGTGGTCCTATCCAGGTGGATTAGATTGAAGGTAACATATACTTTGTCACATTCATATATGATTTTAGTCAAAAACTATGGACTTACCTGATCAATAAGAAAAGTGAAATGATTGAGGTATTTTCCAAGTTTAAATCTATGGTTGAAAGACAAACTGGTCGAGAGGTTAAGATTTTGAGGACTGATGGTGGTGGAGAGTATGTGTCAAAAGACTTCGACAAGTTATCTGAGAAAGAAGGGACTGTGCATGAGGTGGTGCCACTCTACACTCCACAACAGAATGGAACGACGGGAAGGCATAATAGAACCATCATGAACATGATGAGAAGTATGTTGAAAGACAAGCGTCTACCGAAAGAGTTATGGGGAGAAATAGTGTCGACAACTACCTATTTTTTGAGCAAATGTCGAACGAAGAAGCTAGAAGGATTTACGCCAGAAGAATTTTGGTCTGGTGTCAGGCCTAGCTTGAGTCATCTGAAATTATTTGGATCTATAGCACATAGACATGTGCCATATCATTTGAGAAGAAAGCTTGATGACAAGTCGAGTTAGATGATCCTAATAGGATATCATTTCACTGGAGGTTACAAGTTATTCGACCCAGTGAAAAAGCAAGTAGTGATCAACAGGGACATAGATGAGCTTAAGGAATGGGATTGGACTGAAAATGTAAAGAAGGATTCAGTGAGAATCTTATGTGAAGAACCAGCAAGTGAAGTCGAAAGAGAAGTTCGACAAGAAGAAGTTAGAGGTCAAGCAAGCACAAGCAGACCTCAAAGAACAAAACACATACCTTCGAGGCTCCAAGAATGTGTGATTAAATGAAATATTAGATGTCAAATTTTAATGAATTAGTGACTCTCTTTAATAATGATGATAAAGAGAAGAAAGAAAAAGGAATTAAATAAAAGCGGGAATTGAATCAAAGAAAAGTGAGAATATGCACTAATTGCCCATTCTTCATCATTTTTGTCAATTTGGTGAGGAAATTTCTAAAAAGCTTTAATTAGATATTCTTTGATAATTACATGACTAAAATTAAATATACGGGAAAAAATGGGATGTTGCGTTGATTGTATGTGTTGTATTGAACGAGATCTTTCCTTTGGCAATAACAAACATAATTGCTAACTTCGACATCTATAGGGTATTAATTGATGGCAACAACTTCTGAGACATCGTGTACTCAGATCTTTTTGAAAAAATAAGGTTGAAAAGGTAGATGTTATGGCCTTAAGAAGGGTCCAACATATAAGCTTTCAATGATACGGTAACTCATCCTTGGGGATACATTAAGCTAATGGCCACCTTGGAAGAATGGCAAGATACCAGGGCAATTGATTCTTATTTTTTGGTAGTTCCTTGTAGAAATGTCTATAACTGCATCATAGGCAGACCCTTCGCAGCGACCTTGAACGTAATAACATCCCAGTCTATCTCAAGCTAATGTACCAAAATGTCCATGACGAGCCGGTAACGATGACGCTTTGAAGCACAACCAAAAAGAAGGCAAATCTATGGAAATCATTGTAGTCTACCTGGTTAGGCAATTGCGAGACATGGTTATCCGACCTTCTACATGTAAGGCAGATCACCTTGGTTAGACATGTACAAGTGGCTAGTCTAAGATAAAGTCAATGCTAGCCATCATGTTCCTGGTGGCCAATAAGCAGTGGCTATGCGGTCTAGCTATCTTAATTCACTTCTTCTATAAAAGCAATGGCTCACTACTATAATATACTATGTTGTTAGGTTAAAGAAATAACACATTTCTACGAATAATGAGTTCATGGTATAATTAAAAGAGATCAAAGCACTATCACAAAGACTTAGAGGTGTTGTCATAAACGCCACAAGAGTATGAGTAAAGCAATAAAAAAATTATGATGCCAATGCATCCACACAATGGTGAGTTCGCCATACGTCAACCTCAAACCAAGTTTTAGCTTAGGGACAAGGAAAGGGTATCGACCCTTGGCCATGTCAAATAAACTTCTAGAATAACCTCAGGGAAAAAGTTGCATCCTAAAGAAACGAACTTGGGACCAGAAGCAACACCGTGAAAACAAGTAAAATACGAGTAAGTAACAAACTGAAATATATATTGTAGGACAAAAACGACACAGGTTACTTATCCATTGGATTTACATATGTCGCGCACAAGAACACCAATAAAAAAAGGAGATAATAATGGGTTAATCCACCGTGAAAACAAGTAAAATACGAGTAAGTAACAAACTGAAATATATATTGTAGGACAAAAACGACACAGGTTACTTATCCATTGGATTTACATATGTCGGGCACAAGAACACCAATAAAAAAAGGAGATAATAATGGGTTAATCCACCAAGGTATCCGCTTCTTCATTTTCAATTGCTTGGTCAAGGCGAACTTACTCTCGAGAGATCAGCCTTGTAGGATATAAATGCTCCACTTTCTTCAAGGCACTCTTAAAGGAATCCTAGGCAATAAAGTAACTTTCTTCTATTGACTTGGCCAACTCCTTAAACAAGGCAAGTGATGATTGCTTTGTATGTGTTAGTATACACAGACAAATTGGTATTAAGTGTTAAAAATAAGAGTATCGATCCCACAATGATTTTATTAACTTAAGTTGATTTTCAAATCAAAACTTGTGAATAATAATGAGAAAATAATAATAATAATTGTTTGTCATCATAGGTTCAAAATGTATAATAGTAACTAAAAGTAAAGAAGTCTAACATAGATGATATACATGTCAGACAACAATATGTTCAATGATTTTCACCTAGTATGTTAGTGTGATAAGATCTGGCGTAACATATGAAGGCAGAACGTGAACCAGTGGTGTATTCCTACAACGACAAAATAGGTCAAGTTAATAGATATGAACTAAATTCTTAAGTCTCACAATAATATATATGCATTCTTTGTCGAGTTCTACTTTTCCATATGGTTTTAGTTCTTTATCCATAAAGAAAATAAATGACAAGTATTCCTATTTACTTTTTTACTCATAGTTTTCACGATTCCATTTATTAAAGGATTCCAAAAGATTAATAAACTTTTACCTATTTCTAAAATGATTAACCAAAGAAAAAAATATATAATGTTAATGAATATGATAAAATATGTCACTAACATAAAATCAATCACAAAAAAAGTTACTTTTCATTAAACTTCACACCGCTGAATATAAATGAGTTTAACTCATAGTGAGCAATATAAACAACAAGGAAAGTAAAAGACAAATCTAAGAGTGACACTTCAATTACTTGCATTCTTCAACCAACAAGAGACGAGTTGTGTCACACCTAATTGAGTAGTATTCTTCAAGAATGGTAGGGCGAGAGACATGTCACAATCTGGTTAAACCTTCCTTCTTTATGATGAATTATTTTTCTCTAAGTATTTCCGAGTTCTGAACGTTTTTCTATTTTCCAATGGAAATCCTTTTATAGTCCAATTCATTTGTAGAATTGCCTATAGACTTTGGATCTTGGGCCTTTTGATTATCCATCGATTAAGCCCAAAGAATAAAGTATGTTATATTTTTTATCCTTTAGTAAGTGTACTAGGAGTAGTATTCAACGCATGCATGAGACAACACGTCTCACAACATGTATGTTAAGTATGGTGGCTATTACAGTGCTTCAAAATAACTTTCTTAAACTTTGTCCTCTAGCCTCATCTTTATCTTTGTATCTTCTTAGCTCAGTTCTAATTTCCTTCCTAAAACATCTTCCACGTTATCCCTAACACTTAGATTAAAAAATTCTACCGGTATCTTCTGGTCATAAATTCCTGATGCAACAAAACTTGTCACCAGATTTACTTACGCACATACACAAAAACACATAAAAAAATAAAAGATACCACTTAGTGTGCTCCATACCATTTAAGAAAAATTCATACAAACACAAATAAATAACTCTAAATAAAGCCTAACTCTACCATTTAATTCAAGGATTAGATGCTTAAATATCTCACAAGTAATAAGTTATCACACCCAAAACTTGAATCATTATTTGTCTTGAGGTGATGCAACGGATATACATAGAAACATACAACTAAAGAAATCTAACAACAACAACATTTGTCATAACTATATTTTTTCCAGTGGATTGTATTCATACATTGACACAATTAAGTCTTTTAATTTGACTTGTGCACATTCAATGTGTTTTTTTTTTAACTTTTGAGAATTTTTACTAACATCACTTTTCATTCAATTTTGTTAGGTATTCCACTTTTTCACCTAACACAATCTCACATGTAATGAGTCCAACCACTTACTCATAATGAAACACCCATTGTTCCTCTAGTTTCGGGAGCGGGAACTTTTTCACATGTTCTTTTGCATTTCTATTTCTTTTTGTCTTCTTTTTTTATAGCATGCATTATAAATGCACTACTTCCCTTTTCTTTGTTATTCCTATATACTAGTATTTTTCTCCTTTAAACTAAATCCTAAGTTCAAACTTATTCCATACTCTAAAGCAAGTCAAACTACTTAGAAAGACTAACTACTTCATTGATTTCTTCTAGAATGATAGTAGTTGTGTCACACCTATTAAGATTTTGTTTTCAGTATTTTTCAACATACCATTTTTTTTTAAAAAATCTATTATGGTTAAGAAATTTTGCTAATGAGAGATTAAATTAAGTATTTATTTATCATTTTTTATTAAAATCAACTACTTAAATAAAACTTTAAAAATTCTTTTCATTAATAAAATATGATAGTGGCGACATAAAAGTTATGACATCAATATATGTGTCACACCCCAAACTTAAAGTATGAACAATGTCCTCACTGAAAATCTGATGAGTTATGGGACATCATAACCCAAAAGTATTAAAACTAAAACTAAATTTAATCAAGATGATTAGTTAGATATTTCAGTACTAGCTAGGCCTGAACGCGCACTAATCTCTGCACCTATCATGCAACCATAAGATTGGAACCAACTATTCGAGATTATGTGCGATACCAGCGACTTTGTTGTTGGTGTTGTTCTAGGACAACAAAAGGACAAGAGAATACACGTGATATATTATTCTAGTAGAACTTTAGATGCGGCCCAACTAAACTATGACACTACTGAAAAGGAGCTACTAACAGTAGTATTTGCGATAGACAAATTCCACTCCTATCTAGTTGGAGTCAATATTATCATATACATTTATCACACTACCATTCGATAGTTACTGAGCAAAAAGGATGTGAAACCTAGATTACTTTGCTGGACCCTTTTACTGCAAGAATTCGATTTGGAAATCTGTGATAAAAAGGGGACTGAAAATATGGTAGCTAACCACCTTTCGAGACTCGAATATCTGAAACCAAACATTATTCCCTTAAATGATGACTTCACATATGATAGATTAATAACTTCAGCCAAGAATATGCCGACTTCGTTAACTATCTCACATCAAATTTATTACCTCCGGATTTGACCTACATATAGAAGAAAAAATTCTTCCATGACGTAAAACATTTCTACTGGGAAGAACCCCTCCTCTTTAAGAGAGGAGAAGACGACATATTTCGTCGTTGTGTTCCTGAAGAGGAGATACCAAATATCATTACTCATTGCCACACCGCTCCTTATGGAGGATATGCGAGCACATCTAAGACTTGCGCTAAGATCCTCCAAGCAGGCCTTTACTAGCCATCTTTATGGTACGATGTGCATGCTTTCATAATCAAATCTGAACGGTGCCAACACACTGGCAACATTTCAAGACACAATGAGATGCCTTTAAAGAATATTTAAGAATTATAAATTTTTTATGTCTGGGGAATCGACTTCATGGGTCCATTTCCATCATCCATGGGAAACAAGTATATTCTCGTAGTTGTCAACTATGTGTCTAAATGGATTGAGGCTATCGCCTCACCTACGAACGATGCACGAGTGGTTATTAGAATGTTCAAAAACTATATATTCCATAGGCTCGGTGTCCCTCGCTTAGTTATAAGAGATGGTGAATCCCATTTTATTTCAAGAATTTTTTAGAAACTCTTAAACAAGTATGACGTTAAACATAGAGTAACAACACCATATCATCCACAAACCAGTGAACAAGTAGAAGTGTCAAACAGAGAAATAAAACAGATTTTAGAAAAGACTATTTCCATTTTTAGAAAAGATTGGTCCTCTAGGCTACAAGATGCATTGTGGGCTTATAGAACTGCCTTTAAGACCCCTATTGGGACAACCCCATTTAAACTAGTTTGTGGAAAATATTTTCACCTACCTTTCGAATTAGAACACAAAGCTTATTGGGCTATCAAAGGCGTAACATATTTTCCTACCCCTGAGTATCACCCTACACCCCCTAAGATAGGATAATCATATTTTCCTATAATGTCAATATACAAAGGCGTAACATTGGCTATGAGCTCAATGTCATGCACCAGGAGATTGCTGCCCTTCGCGAAGAACTTACTGACCTTAATTTGCAGATGGAAGTGGCTAATGCCACTCATGCCGAAGAAACAAATTATCTCTGCCAAGAGATCCACAGTCTTTGATTCCAGGTTAAAAAAGCTCGGGTGTCTTGTCCATATCAGACTCAGGATCGCTCGCGTAGGTATATTTAATAGACTCTCCACCAGTCTCCTTCACACTTGATACATTAAAGCATTTAGGCCATGTTAGGGACCAATTATCACTACTTTTCATATATTATTATTGGTCCATTTTACCATTTTTTTTATCGAATTTACACACTTTTATTCTCACAATTTAGTAAATATGCAATTTTGTTTATTTTAATTATGTTTTGAGTAGATATTTCACTTAGTTGTTAGTTTTATAGAAATTATGGACAAGAGAGCATTGGATTGCATGAGCAAAATTTGGAAGGATCTTGATGGGCATTTTGGAAGCACACTTGAAGAATAAATTTTGGAAGAAAAAGTGTTGAGGAAGCTTGCAAGGCAAAGAAGCTGCATTCCCTTCAGTTCGCGCCACGACCCATGTTGGCGCCGCGAACCCTGCGAAGACAGCAAGCTTTTTAATTAGTTGAGCCACTTGTTATGTTTGAAGCCCAACTTAAGTGTGACATTTTTAGAACATTTGGAGATCACTTTTCTGTTTTAGACCAAAAGGAGATTATTAGGGAAAGAATGAACTCTTTAAACACACAATGGGAGAAAAGGAGAGATTATCATAAGTTTTGTAATAGAACTCTAGAGGCCATTTTCAGAATCCATTCCATTTGTTTTGCTGTCAAACATGGTGATGAGGAGCTAAACCCCACTTTGTCAAGATTGGAGGTAGTAGCTATCCCTTATTGATTATGTATTCCTATTAATTTTTGTATGTGACAATTGATTATTGATGTGTGGATTGATACTTTCATCCTATTTTGAATATTCAGATTTGAGTTATTGTTGAGAAAGGTTATTCAAGTCTTGACTTAAAGTATGCTTTCAAGTAGTGAATAAATTGTAGAAATAGATTTATACACTACTTTTCTTTTGTATCAAACATTAAAGATTGTTATATTAGTAGTTAGATGGAGAAATCATCTAAAGATTAATATAGTGATTATCACAATCTCATTTAGAAATAAATGTTATTGAGAGGATACTTGAATATCATCAATAATTTTGAGTCCATATAGTGTCATTATGGAAATATAAGAAATTGGGATAGTGAACTCCAATCTTGGCAAGCCTTTTATATTTGATTTAAAACTAATTTCATTGTCTTAGTGTCATTTTAATTAAGAGATAACAATTCACTCAAAAATAACTTGGTTACTTTTTAAACTTACAACAATTGAGATTATAGAACGGCGGTAATATCAACCAATCTCTGTGGATACGATATAAAAATATTTGTCGGAAATATACTTTTCAACAAATTGGCGCCGTTGCCGGGGATTGGTGTTTGATATTGCAAGCATTACAATAATTCATTGTTCTATGTTTTGTTTTACTACTATCGCTCTTGTGTTTCACTTGGTTTGTTAGTTTTGTAGATTCTAGTGCATGCGAGGAAAGGCTACCGATGAGAAATTTCAATTTGATCCCGAAATTGAAAGAACACTTCGAAAGCTCAATAGAAAAACACGAAGAAGAAGGAAACTAGTCGAAGAGAGGAAACAGAGAGAAGAAGCATCTACTTCTTCACTTGTTCAAATTGAAGAAGTGGGTGTAGAAACTTTTGAAGGAAACATGGCGGGTGAAGTTCCGACAGAAATGTCCGCCAATAGTCTAAGGCGGAATGCCCAATTTGCTCGTGGTGGAAGGAACACGGAGATGAAAACCAGAATCCTCCAACTCCTTTATGCAAATCCATTCACTGGAATGGACCATGAAGATCTGTATACCCATCTCACCAAATTTTATGAGATTGCGGGTTCTACGGGAATAGAGGAAGCGGGTGAAGAAGCATTATTCAAGAGAATGTTCCCACATTCCTTAGTGGGGAAGGCAAAAGAGTGGTATCTTGATCAAGCACCAAGAGTGATGACGGATTGGAATTTATTAGAAGAAAAGTTTCTAGAAAGATATTTTCCTCATTCCCGATTCATGGAAGCCAAAACGACTATTGCGGTATTCAATCAAGGGAGCAACGAGTCTCTAAACGAGGCTTGGGAAAGATTCAAGTCAATGTTGAGAAAATGCAAAGGCCATGGTTTTGATGAACTCACTCAAATCCACATTTTTCTAACTGGGCTCCAATCGACTCACAAGACACTTTTGGATGCTACCACAGGTGGCTCTCTTATGCCAAAGAACGCGGAAGAGGCGAAAGTCATTATTGACCGGATGACACTAAATGATCGTCAAAGTCAACATGATCGTAGTCCTTCACAAAGGAAACCGAGAGTTCTTGAATTAAATACAAATGATGCTATTCTTGCCCAAAACAAGTTACTTTCTCAACAAGTGGAGTTACTCACTCAACAAATGTCCAAACTTCCATAACAAATGAAGGAAATTCAACGATCTCAAGCTAGACATCAAGTGGCATATTGTGAACTATGTCAAGGAGATCATCCCACCGGTTATTGCCCTCCATTGGAAGAAGTGAGTTATGTGAACAACCAAAATCAAGGTTATCAAAGGCAACCTCCACCTCATAACAACTCATATCAAAGGAACAACCAAAGCTATCAACAATTAAGATTCAACAACCAAAATTTTCAGCAACAAAGTCCATATCAAAGTCCAAATTCTCAAGTCCAACAATCGCAAGGCGGAAGTTCAAAGCTAGAAGATACTCTCACACAATTCATGCAAGCCTCCATGGCAAACCAGAAGAGCAATGAGGCAGCTATCAAAAATTTGGAGAATCAAGTAGGCCAACTTGCGAAGCAATTGTCGGAACAACAAACGGGTTCTTCTTTCTCCTCCAAGACTCAAACCAATCCGAAGGAGCATTGTAAAGCAATTGTTACTAGAAGCGGTAAAGAGGTAACAAGTGGAAGAAGTGAGGATGTTGCATTAAAGGATGATATGAATGACGTAACTGAAAATGAAGAGAACAAAGTGGTGGTGGAATATGAAAAGAAAAGAGAGGAAAAAACTGTTCAGTTCGCGCCGCGACCCCCTTTGGCGCCGCGAAAAGAACAGGGTCAGAATGGTTCAGCAGAACAAGAGGGTGAAATAGGTGAGAAGAAAGAATCAGAGGCAAGAAAGAAGAGAAAAGGAGGTAAAGGAGTAAGTGCTATTCCAGCTCAACATCTACCTTACCCGCACGCATCATCAAAGAAGGAGAATGCTAGACACTATGCACGGTTTATGGATATATTTAAGCAACTTCAAATAAATATTCCATTTGTCGAAGCATTAAAGCAAATGCCAAGGTATGCGAAGTTCATGAAGGATATTCTCACAAAGAAGAAGAGATATATGGAAGATGAGACAATCTTGCTTGATGCACGTTGTAGCGCCATAATCCAAAAAACTCTCCCAAGGAACGAATCCGATCCGAGCCGAGTCGTTCTACCGTTGACCACTGGAGGCACTTACGTTGGCAATGGTTTGGTCGATTTGGGATCTAGCATCAGTTTAATTCCCTTATCCATTGTTAAAAGATTGGGGAATGTTGAGGTGAAATCTACGAGGATGACTTTGCAACTAGCCGATAAGTCTACCACTTCACCATATGGAGTTGCTCAAGATATGCTAGTAAAGGTGGACAAATTCTTGTTTTCGGTAGATTTTGTGGTAGTGGACATGGATGAGGATCGTGATGTTCCTCTAATTCTTGGAAGACCATTTATGAAAATAGCCCGAATGATGATCGACATTGATGATGGACTCATGAAAGTAAGAGTGCAAGATGAATAGGTAACTTTCAATCTTTTTGAAGCCATGAAGCACCCTAACGACAAGCATGACTCTTTCCGAATCGTGCCACCGAGGAGGAAATCGTGGAGGTTGCAAATTAAGTTCATCTTTCTAATCCTTTAGAGAGATCTCTTATAGGAGCTTACAATGTTTTAACCGAAAATGAAGAAAAAGAAATTGAAGCATTTTTGGATGAATTGGAGTCTTGCGGAGAGATTGCTTATCATGAGGAGGAAAGTGAGGACTTAGATGTGAAAAAGAAAGTGGAAGAGCCAAAGTTAGAGTTAAAGATGCTACCCCCACACTTGAAATATGTGTTCCTTGGTGATGATTTCAATAAACCGATGATCATTAGCAATGCCTTGTCCACAAAAGAGGAGCATAAGTTGATACAAGTGCTGAAAAAGAATGAAGGTGCAATAGGTTGGGTATTATCCGATTTAAAGGGTATTAGTCCGGCTTATTGCATGCATAAGATCATGATGGAAGAAAATTACAAGCCCGTTGCATAACCTCAAAGGCGCTTAAATCCATCAATGAAGGAAGTGGTGAAAAAGGAAGTTGTCAAACTATTGGAGGCCGGAATGATTTATCCTATCTCCGATAGTGAATGGGTGAGTCTGGTGCAAGTAGTCCCAAAGAAGGGTGGTATGACGGTTGTTAAAAATGATAAAAATGAGTTGATTCCAACTAGAACGGTAACCGGATGGAGGATGTGCATTGACTATAGGAGGCTAAATCAAGCTACAAGGAAAGATCACTTCCCGCTACCTTTCATGGACCAAATGTTGGAAAGGTTGGCCGACAAGAATTTCTATTGTTTCTTAGATGGTTATTCGGGTTACAACCAAATTTCGGTCAATCCGGCGGATCATGAGAAAACGGATTTTACATGTCCTTTTGGTATTTTTGCTTACCGAAGAATGCCTTTTGGATTGTATAATGCACCGGTAACATTTCAACGATGTATGCAAGCAATATTCTAGGATTTGATCGAAGAGTGCATTGAGGTGTTTATGGATGACTTTTCCGTTTATGGGTCGTCCTTTGACTTATGCTTGAAAAATCTTGATGTGGTTTTGGAAAGATGTGTGGAAACAAATTTAGTGCTCAATTGGGAGAAATGCAATTTTATGGTCACCGAAGGTGTTGTTCTTGGTCACAAAATCTCTTCCGAAGGGCTAGAAGTTGATAGAGAAAAGGTGGAAGTCATTGAAAAACTACCACCTCCAACAAGCATCAAAGGAGTAAGAAGCTTTCTTGGACATGCCGAATTTTATCGAAGTTTCATTAAGGACTTCTCAAAGATAGCAAAGCCCTTGAGTAATTTACTCAACAAAGGTACGTAATTTCTTTTTGATGAGTCGTGTCTAAAAGCATTCCATGAGTTAAAAGAAAACTTAGTCACCGCACCCATAATCGTTGCACCTAATTGGACACTTGATTTTGAACTTATGTGTGATGCAAGCGATTATGCGGTTGGTGCGGTTTTGGGTCAAAGAAGAGCTAAACAATTTCATGCCATCCAATATGCTAGTAAAGTTTTAAATGAAGCGCAAGTCAATTATGCGACAACCGAAAAGGAGTTACTAGCTATAGTGTATGCATTGGAAAAATTTAGAGCTTATTTGATCGGGTCCAAATTTGTAGTTTACACCGACCATTCGGCAATCAAGTATCTGCTAACCAAGCCGGATTCCAAACAAAGACTAATTCATTGGATTTTGTTATTACAAGAATTTGATTTGGAAATCCGGGATAAAAAGGGAAAACTTGGTAGCGGATCATTTGTCCCGATTGGTTAATGTGGAAATTACAAATAAAGAAGAAGAAGTGAGGGAAGAATTTCCGGACGAAAAGCTTTATGCGATTCAAGTGAGGCCTTAGTTTGCCGATTTTGCTAATTATAAGGCAACCGGTTTGACATCGGAAGACCTCACTAGTAATCAAAGAAAGAAATTTTTAGCAGATGCAAAGTACTATGTGTGGGATGACCCGTATTTGTTCAAAGCGGGTGTGGACAACATTTTAAGAAGGTGTGTGACACTTGAAGAGTCTAAAGATATTCTTTGGCATTGTCATAACTCTCCGTATGGAGGTAATTATAGCAGTTTGCGAACAACCACTAAAGTCCTCCAAGCGGGATTTTATTGGTCGTCCGTGTTTAAAGACACACATGAACATGCAAAGAATTGTGACACATGCCAAAGAAGCGGAGGAATAGGAAAACAAGATGAAATGCCCCTAACCAACATGTTGGAAGTGGAAGTCTTTTTGATTGTTGGGGCATTGGTTTTGTTGGTCCATTTCCCTCTTCTTTCTCTAATGAGTATATTCTTGTAGCCATTGACTATGTGTCAAAGTGGGTAGAAGCAATTGCTTCACCTAAGGCCGACTCCAAAATCGTGATAAAATTTCTAAAGAAAAACATATTTCACGTTTTGGTGTGCCTAGGGTGTTAGTAAGCGATGGGGGATCACATTTTTGCAATACACCCTTGGAAAAAGTCTTGGAACATTATGGTGTAAAGCATAAAGTGACTACTCCTTACCATCCACAAGCAAATGGTCAAGTGGAAGTGTCAAATACAGAAGTAAATAAGATACTTGAAAAAATTGTTTCGAGCTCAAGAAAAGATTGGTCTTCAAAATTGGATGAAGCTTTGTGGGCGTATCGTACCGCCTACAAAGCTCCTATTGGACTAACCCCGTTTTAGATGGTTTATGGGAATACTTGTCATCTCCCGGTAGAGATGGAACATAAAGCACTTTGGGCTCTTAAATTCTTGAACTTTGACTTCACTCTAGCCGGTGAGAAAAGAAAAGAACAACTCCATGAATTGGAGGAATCAAGGAACAATGCTTACCACTCAAACAAGCTTTACAAGGAGAAGGTGAAAGCATACCATGATGGAAAGGTTCGTCACAAGGAGTTCAAAGTTGGACAAATGGTGCTCCTTTTTAATTCAAGACTCAAGTTGTTTCCGGGTAAGTTGAAGTCCAAATGGTCGGGACCGTTTGTATTGAAAGAGGTGCGAGATTATGGAGCCATTGTGGTTGAGGACCCAAAGTCAAAACAGAGCTGGACTGTGAATGGGCAGAGATTAAAATTCTACCATGGTGGAGAAGTAAACCGAGACGTCTATGACGTTTCGCTCGCCGAACCGTGAAGTATCGTCGAACCGTCGAGCTCAAACGACGTTAAAGAAAGCGCTTGTTGGGAGGCAACCCAACTTCGTAAGCCTGCATTTCATTTTTTTTGTTACTTCATTTGTGTAATGTATTCTGTTTTGTTTTAGACAGTATAATGGAGGTCAGTTAATTTCCAACATTTTTTGAAAATTCCTTCAGTTCGCTCCGCGAACTGAATGGAAACTTAATGTTCGCGCCGCGAACCAAGTTCGCCCCGCGAACTGAGCGGAGCAGACCCTTTTAATTTCTGTTTTGTTTTACTTTTGTTTCTTTTATATTTTATATTTTATAAATTCATTTCTCTCTTCACCACTTTCACTCTCTCACTCCCAAACTCAAACTTAACCCTCTCAATCTCAATAATCCCATTTTTTTTAAGAATCATTTCAATCTCCTTCTCTCATCAAGGTATGTTTACTCTTTTTCCTTTTTCCTTCTTTGCTCTCTCATCAAGGTGAACTAGGGTAATTGTTAGAGGATGATTTGTTTGTTGAAATTCACTTTGCATGTGTAGAGATTCTTCAAATTAGGACAGGTTAAGAGTTTTTGGTATCAATTTTGAAAAGATTTGAGCAGTAGGAAAAATCCTAGGGCTGCTGTTTTTTTGGTTTTCGCAGAGATCGCACCGCGATCTGGCCTTCGCGCCGCGAACGGGAAAATTTTCAACACTTCAATTTTTGTTGTTATGTATGTTGACTTAAGTCTTGGCTTTTGTGTGGTTGCTTGTGGTTTTCTTGTAGATGTCTAAGCGCACCAAAACAGTAAGCTTCGGTCCCTCAAGGTTCGTGCGGAGATTCATTAGTAATGAGCATGAGGAAAGGTTTGAAAAGCTGATTAAAAGAACCATTCAGTCAGAGAGATTCATTCGTTTGTCACTAGGTGGTAACTATAGGAAGCTTGTGGCAAACTTTGAAAAGAGAAAGTGGGGCAAAATTTTTTAGCCGGAAGCGGAAATCAATTATGACGTTGTGCATGAATTTTACACCAATGCTCTTCAATTGGAAGAAGGTGTAGCATACCACTATCAAACTCGAGTGAGGGGGAAGATCATCGCTTTCAATAGGGATGCAATCAATACTTATTTGGGTCATCCTCTCACCTTGGCGGATAACATGCGGTGTGAATACCGTGCTAAAAAGATCGCAAATGATTGGGATCTTGCTGCTGTTAGTGCTCACCTTTGCCTTGAGGGAAGGGCGTTTGACTTGAAGGATCAAGAATTTCCAAAATCTTGGAAGAGGGAGAACCTTAATTTGGAAGCAAGGGCTTATTTGGTTCTTTTGTTGAACAACATTCGGCCGCAGAGCCATAGTACCACATTCCACTCGATGTCGGCTGCCTTTTGTATTACATCATGATTGGGAAATCAGTGGATGTGGTGTCTATCATTGCGGGGGAGATGAGAAAAGTTGCAACTAGCGGGATAAAGTTCGGAGGGAAAGCCGGTGTGCTCATGTATCCGGGGCTGATTATGGGGCTTTGCCGAAGGCCAAATGTGCCTATTCCGGATGAGGTGCACCTTTCTATAACCAGTGTGATTAATGATGCATTTTTGAACAGGTTTTGCCAAAGTCAGATGGATAGAGCTGAGGGAGCAGGCACTTCTTCATCTAGACCTCGCGCCTGCAGTACACCAGTTTTTGATCAGATGGCGATCACCACTTACTGTTGTGAAAACTTTGAGGCTTCTAGGAGGTCTCAATCATTCTTATTTGATGCCATGCAGCAGCAGTTCCAGAATACCTTCTTAGCACCCGAAGCCCTCACTTTTCCGACTCAGGCGGAGTATGTATCTTATTCTAATTGGCCTAAGGGCAGGCCAACATTCATGGGGGGTGCAGGAGGTAGCGGTAGAGCTAGTGGTGCGGGTCATGATGAAGACATGGAAGATGTCATTGGGTCCGTGGGCGGTGGTGTTGATGAGGAGGATTGAAGACTTTAGTTTGAGTAGTATTAGATTTTTATTTGTTAGTTTTTTATTATTATTGTTTTTGTGTTTTTAATTATGGTTGTACTTTTGGTGGCTCTCGTTTCACCGTAAACTTTTGTTTTGTTAATTGCATGGATCTTCATTGTGAAGTTTAATTGTGTGTTTCTATGAACTTTGGTATGCCCCATTTTTATTGTTTAACTGTTCTCATTCTTGAGTTAAGCTTGAAGGAACCAAGTGATGCTTACAAAGAAGGAAGCGTAGGACACTTCGAGTGGTGATGATAAGAATTGGTTGTCGGCATTTCAAGGTACACTTTACCGCTTTCTAGACTTAACATGAATAGTTTGATGGTGTGTTGCAAATTTCCTATCATAAATTCCTTGAGATACATGTCAATTTTGAATCAAAGTAGAACTTAACCAATTGTGAGGTAGCCTTCCATTGTGTACTAAATGCGGAAGACCGAATATTATTTCAATTCATTCTTATCATGCTAAATCATGCATTAGTCTATTTTTGTGAAAATTGTGTAAGTGATAGAGGCATTGTTTGTTATTGAGAAAAACCACTTGGCCAAAAAAGTTTTGAATCAACTAACCTTGTGAGGAGTGATCCTTAGTTTAACCCATTTGAGCTTGTATTAGGATTCATTTGATTGATAAGTGCAAATTCTATTGAAAATATTGCGAATAAATGAATCCTAATTTTTTTCGTTTCAATTGAACCTTCAACCGATTTTGTTTGCAATTTTTTTCTTTTGCCTATGTCTAAGTAGGGAGCATTATTGCATAAATTTTGTCTTGAAGTCTAAAGTTGGGGAGAGTAACTTAGAAGAGTTGATAAAAACTTGAAAAAAAATGGTGTTTTAGAAAAGGTGAAAGTGTGAAAAGAAACAAGAACAATAAGTCACCTTTGAAATTATGGAGTTAGTAAAAAGAAAAACAAAAAGAGAGCTCATGGTTGTGTTGTTGTTGAAAAATAAGAAAAGAAGAAAAATTGGGATCAAAAATAGAATTTGTTGTTGAGTTTGAATTTATGGGAATGCTCCCTTGGGATAGGCATTCTTTTTTTGAATTCTCTTAATCATATCCTTTCTTTGTAACCCAAGCCACATTACAACCTTTGAAAGACCTCTTGATTCTCATTTTTTCACATGATTTAGTGTTTGCTTTGATGACCGCATGATTCGAGTTGATGTTGATTTAATTGTTCGGATGAGTGAAAGAAAACCCTCATGTTTATTCATCATTACTATGATGTGTGTGTAAGTTTGATTCAATTTTGACATGTATTGCTTTGAATTTCTTGGTATGTCATTTGCACCCAACCATTGTTCTTGTTCATGTTTTGTCTAGCATTGAGGTAAGTGGATTGTGAAAGGGCCGTACACTTTTGAACCATTTGAGTGTCTTTGGTTAATCCTTATTTCATTCTCTTGTTTCATTACTTTGGTTACTTTGGTGAAAAACTTTTGTTTAGGGACAAACAAAATGATAAGTTGGGGAGAGTTGTTAGGGACCAATTATCACTACATTTTATATATTATTATTGGTCCCTTTTACCATTTTTTTTATCGAATTTACACACTTTTATTCTCACAATTTAGTAAATATGCAATTTTGTTTATTTTAATAATGTTTTGAGTAGATATTTCACTTAGTTGTTAGTTTTGTAGAAATTATGGGCAAGAGAGCATTGGATTGCATGAGCAAAATTTGGAAGGATCTTGATGGGAATTTTGGAAGCACACTTGAAGAATAAATTTTGGAAGAAAAAGTGTTGAGGAAGCTTGCAAGGCAAAGAAGCTGCATTCCCTTCAGTTCGCGCCGCGACCCATGTTGGCGCCGCGAACCCTGCGAAGACAACAAGCTTTTTAATTAGTTGGGCCACTTGTTATGTTTGGAGCCCAACTTAAGTGTGACATTTTTAGAATATTTGGAGATCACTTTTCTATTTTAGACCAAAAGGAGATTATTAGGGAAAGAATGAACTCTTTAAACACACAATGGGAGAAAAGGAGAGATTATCATAAGTTTTGTAATAGAACTCTAGAGGCCATTTTCAGAATCCATTCCATTTGTTTTGATGTCAAACATGGTGATGAGGAGCTAAACCCCATTTTGTCAAGATTGAAGGTAGTAGCTATCCCTTATTGATTATGTATTCCTATTAACTCTTGTATATGACAATTGATTATTGATGTATGGATTGATACTTTCACCCTATTTTGAATATTTAGATTTGAGTTATTGTTGAGAAAGGTTATTCAAGTCTTGACTTAAAGTATGCTTTCAAGTAGTGAATAAATTGTAAAAATAGATTTATACACTACTTTTCTTTTGTATCAAACATTAAAGATTGTTATATTAGTAGTTAGATGGAGAAATCATCTAAAGATTAATATAGTTATTATCACAATCTCATTTAGAAATAAATGTTATTGAGAGGATACTTGAATATCATCAATAATATTGAGTCCATATAGTGTCATTATGGAAATATAAGAAATTCGGATAGTGAACTCCAATCTTGGCAAGCCTTTTATATTTGATTTAAAACTAATTTCATTGTCTTAGTGTCATTTTAATTAAGAGATAACAATTCACTCAAAAACAACTTGGTTACTTTTTAAACTTACAACAATTGAGATTATAGAACGACGGTAATATCGACCAATCTCTATGGATACGATATAAAAATATTTGCCAGAAATATACTTTTCAACAGGCCACTACTTAGATTTTGTGTGGGGGATGTAATACCCCAAAATTTACCCTTCATTTTTCTTGGAAGCATGGGATTATGTTTTACACTTCATTAGCATCATATTAGGTCATACTCATTGCATACTGCATTAGTGACATGGAGATCAGGTTTTGATCGATCACTCCTTAACAGAAGGAGCCCACACAAATCAAGATTGAGAATTGGAATTCATTTTCTAAGTATACAAGTCTCAAGGGTCTCAGGGGGGTCCAAGTATCTTATTATGGTCCTCTGTTCATCAGTGAAGGATTCAAAGCTATCAGAGTGTTCATCTGGATTTAATCAGAAATTAGGGTTTCATGGCTACCTGTAACAGGAAATGTTTGGTTGGAAGTAGAGGAGATCATCCATGTCATGATTAGAGAGGCATCTTGGCCTAGGAAGATTCACAATTATCTCAGAAAGATCCATTGGCAATCAGTGCAATCAGTTCCTGATCATTTTGCCCTAAAACTAAGGTTTGGTATAAAATCAATTTATTTGTGATTCTTTGGGTGAAACTCTTTTCCATGGCCCTCCATATGTCCACAAGGGTCTACATACAAAAAATCAACTCTTTATTTGAGCTAGAAGTGCTTCAATTGATCAATGGAATCGAGAATTAAACAGTTTGGAAAAAGTCAATTGTGGGGCCAGAAAAGTCAACTCCTGACATTTTGAGAGTGGAATCTCAAAATCCATGCCTAGGGGATCCTACATGTGAAATTTGATCAAGGTTGGATCATGGATTCATCATTTAATCAGGAATTGGAAAAGTTACTTAATTTGGAAATGGTTGACTTTCCATTTAGAGCAAGTTTTTATGATCGTTGCACTCACTTTAAGCCCATTTTGCATCAAGATAAAAGCTCCATTTGAAAATGTCTCCAACATGAAAGTTGTTCCTCTTGTTCCAAGCTTTCTATAGATATAAAGTTTGCTCCATTTGGATTAGAATTGAGAAAGTTATGCTTAGTCAAAATGAGACATTTATTTAGGACACTTAGAAAAATTACTAAGTCCAAAATCTTCAAAATTTGTCAAGACTTCTTGGCCAGTTTTCTTGCACTTCAAGGAATTATTTGAAAATACTTTCTTCACAACAATTATATATTGCAATGTCCTCTTTCACCTCCCTTTGGAATCATCTCATTTGAATCCATGGTTTGAGAGATACATTCATTTAAAGTGGGCACCATGACTTGATTTTCTAGGCAGATTTTGGGCCTGGCTGGCCCAATCAGATTTTCTAAGCATATTGCACAAACCAGTCACATTTTTTTACCTCTTTTGGCCATGAATTGGACATCCATTCACTTAAGTTTGGCCCAAAATAACAACATTTTACACCTCACTTCATAATTTTATTGTTATGGATAAATCACTTATTAAAAAGCCCATGAGAACACCTAATCCACCCTATTTAAGAAGCTGAAACCCTAACCCTAAAGAAGCATTGGAATTTCGTGGCAAGGAGGCAAAGCTTCATCACATATCAGATTCCATTCCACTTCTATTTTCTATTAGGTAATCATCTCTTCCATGGCCATGTTTTGATATATCTACGCTTGCTTACCATGTTCATCACCATTAATCCTTCCATTTTCATATTTCTCTTTCTTATTTAAAATATTTTCTTTGTCCATAAAATTACCCAAAAATATTTTTCACTTTTCTTAATGTTTTATTTAATTTTATATAATTTTTATTTTCGTATTTTTTTTAATATTAATATTTTATTTTAATTATTTATTCTAAATGGTCCATTTTAACACACTTTTTTTTATTGATTTTATTTTTATGACTTAAAATTATTGTTAGCATTTGATTTTTGGGATGAAGGTTGACCACTGTCTCGTGGTCAACCTGACCTTTTCTTGGAGTTTTATTTTAGATTTTCAATTTATTTTGGATTTATTTTTGACCTAGTTTGGTTGGTTGACTTTTAATTTGACTTATGTTTTATTTTAATTAATTCACGTGCCAATTTTCATTATTTTTAAAATCTTTTTGGGGGATGATGATGTCCTGACCCCACCTTACTTAGTTTAATTTTTCATAATTTTCTTGATTAATTTACTATTTATTCTTGATTTATTTCTAACCTAGTCTTATTAATTGACTTTTGGTTTGACCTATGTTTTGTTTTAATTAATTCACGTGCCAATTTTCATTATTTTCAAAATATTTTTGGGGGATGATGATGTACTAAGCCCACCTTATCTAGTTTAATTTTTCATAATTTTCTTGATTAATTTTCTATTTATTTTTTATTTTTTAAGTTGACTTGAATTTTCAGTTGACTTCTTTATGATCGATGTTTGACTTAGGGATTGCTTATGGCAATTGAAGAGATCTTTTGATCCTCCCTCGTTCATCTCATACGCCATGTATTAGAGGCCTTTTACCTTGATTTTATTTGGTCCTTACCTCATTTCCTAATTAAATTATTCAGTGGACCCTTCGTGTGCATATTTTCATCTGTTTGATTCATCTGTTATCTTTTATACTTGTTTCTCTCATTCATGCTTTCTATTACTTGATTATTTAACATGTTCATACTCCCCTGCATTGTTCAAATGCTCCATTATTTGATTCTTTGGTTTGATTATATATTGTTTATTTATCCGATCTGATTGATAACTGTTGCCTACTTGTATGATGTATGAGACATATATTCTTATTGTTTTGTCCCCATTCATAACAAATGTACCCCTCTCCCATAAAGTGTATAATATTTATTTCTTTATTTCTTTAGTCACCTGTTAATACAAGAATTAAAACGAACATCCGATAACCATTTCAAAATAAGATCAAGAGCTCGATCCAACGTCGAGTAATCATTTTTAAAACTTAACAGAACCAGCACGCATTCATCCATCCTCTTGTAAGTCGATTGCCTCAGGCATCGCCATCTGCGTGTAAGTCGATTGCCTCCGGCATCGCCATCTACCCTTATCCGTAACTCCTTTCCGCGCTCCATCCGTCGACTCTTGTTCCGTTTAGGTAGCACCCATTAGGTAGAATCCTTTGTATGATAACATAGGTAGAATTCCCCTATTCTTTACATGCTAACATTAGGTAGATGTTCCCCTTTGTAAATCCCAACACATAGGTCCATATTGCATGACAACTCTAGAGCAGAGCTTCCCCACTTTTAGACCTTTCGTGCGTCTCCGATCTTGTGGCATGTCAGTCTGTTCTATTGCAAAGAGGTAACTGCCTAAGACTCGATTCAGCGAGCTGCGACACCTACTGCTAGGACGTTGAACGCACTGCCCACCCTCCTTTGACACAGTTGGTGTCCTCTTTTGTAAGTCCATGTTCAGATGACAATCCTTAACCCCTAGTTAGCCGAACTACGTTTTGCTCTGATTCTCATTCCAGATGAGATACGTAGGCATAAGACGCGACGTCTTACCGAGTACACTTCTCTTTAACCCATAGGTAGCCGAGCTACGAAGACTCTGATTCTCATACTCAGATGAGATACGTAGACAGTGGATGCGACATCCTTGCGAGTCATTTTCTTTTAACCTTCCTTTTAGTAAATAGTACTTTAAATATACCTACACCCTTTAGACTAGAACAACACTTATGAAAAGGGCTCTCTAGGAGTACCTAGGATGTTTTGGGTGCTTAAAACCTTCCCATTGTATAACCAACCCCCTTACCCAGATCTATGACATTTTTACTAGTTTTTGATTCGATAAAACTTTTAGGTTTTTGTTCGCTTTCTAACCATTCCTTTGGATATATAGAAGTGCGGTGGCGACTCGACTTGTATGGTTTACCTTAGATTTAGTCAATATCTCGAATGGTAACGAATACCCCGCTACAGGGGAGAATTTATATCTCACTGTCATTATTTATTTCACCGTCTTTAGATTCATTTTTATCGCGATTAGATTTAATTTTCCATCATTAAATTTACTTCACCGTCCATTAGATTCATTCCATATTTTTTTTCCCGCTATTAACATTAATTTTTCAGGATTATTTTCATCTTTATTCATTGTTATTTTCAGTTAATTTTTGACTATTTTGTATTATTATTATTATTATTTATAACCCCTATGTAAGTTTCATCTTTCAATTTTGACAATCTAGCAAATCAAACTTCAAGAAATTAACAACACCCCCCAAAATGCACCAAAACACCCCTAGAAGTCCAAAAACTCGCAACAAATACCCATCTTCCAAAGTAACACATATGATGTTCGCCATGAAAGGGTGGCATTCTCCACGGGTTCTAGAACGTCAAAGACGAGACAGAAGTGGAAAAATCACTCTTCCCCATTTTCAACCTATCTTCTTCTTCCCAAACCTTTTTTCTTCCACCATTAACTCACATAAAACACCCACTCACTCATATTTACTCTCCATAACTCCAATTCCCACCACTTTCTTCATAAATCTACCAATTCCTCAACCTCAAATACCCTCATTTTGTCACCTTCACCAAAATACTCCATTTTCCACAAAACCAACAAAAATGGAAGCAATGGGTGATGGAAATATGATTTTTTTGACAAGGAATGGATGGCACCAAGCAAAGGAAGAAGTATGAAGATTTGTTGAGCCGCGACATTTTCTCCACGAGGTATGTCGATAATTTTTTCTTGCACAGGCTAGGGATTTACAATAGTGTATATTATTTGGTAGAAACGTTAGAATTGCAAGATCTATTTGAACATAAAGGCCGCAATCACGTGAATCTGACACGAGAATTTTTAAGTTGACTTATCTACTCTGTTAGTCTAAACACAACAAGCATTACATGCACACTTAAATTTCATATGTTTAATGTAGAACATGAGTATACCACTGATTAGATTGCAGATTTGTCGAGATTTCCTCACAGGGAAGGTGTCCTGTGTAAAGCACCGACAAAAACTAATTGGGCATTTGAGGCAGGTACGTTTTGGCAAGAATTAATAGGTTTTTCGACGAACACTTTTGAGGGTAACTTGGCATCAAAAATTCATAACTCGACCATCCGTGTCTTTCGCCAAATGTTGGTAGATACCATTTTTGGCCAGGAAAATGCAAATAAGTTGAATGCCAAAGAGATGCTCTATCTGCAAGCTGCACTCACATGGAGACCATTAAACTCGGCCCCATTCATGATGGCCCACATGTGCGCGGTTTTGAAAAAGAAAGGCGTCATTTCTTTTGGAGGATTGATTAACTCCCTTGCGTGTGCTTTGGGTATCGATCAGGAACTTTCTACCACCCTGCACCATTGACCTACAATTCCTCAGAAACCAGCGGCTGTGTAGAGTTAGGAATGAAGGAGGATACCACCTCATGGTTCACAATAAACTCATCGAGAGTGTTATTTTACCTTGTCCTAATTGTACCGATGTACGAAGGAGAGAAATTTGGACTTATGATTTGCATGTTTCCCTAACCACTAACTAGGTACCCCAAAACATCCCCTGAGATGATATTGTTGTTGATGATACCAATGACGAGTATGATCGGAGAAACATGTCTCCCGTTCATAACCCCCATCCACCACACTTTTCACCTACACACACTACACATGGTTTTTCTAACCCTTTTGCAGGTACTTCCTCTAATTTCTATTATGATAAAGATATGTTGCGGGAACAAAAAGCTCACGAGGAGGAGCGTGATGGCTTGATTTACGCCATGTATGAGCAACCACAAGATATGTTGAAGTTCATGCGGGAATCATAACGCCAAACAGATTGCTTCCTGCGATCAATGTTGGAAGCCCAAGCCACCATGGCATCCCAACAGATTCGTCTGCAAGCTTCACAGGCACGTGCTTTTGCTCATGTGCAAGCTAACCAGGCGTCTATACAAGGGAACCTCCAAAGTCTACAGGTGTCCAACGCCTCGTTGTCGGCACGAGTTCAGCAACTCAAGATATCCTATAGTTCATGCCACTGGAGCAGGAGTCGTCGCCAAGGACATCCAGACCAGAAATGAGAGGGAAATGGAGGACATTAGTAGCAGATCGTCCAGGTTTTACCGTTCCTTTTTCCATATTTTATCAAAACATCAGGGACAATGTTCGATTTAAGTGTGGGAGAGGAACCTTATTGTTTTCATTTTTTATTATTGTTTTAAGCTAGATTTACTGTTTTAGTATGATTACTTAGGATTTTATTCACTAGTTTAGTTTGTTTGTTGTGTCATTTCATGTGTTGTCGAGTCTTTATGCATATTTTTCTATTATTTATTAATTCTTCCACTTCTTGAGCCATACCAAAAATATTTGAAAAAGAAAATAGGTGTTTATTTTTAAATTTTAGGTTATTAGACAACTTAAGGATATGATGTAGACACTTGTGAAAACCCCCAAAAGATCAGTATCGTCTTAACACAGTAAGTCTCCTAATTATAGAGGTCGATCTGGATACTTGTTATGACATGGCCTTGAATTCTCACCCCTAAATAACTCCTTAAGTACTTTATCTTAGCAGTTAGCACCATCTGAATTACCACTAAGTAAGCGGACCGATGCAAATAGGTGAATGATCCCGTGCTAAAAAGAAAGAAAAATAAAAGAAACAAATATGGAAAAGAAAGAAAAAGAAAAAGGAATCCTCCTTTTAAGTTAGGTGACCCTCACGCGGTCACTTAGCCTAACGGTTGCGAAACCTATGAAAATATTGCACATTGTAATACCCTGTATTTCCTTAAATACCTAAATTCCTATTAATTGAGATCAATTGAGTTCCTATGTGCTCTAAAAGTTGTCAATTGGGATAAATAGAGTAAATAGTGAGTTCAGGTTGACTTAATTAATATTAATTAGGACTGACCTTTTATTAATTAGGACATTTTAGTAACACTAATAATGGGTCAATAGCTCCGGTAGAACAAATATTACAAGTATGGTGCCACTTGAGATATTTGTTACTACCTGTAACCACTTTCTTACCACACATTCTCTTGGCCACTTGCAACTAGTCTTTGAATCACTCACCACCACATGTTATTACATATTACCACCTACCATAAGCCATTTGGTTTTCTATGTATCATAAAGAATAGAAAGAAAGAAGTAGCTCAAGGGAAAGGTGGAAGAAGAGAAATCAAGGCTAGTGGAGAAGAAGAAGAAGAAGAAGAAGAAGAAAAAAAGCTTGGAACCAACACCATCATCTTCATCCTCATCTCATCTTCAACAAATTCTCCTCTTTTATTTCTTGAGATGGGTTCTAGTTAGAAACCCTAGATTTCTAGAATATTAGGGTTGTAGAATCATAGACAAATCATGAAAATCCATGCTATATGATGAATATTTTTCTTGCTCTTGTTGATTTCCATGAACATGTGCTTTGATGTGTTCTTATGATTGTTGTGATAACATGATTTGTTATGGTTGTGGTAAAATGATTGGTTTTGATTACGACCTTGAAATCCTTGTGATTATAGGCTTGGAACCCTTGATTTATATGGGTATAAGAACATGTAGTATGATGGCTTTTGTTGGAAAAAGAAGTGGTATTTTGTTAGAAAAGGAATAACAGAGGATATGGTGTTTTGTGAATTGGAAATGTGAAAATGTGAGTGGACCAATCGATTGGTCCCTGCAACCAATTGATTGCACAATCCTTTTGTTTTGCAGAAAATGTGATTTTTACAAGACCAATCAATTGACAGTGCATTACAATCGATTGCACAAACTTTCTGTATATGAACAGTGGAAAATTTTAGTGAGCCAATCGATTACCACTCAGGATCAATCGATTGATCCTCAACAAACTTTGAAAAACATTAATGTGAGAGGAACCAATCAATTGGGCCTCCCCAACCAATCGATTGACGTATGTTAAAAACTTCAAAATCCATTTCTTAAGTGTTTCTAAATGCATTCTTCCAACCATTAATCATTTGTGATGCTATGCTTATGTTGAATACATACTAATGATGAAAATTACATGATGAATATAGTAAGTTAACCTAGGATTGGTATTAGGTCATGAGTGAGGTTTATAACTCAGATAACATTGGATGACGGTATTCATTCGTACGACGCTTATGTGGAGGTCGTGGACGAATTGTTGCCATGATTAAGAATGAGACGTATTGTATGGAACATGACATGTTATTATTTATGTATTGTGGTGAATGAAGTCACCTGTGATTGACGGATTTTGTTTGGTTCGTGGAACCGATGATTTGTGGAACCGATCATGTATTCAGAATGTGTGTTTTCTGTGATGGTGCACATCTCTATTTGATATGCTTAGATGAGTAAGCATTGGGATGTGAGACCGATGATTCGAGTCTCAAATGGGTTTGAGTCCCAACCACGGCGGACGTGGGGGAAAGGTGGACACCTAAGTGGGTTAAAGGCCCATACGGTGAAAGATACCCTAAGTGGGTTAGAGACCCATATGGGTTTTGGTCGCTTGAACTGGGGATTAAGCCTCATAGAGGACCCGATATCCACCGCGAAAGTCGAATCATACGAGCATGCATGAACCAGACCTAGCTTAGACGTAAGTCCCTTCGGGAATTGATGTTTCATGGATTTGAATAATGATTGTGGTTGAGTTATGAGAACTCAGGTGCATGTTTCCATACATTGCAAGTTAGTTACCTATCGCTCAAGTTTTCGTTCCCTTTTTTACTTGAGTTGTATATTGATAGAAAAACGGAATATTTATTAGAAAAACCTGTAGAGCCGAGTGGACCCATAAGATAGGGAACCTATTGAAATTATTATCTCACCCCATGTTGTTGATTATTTTTCAGGTGGTCCTGAGCAGGTGAAGGGTAGGGATAAGATAGAGTGATGTCTTGCTTACCTGGCGATTGGATGGCTATTCCGCTGTGTAAATATTTTTTGGAATCATTGTTTAATGATCTAGTTTCTAGTAGTTTTATTTTGGACACTTTTGTGTACATTTTATGCCATGTTATGTTTCTTTTGGGCATGTATGTATATGTACACTGTGCCGCTAGGCGCTTATGTATTTCAGTAACAGTTTTACACTATGTATAATACATATTCTATACATATATTATATGTGGTTATTACACTTGGTATCAGAGAAGGTCGTATCCTCGACCTAGCCATGAAATGTTATAAGTATTTCTTTCTGCCTCATATGTGGGTTGCCATCATTGTCCTTGGTGTTGTATTCATAGTATTGAGCCTGATCAACTTAATCCTATTTGTATGACATTCTGGATCATGGCTGACAGACGCAAAGGTCGTGGTAGACCCAGAACCCAGAATTCAGACTCTGAACCGCCAAGTGGTAGTGAAGGTTTTCATTGGCCTCAGTTTGTGAAACAGATGCAACAACAACAAAACCAATTCATGCAACAGATGATGCAACAGCGAAATGGTGGTTTGCATCCTCAAGGGGTTCCACAAGAAGCTGCAGGTGGTAGTTTCCAAGATTTTTTCCGCATGAATCCTCCTGAATTCCATGGTGGGTTGAATCTTGTGAAGGCTCAGGAGTGGATAACCAGCATGGAAAGGATTTTTCAGATAGTGCATTGTAGTGAAGAGAATAAGGTTGTGTTTGCTTCTCACATGATGAAGGATCTAGTCGTGAGTTGGTGGGAGAGTGCTTCGACCCTTATGACCAATCAAGGAGTACCTAGGGATTGGGAGCATTTTAAGACTATTTTTCTGGATAAGTATTTTCCTAGTTCTTTGAGGACTCAGAAAGAATTTGAGTTTCAGCAGCTTAGACAGGGTACCATAACAATAGTTGCGTATGCTGAGAAGTTCGAAGATATGGCTGCTTATTCTAGGCAGGCTGCGTACGCACCTGATGAGAGGTGGAAGATTGATCAGTTTATTTTTGGTCTAAGGGGTGAAATTTCTCATAATGTTTCTCAAAGGGAATTCACTTCTTATGTTGAATTGTTAAGGCAATGTTATGTGGCTGAGAACAGTTTGAAGAAAGTTCAAGAAGAAAGGGATCAGTATAGGAGTGGACAGAGAGACCAAGGGAGGCCAGTTTAGGCCTAGATCTCAGGATTTTTAAGGAAAACAGGTGCAACATGCAAAACCTAACCATCCTCCTTAATGTCAAGTGTGTAAGAAGTCTCATTTTGGAAGATATGCTGGAAGTGGAGTTAGGTGTTTTACTTGTCAAAGGGAGGGACACATGTCTAGGGAATGTCCCTAGAATAAGAATCAGATGCAAGGGAGGAGTACCAATCGAGTTTATACTTTGGATGCAAGGAAGGCTAAAAGAAACAATGCATTAATTGCTGGTACGTGTCTCGTCAATAATCATCCTTGTTTTGTATTGTTTGATTGTGGGGCGACACACTCTTTTGTATTAATTCAGTGCATGAAGCGTCTTGGCCTGCAAGAAATTCCCTTGTCTCTTCCTATGATGGTTACTACCTCCATGGATGACGTGGTTGAGACACCGTTGATTTGTGAAAATTGTTCGCTCTCGATGAATGGTAGAATTTTCCAGATTGATCTTATTTGTTTACCACTTAAGAAGGTTGATGTGGTTTTGGGGATGGATTGGATCTCCGCCAATTCGGTGTTTATTGGATGTGAAGAGAAGTTGATTATCATTCCATCTAGTGAAGCTACTCCAAAGGATGTACTAACTACTATCTTGGAAGGTACGGTTGGCATGGTTAATTTCTTATTTGAGAATGAAAAGTCAGTTCTCTTGGTTCTTACCAAGGAATCTAGCGATAATCTGAGTGTTACGCAAATTCCTAGCGTTTGTGAATTTCCAAAAATTTTCCCTGAGGATGTCACCTCTCTTCCTCCTGAAAAGGAAGTGGAATTCTCTATGGATCTGATACCTGGGGCGGCTCCAATCTCCATTTCTGCGTATCGCATGGTGCCACTCAAGTTGAGAGAGTTGAAGAATCAATTGGAAGAGTTGTTAACCAAGCATTTCATCCGACCTAGTGTCTCACCATGGGGAGCTCCAATGTTATTAGTAAATAAGAAGGATGGTAGTATGTGGTTGTATATTGATTATCACCAGTTGAATAAAGTTACCATTAAGAACAAGTATCCTCTGCCAAGGATAGACGATTTGTTAGATCAGTTGAAAGGAGCCTGCATGTTCTCGAAGATTGATCTACGATCGAGCTATCATCAAATAAGAGTTAAGAGTTCGGATGTACCAAAGACCGCATTTAGAACCCGATATGGCCATTATGAGTTCCTTGTAATGTCGTTTGGTGTGAAGAATGCTTCTGCTATTTTCATGGACTATATGAATCAGATATTTCAACCTTACTTGGACCAGTTCCTGGTGATCTTTATTGATGACATTCTTATTTATTCTCGTACTCACCAAGAGCACAGAGAACACCTAAGTATTGTTCTATCCGTACTGCAAGAGAAGCAACTTTTTTCCAAGTTAAGTAAACGTGAATTTTGGATGAACGAAGTGAAGTTTCTTGGTCATGTAATATCACAAGGAGGAGTGTCAGTGGATCCATCTAAAGTTGAAGCAGTCATTAATTGGGAAAGACCGAAGAATGCTTCCGAAGTCAGGAGTTTCTTAGGTTTGGCAGGTTACTATCGAAGGTTTATAAAGGGGTTTTCGCAGATAGCATTACCAATGACTAGACTTACCCGAAAGGAAATTTCTTTTAAATGGGATTCAGGGTGTGAGAAGAGTTTTATGAGTTTGAAGGAAAGGCTAACAACTGCTCCTGTTTTAGTCATCCATGATCCTAGTAAGTCTTATGAAGTATTTTGTGATGCCTCTAAGAAAGGATTAGGAGGGGTGTTAATGCAGAGTGGTCAGGTTGTAGCATATGCCTCTCGCCAGTTGAAGCCTCATGAACAGAACTATCTAACTCATGATCTTGAACTAGCTGCTGTTGTTTTTACATTGAAGGTGTGGCGACATTACTTGTATGGAGTGCATTTTGAGATTTTTAGTGATCACAAGAGTTTGAAATACTTATTCGACCAGAAAGAGTTAAACATGAGACAAAGGAGATGGATCGAGTATTTGAAGGACTTTGATTTTGAGCTTAACTATCACCCAGGAAAGGCGAATAAGATTACGAATGCCTTAAGTAGGAAAGAGATACATAAAGCTGAGTTGATGATGTTAGAATACGCATTGTTGGAAAAGTTCTGAGATCTTAATCTTCAGTTTAGTTGGACGCAGGACGGTGTGATAATAGGAAATTTGAATGTTATTTCTAACCTAAGGAAAGAGATCCGACAAGGACAAGTGATAGATGAAAAGTTGCAAGAGATGTCGACTCAACCAGGTTTCGCTCAGTCACCGGATGAGGTTATTCTGTTTAATCAAAGGATTTGTGTTCCGAACGTTGCCGAGCTGAAAAGAAAAGTTTTGGAGGAAGCTCACAAAGGGGCGTTTACTGTACATCCAGGTTCATCGAAGATGTATCAAGGCTTGAAGAAGCACTATTGGTGGCCTTGAATGAAGAGGGATATCACATAGTATATGTTGGAATGCATTGTATGCCAACAGGTAAAGATTGAACATCAGAAGCCAGGTGGTTTATTGCGACCTTTAGAGATTCCAGTTTGGAAATGGGATAATATTTCAATGGATTTTGCAGTGGGGTTACCTTGGACCCAAGGTGGTTATGATTCAATTTGGGTGATTGTGGATCGGTTAACTAAGTCCGCGCACTTCTTGGCCGTGAAGACTACTTACAAGGCAAGTCACCTTGCACGGTTGTTCATTTTAGAAATTGTTAGGTTGCATGGTGTTCCAACTAGCATTGTGTCCGATAGAGACCCAAAGTTTACTTCAAGGTTTTGGAAGGCATCCCAACAAGCTATGGGATCAAGATTATGCTTGAGTACTTCTAATCATCCTCAAACGGATGGCCAAAATGAACGGACGATACGGACACTGAAAGATATGTTAAGAGCTTGTGTACTTGAAAGTGGAGGGAATTGGAAGGAGCTTTTTTACCATTAATTGAATTCACATATAACAATAGTCATCATGCAAGTATTGGGATGGCTCCTTATGAAGCCTTGTATGGTTGGAAATGTAGAACACCTCTATGTTGGACGGAAGTTGGCGAAGAAAGGATCTTAGGGTCAGAGATTATTCAAGAGACTACCAAAAAGATACAGATGGTCCGTGATAAGATGAAGAAAGCACAAGATCGCCAAAAGAGCTATGCGAATCACAGGAGAAGACCATTGGAATTTGATGAAGGTGATCATGTATTTGTGAAGGTGACTTCGAGGTTGAGATTGAAAGGACCGTTTAAGTCACGGAAGCTAAGTCCGAGATACATAGGACCATACCAGATTATAGAGAGGATTGGAGAAGTAGCCTACAGATTAGCTTTATCACCTTCTCTATCAGAAATGCATGACGTTTTCCACGTATCTCAACTTCGAAAGTTCATTCCAGATTCTCTTAAGCATATTCTTCCAGATTCAATAGAAGTAAAAGTAGATCTGACTTTTGAACCTCTACCAAGTCGTATTGCAGGACGAGAAGTTAAAATATTAAGGAATAAGGAGATTCCTCTTGTTAAGGTTTAGTGGGATGAATCACATTCGGGAGATGCTACCTGGGAACTGAAGTCAGAAATGCGAGAAGCTTACGCTCATCTCTTCCAGGTAATATTTAAATTCGGGGACATATTTTTATTTAAGGGGGGGGGGGGAGGATGTAATACCCCGTATTTCCTTAAATACCAAAATTCCTATTGATTGAGATCAATTGAGTTCCTATGTGTTCTAAAAGTTGTCAATTGGGATAAATAGAGTAAATAGTGAGTTCAGGTTGACTTAATTAATATTAATTAGGACTGACGTTTTATTAATTGGGACATTTTGGTAACACTAATAATGGGCCAATAGCTCCGGTAGAACAAATATTACAAGTATGGTGCCACTTGAGATATTTGTTACTACCTGTAACCACTTTCTTACCACACATTCTCTTGGCCACTTGCAACTAGTCTTTGAATCACTCACCACCACATGCTATTACCTATTACCACCTACCATAAGACATTTGGTTTTCTATGTATCAGAAAGAATAGAAATAAAAAAGTAGCTCAAGGGAAAGGTGGAAGAAGAGAAAGCAAGGCTAGTGGAGAAGAAGAAGAAGAAGAAGAAGAAGAAGAAAAGCTTGGAACCAACACCATCATCTTCATCCTCATCTCATCTTCAACAATTTCTCCTCTTCTATTTCTTGAGGTGGGTTCTAGTTAGAAACCCTAGATTTCTAGAAGATTAGGGTTGTAGAATCATAGACAAATCATGAAAATCCATGCTATATGATGAATATTTCTCTTGCTCTTGTTGATTTCCATGAACATGTGCTTTGATGTGTTCTTATAAGTGTTGTGATAACATGATTTATGATAACATGATTTGTGATAACATGATTTGTGATAACATGATTTGTGATAACATGATTTGGAAATGTGAAAATGTGAGTGGACCAATCCATTGGTCCCTACAACCAATCGATTTCACAATCATTTCGTTTTGTAGAAAATTTGAGTTTTACAGGACCAATCGATTGATAGTGCATTACAATCGATTGCACAAACTTTCTGTATATGAACAGTGGAAAATTTTAGTGAGCCTATCGATTGACACTCAGGATCAATCGATTGATCCTCAGCAAACTTTGAAAAACAGAAATGTGTGAAGAACCAATCGATTGGGCTTCCCCAACCAATCGATTGACTTATGTTAAAAACTTAAAAATCCATTTCTTAAGTGTTTCTAAATGCATTCTTCCAACCATTAATCATTTGTGATGCTATGCTTATGTTGAATACATGCTAATGGTGAAAATTACATGATGAATATATTAAGTTAACCTAGGATTGGTATTAGGTCATGAGTGAGGTTTATAACTCAGATAACATTGGATGACGATATTCATTCGTACGACGCTTATGTGGAGGTCGTGGACGAATTGTTGCCATGATTAAGAATGAGACGTATTGTATGGAACATGACATGTTATTATTTATGTATTGTGGTGAACGAAGTCACCTGTGATTGACGCATTTCTTTTGGTTCGTGGAACTGATGATTTATGGAACCGATCATGTATTCAGAATGTGTGTTTTCTGTGATGGTGCACATCTCTATTTGGTATGCTTAGATGAGTAAGCATTCATATGTGAGACCGATGATTCGAGCCTCAATTGGGTTTGAGTCCCAACCACGGAGGACGTGGGGGAAAGGTGGACACCTAAGTGGGTTAAAGGCCCATACAGTGAAAGATACCCTAAGTGGGTTAGAGGCCCATACAGGTGACGGCCGCTTGAACTGGGGATTAAGCCTCATAGAGGACCTGATATCCACCGTGAAAGTCGAATCATACGAGCATGCATGAACTGGACCTGGCTTAGATATAAGTCTGTTCGGGAATTGATGTTTCGTGGATCTGAATAATGATTGTGGTTGAGTTGTGAGAACTCAGGTGCATGTTGCCATACATTGCGAGTTAGTTACCCATCGCTCAAGTCTTTGTTCCCTTGTTGACTTGGGTTATATATTGATAGAAAAACAAAATATTGATTAGAAAACCCTATAGAGTCGAGTGTACCCATAAGATAGGGAACCCACTGAGATTATTATCTCACCCCATTTTGTTGATTATTTTTCAGGTTGTTCTGAGCAGGTGAAGGGTAAGGATAAGATAAAGTGATGTCTTGCTTACCTGGCGACTGGATGGCTATTCCGCTGTGTAGATATTTTTTTGGAATCATTGTTTAATGATCTAGTTCCTAGTAGTTTTATTTTGGGTACTTTTGTGTACACTTTATGCCATATTATGTTTCTTTTGGGCATGTATGTATATGTACACCGTGCCGCTAGGCGCTTATGTATTTCAGTACCAGTTTTACACTATGTATAATATGTATTCTAGACATATATTATATGTGGTTGTTACACATATTCATCAAAATTTTGACATAATATGGATCATGGTCACTAACAGGTTCATTTTCCGAGTGTGTACATATAATGAGCTTAATGTGATTGCACCTGAATGAAAAAGGACGAAAATGGGATGAGTAACTTAGGCCTAGGCATAATGACATGATGCGAACTGGTTTGTATAGGAAGGAAATTTATGACCGCAAGCGCGGAATGTGTTATTACGATACCCTTAGTTTGCAAGTTTGTACCTATCAATATGAATTTAATGTGAATTAGAAACTTTAGCCTAGAATAATTACCAGAGCACCACTATTTTCTTCTTATGAGCATGAATGTTTGCTTGAGGATAAATAATGGTTTAAGTGTGGGAGATTTTGATAACACCGAAACACACCGCGTATTTGGCTCGAATTGCACATGTTTTATTGTCGTTTCATTTATAGTATTATGTTGGTATTTTGTCTGGATTTCAGAAAATTAACTATGTGAGAGTCGTACGCGAAGAAATGAGGAAAATCAGATGAAAAATGGAGAAAATGCGTATTTTGTACTCACGACGTCCAGCATGGCGTTCACCATGGAGGTAGCCATGATGTGGTTGACGTGTCCCATGATCCAATGATCACAAATACCAAGTCTCCCTGTTTTGTGAAGGTGGCGTTCACCATTGGGGTATGACGGTCGCCATCCCCTATAAAAGCGAAGTGGTCAAATGGTTGAAGCATTCCTCCCCATTACCCTTTTTTTCTCTCACACGAATTTAGCGGCTTTGACTTGGTTTCCAAGGCTTTGTAGCATTATAAATAGTGGTTGAAACTGACTTTTGAGATTATCCAAGCTTAGTACAACTTAAGCCATATATTTATATTTCTGAGAGTTTTAATTCTTCACATCAGAAGATTATTGCATTGCGGTTGTTATTGAGTTTAGAGCACTTTATTTTGGAGCACTTTTATTTTAATCTTGCTAGCATTACTTTCCCATTCAATTTTTCCTTCAATTTATTCATGTATGAGATTCAAGACTCCATTTGGAGTAGGTTCTTATTATTATCAGTATTATTCTTTTCTTTTGATTATATTCTTATTATTATCAGTATTATTTCTTTTGTTTATTTACTTTGAAGCTTGTTATTTTCTTGCCTTACTTTAAATTTGAAGTTTTATTTATTCCATTTCATGTTCATAATTTTAATTGAATCGCCTGTTATGTTTAATTCTAATTTCCAATCCCTCGCTTTATTGTTTACTATGACCATGTCCAGCTAATCTACTAGTGTTGGAATGTGAGGACCGTCGATTCGATGGTACCCAGTCTGTTATTTCTTTAGGATTACTATCGGGGTTGTTTTGGTTTTTATCTCAATTTTTCGGAAATTAAATTGGTCTGGTTACTACGAGAGTAGAACCGTATATACGACGAGTAAGATCGAAAATCATCTGGTACCTAAGGTAAAATCGTTAAGTTTTTTTATTAATAAACAGCGCGAGATCACTTTGTTAATTAATTAGGAGAATTTGATATTTTTATAAAATGATTTAAAACTATCTTCAGACGCGTTTATAGGTTTAGAATCCGGTTATCCGAGCGAAAGCCGGGAACCCTTTAAAGTTATATTTTCCAACCAAAACCATTTTTAACTAAGTAATAAAATCTAATTTATAAAAAAGGTTTTCACTCCTTTAACGCAAAATGCACCGGGCACGCGAGAGCGAACGATATAATTTAGAGATTAAAATCTGACTCCTAATACACGAGAGCGACAATTCCTTTTTAATTAATTCTTTTTCAAGGAAGATAACATTATCCCATAAGTAGTCCTGCTTAAGAATAATAAGAGTACTATTGATCGATGAGATCCACATTCCGGTATTACATTTTTGAATTTATTCAAGTTTATTATTTTACTTTGTTGTTCCTATTCCAAATCTTTTACAATTGTCTTAGATAAATACCGTAGCAATAGAAAACAAAAGATTAACCATTAGATCTTTTTGGGTTCGACAACCTTTTATATTACTCTGATACACTCCGTATACTTGCGGAAAACTCACATCAAGATTTTGGCGCTATTGTCGGGGATCAATTACGTCAAATATTGAAGCTCTGTTATTAAACGTCTAGATTAAGGCACCTTTTTCCCGGTCAATGCGAAGGACTAGCAGTACTGGAACTTTAGAAGACCCAATAGCTAAACCAGAGAGGTATGTACGTGCACGAATTTTGCTCCAAAGAATCAAAAGAGCAATGGTAGAGGATCAAAACCGTAAACCACTCAAGGATTTTGCCTTACCCTCTAACGAAGAACCTCATTCAAGTATTGTTAATCCTACAATCGCAGCTAACAACTTTGAATTGAAATCCCCGTTGTTAAAAATCATACAACAAAACTAGTTTGCCCCCATATATAATATAATTTTTTTTGCCTCTATATGCTAATATTCTTGGCCCCGTCTCTCTTCCAAATCATAGTCTTTGAATTGAATCTAATATAAAATTATTATTTCAAAAAATATTAAATTCTTTTCTATATTTTTATTATTTTCCAACGCCTTCCCTTTCCCTCTCTAAACTCTTAAACAAAATCTTAACAAAATGATTTTTTGATTAGAAAGTGTTATAAATTTTGACAATTTGTGCGGAGTTTTTAACCTTGATAGCTTTGTTGAGAAAAAAAGTGAGTTGTATTGAAAAACAAATGTGAGTTCTAAGTCACACTTGACTTATAAAAGTGGAGGTTTAACACTTTAGAAGTAAGAGGATCCATACATCTATCACCTTTAGGTTTTGGGTGAATATGTGATATCTTTATCACTTGTTTAGGCGAGTCTTTGACCTTTAGATGAATGTTTGACCCAATGTGAATGCTTCCCCTCATGATGATCCATCAATGGTATTAGAGCTGATGGTTCGAGTAAGGGATTGACTCCTTGTGTCGAAAGTCTTCCTGACATGGTGGTCAGACAATGTATTATATTGAAGTGCCCATGACGAGATAAATGTGTCTCTCAACGGCAGTACAAGCATGTTAATGAAATAGCTTATGTTTGAGGGGAGTATAGTGAAATAGCTTATTTTTCGTTCAAATATAATTTTTGTTGTTATAACATATCAAAAATTTAAAATATTAATGATAAACACTATATAAAATATGTTAATGATAAGTATTATATAAAATATGTTACTGATAAGCATCTTATTCTATACAATTTTTTTTTCAAAATGTTAAATATTTTTTTATATTTTAAAAGAAAAAATATTTTTTAAAATTCTTACTTTTTCTCCTCTCCAACCTCCCAAACAAAACCTAAATGTATATATAAACTCTAAAATATTATACTATGGAAAACCAATATTTAAAGTTTAACAAAGATTAAAAAATTAAGGATATATTTGGATTGATTGGATGATATAGAATGAGACGTAATAGAATGGTATTCACATATGTTCTATTGTTTGGATTTAGGGATGCAAAATGGCACTACGCCAAACAAGACCTTAGACAGCGCTTTAAAGCGCTGTCTAAACCTCCGCTGCTAAAGGTTTAGACAGCGCTTTTTTAAATCTTAAAAGCGCTGTCTAAGCCCCCCCCCCCCCCCCCCCCCCCCTTAGACAGCGCTTTGGCCAAAAGCGCTTTCTAAGACCCTCCTATTTTAATTTTTTTAGGTATACCTTAGACAGCGCTTTTGGCCAAAGCACTGTCTAAGGGGGGGGGGGGGGGGGGGGCTTAGACAGCGCTTTTCAAAAAGCGCTGTCTAAGCCCCCCTATTTTAATTTTTTTAGGTATACCTTAGACAGCGCTTAAGGCAAAAGCGCTGTCTAAGGGGGGGGGGGGCTTAGACAACGCTTTTCAAAAAGCGCTGTCTAAGCCCCCCCCCCTTAGACAGCGCTTTTGCCTTAAGCGCTTTCTAATCCCCCCTTTAGACAGCGCTTTTTACAAAAGCGCTGTCTAATGTATACGAAAATTTTTGAAGCTTTTGTTTTAAACCACATTTTTTCCAGGTTTATAAACCAGAATTTCTACCTGTTTTCAACCAGATTTTGACAGACAGTTATCACATTTTATACATGCCATTTTGGCCTTTTTTCTAACAATTTTTGGCTAACAAATATATATATATACCAATTCAAACCAATTTTGCCTTAAATGTATCAAAATATATACAAATTTATGTACACATTTACAAGTCATTACATATACTACAAATGTACACATTAATTACACAAATTTTCGAAAAAACTTTGAGCTCTATCATGAATTGACACCACTCCTCTTTGATTTCGTCCACTTGATCCTTTGTATAAAATGCACACTTGAATTCCTCAAAGTACTACATAATAATATAACATATTTTGAATTAATTCCAACTATTTAATTATATGAGATATGTGTAAATATAAAAATAACTCATAAGTTAGAAATACATACATCGGTGGGAATCACTAATCGGCCCAAAGCAAGAGTATCTCGCATAAACCTCAACACGAAATACCCGCAATCTATTTGATTACGTTGTTGAGGACACTACATGAAAAAAAAATATGGATTATAAATACTAAGTTTTATCAAGTGTCATCACTAATATAATAAAAAATGTGGTAATTAAAAATATACCGCCACTTTAATCCATGTAATGCGGTTGGCGCTCCTCCTTGAGGTTTGGATATCTCGTTGGGCCCGAAAAGCTTGTAGGACGCTAATAAAATAAAAATGAAGCAATTAGAACAATTCACATAAACTAAGAAAAATTTTGAACATTCTCACTTACGTGTCAATTAGGTCCTTCATATCCGGGTATGTTGTCCAATCATTTCCTAACGAGTCAAGATAATACACAATTTCTCGGATAGGATTGATTGCGAGCAACAACCAATGTCCACTGTAATGATTAGGCAAATGTTAGATGGTAACTTGGAAAATAATTATAATAGATGAATTTAGAATGAAATGCTAACCCGGTATTAAACGGTATAAAAAACAACTTCTCCGCATCTTTATTGTCATTGAGGATCCGAAGAACGTACTCCGTCACGGTATCCGGTCTACTTAAGATTAAACCTAAGTTAACGGTCGCGGGTGCTAAGAATCCGAATGACTCGTCCAAATCATTGGGGCGCATCATTTTGTCATACAAAAACCTAATATAAAAACATCATTAACACCTCTTTTGAAACATAAAGTAAACCGGATTAACATAAAGTAAACATCATTAACATAAGTTGTTTAATTAATAAAACAAAGTAGACCGGATTTACCTAATATATGTATTGACAACGGTGACGCCGATTTCTTCATGATTAAAAACTTGCATGAAGTCTTCATTACCAATCATTTGGTCGTGAGCAAAGCCGAAAATCCCTTCCTCCATATGTACAGTCCGAACACCTCCGGTCGGTATATCGGCCATCTCTAGAAATGTCCTGAGGCACGACCTATACTTGGTGGTAGGTTTTTTCCTAGCTACGGTCTTCTTAGCACCAGAACTTTTTACCCGTGCGGAGGCGTTCCTAACCTCCTTTTTTTGTTGTGCGGAGGCATTGCTAACCTCATTTTCTTGAACCTACATGTCATATAAATAGTTAGATCAAATTAAGAATGTAACAACTTCCATGAATATATGTCATATAATTGTATATTACCTCTTTTCTTGATTTGGATTTTGTGGGAGTCTATTTAACATAATCAAGAAAATATGTAAGTAAAATTTTAAGCATAAATTTTAAACTTTGAATATACACATTAAAGTTAACATAAGTTTTAAGCATACCTCATATCCTACGCATATGAGGTTTGTCGGCCATGCAACAAACGAACCTACTGCTTCGTGCACCGTTGTTGCTTCCGAATCATCGCTAGGATATGGTAATGCTGCATTCGGCTCAACTGCAATATCAACTGATACCTTCAAACATCCAGCAGGGAGCTCTCTAGTGTGGAGTAATACTCCGCTAACGTTATGCACTTTTCCCTTGCCAACCATCCGATAGTATGGTGACGACAAATACAGCTGACAATGGGAAATGCCCTAAAACCAATAATAACAAGAAATCGTTAATGTGTATATATGTCAAATACATAATTTAAGCAAATAGTTCAATTTAAGACAATTATATGTAATTACCTCTGGAATGTTCGGCTGAAAGGTACAGTTGATACTGTTTTTGTCCGAAGCATCTCTGTATACCGTTGAGGCGCTAGCCTCTCTTTCTCTCCTCAATGCATCAAGCTCAGCTTGCATGGCTTCCAATCTTGCATGAAGCTCCCGATTACTAGGAGCCTTTCCTTTTTTAACACTGAGGGAGGTCGGAGTGACTCCAAATCCCTTACCCCTCACCCGACCAGAATACTCAGGGACATCTAATGCCCGACTAAGTATGCTCTTAGTATCATCGGGAGATAGAGACTGAGATAGCTCCTCCTGAAAAATCAGATGAATACCGTATACTTGTCAAATATTTGTGTATAAAAATGTTATTCAATTAATGAAAAAATGTTATACTTACACATTTCTGGTATACGTTTAAAACTTCTTCTTGAGGAACTCCAGATTTGCCCACACGGGCTTCCTTCCACAAAACATGTGCAGGAAGAGATGTTTCTGAACTTTCCTCCTTCTGCAGCTACACATTAAGTCATACAATTTGATCAGATAAAACTAATATATGATGAACAAATTTGTTTTCGCAATTTATAAATACTTACCATGGATTGTTCTAAGCGTCCATATCCGACACGTCCTTTTCGGTACGGATATGCGGGACTTGATGCTCTTTCCCGATTTGTAGCACTTATTCTTTGAAAAGTCGGGTCTTGTCTTTTGGATTTGAAAGCTTCCCATTCTTCAGCCGATATCAAACTTTCATATTTTCTAGGAAGCTCCGCATCCACAAAATTACCATCCGCATCCTTAAGGAACTTGGATGATAAAAATGTCCGAAACCCTCTAAGAAGCTTTCCGGCCAATTTCATACAAAACCCTTTTCTTTCTTCTTCGATGTTAAAACATCGCTAAGAAAAACATACAGATTGATAGTTAGTATCGGTAATTGAAAAAACATAATTGATACCGTATAATTAAGGGCCAAATGATTGTACCTTTATCTCACTCCAAATTTTTTCTTTGGACTCTTTCAACTCTTTATTTCTCCAATCATCACATGTAATGGGAATTTCATTCCTTACTAGTGCACCGATGAAACTAGTTAAGGTATGCCCATTAGGTTCTATAAGTTGTCCCTGGTTGTTCCAAGAGACATCTAGTATGATGCCTCGAGATCTTCCTTGGACCACCCTTCGCATTACTGTGATGCCTCTTCGAATTTCTTCTTCCGCGGATACTTTACTAACTTCCTCATGTTGGTCATCAGCCATGTCTAACCTGTAATAAACCAAGGAAACCATCAAATATCAAATATAACTTATAATCAAAACAATTGAAAACAAAAAAATAAAGAAATCATGCATTATCAGATATAACTTATAATCAAAGCAATTGAATACAAAAATATAATGAAATCATGCATTATCACATATAACTTATAATCAAAACAAATGAAAAAAAAATAAAGAAACCATGGATAATTTACCTAAGTCACTAACATCTCTTTCTTTTCTTTGTTGGAATATTAATCACTTGTTTCTTAGCAATGCGTACGGATGAATTGATCCAAATTCCCTCATTATGATCGTTTCTTATATATGACTCATCCGGTATAAGATCCTCAACTTCATCATTTCTATTCAACTCATTCCGTCTAATGCATGACTCATTCTCAACGTCAATATCACATTGATCGACACCGCTATCATCAGTCACTTTGTTAGAGAAAAGCACTATAGACCATTTTGTACTCTTTGGGTCATTCACATAGAACACTTGTTTAGCTTGAGATGCTAGAATAAAAGGTTCATCTTTGTACCCCACCCTAGTAAGATCAACTTGCAAAAATCCAGACTTATCCATTCGTATGCCACTACTATTCACCCACTTGCAACCAAAGATGGGAATCTGAAACTTCTCGTAATCAAACACCCAAATGTGCTCAATAACTCCAAAATATGACAAATTTGCATATTTGGGGTTTAAGTCCTTCATACTTGATATATGCATTGCTTCAGCTAGCACGGTGACACCACTATTTTGCATAGTACTCTTATCATCTTGTTCTTTGGTATAAAATGTGTATCCATTAATTGAATATGCGCTATGAGAAAACACATGCAAACTTGGACCATATGCCAAACATCTCAACCTTTCTGTTACCGAAGAAGGATCTGAAGAGCGCTTCAAATAAATATGATCCTTCAACCATTGTATGAAACTTTGATTGTGCTCTATAACTATCCAATTTTCATTTCTGTTCGGATTTAACCTTCGGAGTACATCCTTGTGCATTTCAACATATGGCTCAACCTCATTATTATTGTGCAGAACATACAAATGAACTTGATCCCGTTCATCCCTTGATATTGTCACAATTTTATTCCCAATTAATTTTTTACCTTCCATTTTGTCGAAAATCTGAGCTCTGGGGAGTCCAATCGATTGAACGTTAGACAAATATTCAGTACAAATATTCGTTAGACAACATTTTTTTTGCCTCATAGGTTCGATTAGGAAGAACATTATCATCCGGTAGCATTTCTCTCATAAGGGCCAACAACTCTGTGAAACTTTTATCCGACCATCCATTGCCCGCCTTTAAGTTGTACAACTTTAATACCGCAGAAAGTCTTGAGAATTTAGTGCAACCTTTGTACAACGGTTTCTCTGCATCGCTTACCATCCTCTCAAACATTTCAGGACAATCATGAAGATCTTCTTCCAGTGCTTCTACAATCTCTTCAACTCGATCACAATCGTATGTTTCCGTGTCTTTGTCGTATGAAGCATAGGTCGTACTACTTTTTCCACTCGATTCAACATTCTCGTTAATTTTCTCACCATGAAATATCCAACACTGATAACTTTGATCAATTCCATGCCTCAGCAAATGCGATTTCAATCCATGTGCGTCAACCTTACCAATATAACAACAACGCAAGCAAGGACAATGCATTCGTCTGGGGTTTTCAGCGTGTTGAACAACATACTTAACGAATTCCAAAACCCCACTCTCGTACTCTTTGGTCATTCGATCGGCACAGATCCATGTTTTATCCATGGTTTTCCTACTTATTAAAGTAAACAATTAATCTAGACGAAAATACATAACTAAGGTAGTATCTTTGAACATTCAACTGGTCAAAACTATTATTCCATAGTAGTTTCAATGAACATTCAAATTGATTTCAAAATACATTCACCAAAATCCATTTAACATCCTAACTAGTATTCACCTGTCACCAAACTTTGTAGCTTGTTCTTTTCAGACTAGCATGAGTTAGTAAATTGATACACTAACTACTACTTTAACTCCTATTAGCATTTCAATAACTGATTTCAAAATACACTAATAAACCTTGTCCATTCAACATTAACTAACTTACTAACTTTATTTGCCAATTCAAACATGACTAACCAACTTTCCTAAATAACTAACTGAATCACATTTCAAATTTCATAACAGTCCTACTAACAAAACTGTTCTAATTAATCTCTAACAGTCTCTGACACATAATTAACAGTTTCATAGCTAACTATCGAATCAACTCAACTAACAATCATATTATCAATAACCAACTAACTACTTTTCACTAACTTACTAACTTAACTAACATTTCAAACTAACACTTTAATTCCCTAAACACTAACTGATTCAACTTCAAAACCAACATTCAACCCTAAGGCAACAGAATAAACTTCAAAATCTCAAAATTTGGGTCATTTTATATAACTGAGTTTTCACACATAATACAGAACCAACATTGGTGATACAGAAAAATATGACTGAGTTTTCAACAGAACCAACATTGGTGATACAGAAAAATATAAAATGGGGCAAGAGTTTTCACACATAATGTTCATCTATAACACATTATATAAAATCAAATATCACTCACAAACCATAAACATTCACATATGCAAGAATGAATACAATGTAGTCATTACCTCTACTTCAACATGCATGTGGTACCAAAGTTATTTAGGGTTTGAGAAAGAGACTTACCAAGGTGTGGTTATGGTGAGAAGTACGTGAGCACCGCCGGTACAGTGAGAAGGAAGGGTTTGTTTCGCTGCCGGTATAGTGAGAAGAAATACGTGAGCACCGCCGGTACCAAAGTTATTTAGGGTTTGTTTCCAGAGAGAAATACGTGAGCACGGCCGCCGAGAGTGAGAAGGTAGGGTTATTGTGTGAGTTGAGAAGAAGGAAAACAAAAGCGCTTTTGTGGAAATGGCGTAAGTTTTTGAGGTGAGTGAAGAAGAGGGAAAACAAAAGAACAGAGAACGAAAGCGCTTTTGTGGTCTGAAATTTTATTTTAATAAGACCTTAGACAGCGCTTTTGTGTAAAGCGCTTTCTAAGGTATGCCTAAGACAGCGCTTTCCAAAAGCGCTTTCTAAACCCCCCCTTAGACAGCGCTTTTGGTTTTAATTTTTTTTTTAATTTAAAGACTTTAGACAGCGCTTTACCAAAAGCGCTGTCTAAAGTCTATATTTATAAGCGCTTTCTAAAAGCGCTGTCTAAGGGGGGGGTCTTAGACAGCGCTTTTAGAAAGCGCTGTCTAAGACCCCCCATTAGACAGCGCTTTTATTATTTTCTTGGAACATTTTCCGTGTTTGTTTTTAATTTTAACCTTAGACAGCGCTTTCTTTTAAAAGCGCTGTCTAAGATGCGCTGTTAAAAGTCATTTTTGGCGTAGTGTGGATATGGGTATGCACACATACAATTATCCATAAAATTAAACGAATATGGACACGAGTACGGGTACCTTAGTACCCACTTCGCCCCATACTCGGACAATATATATTTATATATTTTTACTTTTATTATTATGCATAGATGTTAATTTATCAATTTTATTAAATATATCACTATTAAACTTGAATGTATTTTAATATAATGTTTGTTTATTTCTTAATTCAACAATATCATCCTTGAATTTTTTTACTATTGTCAAAAATTTAAAATGACATGATTGGTTATTAGGGATGACAATTTGACTCATCCCCGATGGACACCGGCAAATTTATCCACAACGGATAGGGTAAAACCCGTAAAAATGAGTACGGGCATGGACTCGGGTAATTACCCATAAAAAAAGCGGGTACGGGTGCGGGTATGAGCAATTTGGTATCCACCCTGTCCCATACTCGGACACTATACATTTATGAATTTTTATTTTTATTTTTATTTATATATTTTAGTTTATATTATTATATAAAAAATGTATGTATATCAATTATAAAATGTATATCATTGCTAAGCCATTATATATTTAGTATAAGTGTTCATTTATTTCAATAATAAATTGTTTGATTTTTTTTTAATATTTTTAAAAACTTAAAATTATATGATATTTTATAATTGATCTATTTATTTTTAATAGGAATGCGGGTCACGGGTACGGGTATGGATACTTACATATCCATAGGGCACGGGTACGGATGCTAACTTTGGCACCCAAGTAGGTATGAGCTCGGGCACGAAGATTTTTTTAAATCGCGGGTATGGGGATGGGTACTATAGTACCCTGTCCAAACCCTATCCATTGTCATCCCTATCAGTTATATATGATATATTATTTTTTATTAGAAATACTGGTAAAAGGGTATGAATATGAGTATTTAGTTACCCATAAGATACGTGTACGTTTACGAGTATTGATGCTCACGCGGGTGTGAGCTCGGATATGAGGATTTTTTTAAACCGCATGTATGGAAACGTGTATTATAGCTCAAACCCTATCGCTGTCATCCCTATTTAGATTAATTAAAAATAGATGAAATAGAGGGAAACATGTTGGAACGCATTTTATGATTTTCCATTATTTGTTTTACTATCTAATTTTGGTGGTCACGTTCTATTCTATCATAAAATATTTAAACAATGAAATACCATTTTTATTTCATTATGTTCTGTTCTGTTTCATTCAAAAAAATATTAGATACGATCAATTTTATCATATTCCATCTGATTGCATCTATTATTTGCAAATCTAAACAAATTAAATTAACTATCATTTCATTCTATGAAATATTATCAATCTAAACATAGCCCAAAATTTTGGTAAATAAACTATAGTTGTTTTTCTTTCTCTCAAACTTTTCTCTACCTCTCTACTCCTTCTACCTAATCTATCTATAAAAGATTTATTTAATGAGAAGAACTAAACAAATTTGGCCAAAATTATTTGATGCAGTTCTTTAGTGATCGCACATCATACTATAATTATTAAATTGTATATGCTTGCATATTTATAATTTTATCTGTTTTTAAGTTTTTATTATATCATAATTTATTTATTTTGGGGTAAAAGACTAATGTCTTCTTCATAATTATTAAATTATATGCTTATAATTTATTTTTTTCTTGTTTTTATCATAGTATAATTTATTTTATTTTGGCTAAAAGATAAATGTTTTCTTCATGTTTATTATTAGGTTACCACATCATCTCTTAAAAGAGAGGCGTTTCTTTTTTCCTCGCATACTTCCTTATCCAACATTCTGTAAGGTTTCTATGAAAACTAAAATCTCATTGAACTTATTTGTGCACATACAGAATTAACTGTTCTATTTTATAGCATGATTTCATACAGATTATAAATGATATTATTAGAGAAATTGTTGAGGATAGAATTTATATTAAATATTAGAAAAGAGGATGGAAGATAAGTTTAGGTTGTTTGGATAAATAGAGAGAAGATATGTAGGTTCAATCGTTAGGAGAGTATATCGTATTGAAACAAGTCAAATAATTAGAGATAGATGGAGATCTAATTTTTTAAAGAGAAACTATTAAAAAAAGATTTTGAAATTAACGAATTGGATAGAAACATGATATTGGAAAGAACATTACGGCATAATTAGATTCATATATCCAATTCCACTTAGTGGGATAAAATTTGGTTATTGTTGTTGTTCTTGTACTATTGAATAGTTGTAAGACCAACGGTGCTGTATGAGATAAAACATTGGACAGGAAAGAGTGCTATGAAAATAAATTAAATGTAAAAGAGATGAGTATGTTGAGTTGAATCTATTAAAACTAGATGAATTAAGATTAAGAATGATAATATTAAAGAATGTATTTAAATTATTTATAGTAGAAAAGATGGTGAAAATTATGTTTAGATGGTTTGAAATGTAAAGAGAAGATTTATGAATTACTTAATATTCTTTTTGGTTTCGTATGTTAAACTCGGGGTTCATTTTGGTCTTTAACGTAAAAAAAAATCCATATTGGTCTCTCATCTCTTCAAAACGTATCATATTAATCTTTTTCATCTAATTAGCGATGAAAAAAATTCAAAAATTAATAGTTAAACCCATCACTAATTAGACAAAAATGATTAAAATAGTACGTTTTGAAGAGTTAAGAAACTAATATGATACACTATGAAGAGTTAAACGATTAATATGGACCCTTTTTAAATTACGAGACCAAAATGTATTCGGAAGTTAATATCCGGGATAAAAAAATATTAATTCCAGGAAAGTACACGTGGGTTATCAAATGTTAGAGAAAAAGTGACCTAGAGATTAATTAGAAGAAGAGAAAAGTGATTTTTATGGTATAATTTGATCTATGTAATCAATCTCATTTAATGAAATAAGACTTGTTATTATTGTTATATAACAATGCATCATGAATATTCTAAATATTATGTCGTAATGTATATTTTACGTATCGATACGCTGATATACTCTAAGACGCCGATATATTTTTCATTTCACTCAAATATTTAATGCAAAATAGTGGAATGAATTTTTTCATTAAATACTAAAAATGATGGAATATTAAATTTGACTTGTTTATATGAAACTCAAAAGATTAAGGACCAGTTTGTTTTAACTTTAAAAAGTGAATTTTTTCTTTGTATTTTGAATATGGATTCTACAAAAATGTTTTTCAAAATATTACAAATTTTTATAATTTTTTTTTTATAAATTAAAAGATTGAATTGTTCATTCTATAACATAAATATACATTATTGAAGATCAAAACATAATTAAAATCACAATTTTTTTAAAAAGTTATATCTCAAAAATGATTTTTATGAAAAACTATTTGAAATAGTTTCAAAATTAAGTGATTTTTTGAAATTTTGATATCTAAGAAATGTTTCTATAAAATGATGAAATACCTAAAAAAATATTTTAAAAATAAATATTCAAACCAAATTTTTATAAAAAAAAATTTTAAAATTATTTTTACATTAAAATATGTAACACTATAAAATTCATTTAAGAAAAAGTAAAAAACAAACAGGATCCTAAATACAGTTAGTTAAAATTTTCAATTAACATGTTTTTTTTAATAGTGCGAAGTGATGATATGGTCAAAAGAGACAACTTCCAAACCTTGTGATAAAAAGTCGTCACATCATATTCTTCAAAATCAAAAGTTCGATGTTCCCATGCTGTTGAATTCTAGTTCTAAAAGTTCACAGGTATGTATACCTATTTACTTTTCAACTACCGCAATTTGTTTTTAGTATAAGAGAAGTTGCGAATATCTATCACAAGAGTATAATTTTCTGCCTATTTATGTCAAGTGTCAATTTCTATCAAATTATTTGTAGTATTATAGACTAATGTAATAAAAGTGAGGTTCGGTTGAATCAGACATGTTTTCGGTTCATTTGACAACAGAAATTGTCCTGTCATAGAATTAGAATAAAAATTGGAAAATAGGTCAAAAACCAGAATAAACGGTCAGTGTTGTATAAGATATCTGTGTTGGAGTTCATGCTCTGTAGAATTGATTTGTCAAATTTTATTCATGGAAGTGAGTTATTTACTACCATATGATGAAGTAGTAACAAATAAAATTTTCTTTTTTTGATATGATATAGTCCTATTTAAAATGACGGAGGATTTAAATAAAATGTTGCAGATTTAAAGACGAAATTTAAAAATATATCATTTATTTTTTGATTAATGGTGTATCGGATACATAACATATCAGATACTCATATTGTGTATGTGTAAGTGCTTCATTGCTTTGACATAACACAACAAAATTGCAACAAAAAGAAAATGAGTGCTAACAACAATCTCTGTTTTTAAATATATTTTATTAATTAAAAATTTATATAACTTTTACCAAATTATAGAGACTAATCAAAACTCGATATAACTATCTAAGATAGTGTATAGGTTGTGTAAATATTTTTTTCTCTGTAATAGTGCCACAATTATTTTATTCTATGTTATATTTCAGAAGAGGAAATGTAAGCAATACATAAGTGGTGATAAATTTGCTACTAATTCTGAGCGTGTCGTTAAAAAGAAGTATGGTACTGATAATGCCATAGATCAAAACCGAAAATCATCTCCTGTCTTATGTTCAACACCATCAGATAGAAAAAAGATTAGTTTACCAACAAGACACAAATATGGTTCTCCTGCCCAAAATGATGGAGTAGAATTTTGTGCTATTTCTAGACAAGATTATTGTCACCTTAGTGACGCCGAAGATTCTGCGATGCGAAGAGAGCTTTTATATTCATGCTAGAGATTTTTACCTTCTAGAAGTAACCATCTTCCAAGGCCATTTGTTCCCGTTGGACCTAGGTTTCAAACTGAAGTTCCTAAATGGGAGGGGACAACCAACATAAAACAATATAATAGTGATGATTGTTTGAAGTGGTTAGGCATTCAAATTTGGCCAATTCCTTCTTTATCTAGAAATAATGCAAAAAATCTTTAAAAAGATAGGCCTGACTCGAGCTCGAGTGAGAACCTTCAATCAGTTGATCGTGTTAAAAAAATTAATGAAGCTAGAGAGTGCTTATAATTGAATGTTAATGCCACCTTCTCAAGCAAGAATTTTGATAACAAGAAAGGTGTTTTGAAATCATGGACAATGGAAGATGAGAAAAGATTTGAATCTCTATTACCATTGAATCTATTATCAAGTGACAAAATTTTGGAAGCTCACCATGGAGGAGGCAATTAACTGTGAGTCAAAATGATAACTATGAGATTGAAGGTGCATGTTCATCTAAAGGCATGACTATGATTTCAATTAGCAAAGATTTGAAAATTGAAACATTGAAGATGTTAGGAGCTCGAAATCCAGCTTATGCATCTTCAATATCAATATCATTTAGAAGATACAAACCCTAAATGTGCTTTAGAATCTTAGAAGTTAAAGTTATTATAGTTACGTATGAATGATATTTTAAAAAATATAGAAAATTTAATGCATGTTTTGTACATAAATTTTGTACATAAATATAGATAATATCAATTAGTAGAATCTGTTGAATCGGGAATCAAAAATATTTTTGATCTTATCTGATTATTGGATCAAGTAAGCTATTGAACCGATCAGAACCGTAACTAGCTAATCGACAGATTAAAATACTTACTTTTTTTTCAGACAAAATGATGTTGTTTTTGATAAAAGAAAATTAAAATTATAATATCAATAGACTTTATTCAAAATTTATTTGGAACAACTTTCCTCATTAAAATTGAATTTATTAGATATTTTCAATTATTTTGTTATTCAGTTTATATTGCAATTAAATTTTATTCAAATTTTATTTGATTTTGTATATTGTTATGAGTGATAATTATATTTAGAATTTAAATTTAAAGAATGAACTTATAAAATTATGATATTTTCAAATTTTCAAATTTTGTAGGTATTGTGATTTTTTTAGAGATCGAGTCATCCAATTCGATCTATATAGATTAATTTATATAACTGAGTTATTCAATTTAATCCGGTTTAATCATGTATTTCGACTAATGACTTGGTAGTTTGATCAATAAATTATTGACCAATAAACCAATAACCTAATATCCTTACCGGTTTGATGACAAATTTAATTTTTAAAACACTGAATAGAGAGGAGTCTTTCATATTTTTTTTAGAATGATAAAGATATGTTTTATCATTAATTTTTATTTTATTTTATAATATTATAGCAACATAAATTAAAATTAACAGATAATAAAATATTCAGATTTTTTTTTTTGAAATAACCACCTTTTTCAATTTAAATTCTAAAATAACCTATTTTTCAAAATAATTACCGAAATAACCACCTTTCACTACGTATGCGTCAGTTCAACTATCGCATCTAATCTTCATTGAACACAGGTGTCACTTGGTAGGACGCATGCATGCCTTGCAAATTTCCAAATGAGCATAAGCGTCATTTGGTTAGGCGCATGCATGCCTTGAAACCACATGCATTGGCGCATGCATACACTACATCAGTGTATGCGCCATTGCATATGGCGCATGTATTACATGTTTTTTTTATTTTTTATTTTATATCTATAAATAACTAAATTAAAGACTTAAATGAAATATAATATTATAATATAAAGTTGAAATACATAACAATTGACAAGAAAATTAATGACCAGTCCGATTGAAATGTCTCCCTATTCCACATCCAGGTGTGTTAACCTGTCTCGGGGGTCTCCCACGATTTCCTTGATGTGTTTGGGGTCTTTGAGTGTTGACATGGTGCAATGGTGACTGGTGTGAAGGTCAGGTGAAAGATCTAATGGTATTTGATAGATTTGTCATCATTTCTCCCCAATAGCTAGGGGATTATCGCCAACAACGCTTCCGTAATTGAGTTTGGTGCCCATGTTATTGTAGTTGGGTCGTTGTAATTTGGTAGATTGTGGACGGTATGGTTGCCCGAATTGGGATATTTAATTGTTTTAGAAATGAAATAATGATTCTTGTGGTGCACTAAATTCAAACAATGGTTGGGTGTTGTGGCGATAAGATTATTGGGTGTTCATTGGTGGGGGGCTACGATGACATGACGCTGAATCGTATGAATCATCTGGGCTATAGACTATTGTGGTGACTGCGTATGGTTGTTGGTGGTTAGGGTTTGATTCCGGGTTTTTAGTTTGGGTGTGTGGCATGAATTGGTTGTGAGGTTGAGTGTTTGGTGGTTTGATGTATATGGTAGGGTGATGGTGTGAGGTTGGTCGTTGGATTTGGGTGGGTTGACATTGTTCTTGGACGGGGATTTGTTGTTGGGCGTTTGATGACGAAACTCGTTGGTGTGGATCAATCAAAGACATTGGCTCAGACACAACCTGTGGCGTTGTAACCGACCTAAACCATGCCATACAATGTTGAGTTGGTCTAGCACCATGTATGACTGGTTCGATTAAGATGTATTAGTTACAGTTAGTTGTAGTATAAAGTCTAATAAATTAGAAGATTAAATATATACTTACTTTGTTGCATAAGGGAATGTGAATGACTTCTCGTTGATCAAGACGAGTGATGGCAGTCTTGACCAACCCCATGCTTGTAGCAAATATACGCAAGAATAAAGGTACAAATATTTTTTTGGCATTTTTACACAACGAACTATATAGGTGGGACAAAACAGTTGAACCCCAACTATATGTGCTTACCTTATTTATGTTTCGTAACAACGTCAAATACATAATATTTACCGTATTACCAGTACTTTCAGGAAATAAAAATTTACCAAATAGAATCATAATATAACACTGAGCTTTAATTATCTTTTCATACTCGGTAGATTCTTCGTTTAATGTTATACTTGAATAATATTATTTAAGATATTTTAAATTAATACCTTAACCCCTAGGTTGACCCGAAGTCTGTCCCGTAGTTGTGTCTTCAAACAAATGGGCACCCAATAATTCCTCGGATATAGAGTTATCTTGGTTAACTATATCATTTACGGCCTTACCATCGATACGTAGACCTAACAACATGTAGGCGTCCTCAAGTGTGACGATACACTCATCGAAAGGAAGGTGAAATATGCGGGTCTCGGGTCTCCATCTTTCTGACAAAAGAATAATAAATTTGTAGTCAACTGAGTATGAGACTATGTTAAGCAGATTACGAAAACCGCATCCTCAAATATATTATTCTATCAAAGGATCGTGTGGTACATATTCATGTACATGACATCGAAATCTCTTTGGATCCTAATAAAATATAAGTAAGAAGAAGTAATAAACAATAGAGACATTTTGTTAGGAAATAAGAATAAGAATAAGTAATAAGAATATAAATCAAGTAATAACATATAAATGTCGTAATATTATCAATTATTTTCGATGTTCATCACCCATAGTCAATAGAGACATATTGTTGCAGAGAGGTTGGGTGTTGCAGATAGGCTGAGTGTTGCAGATAAGATGAGTGTTGCAGAGAGGTTTAGTGTTGCAGAGATGTTGAGTGTTGCAGTATTTATAGATGAGAAAGTAAGTTTGATGGTAAGTTGCATTCACGGGAAAATGTACTTTGCATGTGATGTATGTGAAGGCACCATTGGTAAGGGCGCATGCCTTGTCTTGTTAGGGAAGAATCATCTTTGTAGAGAATTATCAAGGCACATGCCTTGGCTTATTAGGATAGAAGAATCTTGCAGGCGCCATTGGTAAGGGTGCTTGCCTTGTCAAGGTGACATTCTCTGGCACAATGAAATAATGCGAAGAAAAAAAAGGGTCGCGCAAACACTATCCGTATTCGAATCGAAATGAATACGACAAACAAAATGGTTAGATTATGTAGTTCATATCGTCAGTCCGGTCATAATCGTACTAACTATCCCAGTGTTGGAACAAGCATAACAAGATAATTTTAATTGTAACTCTTTTGCGTTATATTAAAAACAACATTCATTTCATATGATAACTTTGTGAGGAAATACCATCACAAACAAATACAACACATAAGCTACACATAAACACCAACACAACAAACTACAACAAATAAAATACCATCACTAACAAATACAACACATAAATAAAATAACTATGTGATTACAAGTATAAAAACAATTTTGTAAGAAGTATACATCATCCTATGAACGTCTCTGTCAGTCTTAATATCCATCCAAAAACGAACTTCTCCATTTTGGTTGAACGTGATATCAAGACATTAAATTCTTCTGATCCTTTCACCATCTGCAATGTCTCAATCTAACCAACGGTTCAAGGTCTAGTTAAGACGTTCGAACGTATCTACATTCCAAAGTCAGATCTTTATCGGAGGCTGCACTGCTTAAAAGATTAAATCGGCATTTCTCTTATGAATATGTGAATATACAGAAATTTTAAAGAAAAGAAAATTGAAGGAGATTGAAGGAAAATGGAAGAAGGGTAAGAAGTTGTGTGAAAAATTATGGGAGAAATGTTATGTATTTATAGATGAGTGCACATGCATGTGTCATTGCTTTGGGCGCACACGCACATGCTTACATGCATGCGCCAATGCTTTTGACGCACAGTCACATGACTACATGCATGCGTCCACGCATGTGGCGCCTTCACATGCACGTGCCACTGCATGTGGCACCTTCACATGCATGATCCAATGCATGCGCCAATGGCTTGAGCGCCTCCTGTTGATTGGATAATAGATACGCTAGTTCAACTGACACATAAGTCATGAGAGGCGGTTATTTCCGTAATTATTTTGAAAAGTATGTTATTTTAGAATTTAAATTGAAAAATGTGGTTATTTTTAAAAAAATTCAAATATTCATTTCTTTCATTTTGGAGGAAATTTATACTATAAAAAATATTCTTCTATTCAACTTGGAGATTATCATTTATTTTGTTTTTCAATTTTTTTTCTTTTTCAAAGTTTTCATTTTATTTTTTCTACAAATTTTGGAAGGAGAAGAATAAAGAGAGATATTAAAGAATCTCATATATTTTTCAAAGTGTATTTTAAAAATTATTAATGAATATATATATATATATATATATATATATATATATATATATATATATATATATATATATATATATATATATATATATATATATATATATATATATTATCGGAATTTATTAGGGGTGTTCAAAACCGAATCAACCTAATAGAAAATCACAAACTAAATCAAACCAATTCGAAACTCCAAAAAAACTGCATTTGGTTCAGATGTGTTTGAGTAATTTTTTAACAAAACCGCACAGTTCGTTTCGGTTTGCGGTTTGTATTTTGCAAACCAAACCAAACCGAAACAAGTCGCATTATGTTACAACTCAAACATCACTTATCCCACATCCTACCCAAAACTCAATCCTATTATGTCTTAGCCTTACGATTACGAATAATTTTCTCTTACTCACACTTAAGGTTTCAATTTTAACCTTTTCAAATCTCTTGTAGTAGTATTGCGTCTTCTTCTCATCTTCTTTGTCATGTATATCTTGTCTCTTCTACTCTAATCTCTTATCTCTTATGTTCTTTCTTTTTCATCTTTTCATTTTTATGTTTATGTTGTATCTTTAATTATGTTTTTATCGCACATTTCTTCTATAACATCGCATCTTTTATGTTCTTTCTTTTTCATCTTCTTTAATCTGTCCTTTTTTTTCCTATTTCATTATATTGTAATGTTTTTTATATTATTTTATACTACTATTTTATATTTTTTATTTCACTTTTGTTTAATCGAATTTTGTATATTAAATGGAAAGTTGTTATTCAAATATGATGAGTTTTAATGTTATTTTATAATGTATGAATGACTAAATACAAAGTTATATAGTTTTCTATATGTGCATATATGGCTCAATAAAAATATTATAAAAAATTAAACCAACTAAATCAATCAAAACCGCATTGATTTGGTTTGATTCTCTTTCTAAAAGTCACCCAAATCAAACCGAATCACTTGTTTTTTTTCTTACGGTTCAGATGATTTTTAATATTAAAACCGCTTAAACCACATTGCACACATCCATAAAATCTATATTGAGTTTCAGAAATTTATTAAAGTTTTGTAATCATTTTCAAAAACTCTTGCAATATTTTTTTTTGAATTGTTCCATTACGGGTAGATTTTATATTAGAAAGAAAAAAAATAAAATTTTAATTCAAATTGGATAATTATCTTTCCTTTTATGGTCTTTTCTTTCATTCTAACCATAGTCCTTCCCTCCTCTTCCTTAATCATGTTTTTTGTTTTAGTTCATATAATTTTGTTTTTTAGTTTTGATCCTTGCATATATTATTTATTTTGTTTTTGTTTCTTGTTCATTTGTTTTAGTTTTTCTAAAAACTCAATTCAATAATTTTCTTTTTATTTTAATCTTTATTTTGTTTTATTAGGTTTAAGCATAAGTGATTGGTCTTATATCGATTATGAAGGAGCTAAATATTAAGTAGAGATACTGTGTCAAAGTCTTGGATCGTTGACTCATTATTGCTCCAATATTCTTTCGAATTCCTAAACAAATATGTATTAGAACCTTTGTTTAGCTTTACAGATCAGCTGGGACCAATTTTGGTGTATAGGATTTTTTAATCAAAAGTTTTCCTAAAAGTGGCTGGTGGGTGTCCCAAGTAATAAGATTGTTAGGTTATGTGTGAGCAGTTAGTCTCACATCACTATGAATGATCTATACAGATGTAGAAGAGAAATGATTCATATTCGAAGTGTTTTAAAATTTTAGATGAAAATTTGGTATTAAAATTTCTTGATTTCAGACCATTTGTCTGACATTGTTCTCTAGGTTTTTCTAGACTTTCCAACACACTTCAACTTTCTCTCATCTTTTAAAGTTTGTTGAAGTAATTCAAATATCTTAACCGGTTACGACGGATATGTAATTGGTTACAACAATACCTGAGATGCTTTTCAATAGTAGAAAGGTGAAGTTTTCGAAGGCGTAACCGGTTATTAGAAATGGTGTACCAGTTACCACTGAAGCTGAATTAATTTCTAATTTTTTAATGTCAAGTGTAATTGGTTACACGTTTTGGTGTAACCGATTACAAACCTACATTTTTGTCTTTTCTGCTATTGTACTTGGTCAAATTGTATCCCAATTATTTTGTAACTCCTATATAAGTGCTTAGGGTGCACTCTCATTGGCTAATACAAGTATAACATCTCACCCTCAATTCTCTCTCTCTCTCTCTCTCTCTCTCTCTCTCTCTCAATTCTTCTATTTCACTCTCCACATCCAAAATTACTCTACCATTGTTTCACCAATCTTGTGATTGCTTGTTCTAACATTTGGCATCAAGAGCTTGATTAAGATCCACAAACACCTAGCGCACAACATGAATTCAATTTCTAATGAAAGAATCCATGCAAATTTATCCATTCTTGATGCCAAGAACTACAACAAGTGGTGCAAGCAAATGAAAGTGTTGTTTGCCTACCAAGATGTTCTTGAGGTGATCAAGAATGATGATACTCCTCTTGTTCAGAATGCTATTGAAGCACATCAAGAAACACATAAAGAAGAGAAGAAGAAGGATTACAAAGCGATGTTCTTGATTCATCAATGTGTTGATGGCGACAACTTTGAGAAAGTTGGTAATTGCGATTCATCGAAGCAAGCTTGAGAGATCTTAGAGAAAGCTTATGCAGGGGTTGACAAGTTTTTGGTTTCATTTTTCTTGGTTCATACATTTATTGAGTCTTCTCAACAATAATTATTGTGTTGCAATGCTAGCAATGGAGACTAGGCATTATGGGTTAAATTTCACCAACTGTTCCATTTGTTTCTCGATGTAGAAAAAGGAGGCAGCAATATCTAAAACACCTTCTACCAATCAAAGGTACACTATGCAGCTTATGAGTGTATTTATTCTAGCATACATAGCGTAGCTAGTAACTTAAGAAGTTTAGGTATGGATGTTATTTGATAGAGTAAATTAGAGTCGACTATTCTTCTGTTAGCTTTCAGTTAGACCATTATACAATTCTACATATATATTTTCTAGTCAATGTTTATCTTTTGTAAAAACTATATGATGATATATAACTATGCTACAAATTAGTGCATACCACTAATGCTTAATGCATGGTTCATACATTCTCATGCTATTGAAGTCAGAGATATCTGAAAATGTTGAGAAACTAACTCAATAAACCAAAATTGTTTTGGTTTTGGATTGTTGTTGGAGACATGAATGCCCTGCACGGAGACTAACTCAATAAAGCGAAATTGTTTTGTCTCATCCCATTTTTGGTTTCTCTTCTGAAATTGTTTTTTGTTTATTCTAATTAATAATGGATAATACATGGATGTCTTCCAATCGATTGTCAAGAGAGTACGAGAATGGGGTATCAGAATTCGTTAAGTTTGCCGTTGCGCACGCCGAAGACCCCAGTAGAATGATATGTCCTTGCTTGGGTTGTTGTTATGGGAAACGGGTTGACGCAGTTCAGTTGACATCGCATCTAATGAGGCATGGAACTGATCGAAGTTATACATGTTGGAATTTGCATGGTGAGAAAAGTAACGAGAATGTTGAACCGGGGGATAGTACGACCTATGCCTCAAACTATAGTGGCGCAGATACATACGATTGTGATCGAGTTGAAGAGATTGTAGAACCACTATAAGGAGATCTTAAGGATTGTCCCGAAATGTTTGAGAGGTTGGTAAGTGATGTAGAGAAACCTTTGTATGATGGTTGCACTAAATTCACAAGGATGTTCTCCGAGGTTTAAATCCCAATAGAAATGAAAATTGGATAGTACGAGAGCACAATCGATGTTTTATACCTTGGTTTAAGGATCATATTTATTCAAAGTATTATTCAGATCCCGCTTCAATAACAGAAAGGTTGAGATGCTTAGCATATGGTCCAAGTTTCCATGTTTTTTCTTATAGCGCATACGCGATTAATGGATACACATTTTATACCAAAGAACAAGATGATAAAAGTACTATGCAGAATAGTGGTGTCACCGTGGTAGCTGAAGGAATGCACATATCAAGTGTGAAGGACTTAAACCCCAAATTTGCAAATCTGTCGTATTTTGGTGTTATCGAGCGCATTTGGGTGTTTGATTATGAGAAGTTTCAGATTCCTATATTTGGTTGCAAGTGGGTTGAAAATAATTACGGCATTCGAATGGATAAGTCAGGATTTTTGCAAGTGGATCTTAATAGGGTGGGATACAAAGATGAGTCTTTTATTCTAGCCTCTCAAGCTAGACAAGTGTTCTATGTCAATGATCCGAAAAGTACGAAATGGGCTATAGTTCTTTTTTCCAACAAAGTAATTGATGAAAACACCGGAGATCAAGGTGATATTGATGTTGAGATTGAATCGTTTACCAGAAATGATCAAGATGAGAATATTATATCAAATGATTCATATATTAGAAATGATCATAATGAGGGTATTTGGATCAATCCAACTGTCCGTGTTGTTAAGAGACATGTAGAACATATTCCAACCAAGAAAAGAAAGAGAACTTAGTGAAAAAGGTACAGGTCAAATGATTTTAATTGTTTTCTTTATTACAGGTAAAATGGCTTTTATTACAGCAAATCGAGTCAGTTGCATAAAAAAAAAGGTATAAACACAATTATATGATATTTATGCATAGAAAATGTTAATTCGTGATCTTATACTTCACCTAACTAATTTTATGATATTTTAGGTTCATGCTATTGATATTGAACAAAAAGAGGTTGTTGCTAAGAAGACTGCGGCTAGCAAAAAAAACATACATCTCAGAGATGCTTTTGCTACTTAGTTTTATTTCTTTTTAAGTTATGAATTGGTTGTATATTTAGAATCTTTAGAAGTTAAACGATTATATATCAGTGGATTGTTGTATATGTATGGATTGTTGTATATAAGGCTTGTTGAATGCAATGTGTGAAAAAGGGCTTCAAATTATACAGTTTTAGGTGTACTGCTTCAATATACAAGTTGTCTAAAATAAAAAAAAAATATAGCGCTTTTTAAAAAAAAATTTAAATAACCACCCACTTTAGAGGGCGCTTTCCAAAATAAGCGCCCTCTAAACCCTTTAAATTTCCACTTTAGAGGGCGCTTTCCAGTAAAAGCGCCCTCTAAACCCTTACAAGTTTCCACTTTAGAGGGCACTTTCTAGTAAAAGCGCCCTCTAAACCCTTAAAGGTTTCCACTTTAGAGGGCGCTTTCTTTAAAAAGCGCCCTCTAAAGTGGCCCTTAAAGGGCTTAAAGAGCCACTTTAGAGAGCGCTTTCACCAGGAAAAAAAGCGCTGTCTTTACCTATGCCAGCGCCAGATTAGAGGGCGCTTTAAAGCGCTGTTATAGGCCAAAAAAAGCGCCCTCTTTTCCCTTATTTGGCGTAGTGTTATCCTAACTGGTAACAAATATTCTTCCTCGTTCCCAGGTGGTATATCCTTGATATGTTCATCCTAACCGATGACGGATATTCCTCCTTTGAGTTTATCCTTGATATGTTCACTTTAATTAGGTGATGAATACTCTCTCTTTGGTCTTCTGCCCAGTAACCGGTAGTTGTGAACCCTATTTGATTTCTATCCCTAGTAGGTTATTCTTACACATTAACAGGTAACAAATATATCTCTATTTTTGTTTCTAAAACTTTGTCAGAAATTTTTTTGTTTGGTTATTGAGATAAAGTCCAGAAAATCTCTAAAAGGTTTGTTTGCTTAGCATGGGTCAAAGATATCCTTGGTTATGGATAATCTAGTAAAATCTCAAGATTAAATTGTATTAAGGTTCATAAGCATAACTTGTAAAAGCTCAAATTTTATAGTGAAATTCTAGTTAACAGACTTTCGATGTCACACGGGATGTTATGACATCCAATTCTGCGCAGACAAGAATTATGTAGAACTTAAAAAGTAAGTGCAGTAAATAACACAAGGAATTGTTTACCCAGTTCGGTGTCACACACACCTACGTCTGGGGGCTACCAAGCCAGGGAGGAAATCCACTATTAGTAGTATTAATTCAGACCTTAAACCAACTGTTTAATCTTATCACTTAATACCTACCCAATGCAATTTCAATCTTACACTAAGATCAGAGTTCCTACTCACTCCCCCTCAATCACCTCAGTGATTACAACCTTTAATTAGATTAAAGTTAATGGTGAAGTCACACTTCAAACAACTCTTGATTGTGCTTAACAGCTTTAATCAAGATACACAACACTCACGCTAAAAAGCTTAGAGTGACACAACACTTACAACTCAATGAACACCCTAGTCCAATGCAATCATCTAAGTGATAATTGCTTGGCTTACAAGATACACCTATTATAGGACACACACAAAAATACAACAGTGAAGTATGATGGACCAATAAAATCTTCACGCCTAAAACCCACGAGTTCTGAAAGAAGGATTGCCATCCTTTTATATTGCAGCACTTGGGCCTTGTACTTGTATTTCCTAAAATTAAGGTTAAGCAAGTTAACCTAATTTCCATATATTAGGGTACTAACAAATAGGCTATTTGTTAGGTTCATTAATTGTAGCTTAGTTGTTAGTTTCCTGGATTTTAGCTCAACTGTTGGACTCCTGAAGAATAGCCTGAGAAAAATCCTGAAACAGATAAACTAACCATTCGACACTTTAGCATATGCTGTCAGGAATGAATGTCACAACATTCAGTTTGACGACCAGAACATATACCATATGCTAAGTCTGTTATTTTCCTGAAAACAGACTGTGCTAAATGATATACTGTAGCAGACCAATCAGTATATACTTCAATATTAACTTACAGTAATAAATGTAAAAACATCCAGTTTGACATTTACACAATGGCCTTATGTCAGGTCTGTTATTCCCTTGATAAACAGACTGAGATACATACTGAACTGAAGCAGAAAAACCAACCTGCCTATTATTCAATATATGTTGTCACTGATGAATGTCATAACATCTAGTTTGACATTCAGTAAATCCTGTATTAGCTAAACCTGCAGCATACTACTCAAGTATGTCATGACATCAGTTAAGACGTCATAGTATAGTTAGATGTTTTAACACAAAATGCATCCAATCAAACATCTACAAACTCCCCCTTTGGCAAATTTTTGGCTAAAAAAACTTGGCATCCCAATAGAGTTCACAGCAGCTGAAAACACACATCTAGCAGGGAAATTTACCTAGCTAATACACTCAGAGCAACAACACGCTCAACACACATAGAAGTTAAATAAAAACTTCTAACAGCAGCACACATACAGATAACACACTCACACTCATCACACATAGGAGTGGAACATTAGGCTGCAGCACAACCTCTGGATTAGAGGATCTTCAATATCTATTGTCCTGGGGCATGCATCACAGGTGTTACTCCCCCTTTTTGTCAAAAATGTTGCCAAAGCAACACCATAAATTACAGTTCAAAATAAAAAAGAATTACACATACTTGTCAGAAACACAATCTTGATTTTACTTCACAGTTTCAATCAAGAATACCCCCTCTTGATCTTGCTTTACAGTATTGATCAAGACACCACCCACTTGATCTTGCTTCACAACTTTGATCAAGTAGTCACACACTCTTGCTTTTACAGCAGGTACACCCATATCAGATGCCATAAATTTGAGTCTGACATCTTGAACCACTCCTGCATGAACACTTTCTTGAAGTCCAGCAGGCACATAGGCTGTCTCATGTTAGGATATCCCCTTAACATCTTGTTACCACATTTGCAGCAAGTAACATAGATGTGATCTGTTGTCTAGTCATAGCACACTTTCAATTGTTTAATAGGTTGAGATATTAAACAATACATCCCAAACATCATTGGTTTCTATAAATCCTCAGACAGGCATATTCCCAATTTGCCCCTTAAATTTTCAAACTGAGTAGCATCCAGTGCTTTTGTGAATATGTCAGCGAGTTGTAGTTCAGTGGCTACATGTTCCAAGGTAATCACTTTGTCTTCCACCAGATCTCTGATGAAGTAATGTTTAATGTCAATATGTTTGGTCCTGCTGTGTTGGATGGGATTCTTGGAAATATTAATGGCACTGAGATTGTCACATAACAATGTCATTACATTCTGAGAGACATTGTACTCAGTAAGCATCTGTTTCATCCACACTAGTTGGGAACAACTGCTTCCAGCTGCTATGTACTCAGCCTCTGTAGTGGACAGTGATACACAGTTCTGTTTCTTGCTGAACCATGATATGAGATTGTTTCCCAAGAAGAAACATCCTTCTGATGTGCTTTTTCTGTCATCAGCACTCCCAGCCCAATCAGCATCACAATACCCAGATAAGATAGGCTCAGAACCATGAGAGTATAGCATACCATAGTCACAAGTCCCATTGACATACTTGAGAATCCTCTTGACTTGATTTAAGTGGCTCACTTTGGGTTCTGCTTGGTATATAGCACACACTCCAACTGCATAGGAAATATCAGGTCTACTTGCATTTAGATATAGTAGACTACCTATCATGCTTCTATACAAGCATTGATCAACACTGAGACCTCCTTCATCTTTGGTTAATTTTAAATGAGTAGGTGTAAGAGTTCTTTTGTGTCTAGCATTATCCATACCAAACTTCTTAACTATGTTTTTGGCATATTTGCTTTGGGAGAGAAACATAGAATCCTCCATTTGGTTAACTTGCATTCCAAGAAAATAAGTCAATTCCCCAACCAGACTCATTTCAAACTCAGATTGCATCTGGTGAACAAAATATTTCACCATTTGCTCTGACATTCCACCAAAGACAATATCATCCACATAAATTCGGGCAATCATGATTTTGCCATCTTCATCCTTCACAAACAGGGTCTTATCTATCCCTCCTTTCCTGTACCCATGAGAGGTCAGAAATTCAGTCAACCTTTCATACCAAGCTCTAGGAGCTTGCTTCAACCCATACAAAGCTTTCCTCAACTTGTACACATGTTTAGGCAGGTTAGGATCACATAACCCTTTAGGTTGTTCCACATAGACTTCTTCATTCAAGTAGCCATTTAAAAAGGCACTCTTCACATCCATTTGGAACAATTTGAACTTCAGAATGCAGGCCACACCTAACATCAATCTTATTGACTCAAGTCTTGCAACGGGTGCAAACGTCTCATCAAAATCAACCCCTTCAACTTGAGTATACCCTTGTGCCACTAGTCTTGCTTTATTCCTAGTGATTACTCCTTTCTCATCAGACTTGTTCTTGTAAATCCACATGGTACCAATGATGTTAGTCCCTTCAGGTCGTGGAACTAGCTCCCATACTTCATTCCTTTTAAACTGTTCCAGTTCATCTTGCATGGCATTGATCCAATATTCATCAGTCAAGGCTTCTTTCACATTTTTTGGTTCAACCTTGGATACAAAACAGGAATTTGAGCTAATTTCCCTTTATCTGGTAGTCACACCACTATTGGGATCCCCTATGATAAGCTCCTTAGGGTGATCTTTCTGAATTCTGATAGACGGCACTTTGTTGGATGCATCTACCTCACATTCAAGAGGAGTCTCCTGTACTTCTTCAGACTTGACTGGTATGTCTGTTGAAGTATCAAGGAATGTTCCAACATCCTCTATGACATCGACTCCTTCCTCTTTATCATCCACAATAACATTTATGGATTCCATCAGGACATTGGTCCTGGAGTTGAATACTCTGTAGGCTCTGCTGTTAGTTGAGTATCCTAGGAATATACCCTCATCACTTTTGGGGTTCATTTTCCTTCTTTGTTCACGATCTGTAAGAATGTAACATCTGCTTCCAAAGATATGAAAGTACTTCACAGTGGGTTTTCTGCCTTTCCATATTTCATACAGAGTGGACGAGGTTCCTTTTCTCAAGGTAACTCTGTTGTGAACATAGCAAGCTGTATTCATAGCTTCAGCCCAAAAGTGCATAGGAAGCTTCTTTGCATGAATCATAGCTCTGACAGATTCTTGAATGGTTCTGTTTTTCCTTTCAACTATCCCATTTTGCTGAGGAGTTATAGGAGAGGAAAACTCATGACTTATCCCTTCAGACGAGCAGAACTCATCAAACTTGGAATTTTTAAACTCTGTCCCATGGTCACTCCTAATTCGGACCACCCAACTGCCCTTTTCCCTTTGAAGTCTGATGCACAGTTCCTTGAAGACGTCAAATGCATCTGATTTTTCTCTGATGAAGCTTATCCAAGTGTATCTGGAATGGTCATCAACAACCACATAGGCATATCTCTTTCCACCCAGACTTTCAACCTGCATAGGGCCCATTAAGTCCATGTGCAAAAGTTTCAGAGTTTTGGATGTTGTAGGATGTCCCAGCTTAGGATGTGACATCTTAGTTTGCTTGCCAACCTGGCATTCTCCACAGACTCTTCCTTCATCAATAAGCAGCTTTGGGATTCCTCTAACTGCTTCCTTGGATATGATCTTTTTCATTCCCCTTAAATGAAGATGACCAAGACGTCTATGCCACAACTTCACCTCTTGTTCTTCCTTGGCTGAGGAGCAAATTGTGGAGTAGTTTGAGACTTTAGGTTCCCATAGATAGCAGTTATCTTTGGATCTGGATCCTCTCATAACTTCCTGATTATCTCCATTCGTCACAACACATAGCTCCTTAGTGAACTGAACATAGAACCCTTGATCACACAACTGGCTTATGTTGATGAGATTAGTGGTTAGTCCTTTTACTAACAACATATTATTCAGTTCTGGAACTCCAGAGTTGTCCAGTTTACCCACACCTTTGATTTTTCCTTTAGCACCATCACCAAAGGTCACATAACTGGTAGTGTGAGGTTGTATATCCACCAATAAATTCTCCATACCAGTCATATGTCTTGAGCAACCACTATTAAAGTACCAGTCTTCTCTGGTAGATGCCCTTAGAGCTGTGTGAGCTAACCTAGCAACCCATTGACGTTTCTTGATGGGGGTATTATGCTTATATGCCTTATGCTTAGATCTGACATGAGGGGTTTGGTTAGGATAACCATGCAACCTGTAGCAGAAGGCTTTTATATGACCAAATCTACCACAGTAGTGACATCTCCATCTCTGAAATTTCTTCTTCTGATGGTTACTCATCCTGGTTCCCTGATGTTGAGACATTGGTTGTGACTTCTGCTTGAATTTTTGAACTTCAGCCTTCGAGCGTTTGAGTTCAGTTGAGGATTTCTTCACAAAGCCTTAACCAGACATGGATCCTGACTTCTGTCCCACCTTTAGGATCTCTTCCAATGTATCCGTTCCTTTATTTAGCATTCTGATGGATTTTGTCATTTGATCTATCTTGGAGGTCAGCAAGGTTATCTCACCATTTAGACCATCTATGACTGTCAGATGCTTCTTTTTCTCATCCTCCAGCTCCTTGATGAGGTTCTTCTGCTTTTCTCCTTGGACACGCACTTCTGCGCTTTTGACATATAGCTCTTTATATGATGCAGCAAGTTCATCAAAAGTCAGTTCATCTCCACTTGAGTCATCATCAGATGCATAAACACTAGTTAGTGCAGTGACATGTTTAGTAGATTCTCCTTCAGATTCACTCTCAGAATCTCCTTCAGACCAGGTGACAGATAGCCCCTTCTTTTGCATCTTGAGGTAAGTAGGACATTCAGCTCTAACGTGTCAAAAACCTTCACATCCATGACACTGGATTCCCTTGCCTTGGTTGAACTTTTCTTCAGAAGTTGATCTTTTCCTGATGTCAGACGAGATGTTATTTGTTGGTGTAAGCCCTAGAGGCCAATACTTTTGGTACTTGTATCGAATTATTTATTAATAATAAAAGGCTTTTTCTTTATTACGTTTGTTTAATAAAGTCCCTAGAGTAGCTAGTCTGTTTAATGTATCAAGTATGACTTAATCATGAGATCACATTAAACATAAGGACATTATTCTTAAAGTATCCGTAGTCGAGCTTTATTATGAAGTGGGATGACATTAAAGCATTAAGACTATTATGTATATAGACTGATGATCACATCTCATGGATCATGGATAAGGAGTTATCAAGTCTTAAACATAGGTATGAATATTAAGAGTAATATTTATACCGGATTGACCCGCTATGAGAATACTATATAGAAAGTTATGCAAAGTGTCATAAGTTATTCTCATAGTGATAATGGTGTATACCACTCTTCGACCTGAAACCACTATGGACCCTAAATGTAGAGTCGAGTGCTTTATTGCTGATCAAACGTTGTCCGTAACTGGATAACCATAAAGACAGTTGATGGGTACTCCACGAAGCATGCTGAGGGACATGAGTGACCTAAATAGAATTTGCCCATCCTGCATAACAGGATAAATGTCTATGGGCCCAATATTGAACTGGACAAGGATGACACGGTCTATGCCTTGTGTTAAATATAGACATAAGGGCAAAAGGGTAATTATACACATAAGTATTATCACAGAAGGAATTGTCAGATCACATGACATTTTCGTGTCTTGGGTAGCAGTGATGTGTTGCTAGATACCGCTCATTGTTTATTATGTTAAATACATGATTTAATATAATTGTCAATGCCGCGAAAACCTACAGGGTCACACACAAAGGACGGATTGATGAGAGATAGAGTAACTAAGGAACACCGTAAGGTACGGTGCCCTTAAGTGAATTGTAGAACATCGTAAAGGTACGGTGTACTTAAGTAGAATATGAAATATGGTAAGGTACCATGAGCTTAAGTGATTTTGGGCATATTATAAGATATGGGCCAAAATACACTTAAGTGGGCTTTTTAGCTTGAAGCCCACACAAGTGGTTCTATAAATAGAACCCTTGTGCAGAAGCATTCATTGCGGTTGCATTATTTTCGTTTTCTCTCTCTCTCTCTCTCTCTCTCTCACTCACTCACTCAAAGCCTTATTCGTACCAGCTGGCACTGTGATTGAAGGAATCCGCTCATGTGGACTGAGTAGAGACGTTGTCATCGTTCAACATTCGTGATCGCTCCGTGGATCTACATCAAAGGTTTTGATCGTCACAAGAGGTCTGCACCAAAGGTTTCAATCGTCACAAGAGGTAAATATTCTATCACTGATCATGACCATTCGTAAGGATCTCTAAAGGAGAAAATTTTAATTTCCGCTGCGTTTTGGATCGCAATTCTCCTTCATTCTTGACATTTGGTCTACCTTTTTTTATCAATCTTCTTTATGAACTTGTTGAACTGTCTCCCAAGCATGGCTATGGCTTCTGATATGCTTTCATCACCTCCAGTACTTCCTTCTTCTGACTCCTCTTCAGTATTTGATACAAAAGCTACGCTTTTGTTCTTCTTTTCAACATTCTCACACAAGCCCATTTCAAAAGTTTGGAGAGAACCAATAAGCTCATCAACCTTCATATTGCTGATAACTTGAGCCTCTTCTATGGCTGTGACCTTCATGGCAAATCTCTTTGGCAATGATCTGAGAATCCTTCTTACAAGTTTCTCTTCGGTCATTTTCTCACCTAAGCCACCAAAAGTGTTGGCAATTTCAAGAATATTCATGTGGAAGTCATGAATAGCCTCATCCTCTTTCATCCTCAGATTTTCAAACTTGGTGGTCAGCATCTGAAGTTTAGACATCCTCACCTTGGAGGTACCTTCATGGGTTATCTTGAGGGTATCCCAAACTTCCTTAGCCAACTCACAGTGATTTACCAGTCTGAAGATGTTCTTACTTATTCCATTGAACAATGCATTCAAGGCCTTAGAATTTCCAAGCGCTAATGCCTCTTGCTCCTTGTCCCACTCTTCTTCAGGAATTTGCATACTGTCTCCATCTTTCCCTGTCTTCGTTGGATGTTCCCATCCTTTGTTGACAGCTCTCCAGACTTTGCTATCTAGAGACCCCAAGAAGGCTATCATACGAGGCTTCCAGTCATCATAGTTAGAACCATCCAGCATGGGTGGTCTATTTGAGTATCCTACATCCTTGTCAATGGTTCTAGAAAGTAACTTCCCTAGATCTCACCCAGAAATTAACAGGCATGGTGCCTGCTCTGATGCCAATTGAAATTCTAGTTAACAGACTTTCGATGTCACACGGGATGTTATGACATCCAATCCTGCGTAGACAAGAATTATGCAGAACTTAAAAAGTAAGTGCAGTAAATAACACAAGGAATTGTTTACCCAGTTCGGTGTCACACACACCTACGTCTGGGGGCTACCAAGGCAGGGAGGAAATCCACTATTAGTAGTATTAATTCAGACCTTAAACCAACTGTTTAATCCTATCACTTAATACCTACCCAATGCAATTTCAATCTTACACTAAGGTCAGAGTTCCTACTCACTCCCCCTCAATCACCTCAGTGACTACAACCTTTAATTAGATTAAAGTTAATGGTGAAGTCACACTTCAAACAACTCTTGATTGTGTTTAACAGCTTTAATCAAGATACACAACACTCACGCTTAAAAGCTTAGAGTGACACAACACTTACAACTCAATGAACACCCTAGTCTAATGCAATCATCTAAGTGATAATTGCTTGGCTTACAAGATACACCTATTACAGGACACACACAAAAATACAACAGTGAAGTATGATGGACCAATAAAATCTTCATGCATAAAACCCACGAGTTCTGAAAGAAGGATTGCCATCCTTTTATATTGCAGCACTTGGGCCTTGTACTTGTATTTCCTAAAATTAAGGTTAAGCAAGTTAACCTAATTTCCACATATTAAGGTACTAACAAATAGGCTATTTGTTAGGTTCATTAATTGTAGCTTAGTTGTTAGTTTCCTGGATTTTAGCTCAGCTGTTGGACTCCTGAAGAATAGCTTGAGAAAAATGCTGAAACAGAAAAACTAACCATCCTACACTTTAGCATATGCTTTCAGGAATGAATGTCACAACATTCAGTTTGACGACCAGAACATATACCATATGCTAAGTCTGTTATTTTCCTGAAAACAGACTGTGCTAAATGCTGTACTGTAGCAGACCAATCAGTATATACTTCAATATCAGCTTACAGTAATAAATGTCAAAACATCCAGTTTGACATTTACACAATGGCCTTATGCCAGGTCTGTTATTCCCTTGATAAACAGACTGAGATACATACTGAATTGAAGCAGAAAAACCAACCTGCCTATTATTCAATATATGCTGTCACTGATGAATGTCATAACATCTAGTTTGACATTCAGTAAATCCTATATTAGCTAAACCTGCAGCATACTACTCAAGTATGTTATGACATCAGTTAAGACGTCATAGTACAGTTAGATGTTTTAACATAAAATGCAGCCAATCAAACATCTACATATAGTAAAAATCTCAAAAAGAACTCTTGAGGACAGTACTAGGCCAATATTCAACCAAACTTGGATAACTCTCTAGTGCAATTTCACTAACTCTTATCCTCTTTATTTTATGATTTTTATTTTTACTGCTTTTATTTTCCATTGTTATTTACTCTATTCATAAGAAGTTACTAATATGATTTCAAATGTAATCGAGAAAACTATCAAAGTAATCACGAATTTTAAATACCACAATTCACCTCCCCTCTTTGACTTGAATTGACTTTCAAACAAAGGTCGTTTGTTACTCTACAGGAGTAGGCTATGTGATAACTTATGTTACTTTTGAGGGGTAATATTTTCTCTCAGTTTTCTTTGGGTTTTTATTCTTCTCATGACTCTTTATTTTAGTTGGGCCATCTAGCATATCAAAACTCTTATTTGGGTATGAGTTTTTCAAATTGGTTCATTTTCTAACACATTAAGTCCTATGCACAACATTGTCATTTCAAACATTTTCGGGTCTGAATTTCTTAGTGTCCAACTCCTTATTATTTGTTTTAGAGCCTTTAGTGTTATACCATCTTAATAATCATCAACAAATTTTTCTCCTTGCTCTTAAATAATATCATCAATATTACCATTATTTTATTCATCTTCTATTCCATCTTCTTTCCCTTTATCTCCCCTTTGTTCAACTTCAGGTTCTTCTTTGGGTGTTCTTGTATTCAGCTTGTCAACAAATTTCTTTACAAATTCTTCAAGTCCCCCCTCCTCCTAATCTTTTTCTTCTTCAACATATTCTTCATCTTCCCCGTCTATCATAGTCTTAAATTCTTTCTCTTGATTCTCCTCATCTTGCTTCACCTCTTCTGCCTTTTCCCTTTCTTTAGCATCACTTTCAACATCATCTTCAACTATTAATTCATCATCATCATCTTCTTTAGCATGTTCATTAATGACAGATTATTGGGACTTTCTTCTTTATGTCTTTGTCCTTCTTTATTGGAGAACTTGTTGTCTTCATAGGGCTTTTGGACTACTTCTTTTGAGTAGTGGAAACCACAAAGGACATGCAAAATTCACATATGGTGGGACAATCTTCTTAGCAAAAGTAACCTTCTTCTTTTTTTCCCTTCTTTCTGAACCTTACTCTTTTCCAGGCTTCATTTTGACTTCTTTTTTTCTGAGGGATTCTCCTCATGGTTTAGTTTTTCAGCTTCAACATTGAGGTTTCCCAAAATGTAATCTAGGAATGATGGGGGTATGGGGTTATGTTGGAGTAAACAATAATAGTCAATTTGTTTGGTGTGAGTAGGGAAATAGAAAAATGGTCTAGAGGGGAGGTGAATAGACCCATGTTAAAATATCAACCGCTTTTTCAAAAGGTAACGTAGATTTTTTAAAAGATGCGCGTGGACGGTTTTAAGCGAAAATATGAAAATTATACTTTTCGAAACTTGATCACTTTAACACTAAATTGACTCAAAAACACCACAGACGAATATATGATCATACACAAAGGTATTCAATTGATTCGGTTGTATATTTCATAAGGTGTGTTTATACAATGATTCAATATAGTGAATTCTAACCCCAATTGTTTCTCAAATTTTAATCACTAATTCAGCTCGATAAGGTATCCAATTCTAATAGAACCTAAGCTTATGTAATAAATCACTACCAATTAAATAAACGATAAACTACACTAAAATTGAAATACCTAAGCATACAAATCCTACAAAAATCAAATGCAATATATATATATATATATATATATATATATATATATATATATATATATATATAATATATATATATATATATATATATATATATATATATATTGTGCAAGAGTTCATACAATCACCACTATACAATAATGTTGAGAAATATAAAACTTCCTATTTGGGTCTTGGCTTTTATACCACGCGTAAGACCCTAATCATGATATTGCACAAGTGCATTGCCTCAAGGATCATAGCATGTTTGGCTCCTTAACCCTAAGGGTGAGACTTGTTTGAGTGTTTTGGGACCACCAAGTATGCTTGTATTGTATATTATTGCTTTTCTTATTTTGATTACTAACCAAAAGCATAAAAATATGTCACTAACTCTTTTTGTTTTGAAGCTCAAGTTATCATGTGCTCCAATGCTCCTATGAGGCTCCTAAGCCCATTGAAATGGCTAGATGAAGATGAGGAAAAGCATGACAATGGTCCACAAAGTTCCTAATCATCATATATGTCTCCCAAGTGTCTTAATTTTCCAATTAGATTAAGATAACCCAAGGGGCTTGATGATTGTTTCCCAAGAAAACCCTAATTTAACTATGCTTTGATTGTGCCTTGCCCATGAAGCAATCTCAACCCCTGATCAAATTTAATTAAGGGAAGTTATTTAATTCATCATTTTATGAATATGTGAGCCTATTTGAGGCCCCTAAATCATTTATTCATCAAGATTGGAAGTTTGGCCTTGAAGAAGTTGACCAATCAAGTCATCTGACTAAACTGAGGTCCATTGAGATACAACTTTTGATGTGTTTGTCAAATGAAATGATCCCAAGAGAAAAAATGTTCTTAAGAACCATATGAACAACTTTCATGTTCATAAAAAATCCATTTGAAACTTGGAAGCTCATCATTCATTACAAAACATTATAGGTCATTTTGACTGAAACCCTAATTTTGGGTCAACTTACGAAGGACATAACTTCCTTAATTTTTATTATTTTGAGGTGAGACCAAATGAATTGGAAATATTAAGATGTCTATTTCAAATGTTATATTGGACAAAATTTCATAATCCTAAAATAAATACATGTGATAATACAAAACATTATAGGTCATATTGGACCTAATTCATTGAATTTGAAAAGTACCCAACTTCAAATGACCATAACTTTGTCATAGAAAATCCAAATGATGCAAACTTTGAGTCTAAATAAATAATCTCGAAAAGATATACAACTTTTATGTTGGAGATTTTTCCATTTTAAGCTTCCATCATGAAAACAGAGGGGTTTGATTAGGCTTGCTTTTGGTGAAAAATTTCAAATGTGACTTAAACATGTTTTGCACTTGGATTTTCCAGGCCAGTTTTCATTAATTTCCAAATGCCAAATGAATTTTTGACCAACATAACTTTTGTTCCTTATTCCAAGGGCTTTCCAACCATTACTCACAATGCTCTTTTAGACTTACCATTTGGGAGTTTCGAAGACCTTTCCATTTATGTGCATTTTGGCATTTCATGTTATAATTTTGTATGCAAGCTAATTCCCTCCAAAGTGCACGTCCAAATGATCTTCAGGTGGTATCAGCAAGATGTTCCATTCATCATTGGGCCTGCTACATGCTTGGATAGGCCCATGCAAGCAAATTTCAAATGGCCATGCACATGAACAAAGCATGGGATTCAGCTACCTTTAGCTATAAATAGAGCTTCCCTCTTATTCATTCATCAACCTTTTGGAGATCTGAATTGTTGCAGCATTGAAATCATAGCCATACCAAAGGAATATTTCAAAAATTTTTCTCACTTTCGAGTTTGAAATTCAGCATCATTAGCTGATCTTCAAAGCTTAATTCCTTAGCCTTTCACTTCCACTGCATCCCTAGAGCAAAGAGGCACCAAGATCTTGAAGGATTCGTGGCCTGAAGTGCTTCAATTCAGAGGTATACATTCAAACTTTTTGGATCTAGAACTCTCATTTCAATGTAGTATCCTTGTGTTTGTGTGGTTTTCTGAAGTCCTCACACTTGAGGCAAGCTTGTGATGCTTTCAATTTCCCATTTCATGAACTTTCAGTTTGAATACCATGATCTTCTCCTTCATTTTTATCTCAATATAGGAAGAGTGGGGAAGATCCATGGATACAATGGTGATCTCCATCACACGAGCTTCATTTCCATGTCCTTATTTTCTATTTTCATTAAAAAAAAAAATCTCTACAACTGGTGGCCGGAAGTGGTTGTCTCACCGGAGAAGATGGTGGTTTCCACCACCATCACCACGTGTGCACCTTCACAGCCCTTGGATTTGGTTCTCATGTTTTAATCGTGTGCATCCATTGTGTTTACTTTATTTAATCCATGTTGCTACGCGTTTGACTTGGATACAATGTGTTCTCCATGATCTGAGCCATTAATCCTTGCCACGTCAATTAATGAGCTCCATCCTATGGCGCAAATTTTTTCCATTTATTTTATTTTCTTTTATTTTTAGTTAATTCATTTGATTTTCAAAAACTCATAAAAAATTCATTTGAAGTCATAAAAATATGAGACCAATTCCAAAAAATTTCTTGAAAAATCTAGTTTCATATTTTGATTTTTAATTATTTTTGTGACTTCATTTGATATTTTTCATGGATTATTTGATTTTTAATAGTTTTAATTCATTTTAAAATACTTTCTGACTTTTGAAAAATCTAAAAATATTTTTATAGCATCTATGGATCATGATAAGTCAATGAAAAATAGTCTCATCAATTTCTTATTTGATTTGAGATTATTTGATATTTTAATCCATATTGTGCTATTTTTAATTGTTTTTAAATACTTTCGGATTTCAAAAATTTGTGAGAAAATTAGTCAAAGCTTGTTTGACTATGTTGAACCTATGAGAATTTAATTGGACTCTTTGAAGTTGATTTGAATTGAATTTGAGGTTTGACCTTATTTGTTTATTTTTTATTTGCATTTAATTTTAATTCAAAAAAATACCAAAAAAAATATTGTTGACTTGTTGACTTGTTATCTTCATTTCTTTTCTGTTTGGTATTGGTTGATGTTGATTTGATTCACATTTGATCAATTGGATTTGGTGGTGGTCTTATTTTTTCCTCCCTTTCTTTCCATCAATGGCCAATGAGTTAAGTTCTTATGGTTGGTCTCGACAAATGAGAGGTTTAACCTTCGTTGATCCAAACCAAACTCAACTTGATCCATGATCAAGTGTGTTGTTTTGTGTCCAAGATAGGTTGCTTCTTGGTCAAGCAAATAACCTAAAGACAATACAAGGCCCTTCCCCTTTTGTTTTGGCATGGCAAGTTTATGGAGCTTGGCTTACTAGTCATGATCTCTAACTTGTGTTCTTTGCCTATATTTTTATTGACCGGCCTCATATAGGTGTGACTACTACATTAGTCCACTTATGATTGCTTAACATAGCGCTACATTGTCTTATGACAAGCTAACATAACCTTACTAACTACTAACTTTAATTTGAGCTTTTAATTTCTTGTCATTTACTTTTAATGTCATTTATTTATTGCTCATTATTCATATTGATTTTCATCTTTGCTCACTTGAGCATATATTTTATGTTTATGTCATTTTTCTTTTGCTCATTTGAGCCCATTATTGTATATAAATATATTGCTATTTTGTGTTGTTTGTGTTTGTTTTGATGTGAACCAAATGCAAAAGGAGAAAGGACTTAGAATTAAGATTTACCTATGCTTAAAGGAGTTCAAGAGCAACTAGGCCTCATGCCTTTAGAATGCAAAACTTGTTGAAGAGCAACTAGGCCTCATGCCTTTAGAATGCTAAAACTCAAAGTTGATCTTAAAGGACTTCTCCATCAAACTTATTCTTTGTTCATTCCCCTTATTGTGTTGTGAGCTTTTTGATGTTTGTTTTTTGTGTGATAGGGATCCCACCTTGAGATTGTAAAAAGAGGACCATTGTCATGAGTAGCCAAATTAAGAGACAAGCCAAATGGAGATCCTAAGAGCTTGAATTCAAATTGTTTGATTGCTTGTTTGTATGCTAAGTCCAAAGGAAAAGAGCATCTTGAGTCATCTCTATGATTTCAAGAAAAGGAACTCCAAGGGTTTATCTTTCCCCTCTTATCTTTGTATGCCTTAGGACTAGCCCTTCTCTTCTTCTCTCCATTCTAACCAAGCCAAAATCATTTTCAAAACTTTGACTTTGTTTTAAATTAGAAACCTAGGCCTTAGGCCTTTGACTTTTCAAACTCTTTTCATAAATACTCATTGTGAATAAATCTTAATCCAACTTTGACTTCATTTTGTAAATAAATTAACTTGTAAATATAACTCATTTCAAGTTATTTTGTGGTTCCAATGGCCACCTTGTTAAAACCTTTTCAAAAACATTAGTCATAGGTTTGAGTTATCATAGTGGTTGATGTAAATCTCACCTCATCCTTAGTGGTTGGATTATAAGTCTTCCATGCTTATTATAGGGTTAATCCCTCACTAGCATGTTGAAGCCTTCCTCACATGGTGGATTGTTGGTTTAGGTTGAGTTTTCTCCCTTTGATAACAAAAGACCTTAAGGCTTTGGTCAAATCAATTCACCAATCTTTGAGATTTTTTTTACCCCGAACTACGAGGTTTTGATCCTCCTTTGTGATGGTACGTAGGCAATGAGTTCATCCATTAAAACAACAAAATTTGTAAATATAATCTATTCTCTTCTCATCTCTCTAATCTTTTGTACAAATCTTTTCACAAATACCAACCTACAACACATATTTGAAAAAAGGGCTCCCTTAGAGTACTAAGGATGTTTTGGGTGCGTAAAACCTTCCCATTTCATAACCAACCCCCTTACCTAGATCTCTGACATTTTTATTAGTTTTTGATTTGAAAAACTTCTTACTTGGCTTTTGTTCTCTTTTTAGCCTTTCATTTGGATAAATAAAAGTGCGGTGGCGACTCGAATTGTATGTTGACTTTTGGTTTAGTCAATAAACCTAAAAGTAACGAAAACCCCGCTACACCACGTAATACCAAACTCTTATGTGTAATCTTTACTCGATTAACATTTCTTGAATTTTTCAAAATCACCAATCTGTTCCAAGCCTTCGTGTGTAACAATCAACCCCTTGATCCTATCGATTCCTTTATTAATGAATTGCCCAAAGAACTTTGTCTTGTCTGTAGCCTTCCACACAATCACTACCAAGACAATCTGTGTTGGAACAAAAATGGTTTGCCCCATATCCCTTTGGTTTTGATGATAACACATTATTTAAAGAAATACTGGACATACTAATATGTGTTATAGTGTGCAGGACCATAGGCTAACATTTCATATAGAATTCAAGTATTGGTTTTGAATACGAACATCTAAAGAGAAGCTTATATACCAAAATATGATGGATCAGAAGCTGAAGACTAGACTTTGAAGAAGTCAACTTCTGAAGAGGTCAACGTCTGAAGGTCAGAGTCTGAAAGAGTCAGCCTCTGAAGATCAGACTTTGAAGAAGTATTCTACTATTGATCAGAACCTGAGCTAGTTAAAGCGCTAGGACCAAGGTGATTCTGACAGGTCATTATTCATATCTAAACATACTTTGTCATGTGAATACCTAAAACTCTATTTTTTTCATAGAGTCTGCTGGGATGCAAATTTTCAGACATGGAAAGACAAAGAAGGAATACGAAGAAGTACAGTTTTAGACAACCCAACTTGAAAGAGCTAAGGAATTTGACATCCTATGTATTAGATCCCTTGGGTTTCAAGGCTCGTTTTGGGAAGCTTCTGTCTATTCTGACTACTCAAGTGGACGAAGGATTGATGAGTGTATTGGTGCAGTTTTATGATCCCTTGTACCGTTGCTTCACATTTCCGGATTTTCAGCTTTTGCCCACGCTTGAGGAGTATGCCTACCTTGTGGGTATACCTATTCTAGACCAGTTGCCGTTCAGTGGCTTAGAGAGTATTCCTACTTCTCAAGAGATAGATGACATGTTGCATATAGATGAATCTCTGGTTGGTGCTCATATGACTACCAAAGGTGGAATTCAAGGTCTCCCTTCTGAGTTCCTCATTGCTCAAGCTACTATGTACGGGAAGGCCATGAGTGAGGATGTCTTTGAGGCCATATTCATACTTCTCATTTATGGGCTAGTGTTATTCCCCAACATCGACAAGTTCGTGGATGTGAATGCTATTAGGATTTTCTCTACTCTTAATCCTGTTCCGACTCTGTTGGGTGACACTTACTTTTCTTTGCATATGAGGAATGCAAAGGGTGGTGGTACCATTGTGTGCTATTTGCCTCTGTTGTACAAGTGGTTTATTTCGCACTTGCCACAGACGGTCGCCTTCAAGGAGAATAAAGGATGTCTACGGTGGTCTACGAGACTTATGTCTCTCACCAATGATGATATCTTTTGGTATAACCGTGTGTATGATGGTGTGCAGATTATCGACTCTTGTGGTGAATTCTCCAATGTGCCTCTTCTTGGTACATGTGGTGGGATTAACTACAACCCTATTTTGGCACGTCGTCAGCTTGAGTTCCCCCTAAAGGATAAACCCAATAACATTATGTTAGAGGGCGTGTTCTTTCATGAGGGTAAAGATCCCCAAGATTTGAAGGGCAGGATGGTCCGCGCTTGGCGCAAGATCCATAGGAAAGGAAGGAAGGAGCTGGGTCCGAAGAATTGTATCGCTTTGGAGCCTTATACTTCTTGGGTTAGGAGGAGAGCTTCCGAGTATCTGATGCCTTACGAGTATCCGAGACCTACACCTTTAATGTGGTTGGGCCTTCAACCCTCCCTGACCAAGGAGTAGAGGAGTTGAGAGACGAAGACCGCTCACGTGCTTGGACCCGTGAACGAGAGGAGTTGCTTCAGCAGATCAAGGAGAAGGATGCTTTGATAGAGTTCCTTGAGCATCAAGTTATTGATGATCCTGATGATGCATGGACTTCTCTACTTCCTCAGTCTTTCAAGTTTTGGAAAAGGAAGTACGATCGACTTGCCAAAGAGAAGGCAGATATGGAGGCAGCCTACGAGAGGGAGGTGAAGAGGCTTCGTGCATCTTATCTTCTTGTGTCCAGAGCTTTAAATGATTGTTTCTAGGGATTCATAGGATGTTCATTTTCCTTCTCTCTGGTATTGTATTTGGATTACTAAGACTATACTTCTTTGGTGTAAAAATATTTCCAGATATTATTGATGAGATATTTCCATATGTGATAAATGTTTAATATTTGCAATATTTGAAAATAGAACTCTAAAAGTTCCTCTGATAAATAAAAACAAATCATATGCACAAGCATTGCATGCATCATGTGCATAAGCATGTTTTGCTCCAGGCTTCTTGTTCTATGGCCTAACTCTGTGTTCTTCATTTATTTTGAAGACAAACTGACTCACCGGTACTACACCAGAGCCAACATTTCAAGACTGATGGATCATTTGGAACAAGAGAACCACAAGCTGAAGGAGGAAGTGGCCAGATTGACTGCCCTGATGGAGTCATTCATGGCTGCCCAGAGCCAGTCTTCTCCGACACATTCAACTCCTCCCCAGAGGACAGTAATCTCTGAGATTGTCTCTTCAACTGTGCCTGCGGCCAGCGTACACTTTGCTCCAACGGCCATGCCAGTCGGATTCCCATGGGGGATGCCTCCTAATTTCATGCCTGAGGGTCCTGCACCCACTTTTGCTTCTCTGCCGGCATCTAGCCCAGTCCTTGCTGTTCCTCCTCCTGTCGTGCATACTATGCCCAGAGTAGACAACACCATCTATCATTCTGAGCCGTCTGAGGGCCCAAATGTCTATGAGAAGATGGATGCTATGAACGATCAATTTCTTGAGCTCCGCAAGGAATTGAAAACTCTTCGAGGAAAGGATCTTTTTGGCAAGTCTGCTGCTGAACTTTGCCTAGTTCCGAATGTGAAGATCCCTGTGAAATTCAAGGTCCCTGACTTTGAAAAATACAAGGGAAATACTTGCCCTCTCAGCCACCTAGTCATGTATGCCAGGAAAATGTCGACTCAGACCGACAACGACCAATTGCTCATCCACTACTTTCAGGACAACTTGTTCGGTGCTGCCCTACGTTGGTATATGGGCTTGGACAGTGCGAACATCCGATCCTTCAACGACCTTGGCGAGGCCTTTGTTAAGCAGTACAAATATAATGTGGATATGGCTCCCGATAGGGATCAATTGAGGGCCATGTCCCAAAAGGACAAGGAAACATTCAAAGAGTACGCCCAGAGGTGGCGAGAGGTGGCAGCACAGATCGTGCCCCCGCTAGAAGAGAAAGAGATGACCAAGATCTTTTTGAAGACCTTGAATTCTTTTTATTATGAGCGGATGATTGCCAGTGCTCCTTCTGACTTCACCGAGATGGTGAACATGGGGATGCGACTAGAAGAAGGGGTCAGGGAAGGGCGCCTGACCAGAGAAAAAAGCTCTTCTGCCAAACGTTATGGGGCATTTGCGAAGAAGAAATACGGCGAGGCACATGCTGTGACCTCCCATATGAAACCAAGAAGACCCTCTGTGAGAAGGAAGGCCGCACGTCCCGCCGGTAACCAGCACCAGGTGGCTCATATAGCACCTGTCTTCAGAGATAATCAGCAATATCAGCAACACAACAATAATTAGCAACAACCACATCCTCAATATCACCAACAACAGCACCGTCCGCAACAGCAGACCTACCAGCCTCGAAACAATAATCAAACCAGCACTAGTTACGAGAGGAAAAGGGTCACCTTTGATCCTATTCCGATGATGTATGCAGAATTATATCCCTCTTTGATAGGGAGGAAATTGATTACGCCACGAGACCCACCGGCTATACCTACTAACCCTCAGTGGTGGTATAAGCCCGAATTACATTGTGTTTATCATTCCGGTGCTCCCGGCCACGATGTGGAAAATTGCTACCCTTTGAAGACCAAGGTTGAAGACCTTGTGAGATGTGGTATTCTGTGTTTCGAGGATGTAGGTCCTAACGTGAAGAAGAACCCATTGCCCGAGCATGGGAAGTTTGTCAACATGGTCCAGGGCTGCCCTGGCAAGTAAAAAGTCAAAAACGTCAGTCATATTTGACAATCTCTGGTCGAGATGCATCGTTTGCCGTGTGATTATAGTCATTACGAGCACGACCATGATAGGTGCCGAGTTTGTTCTGTTAATCAAAGAGGTTGTCGCCAAGTGCGTAAAGATGTTCAAGAAATGCTGGATGAGGGGGTCATTGAGATCCTTCAAAACATAAATGTTGACGAAGATGCTGATGAAGTCAACGTAATTTCTCTAGTATTCTGAATCCCCGAGCCTGTTATCATCAAGTATGATGGTAGCAAGCAGAAGGTTTCTCCTGCTTTGACCATTAAGCCAGCCGGCCCTGTACCATATTCTTCTGAGAAGGCGGTTCCTTATCGCTACAATGTTGTAGCATTGGAGAATGGGAAAGAGGTGCCCCTGCCCTCTTCATCTGTTGTTAATATTGCCGACGTCAGCGGCTTGACCCGCAACGATCATGTTTTCTCGGCTCCGCCAAAGCCGCAAGCTGATGCTCGAAGGAATGATAATGTTGATTATGCTGAACGCCCGATTGGGAACGCTGTGAACGCTCCGAATCCGGCACTTGTTGCTAAACCTACCTCTATGTTGAGAACTCTTGTCTTTGTTGGCCCGAGTGGCAATGCGAAAGAGGACTGTGATGAGATGCTGAGGCTCATCAAAAGAAGTGAGTACAATGTTGTAGATCAGCTTCTACAAATGCCATCCAAAATCTTTGTATTATCCTTGCTGATGAATTCAGAACCATACCGAGAAGCTCTGCAAAAGGTGTTGGATGTGGCGTATGTGGATCATGACGTCACAATTGAACAATTCGACAGTATTGTTGCAAACATTACCGCTTGTAACAATTTAAGTTTTTGTGATGCTGATCTCCCCGAGGAGGGAAGAGACCACAACCTGGCATTACACATCTATATGAGCTGCAAAGATGACACCATGTCCAATGTGCTGGTGGACACTGGGTCATCATTGAATGTATTGCCAAAGTCCACTCTTGCAAAGTTATCATATCAGGGATGTATTGCCAAAGTCCACTCTTGCAAAGTCATCATTGAATGTATTGCCAAAGTCCACTGGGTCATCATTGAATGTATTGCCAAAGTCCAGATTACCTTCCAGGTTATGGACATTCACCCATCGTATAGTTGTCTCCTAGGCAGACCATGGATTCACGAGGCAGGCGCCGTGACATCTACCCTACACCAGAAACTGAAGTTTGTGAAAAATAAGAAGCTGGTGGTGGTAGGGGGAGAAAAGGCTCTCCTGGTTAGCCATTTCTCTTCCTTCTCTTATATAGATGTTGAGGATGAAGTTGGAACGCTGTTCTAAGCTTTATCTATTGATGAGCCTATTAAGAAGGGAACTTCTTCATTTGCTTCCTATAAAGATGCAAAATTGGCCATTGAGCATGGTGCAATTGTTGGATTGGGACAAATGATTAAGCTGGAAGACAACAAATCCCGGGCTGGCATAGGCTATTCTTCTGGTGTCTTCAACAAGCAAGGGTTGTTCAAGAGTGGTGGATTCATCCGCATCGGTCAAGATGAAGAGGCTGCTGTCATTCTGGAAGAGGATGAAGAGGATTCTGGCAGTTTCATCATCCCTGGAGGGATCTACAATAATTGGGTCGCTGTTGATGTTCCAACAGTTATCCATAAGTCAAAGTAATGTTCATTGTGTTTGAAAACCCTTCTCCCATGCCAAAAGGAGAAGTGATGAAATTGTTGGCGCATAAATACAATGATATTTTCATTCAATAAATTCATGTTAAATGTTTGTTTTTTATAATTATTTTCCCTTTTCACTTTTGCATAGCATTGGTGATCACATAAAACCCTAAAAAAATAGAATACAATCAATCTTTTCATCTACATAATGATTTGCCTTGTTTGAATTCTAAAATCTTTTATATCCAAAATCATTATGCAGGTCGATCAAACCCATTGAACATAATGATCCAACACCATCTCCCAACTTTGAATCCCCTATATTTAAGGCGGAAGAGGATGATGTTGAAGAAATTCCTGACGAGATTACCCGTCTACTTGAGCATGAAGAGAAGATCATTCAGCCGTATCTTGAGAATCTGGAAATAGTCAACTTGGGGTCTGAAGATTGTGTGCGAGAAGTGAAGATTGGGGCACTCCTAGAAGAGTCTGTTAAGAAGGGGTTGATTGAGTTGCTACGAGAATACGTCGACGTCTTTGCCTGGTCATATGAAGACATGCCTGGTCTAGATACTGATATTGTGCAACATTTCCTGCCTTTGAAGCCTGAGTGCGTGCCTATGAAGCAAAAGCTCAGAAGAACTCATCCGGACATGGCAGTAAAGATCAAAGAGGAATTTTAGAAGCAAATTGATGCGGGGTTTCTGGTGACTTCTACAAATCCTCAATGGGTGGCCAATATTGTGCCAGTGCCTAAGAAAGATGGAAAAGTCCGAATGTGTATGGACTATAGAGACTTGAATAAAGCTAGTCCGAAAGATGATTTCCCCTAGCACATATTGATATGTTGGTAGATAATACAGCTAAATTCAATGTCTTCTCATTTATGGACGGATTTTCCGGATATAATCAGATCAAAATGGCACCTGAGAATATGGAAAAGATAACATTCATCACACCTTGGGGAACATTCTGTTATCGAGTGATGCCCTTCGGTTTGAAGAACGCCGGAGCCACGTATCAACGAGCTATGACTACCTTGTTTCATGATATGATGCACTTGTTGAAAAGTCAAGAACGAAAGTGGAACATGTAAAGCACTTGTTGAAGCTTTTTCAGCGTTTGAGGAAGTATAAGCTTCGTCTGAATCCTAACAAGTGTACATTTGGAGTCCGTTCTGGAAAGTTATTGGGCTTTATTGTCAGCGAAAGAGGTATTGAGGTTGATCATGCAAAGGTCAAAGCAATACAAGAGATGCCTGCGCCCAAAACTGAGAAGCAAGTCTGAGGTTTTCTTGGCCGCTTAAATTATATTTCCATATTTATATCCCACATGACTGCCACATGTATGCCAACATTCAAGCTCCTCCAGAAAGATCAGTCTCATGATTGGACCGAGGATTTCCAAAAGGCCTTTGATAGTATTAAAGAGTATTTTTCTGAGCCTCCGATTCTGTCCCCGCCTGTGGAAGGGAGACTGTTGATTATGTATCCGACAGTTCTTGAAGACTCGATGAGTTGTGTTCTTGGTCAGCAAGACGAATCAGGAAAGAAAGAGTATGCTATTTACTACCTGAGTAAGAAGTTCACCGATTGTGAGTCTCGATAATCAATGCTTGAGAAGACATGTTGTGCTTTGGCTTGGGCTGCTAAGCGCTTACGCCAGTATATGTTGAATCATACAACTTGGTTGATATCCAAAATGGATCCAATTAAGTATATCTTTGAGAAGCCTGCTTTAACTAGGAGGATTTCCCGTTGGCAGATGTTGTTATCTGAGTATGATATTGAGTATCGAGCTCAGAAGGCTATTAAATGTAGTATTTTGGCTGACCACTTGGCACATCAACCAATCGAGGATTATCAGTCAGTTCAGTATGACTTCCCAGATGAGGAGATTCTGTATTTGAAAATGAAAGATTGTGATGAGCCTACACTTGATGAAGGGCCAGAGCCTGGTTCCAGATGGAGCATGGTGTTTGATGGCGTTGTAAATCAATATGGAAATGGTATTGGGGCAGTGATTATTACTCCTCAGGGCACACATTTTCCTTTTACAGCAAGGCTAACTTTCAAATGCACGAATAATATGGCTGAGTATGAGGCCTATATTATGGGATTGGAAGAATTTATTGATCTTAGGATCAAGCATCTCGATGTTTATGGTGATTCGGCCCTCGTTGTTAACCAGATTAAGGGTGAATGTGAAACGAATCAGCCTGGCCTCATTCCATATAGAGATTATGCGAGGAGGATTTCAACTTTCTTTATTGAGGTTGACTTCCATCATATTCCTCGAGATGAGAATCGGATGGCAGATGCTCTTGCTACACTTGCTTCGATGATTGTGGTTAGACTTTGGAATGAAGTTCCCAATATCACTGTGATGCGCTTGGACAGACCAGCTCATGTATTTGTAGTAGAAGAAGTGAAAGATGATAAGCCATGGTATTATGAAATCAAGTGCTTTCTTCAGAGCCAGATTTACCCGCCTGGGGCATCTGTGAAAGATAGGAAGACTTTGAGGAGATTGCCAGGTAGTTTCTACCTCAATGGCGATGTGCTTTATAAGAGGAATTTTGACATGGTTCTGCTCAGATGCGTGGATAGACACGAAGAAGACCTGTTAATGACTGACGTCCATGAGGGTTCATTTGGTACTCATTCCAATGGACATGCCATGGCTAGAAAGATCTGGAGAGTAGGCTACTATTCGCTGACAATGGAGTGTGATTGTTGCAAATATGTGAAGAAATGCCACAAGTGTCAGATTTATGCGGATAAGATTCATATTCCCCCGACACTTCTGAATGTGATTTCATCACCATGGCCTTTCTCTATGTGGGGAATTGAAATGATTGGCATGATAGAGCCGAAAGCGTCCAACGGTCACAGATTTATTCTCGTAGCAATTGATTACTTCACCAAGTGGGTTGAAGCAGCATCATATGCAAACATGACTAGGCAGGTGGTCGTGAAGTTTATCAAGAATCAACTTATATGCCAATATGGTGTGCCAGATAAGATCATTACTAATAATGGATCTAACTTGAACAACAAGATGATGAAAGAGTTATGTAGCGAGTTCAAGACCGCACATCATAATTCTTCTCCTTACAGACCCAAGATGAATGGGGCTGTTGAAGCTGCTAATAAGAATATCAAGAAAATTATCCAGAAGATGGTTGTTACGTACAAAGATTGGCATGAGATACTGCCATTTACTTTGCATGGATATCTGATGCGTGCTTTTCGCAAGTATACGAACGCGTCAGAGTAATATAAAAGATTATCGAATCCACAGAGACCAAGTGTCAATCTATCGTTATCTGTTGTTATGGTGTTTATCAAAGGCAATCGAAATAAGTGTTTTTGTAATGTGCAATGAAAAGTAAAGTGTTGAAATAGATTTATAATTGATAAAGACAGAGTCGAATGTAATTCACGTAATCAATGGATAATCCAAGTACTTGCTAATAGAGCTACTTATGGGCAATGTTTCCTACTTTGAAAAGAACTAATTTAACAGGAATTGTCGCTTTCGCGTATTCAGAACCGAGTTGTACTCCCTAATCAAACCCTCTTATTGTCACTTATAAAAAGGCGCGCATTGCGTTAGAGTAGTAAACCTATTTTTAAGAAATATAATATCTTGACTAAGTTGAAAAGTATTATAACCTGGATTTCTTAACCAAAAGAGGTTCTTACGAACCAGACTCTAAACTTATAAACGCGTCCGAAAATAGTTTTAAAACCTCTTTTCTTCTTAATGTTGAAATCTCCTAATGAACTAAACAAAGCGCTTTCGCTGTTTTTGAAATAGTTAAAAACAATTAAGTTTAAAAAGACGTTGGACGGCTTTCGATCTTACCCAACGGAATTGAAGTGCGGGAAAACTTAAGTTGAAAGTTAAAATAACCCTTAAGTGTTTCTACGAGCAATTGTACGGATTATCGGTTTATTTACGATCCTTACATTCTAACCTTATAAATTTAGTTAGACATGGTAAAGTAAAAGTGCATTAAAATAAATAAAAGTAGTGCGAGTGCGGAAAGTAAATAATTTAAAGCGAGTGCGAGGAAATAAATAAAAGTAAAGCGAGTGCGAGGAAATAAATAAAAGTAAAGCGAGTGCGGGAAATAAATAAAGTAAAGGCGAGTGCAGGAAATAAATAAAGTAAAGGCGAGTGCGGGAAATAAATAAAAGTAAAGCGAGTGCGGGAAATAAATAAAGTAAAGGCGAGTGCGGGAAATAAATAAAGTAAAGGCGAGTAATAAAAACCTGCTCCAATCGGAGGGCTGAGTAAATTGCAATGCGGAAAAGAAAATGGCGGCAGGATTAACTTCCTTCCAAAGTGCTCCAAACTCGATTACAGACTCTATCACAGACTTGATTACACGATTGTGGTAACACTCCAGTGCGAAGCGATTACCACTTTAAAATACTGAATATATGACTAAGTGAAACAAAGTTGCTTCTGAGTTTGCCTCTGCTCTAAGTTTGGATGATTGTAAAAGTGAATTCGCGTTTCTATTTATAGGCAAGTAAAAAGATGGAAATGACTTGGATGCCCTTCACTTGAAAATAGGAGGGAACCGTTTTTCCTCTTGTGGCGCCCGCCACAAGCACAATATGGGGCGCCTTAGTGGAAGTAGTGGGAAAACGTGGGAGTTGATGGAAGTTGAATTTGACACGTCATGGCTTGGTCTGTGGCGCCCGCCATTGGGTAGGCCATAAGCACAAAATGCTGAATTTTAGGGTTTTTAGCCCTTTTTCGCTCCTTTTCTCGATCGGGGCTCCGATTAAAGTAAAAACCTGAAAACAAAGAAAAACATAACAATAGCACAACAAAATGATAATAAAACAGCTAGAATGCATGTGAAATCGGAGTCGAAAATACGTAAATTTTAGTGTGATCAAACTCTCCCACACTTAAACCTTTGCTTGTCCTCAAGCAAAACATTAAAAAGCTCATAAAAGAAAAACTGGTGTAAACGAGTGCTTCAGGTAAAAATTCTAAGTTCAAGTTGGGATGCAGTGATAGGTACTAACTGAGTGAACTAAGGGTATCATGATGACACTAATCCGCAAATACGTACATAAACTCCATTCCTATATTAACCAACCCATATTATCCCACAATACCTAGGCCTGCCTCTTCATCTCTTTTTGTGTCCTTTTCATTCAGGCGCAATCACATTAAGCCCGTTATCCGTACATGCTTCATAGTAGAGTGGCCTGTTAGTGATTATGATCTGAGCATGGGTTTTCTGGCACATAAATATGTGTAAACCCTTTTATTGGACCCAACTGTAGTTGTGGGGGATCGGATCGTGATCCGCCCTACCGAGTTCAGTGCCAGATACCTCTGAACCAACCAACAGTGGGTACTGCTTTTCTTTTTCTTTTTCTTTTTCTTTTTGTAGCAATTTTTTACAATCCTTTGGTTTAAATGACTTTGTGAGGGTCACCTATACCGGAGTTGCCTTTTTGCTTTATTTTTATTTTTTATTTCTTTGGATCATTCACTTATTTGCATCGGTCCCCTACGTAGAGTATGCGTAGGCCGGAGCTAACTGCTGAGATAAACTACTAAGGACTTATACGGAAATGATGATTAAGGCCATGGTATATGGGGTTTCGGGAATGATTCCTATATTTACGAAACTTATGGTGCTAAAATAGATACTGATGTTTCGCAAAGTTCTCCCAAGTGACCGCATCCTTACTCAAAACATGTCCTTAAAACCTGAAAACTTTCGAAATAACACTATTTTCTTTTGCAAAAAATTTTGGTGGGGCTAAAGGTATGGGGAGGTAGGATTGTACTAAGGATCTACTATATTTGGTGACTCGTCAGACTCATGCATTATACTAAGAAGCAAAATAGACAACTAAAAGGAAATAACAATAAATAAACTATCTAAAAACAGTAAAGAAAAAACGATAAAGGAAAAATGAGAAAAGCAAAATAAAGAAAAGACGATAGAGTCTCCTCCCACACTTAAATCGAACATCGTCCTCAATGTTTCGAAATAAGATAAGGAAGAGTTACCTGGCAACCTATTGCAGACCACTAGTGCCCTCGCCATCCTGAGGTGGACGACGTGATCGGGTACGACGACGGTCTCTCTGATTCATCCTCGCCTGCAGGGCATCCTGAGCGGTCCTCACCTCTCGAAGGTTACCTATAATGGAACCTTGAGTGGCTTCAATTAGTGCCATGTGTCTCTGGTGGTATTGTTGCTGACGGGCTTGTGTATCTGTGATCACTTGCAGGGACTGTAGAACAGTGTCGTAGGACCTGTCTGTCCTTCGCTGCGATTCTTGCATGAAGTTCATATTATCCGTCATTTGTTGCTGGAGGGTAGAGAGTAGGTCGTCACGCCTTTGCTCTCTAGCAATGTGGTCACGCCACATCTCCTCTGTAATATAGAAGCCAGGAGTGGTACCTGCAGAAGAAGAAGATGGTGCGGTGTGTGATGGTGAAGGATGATGGGGGGACACATGTGGTACGGGAGATCTCTCTCTCCGATCATATTCATCATCGGTGTCATGTCCCGCCTCATCAGGAATGTTAGGAGGAAGAGGACCCAAAACAGGTGAAGCATCTAAATCGTAGGTCCAATTCCTCTCATCACGTATATCTGTACGTCTAGTGCAGGGTAGAATAATAGATGCGATGGCTACACCATGAACCATAAGTGTATAACCTTCTTCTCTCCTTGAACGACACAATTTCATGTCTTTCAGAAATTTTAAGTTAATTGTGCGAGGAGGTAAGGGGTCTAGGGTAGCCATCTCATTGTTCAGGTTGAGTGCCCGAGCAATAGACGTAATCAATCCACCAAAAGAAATCGGTCCCGCCTTATTCAGAGTTAAAATCATATGGGCGAGCATGAACAGAACCGAATTAATTCTCCTATTTGTGAGGCTTCCTTGCAAATATAGAAGCTCTCTAGCGTTAACCTTATTTGGATTCTCCCGGCCAAAAATAGTGCATGCCAAGAGATATCTAAAAACTCTGATGGTCGGGTTATGGCTAGTTGAGACAAGAACTCCTTCAAAAGAGTTTATGGAAGTGTTTGATAAACGCTCCCAGAAGGAAAATACCTCAACAGACCATTCGGAATCCAAAGGGGCCTCACAAATAGCACATTCCCCATGAGGGATCCCTAACAGGATGGCTAGTTCATCGGTACTGAATTGGTATTCAACAGCAAACATTCTAAATTTGACAGTACCGACTGTGCTAGCAGTGTTAGGGTTGACAATATAGATTAAGGAACTCAGAAATTCAATTGTCAACCGCTCATAGGTTGGTTCTTTGATGGTAAAGAGATTATGCAAACCTAAGTTATCTAATAAATGGAAAATGCTATGATAAATACCTAAAGCGTAGAGACAGTTTTCGTCAACATACCTTGTCGGGAGGATTTCCCGATTTTGCAACCGTTCAATGATTTTTCTTTGTCTCTCCCCTGGTTTCCCTCCTCGAAGAATGAATCCATTGAACTCCATTTAAATGCTCTTGAAAAGTGGATGAAGAAGATGAAGTGGTTGGTGAAAAGGTTGGATTTTTACAAAATCCAACGGATGAAATTGAAAATGGAAAGTGGAATAATGATTTGTGTGGTATGGTGGTTAGGAAAGTATGAGCTTTTTGTGGGTTCAAGGATGTTTTTCCAAGGTGAAAAAATGGGTTTGGGAGGTTGTAAGTTGCAAAAATGGTGAAAAAAAGGGGTCTGCCCCGACCATTTACAGACGCTGTGGCGGGCGCCACAGGTCCTATGGCGGGTGCCACAAGGCAAAATCTGGCTGGGCCAGATTTTGGTCCTTTGGTTTGGGCTTCTCTTGTCTTTTGGCTTTAAGGGGTCTGGATAGCATTTGTCTTGTGATTCTCCTAGTTTATTTGACTTGCATAATTTTATAAAAGTAAAAACGAAAATAAAAAGTGAAACTGAAACAAAAACAAAAACAGAAATTAAATATAAATAAATAAATAACTAAAAAATTAAAAATGCAAATAAAATAAATATAAAACATATATACATAAAAAATAGAAATACTAATGGATAGTAGTAGTTTATATAATATTCCAAATGCGATAATATAAAATGAGTAATGCAAATACGATAAATAGTTAAAAGAGAAATAAAATGAAATGGTGAGATCAGGTATTAGGGGTGTCGTCTGCCTGAGTGGATCCACGGAGCACGGCTATCTCCTGCCTGAGCTCTGCGATCTCCTGATATAGACAATCGACTTCAGTAGCATGGGTGAGATCAGACACTCCCATCTGTAAAGTTAGGTCCGCCACTTCTTGTCTAAGCTCTGCAATCTCTCTACAGCACTCAGCAATCTGGGTGCGTATGTCGGGTGTCTGCAATGAATGATTATTAGAGAAAACAGTGATTCTAGGAGATGGTGGTGTAGGTGTGTATTCAGCAGCGGGTGGTGATCTCGGTGCCTCGACGGTCTCTCCCTGGCCCTCTAGAGCATAACTCCAATTCGCTGGATCATGCACACTGGTCATCATAGGGTATGGCAATGTGAAGTAATGGATAACCTCACTGTCGACTAGCAATCGGAATTGACATGGGTGGAAAGAGGCTCTCCTCATCAATCCTCTGGTCAAACAGAAATCGATGTCCATGGTAGTGTATCCACAGTAGATCCGAAGATGTGACAGCTTGCGAGACAGACCTAAAGCGACAACAATGCGTGTGATGATTCCACCAACATGGATGACTCCTTCGGTGGATCTAGAGATACCGCTGAGATTATTCAATAAAAAGTTCCCACATACTACTGGGCGAGGCTGGGATGCACAAAATAATAGGAAGATCCCCTCTTCACTCAGTAGTGTCTCTGCATCCTGTCTTCCCAAGAAGGAATGTGCTAATATCATCTAAAAATATTTGAAGGTTGGGTTATGTATGACATAAGATAACTGCGTAGATGGATCCTGGCTTCTGCCACCTGATATATCACTCCAAAACTTCTCCACTTCCTTACCCAGGAAATATCCCATAGGTGTCTCCGGGATAGCATCAGGAGTGGTCTGGAAACCCAACAGGTCGCCGAACTCTTTCTGGCTGAAGGAGTACTCAACTCCAAAAAGTCTGAAAGCAGCATACCCATCTTGTCCAGAATATGGGTCATAGTCGAATGAACTCAGGAATTCTAAAGTCAGGTTCCTATATGTGTTACTCAAGTCATCAGCAAATTCGTCCTAGTGAAGCTGGTGGCTAAGGAATCGGATACTCGGCTCGATACCCAGTGCCTCCATACAGTGCTGATCAGGGTAACGTGTGGGTTGTTGGTGTAAGCCCTAGAGGCCAATACATTTTGGTACTTGTATTGAATAATAAAAGGCATTCTCTTTATTATGGTTGATTAATAAAGTCCCTGGAATAGATAGTCCGTTTAATGTATTAAGTATGACTTAATCATGAGAACACATTAAACATAAGGACATTATTCTTAAAGTATCCGTAGTCGAGCTTTAGTGTGAAGTGGGATAACATTAAAGCATTAAGAATATTATGTTTGTAGACTGATGATCACATCTCATGGATCATGGATAAAGAGTTATCAAGTCTTAAACATAGGTATGAATATTAGGAGTAATATTTATACCGGATTGACCCGCTATGAGAATACTATATAGAAAGTTATGCAAGGTGTCATAAGTTATTCTCATGGTGATAATAGTGTATTCCACTCTTCGACCTGAAACCACTATGGATCCTAGATGTAGAGTCGAGTGCTTTATTGCTGATCCAACGTTGTCCGTAACTGGATAACCATAAAGACAGTTGATGGGTACTCCACAAAGCATGCTGAGGGACATGAGTGACCTAGATGGAATTTGCCCATCCTGCATAACAGGATAAATGTCTATGGGCCCAATATTGAACTGGACAAGGATGACACGGTCTATGCCTTGTGTTCAATATAGACAAAAGGGCAAAAGGGTAATTATACACATAAGTATTATCACAGAAGGAATTGTCAGATCACATGACATTTTCATGTCTTGGGTAGCAGTGATGTGTTGCTAGATACCGCTCACTGTTTATTATGTTAAATGCGTGATTTATTATATTTCCAACGTCACGAAAACCTACAGGGTCACACACAAAGGACGGATTGATGAGAGATATAGTAACTAAGGAATACCGTAAGGTACGGTGCCCTTAAGTGAGTTATAGAGCATCGTAAGGTACGATGTACTTGAGTAGAATACGAAATATGGTAAGGTACCATGAGCTTAAGTGATTTTGGGCATATTATAAGATATGGGCCAAAATACACTTAAGTGGGCTTTTAGCTTGAAGCCCACACAAGTGGTTCTATAAATAGAACCCTTGTGCAGAAGCAAAAATAAAATAAAATTGGCGGTTGCATTCTTTTCGTTTTCACTCTCTCTCTCTCTCTTACTCAAAGCCTTCATTCGTACCAGCTAGCACTGAGATTGAAGGAACCCGTTCGTGTGGACTGAGTAGAGACGTTGTCATCGTTCAACATTCGTGATCGCTCCGTGGATCTGCATCAAAGGTTTTGATTGTCACAAGAGATCTGCACCAAAGGTTTCAGTCGTCACAAGAGGTAAATATTCTATCACTGATCATGACCATTCGTAAGGATCTCTAAAGGAGAAAATTTTAATTTCCGCTGCGTTTTGGACCGCAATTCTCCTTCATGGGTGCCATAGGGCGCTGATACAAGGCAATGTAGCACTCCCTCTGAGCATTGTCTCTATAGGCAACATGCATGTCATCAAAACCCTGCATCCTGTAAAAGTTAGGAAAGTGATCTTGAAAATGCAAACCATTCAAATCTTAGTCTCAATGCAAAATAAGATAAAATAAAATAAAATAAAAATAAATGTAAATAAATGCGAAAAAAAGTAAAATGAAAAGAAAAACCATGGGTTGCCTCCCACGCAGCGCTTGTTTAACGTCATTAGCTTGACGATCAGAATTTATACACCTGTAGTAGTAGGAATTGGTGGATCAATCAGGGTGTGGCTTGAGTAGTATGTTGGAATGGCTCCTCCTTCGTAGAGCTTCAGTCTTTGTCCATTTACAATGAATGGAATACAGGTTTGGTTCTTGATTTCTACGGCTCCTGATCTTAGAATCTTGGATACTTCGAAAGGACCAGTCCATCTTGAACGTAGCTTTCCAGGGAAGAGTTGTAACCTAGTGTTGAAAAGGAGAACAGAATCGCCTACATTGAAGTTTTTCTTTACTATTCTTTTGTCGTGATAGGCTTTTGTCCTCTCTTTATATATTTTTGCATTCTCGTAGGCAAATTGCCTAAGTTCTTCTAATTTATGAATGTCTAGGGTACGCTTTTCTCCAGCGGCTAGGTAGTCTAAATTCAAAGTTTTAATGGCCCAATAGGCTTTATGCTCTAACTCAAAAGGTAAGTGACAGGATTTTCCATAAACTAGTTGATAAGGAGTAGTTCCTATAGGGGTTTAGAAAGCGGTTCTATAGGCCCATAGTGCTTCTTGAAGCTTCTGAGACCAGTCTCTCCTAGAAATAGAAACAGTTTTCTCTAGGATTTGTTTTATCTCCCTATTAGATACTTCTACCTTGCCACTAGTTTGTGGGTGGTACGGTGTTGCTACTCTATGCCTAACTCCATATTTTCTTAAAAGTTTGTCAAATATTCTCGATATAAAGTGTGATCCTCCATCGCTTATGACTAAACGTGGTGTTGCAAATCTAGGGAATATATAGTTTTTAAATAGTTTGATTACTACCCTAGTGTCGTTTGAGGGTGCAGCTATAGCTTCAATCCACTTAGATACATAGTCTACAGCTACTAAGATATACTTGTTTCCTAAGGATGGTGGAAAGGGTCCCATGAAATCTATACCCCATACGTCAAAGAGTTCTACTTCCTGAATGTTTCTTAAGGGCATTTCATCACGTCTTGAAATGTTTCCAGTGAGTTGGCATCTATCACATTTGACAATGTAAGCATAGACATCACGCCAAATGGTAGGCCAAAATAGGGCAGCTTGAAGAATCTTGGCGTATGTCTTAGAGGTGCTCGAATGTCCACCATAAGGTGCAGAATGACAATGCTCGATAATAATATTTACCTCTTCTTCTGGAACGCAACGGCGAAAAATGCCATCTTTACCCCTTTTGAAAAGGAGCGGTTCGTCCCAATAGAAGTTTCTCACATCGTGGAAGAATTTCTTCTTGCGGTGGTAGTCAAGATTAGGGGGTACTATATCAGCAGCTAGGTAATTAACGAAGTCTGCATACCAGGGTACGTTACTTATTGCTAAGGAATTTTGGGGGTGCTCAAAAGGATCTAGGTTATTATCTTCAATGGTTTCTACTTTAGCTATCAGTCTATCATAGGCGAAATCATCATTTATGGGTACTAGTTCAGGTTTTAGATGTTCTAGCCTAGAAAGGTGATCGGCTACTATATTTTCAGTGCCTTTTTTATCTCTTATATCTAAATCAAACTCTTATAGTAATAGAGTCCATCGGAGTAACCTGGGCTTGGCATCTTTTTTACTTAATAGGTAACGAATGGGTGTAAACAATAATTTTTGCTCCTACTAGATAAGATCTAAATTTGTCTATAGCGAAAACTACAGCGAGTAATTCTTTTTCGGTTGTTGAGTAGTTAAGTTGGGCAGCATCTAGGGTTCTACTGGCATAATAAATGGCATGCAATTTTTTATCTTTCCTTTGTCCTAGAACGGCTCCAACTGGATAATCACTAGCATCGCACATTATCTCAAAAGGTTCCGACCAATCGGGCGGTTTCATAACGGGTGCAGATACTAATGCTTGCTTTAAAAGATTAAATGCGTCATTACATTTTTCATCAAAAATGAATTCAGCATCTTTCATTAAAAGTCCGGTTAAAGGTTTGATTATTTTGGAGAAGTCCTTAATAAAACGCCGGTAGAATCCAGCGTGTCTAAGAAAGCTTCGGATTTCTCTGATTGTTTTTTGTGGTTTTAGGTTTTCTATAACTTCTATTTTAGCTTTATCTACCTCTATACCTTTTTCGGAAACTATATGTCCTAAAACTATTCCTTCGGTTACCATGAAATGACATTTTTCCCAATTTAGCACGAGGTTCACCTCCACGCATCTCTCCATGCACCTCCATATAGGAGAAGTTCGGGTGATTCCTCCATCCAGGGTTATAGGTATTCGAATATGGGTTCCCTTGGGTGTAGTTCACTTGCTCAGAGTGGGTTTCGTTTAATAGACTGCATTCAGTGGATTGGTGTCCTTGGGTTCCACATATCTCACAATCCGACGAAACTGCGGCTACAGTATTCGGGTTTATGTACATATGCTCGATTTTTAAGGCTAATGCGTCCATTTTAGCTTGCATCATGCCTATAGAGCTTAGTTCATGCACTCCTCCTTGGGCTTCCTTCTTCTCAACTGTCGCTCGTTTGACTCCCCATGATTGATGGTTTTGAGCCATATCTTCAATGAGGGCACTAGCTTCAGGATAAGGTTTGTTTATCAGAGCACCGCCTGCGGCAGCATCGATGGTCATCTTTGTGTTGTAATGAAGTCCATTATAGAAGGTTTGAATGATTAACCAGTTTTCTAAGCCATGATGTGGGCATGCTCGTAACAACTCTTTATATCTCTCCCAAGCTTCGAACAACGATTCTCCTTGGTTTTGGGTAAATCTAGTTATATGGTTTCGAAGAATGACGGTCTTACTCGGGGGAAAATATCTAGCAAGAAAAACTCTTCTAAGGTTATCCCAAGTCGTAATGGAATTGGGTGGAAGGGAATCTAACCATGATAGGGCTTTATCTCTGAGGGAAAAAGGAAATAATCTTAAACGTACTGCCTCAGGAGAAGCTTCATTGGTTTTAAAAGTATCTGTTAATTGAAGAAATATTTTTAAATGTTGGTTAGGGTTCTCGGTAGCGAGACCCGCGAATTGTCTCTGTTGCACTAGTTGCAACAGGGATGGTTTAAGTTCAAAGTTATTGGCTGGGATAGTTGGGTTTACTATACTAGAACTAGGTTCTTCATTAGATGGTTGAGCGAAGTCCTTAAGAGGTCTTTGGTTTTGATCTTAGGCCATAGCTCTCTTAATTCTATGAAAGAATAAACGTGCGTGAGCGTAACGTTCAGGTTCCGCCAGAGGGTATACTACACTTAAACTTCCGGTGCTACGAGTTCTTCGCATCGACCGGCGGGAAATAACCTAAGTCTAAACGATATAACAACAGGAAAATGAAATTTGACGAAATTGGTCCCCGGCAACGGCGCCAAAAACTTGATGCGTGCTTTTCGCAAGTATACGAACGCGTCAGAGTAATATAAAAGATTATCGAATCCACAGAGACCAAGTGTCAATCTATCGTTATCTGCTGTTATGGTGTTTATCAAAGGCAATCGAAATAAGTGTTTTTGTAATGTGGAATGAAAAGTAAAGTGTTGAAATAGATTTATAATTGATAAAGACATGGTCGAATATAATTCACGTCATCAATGGATAATCCAAGTACTTGCTAATAGAGCTACTTATGGGCAATGTTTCCTACTTTGAAAAGAACTAATTTAACAGGAAATGTCGCTTTCGCGTATTCAGAACCGAGTTGTACTCCCTAATCAAACCCTCTTATTGTCACTTATAAAAAGGCGCGCATTGCGTTAGAGTAGTAAACCTATTTTTAAGAAATATAGTATCTTGACTAAGTTGAAAAGTATTATAACCTGGATTTCTTAACCAAAAGAGGTTCTTACGAACCAGACTCTAAACTTATAAACACGTCCGAAAATAGTTTTAAAATCTCTTTTCTTCTTAATGTTAAAATCTCCTAATGAACTAAACAAAGCGCTTTCGCTGTTTTTGAAATAGTTAAAAACAATTAAGTTTAAAAAGACGTTGGACGGCTTTCGATCTTACCCAACGGAATTGAAGTGCGGGAAAACTTAAGTTGAAAGTTAAAATAGCCCTTAAGTGTTTCTATGAACAATTGTACGGATTATCGGTTTAATTACGATCCTTACATTCTAACCTTATAAATTTAGTTAGACATGGTAAAGTAAAAGTGCATTAAAATAAATAAAAGTAGTGCGAGTGCGGAAAGTAAATAATTTAAAGCGAGTGCGAGGAAATAAATAAAAGTAAAGCGAGTGCGAGGAAATAAATAAAAGTAAAGCGAGTGCGGGAAATAAAAAAATTAAAGCCGAGTGCGGGAAATAAATAAAGTAAAGGCGAGTGCGGGAAATAAATAAAAGTAAAGCGAGTGCGGGAAATAAATAAAGTAAAGGCGAGTGCGGGAAATAAATAAAGTAAAGGCGAGTAACAAAAACCTGCTCCAATCGGAGGGCTGAGTAAATTGCAATGCGGAAAAGAAAATGGCGGCAGGATTAACTTCCTTCCAAAGTGCTCCAAACTCGATTACAAACTCTATCACAGACTTGATTACACGATTGTGGTAACACTCTAGTGCGAAGCGATTACCACTTTAAAATACTGAATATATGACTAAGTGAAACAAAGTTGCTTCTGAGTTTTCCTCTGCTCTAAGTTTGATGATTGTAAAAGTGAATTCGCGTTTCTATTTATAGGCAAGTAAAAAGATGGAAATGACTTGGATGTCCTTCACTTGAAAATAGGAGGGAACCGTTTTTCCTCTTGTGGCGCCCGCCACAAGGCCATGGCGCCCGCCACAAGCACAATATGGGGCGCCTTAGTGGAAGTAGTGGGAAAACGTGGGAGTTGATGGAAGTTGAATTTGACACGTCATGGCTTGGTCTGTGGCGCCCGCCATTGGGTAGGCCATAAGCACAAAATGCTGAATTTTAGGGTTTTTAGCCCTTTTTCGCTCCTTTTCTCGATCGGGGCTCCGATTAAAGTAAAAACCTGAAAACAAAGAAAAACATAACAATAACACAACAAAATGATAATAAAACAGCTAGAATGCATGTGAAATCGGAGTCGAAAATACGTAAATTTTAGTGTGATCAATATCGTACATCTGTCCGCACTTCAACAGGGGCAACCCATTTCTCTCTTGGTTACGGCATGGAGGTTGTGTGTCGCAACCTAAAAAATAGAAATGCGAAAAAACAACCGGCGAAAAAGAATGACAGAAGAGTCGCCACCATGCGTTATTTATCCCAAAGGAGGGAAAGGAAACGCTTGAAGTAAACTTGGAAAAAGGAAAGGAAAAGACAAGGTCTCGCAACCAAATCTTGGGTTCGGGAGTCGATTATGCGAAGGGAAGGTATTAGCACCCCTACGCATCCGTAGTACTCTACGGGATCCACTCTTGTTGTTCTTGTCTAAAGGGTGTGGGTTTATCTAATGTACTATTTACTAAAAGAGGGGTCAAAAGAAAATGACTCGCACGGATGTCGCATCTATTGCATATGTATCTCATTTGAATATGAGAATCAGAGTCTTCGTAGCTCGGCTGACCTATGGGCTAAGGGGAAGTGTGCTCGGTAAGACATCGTGTCTTATGCCTACGTATCTCATCTGGAATGAGAATCAGAGCAAGCCGTAGTTCGGCTAACTACAGGGTAAGGGTTTTGGGCGAACGACGTTACTACGCAATCTACCGGATGCTCGACCTTTGGAGACTTACTCGCCTGTAGTAGAAGGAGTAAACGTGTTCTTAGGAGAAGAAAAAATCAATGAGTTGTTGGTGTTTTAGGAATTCTCATGCAAAAAGGAAGTCCTAGACGAAGGAACAGTGCTACTTTAATTGACATGCAAACGAGAGACTATACGAAGCCTAGCAATCCTATGGGGAGACGACCACACCACACAAAACATGTATCATAAAGTAAACATGCCAACAAGGGGCTCAAACACACACAAAACATTGCCTCCTATTGAGGTCTTCCAGCTAAGAAAGCAGTAAAATGCGGGAAAGGGGTAAAAGTACCACACGGATAAAGATCCGAAGCAACAGCAACTAAAGAAATCAGAAACCCAGAGATCTCCCAAGCTAGCACCATCAAAGAAAGTGAATCAGTACAGGTAATCGGAATAAACCTCCAGGTGGTATCCCACAAATAAAGTGGAATACCAAGCCATCTCTGCAAGAGTCAGGTGAGCCCTCACAAAAACTCAACAAACAGGTTAGGAAGCAATGCATGGATGCAATAGAAAAACATGTCACAACAAAAAACAAAACATATTAGAGCAAACAGAAAAACAACTATTGTCGCGATCGCTACTGCATCGCCTAGCGAAAGCTTAGCGAAGCTTCGCTGCAGGCTCGCCTAGCGAAAGCTTAGCGAAGCTTCGCTGCAGGCTCGCCTAGCGAAGGTACTAGCGAACGCCTGTGGGTTTTGGGTTCTTCATTGATAACAGTCTGATCTCGGCAACCCCAAACCCTATGGTACACATTTCAGAAATTAAACGATTAACATTCAAGGCATTGATTTACATATTCATATACATTTAAACCCGTGGGAAAAACCTCACGATAATACCTCACACATTCAGAGTATCCAAATTAAGCATAGAGTAACGGGAATAAGGCAAACCTGATTGGAGAGGTTGAATGAAATTGGATTGCACCGGGGTTTGCAGAACAATCTCAGGGTTTGTATGAGGTAGAACTGGTTCTTTGCCGATGAGTTCCCTTTAGTGTCCGGAGGTTGCTCTGAACTCTGTTAGCCTCCTCTCTGGCTTTGTTAGGTTAGGTTTCAGATCAGGTTAGCTCAGGTCTTTTCAGGTCCGATCTTTTTGGGAGATGGGAGTCTAGTATATATAGCCTAATTTTCGTGGCTTTGTGGGCTCAAATGAGGGCAACTCAAGCCCAAGATTTTCTGTTATTTTTCTCAAACGCGTGAGCTTCGCCTAGAGAAGGATCTGCTCGCTTAGCGAGCATGATAGTTCAGTTCGCTTAGCGAACCATGTTGCTCGCCTAGCGAGCATGACAGCTCAGGCTCTGCTTTTCCAAACTTGGTAACCTGTGTCCTGGACCTTTGTTCCTTTAAGATTAATGCTTTGAATGATGAATAGACCTCATTTGAACATGTTGGAAGTAACCCAAGTCATTCCCTTGTGTTGACTGATCACCCAGATAGGACCCACAAAGTGTCTTAGATGATATTCAGGCTTCTTGGAGCTAATTCTGATTGACATGATGAAATGCAATATGAAAATGAAAAATGACCTAAAAATGAATGCATGAATGAGGAGGGCAAATTTTGAGGTGCTACAGCTGCCCCTATTCAATCAACTGTGAACCTGAACGGGTGAAAGCAGCGGCTATCAGACTTTCAAGGTAAGTAGGGATTGAATACCAAAAGAACCGGAGAATTTTCACTATGTAGGTGACGAATTAAGGAAAGCGGGGCCATTTACCGATGGCGGCTTCAAAACAAAACTGATATTTACCGATATCAAAGAAAGCGAGGCCATTTACCGATGGCAGCTTCGCTGGGGAGAAAAAGATGTTTACAAGTGAAACGAGACCAAACATTTATCGATGACTGGGGAGAAACTCGATGTTTATCGACATCGAACAAGATATTTATAAGTGAAACAAGACCAGACATTTACCGATGACTGGGGAAAAACTCAATGTTTACCGACATCGAACAAGATATTTATAAGTGAAACAAGACCAGATATTTACCGATGACTGGGGAGGAACTCGATGTTTACCGACATCGAACAAGATATTTATAAGTGAAACAAGACCATACATTTACCGATGACTGGGATGGAACTCGATGTTTACCGACATCGAACGATGATGTTTACCGACACCAACGAAAGAATACACTTATGAAACGAAAACCATTTACCGATGGCGAAAATGAAATAATCGATATTTACGGACAGCGAAGACGCTGGGGAATCTTGAACGACAAAACCATTTACCGATGGTTAACAAGCGGCTGATGTTTACCGACATCGAACAATGATGTTTACCGACACCAAAAAGGAAATGACAGGCACGGGTGTTGACAGAATGATTTTTTTTTGACATCATGAGAGACATGCCATTTACTGATGGCCCACGATTGGAATCCGACGTTTACCGACATCGAACAATGATGTTCGCCGACATCAAAGAAAAGCACAGACACTTGCGGGGATCAAACCGACACTTACCGGTATCGCCAGGATGATACTTACATATGTCGAAATAAGGCAGACACTTACTGGTGACTAAATCGGAAGAGAATCAAGCTTTCCTTTCACGGACTGGTGAGAAAATAAATCTCACTGGGATTATCGATTCTGAACGTTGCCAAGGGCAACTGCTGCAAATGTGCTATACTGATGTTGGAAAATGATTCGTCTCTGCTGGGGATAAGATCCAATCTGGTTTAATGCATGTATGCATATGTTTGAGTTTTTTATGGCGTAATGTTCCATACTGAATGGAAATGCTACGCGATTTGAGAGGATGCAATGCAATATGATTCTACATGCAGGGATGCGAAATGCTAGGTTAGAAATAACGCCAAGCCGAGGCAAGGAACTCTGCTGGGGAGAATGATTACGCTCTTCTTGACCCAGACAATGTTGTTGGAGATACACAACACAATGAACTCTGTGGGGAAATGACTGGCCATACGGTGTTCAGGCAGTAACACAATACCGAGACTCTGACTGGGGAGAGAATGGCACAGGAAGCTTGCTGTTGAGGAAAGCGACAGTGGTTCTGGCAACCAAAATCTGCGAGAGAGACGACTCAGCAGGGGAAGCAAACACCGATACGGTACTGAGATTCTGCTTCAAGGAAAGAGACCATGGATCTGGCGTCGAGATCATCTATCTGACATCCAACTCTAAGGAGCAGCCGCTTCTGCTGGGAAGATACAGTCTTGCACTGTCAACTCCGCTGGGGATATATAACAATTCTGCTGAGGATACTTACTGATCTGACATTCTCGGAATGGTAGAGAAACCAACTCAACTGGGGAGTCACTTGTTGGGAAAACACCAACCTCTCGACCATGCTGGGGGCACAAATTCTGAACTCGACTTAGACGACCCAACTTCTTACACGACTGGAAAGTGTTGAAACAACAGGGTCTTCCTTCGAACAAACTTTGGCTCATCTGCTTTAGCCATCATTCAATGATAGTAACCTGCGGAACGGCAAGACATACATGCCCCAGGGGATCGTATGGACAAAATATACTCAAGTGTACTCAGCATTCAAAATGATTTTCAGATGTTTTATCTTTCCGCACGTCGTTGTCTAGCCTTCATGTTTTTAGATGCAATGTTTATCAAAAATTCGGACGTTTTTGCAAACAAAACGGTAAAAATAAAAAACAAGATAGTAATTTGACTGAATAACGACTTTTATTGATTGAAAATGGCCTATAAAGGCAAATACATCAGGAAGTAATTCCTAGGAAGAGGTAATTGCGCCAAAAGAGAAAATAAACTATTCTATTGGCAATGTGAACACGGCATTCCACTATTTTCCAATTCTGTTATGACTCATAGATCTTCAATTTCCCCCAAATTCTTTGCTTTCTGAGAAAGAATGATTGGACTGATCATATCCTTCAAAAGTTTCCAGTCGTTGACACGAGATGAGATTCAGAACTACTCAGAGCGCAGTCATTCGCTTAATCCCTAACTTTTGCCTGGATCGCCCTTTTCGGGTTTTCAATCCACCGGGATACCCATTTTTGCCTAAGCCGACTTTGCAAGTTTTCGACTTACCGGGTGTACATGTTTTTTCTTTATCCCTAACTTTTTCCCGAACCTTTTTCTTTTCTTTTTCTCTTGGTTCGCCGGGATGCCCTCTTTTGCCTGGACTTTCTTTTTTTGTCCAGCGGGTCAGTTTATGCGAAGTATTTTTTGACTACATCTGAATTCACAGGAGACGGAAAATCTTCACCATCCATAGTTGTAAGCATCAAGGCTCCACCAGAAAATACCTTTTAACAACATATGGACCTTCATAATTCGGAGTCCACTTGCCCCTGTTATCTGTACCGAGAGGAAGGATCCTCTTCATAACTAAGTCACCTATCTGATAGCTTCGAGGATGCACTTTCTGATCAAAGGCCTTCTTCACCCTTCTCTGATATAGTTGTCCATGACACACAGTTGCTAATCGCTTTTCCTCAATTAAATTTAACTCATCAAACCTGGCTTGAACCCACTCAGCCTCGTCAAGTTTTACATCCATCATCACCCTTAAAGAAGGGATTTCAACTTCTACTGGCAAGACTGCCTCCATGCCATACACAAGTGAAAACGGAGTTGCCCCGGTTGACGTACGCACTGAAGTACGATACCCATGCAAAGCGAAAGGCAACATCTCATGCCAATCCTTGTACGTCACAACCATCTTTTGCACAATCTTCTTAATGTTTTTGTTTACCGCCTCTACAGCACCATTCATCTTTGGTCTGTAAGGAGAAGAATTATGGTGTTCGATCTTAAAGTCTTTGCAAAGCTCTATTATCATCTTGTTATTGAGATTCGAACCACGATAGATAATTTCTTTCTTAATGAATCGAGCAACCACTTGTCTGACTAGGATGAAGCGATGCCCATTAAAGCAATAGGTTCAATCTTTCCAATCATATCGATGCCCCACATCGCGAATGGCCAAGGAGAATTCCTAATATTCAGAGGGTTTGAAGGTACATGCACTGTATCTGCATAGATCTGACATTTGTGGCACTTTCGGGCGTATTTGAAACAATCAGATTCCATGGTTATCTAGTAATAACCGGCTCTTAACAACTTCTTGGCCATTGCATGACCACTAGCATGGGTACCGAAAGATCCCTCGTGTACTTCCTGCATTAACATGTCTGCTCCATGTCAAAGTTCCTCTTGTACAACACATCATCCTTGTTCAAGCAAAACCTTCTAGCTAGCCTTCTCAGTGTCTTCTTGTCATTCTTTGACGCTCCTCTTCTAAAGCCTCCCCTATCTTGATCTCTTTCTTTACGTCCTCAGTACCAAGGTTAATGACTTCCAACTTTTCCTGATGAGGTTGAATGACCCTTTCCTCCTGTTTCAATAGTCTGGCCAATTCTTTGGGGAGTTCACAATCTTCTTCACTCTCCTCTTCGGCTTGGTAAATGGGATTATCGAAATCATGCTGAGCCATAACAGAACTGTTTTTAATGGAATCCGCAGGATCAATTCTGCACGAACGATGATTCATGCTTTTTTTTTTAGAAAAGAGTTCAAGAAAGTCACAGAAAACAAAAAAACATTGCCATTTTTATTGTTTTGAAAATGAGAGTAATAAGAATAGAAAGACAGGGAACCCAAATTTGATTGCAAAACGTCCTTTATTGATGATAATCATTGAAAATTTAAAACATGATGTGGCCCTACAATGAACCACTACGCCTTGGGCAGAGCGTAGGGCTTTCATGCAAAATGAAAAACAAAAGAAAATTACTCTGTCTGAAGAGTAACTTGGACTATTTCTTCAGCAGTCCAGTTGTTGATCTTCTCCCCCGGAGCACACAGGCGCACCATATCACAATGACTGTCACTATCTTCATTGTCTGTTGCAAAGACATCCCCGTGATTCATCAATCCAGCACTAGTGAAAGTACACGGCCCTCTTTGATCCTGGACACCCTGCTCTGATGATTGAAAAGGCTGATAACCAATGCCAAACATGTCTTCTTTTACGGGCACATCAATCATCTTGCCCCAGCCTTCCGCATCACCTGAATGAATGACCTCCAGAGCTTGTTTATAGGACACAATCGAGGTACTTGGTTTCTTCTGTTCAACAAAAGCCACCTTCTCAATACTGACAGTTTCAAAACCTTGACATAGAGTTTCATGAATTTCGCCATCCATCTCCACATATTTGAAGGCGGATAAATGGCTCACAAAGATGTCCTCTTCGCCACACACGGTCACAACTTGACCATCCCACACATATTTTAGCTTTTGGTGGAGAGTCGAAGAAACTGCTCCAGCTCCATGTATCGAGGGACGCCCCAACAGACAACTATATGCTGGTTGAATATCCATGACATAGAAGACAATATTAAACACTTCTGGGCCGATCTTCACAGGCAGCGTGACTTCACCACAAACTGATCGCTTGGATCCATCAAAAGCACGGACAACAAGATCACTTGGTGTGAGAACAACCCCTTCGGCATCAAGCTTACTCAGAGCCTTTTTGGGCAGCACATTCAAAGAAGAACTGGTATCAACCAAAACATGCGACAAAATGGCGCCTTTGCATTCCATCGTGATATGCAGAGCTCTATTATGATTGCGACCCTCAGGTGTCAAGTCTAGATCCGTGAATCCCAAACCATGTCTCGTGTTAACATTTGCAATAACACCTTCAAGCTGGTTAACAGAAATCTCTTGAGGCACATAAGCCATATTCAACGTTTTCAACAGGGCGTTACGGTGTGCCTCGGAACACATCAACGGAGAGAGAATAGGGATTTTTGACGGTGTCTGGTTCAACTGATCCACGATCTTGTAATCACTTCTCTTGATAATTCTCATGAATTCCTCTACGTCCTTCTCAAAAGAACCCTCGGGCACTTCCTTTCGCACTGGTTCTTCTTCAACTACAACTTGTTTTCCCTTTGTTCTAGCAAGAGCCTCAACATTGTTATCCTTCGGAACCTGTGGTGCAAACAAACGACCACTTCTCGTAAATCCTCCGGGTCCTCCCACATTACCCACAGCCGAACCAACTGTTACTGGAGTCTTATTTGACGAACCAATTGCCACTGGAGAAGAAGCATTGTCATAGTGCCACGGAATTGCTCTAATATTCTCATAGGGTCTTCCACTAGGAGCAGCGATGGTGCTAGGAGTACTGATAGTTACTGGAGCATTAATAGTCGCGGGAATACCAACAGTCACCGGAGTAGATATGGTCACGGGCGCAACTACGGTCACAGGAGTACCAATAGTCACAGGCGCACTTGGAGCACGTACAGAACCTTCTGACGGCATAAAGTAAATGGTAACGGTCGATACCTCTTCACAGTCTTTCGTTATTCGATCAAACTGTAAACAACCTTCATTCATCAATCCCTGGATACCTTCTTTCAATTTCACACAGCCATCTTCATGATTACCACAATCTGAACAATCCTCGTCACATCCCGGGAATACTCCCCCTCTAAGCAGGTGTTCCTTCACTACAAGCAACGAAGTCTGAACATCATCAATATTGACTACCAAGTTCAAATTTTCCCCATCTTCCACATTAGTTACTCTGGGCCCTCCATGCTGAGGTATAGGATTATTCACCACATTCGGAGTAGGATCAAAGTTAATCATCTTGGCGTCAATCAAATCCTGAACTTTATGGTGAATAGCCCGACAATTCTCGATGTGGTGCCCTGGCGCACCAGAATGAAAATTACAACGGACATTAGCATCATAACCAGCGGGAATCCTTGTTAATGGAGCCATAGTGCGAAGTTCAACAAACTTTAACCTGAGCAGTTCAGGGTGTAATTCAGCATAAGTCATTGGCAATGAATCAAAATGACGATCTGGCATTCTTTGTCTTGGTTGGAATGGGCGTTGTTGTTGTTGTTGTGACTGTCCTCTTTGTTGTTGTTGAGGCTGGGGCTCTGGAATAGTCACAGCAGCAACTTGACGGTATTGTTGTCCTCTATTTCCATTTCTCTGATTATATATAGCATTTGTCTCACCATCTCTCCTTCTGGGTGCCCCTGAAAATGGTTTTTTAACACTTGAAGAACTTGAAGAACCAGGGTCTTGGATTTTTCCTACTTTGATAAAACTTTCAATTCTTTCTCCGCAAATCACAACATCCGAAAAACTACCAAACAGGCAACTTCCCATCCGAAAAAATTATTTCGTATTGTGTTAACCGGTTAACCATATGCGTTAACCGGTTAACACTGTTCCAAAAAGTGTTTTAGAAAGCACAACTCTTGTGCAGTCATAACCCCAACCGCATTACTCTCTGACAACACAACCCTTGTGCCGTCACTAACCTTGATGCACACATTTCAGACCGTCAAACATATCTCGATTGTTGATTCAGTATGATTGATCAACACGTCATTGCTTCACCATACTAATGTCGGATCAAGAAGCAAATGACCATTGATCGCTCAAAGGAAAACAATCATTGAGTGTTTGAATGAACGAAATGAGAACAGTATATCATATATAATGTATTTTGCATCAGGATTACATATATCACATATATGACTTGATCGATCTCAATTTAATCTTTGATTCATTCTGTTTTTAATCATATTAATACAGAACAAAAAACAGTTATCAGATTCATGGTTTCGTAAGTGGCTCTGATACCACTGAAGGAGAATTTCCATCCAAGGCGCAGCGGAATTTAAAAATTTCTCCATTTAGTGATCCTTACGAATGGGCATGATCAGTGATAGAATCGTTACCTCTTGTGGTGATTCAAACCTTTGGTGCAGATCTCTTGTAACGATCAAAACCTTGAATACAAATCCACGGGGCGATCACGAACGTTGAACTATGACAACGTCTCTACTCAGTCCACACGAACGGATTCCTTCAATCGCAGTGCTAGCTGTTATGAATGAAGGCTTTGAGTGAGAGAAAGAGAGATACAAAATTCCAACTCTTCAGTTGTGTTGTATTCCCATACAATGCTTCTGCACAAGAGTTCTATTTATAGAGCCACTTGTGTGGGCTTCAAGCCAAAAAGCCCACTTAAGTGTATTTTGGCTCATATCTCATAAAATGCCAAAATCACTTAAGTATTTGGTACCTTACCATATTTCATATCCTACTTAAGTACACCGTACCTTACGATGTTCCTTAGTTACTCTATCTCTCATCAATCCATACTTTGTGTGTGACACTGTAGGTTTTCGCGACGTTGGCAATTATATTAAATCAGGCATTTAACATAATAAACAATGAGCGGTATCTAGCAACACATCACTGCTACCCAAGACACGGAAATGTCATGTGATCTGACAAAACCTCCTGTGATAATAATTATGTGTATAATTACCCCTTTGCCCTTATGTCTATATTGAACACAAGGTATAGACCGTGTCATCCTTGTCCAGTTCAATATTGGGCCCATAGACATTTATCCTGTTACGCAGGATGGGCAAATTCCATCTAGGACACTCATGTCCCTCAGCATGCTTTCTGGAGTACCCATCAACTATCTTTATGGTTATCCAGTTACGGACAACGTTGGATCAATAATAAAGCACTCGACTCTACATCTAGGATCCATAGTGGTTTCAGATCGAAGAGTGGTATACACTATTATCACCATGAGAATAACTTATGACACTTTGCATAACTTTCTATATAGTATTCTCATAGCGGGTCAATCCGGTATAAATATTACTCTTAATATTCATACCTATGTTTAAGACTTGATAACTCTTTATCCATGATCCATGAGATGTGATCATCAGTCTACAAACATAATAGTCTTAATGATTTAATGTTATCCCACTTCACACTAAAGCTCGACTACGGATACTTTAAGAATAGTGTCCTTATGTTTAATGTGCTCTCATGATTAAGTCACACTTAATACATTAAACGGACTATCTATTCCAGGGACTTTATTAATCAACCATAATAAAGAAAATGCCTTTTATTATTAATAAATAATTCGATACAAGTACCAAAAATATTGGCCTCTAGGGCTTACACCAACAATCTCCCACTAGCATTAGAGCCAATCAGGCATACCCCTTATGCCCATTGATCTAGTATGGCCATCATGCTTCTGCTGCGCAAGAGGCTTTGTCAGCGGGTCAACAATATTGTCAAGTGTAGGTACTTTACATATTTTCACATCTCCTCTATCTATTATCTCTCGAATGAGATGATAACACCTAAGTATGTGTTTGGATCGTTGGTGAGATCCAGGCTCCTTAGCTTGTGCGATAGCACCATTGTTATCACAATAGAGACCAATGGGATCCACAATGCTAGGGACTATGCCAAGTTCACTAATGAACTTTTTGATCCAAACAGCTTCCTTTGCTACACTTGAGGCAGCAATATACTCGGCCTCGGTTGTAGAATCAGCAATTGTATCTTGCTTTGAACTTTTCCAGCTCACAGTGCCACCGTTCAAGCAAAACACATAACCAGATTGCGATCTAAAGTCATCCTTATCTGCCTGGAAGCTAGCATTGGTGTAACGAATTATAGCCAACTCTTCCTGACCTTCATATATCAAGAATGAGTCCTTAGTCCTTCTCAAGTACTTAAGGATATTCTTGACAACTACCCAATGGGCATCACCAGGATCAGATTGGTACCTACACGTTGCACTTAAAGCATACGAGACATCTGGTCGAGTACATAACATGGCATACATGATAGATCCTATTGCAGATGCATATGGAATCTTATTCATGCGATCCCTTTCTTCCTTAGTTGAAGGGGATTGTGTTTTTGATAGACACATGCCATGTTGCATAGGTATGAATCCTTTCTTGGAATCATGCATATTAAAGCGTCTCAGTACTTTGTCTATGTATGTACTCTGACTTAGGCCAAGCAGTTTTTGTGATCTATCTCTATAGATTTTGATTCCTAATATATAGGCTGCTTCACCTAGGTCCTTCATAGAAAAGAATTTCCCCAACCAAGTCTTTACTTGTTGTAGGGTAGGGACATCGTTTCCAATGAGTAATATGTCATCTGCATATAATACCAGGAAAACAATCATGCTCCCACTAACCTTCTTGTAGACACAAGGCTCATCTTCGTTCTTGATGAATCCATATTGTTTTGCCGTTTCATCAAAACGAAGATTCCAGCTTCTGGAAGCTTGTTTCAATCCATAAATTGATCTTTGTAGATTACATATCTTTTGGGCTTCTTCTGGTATGTCAAATCCTTCAGGCTGTGTCATGTACACATCCTCAAGAAGATTTCCATTAAGGAAAGCAGTTTTGACATCCATCTGCCATATTTCATAATCATGATATGCAGCGATAGCAAGTAAAATCCGAACAGATTTAAGCATTGCAACTGGTGAAAAGGTTTCATCATAGTTAACACCATGAATTTGTTTATATCCTTTTGCAACCAGTCTTGCCTTATAGGTATGTACCTTACCATCCATGTCAGTCTTCTTTTTGAAGACCCACTTGCTACCTATAGGATTAACTCCTACAGGAGGCTCTACCAAGGTCCAAACTTGGTTTGTGTACATGGAATCCATTTCAGATTTCATGGCTTCTAGCCACTTCTCAGACTCGGGACCAGTTATGGCCTCTCGGTAGGTCACAGGCTCATCTTGATCCATGAGTAATACATCACCTTGATCTGTTATGAGATATCCATATCTCTCAGGTAGGTGACATATCCTGCTTGACCTACGCTGGTCTTGTTCTACTTGAGCAGGTTGCTCTTCCACAACCACTTGTGTTTCCTGCTCTAATTCCTCCATAGGTGTATCGATGCTTTGTGATTCTTGAATTTCTTCAAGCTCTACTTTCCTCCCACTGGTTCCTTTGGAAATAAAATCCTTTTCTAGGAAAACTCCAGTTCGAGCAACAAACACTTTTCCCTCAGAAGGATTGTAGAAGTAATACCCTCTTGTTTCTTTAGGATACCCCACAAATAAGCATCTGTCAGATTTGGGCTCAAGCTTAGTTGAAATTTGTCGTTTCACATAAACTTCGCAACTTTAAATCTTCATGTAATACATATGTGGTTTCTCACCACTCCATATCTCATATGGTGTATTCTCAACCTTTTTGGATGGAACACGGTTAAGTGTGTAAGCTGTTGTCAACAACGCATGTCCCCAAAAGGAGTTTGGAAGATCGACATGACTCATCATGGATCAGACCATGTCTAACAGGATTCGATTTCTTCTCTCATATACACCATTCCATTGGGGTGTTCCAGGAGGAGTGAGTTGGGATAGGATCCCACACTCTTTCAGATGGTCATCAAACTCTAGGCTTAAATACTCACCACCTCGATCTGATCGAAGAGTTTTAATATTCTTACCTAGTTGGTTTTGTACTTCATTCATGAATTCTTTAAACTTTTCAAAGGATTCTAATTTGTGTTTCATTAAATACACATAACCATATTGTAGCACCTCAAATTTTCACCTACCTTCTGTACATTCATTTCATATTAGGTCATTAACATAGCATAGGCCACTGCATAACATTGCATTGTCCATTTGCCCAAGTACAAGTTCAACTGACAAATTAGGTCAAACTGGTCAGGAGATCAGTCAATCAAGCAAGCAAGTGCAATTTCCATTTAGACAAGGCCCTAGGGTTGGTCCAACATGTTCACATGACCTAGGGGTCCTTTTGAAGTGTTTTGGTTAAGGATTGGGTGATCAGAAGTCATCAGTTATGGTTCAATTCACCAGAAACCCTAGAAAGTCAACTATGGTCAACTGTGCCTGATTTTATGGATTTCAAGGTGGGAGATGGTTTGAAAGGGTTCATTCATGTCCATACAAGTCTCATTTGTCATTTCAGAGATCAAGATTGGAGAAAATAAAGTCACACAAAAAGCTTCCTAAAATGGCAGGTGACTTGTAATTGGAAATTGCCAAAAATAGAAAGTTTTTCTCCTCAAATTTACATCATCATAAAAGCTTCAAATGAAATTTTGTCCAACATGAAAGTTGAAGATCTTGCTCTCACCTTTCCAAAAAGTCCAAGAACACTCATGTCTCATTCATGGTTGGCAAGTTATGATCAAATCATTCTCAAGTTTTTTTTGAACTTCAAAGTGGCATATCTTCCAAACCATTTGGCCAAATTGGGTGGGGTTTTTTGCTACAAGTCATATTTGATGTGCTCTATCCAAATCTTTCATCACAATTCACCAAAAATCTTTCATTCTAAATGGCCTTTTTCCAAGTGCATGAATTAAAAAAGGGGTGAGTTGAAAAATGGACTTTCAAATAAAACATTTCCAACACCTTATACCATTTACAATTGTTCAGAAATCATATTTTGGATTTGCTTGAGCCCAATTTCGTGCATATACATACACCCCATGCAATTTGTTTGGTTTTTTTAGCAAATTGGCAAAACACTTCCATTAAGCAAAAATCCACTTACCACTTCATTAAACACACTTAAGCAATGTTAATTAAGGTATATATTGATCATTTCTGACTGAGAAACCCTAGCCACTTTTCACAAAAACAGATCAAAAACTCATTTTCTCTGAAGAACACAAAACTCTTCATCTGAACTTTTTTCTGAAAATCTCCAAAGGGCCCGAGTTCTTGAGCATTATACCACCATCTGCCAACATTGTTGAAGCTTTTGCAAGCACTAAAACACAACTGTAAAGCCATTCCAAGTATTGTTCTATTGAAGCATCTCACATGGCAGTTCCAATTTTGAGCTGAATCGTGCCAGTTGGGCTTCAAGTCTTGCTTCTATTCACCAATACCAACCTCCATACGCATCTGTTTCAGCTTGTTGTGGCCAAAGGACCCACGAATTCACACTGCCCTTCAAACAAGGTAAGATTTCGAACCACACTTTTGTCCAAATCATGTAGTGCATCTTGTAGATCTTTTTACCATGAATGTACTGAGCTTTAAATCGTGGCAAATGGTTGAATATTGAGGGAGATACATTGAACTTAAGTTGTGTTGTCAAATATGTTTGTGCATGGTTCTTTCTTGATGGCTCGATTTAGTGGAAACTAAGGTTGGATTTGTATTGTACGTGATGAGATGAGTTGATTAGTGTATGTGTTTCTAAAATCTGGAAAAATTATTCATAGTGTGGATGAACATGATGCTACCCTAATGTTAAACCCAGAATCGTGTTTTTGGAAATTCCTCCTGCATGTCTCCTGTTTCATTGCCCATGTGACCAACCAGTCTGCGCCACATATTCTAATTGGAACGCAGCGTTCCACTTAATGAACGCTCTAATTACGAAATTGCCACTGCCGTTTATATTGTTTAATTAATTCATTTTCTTTCTCAATTTTTATTTCATTTTGCATGGCCATCTTCAAAAATTCATAAGTTGCTCATTTTTAATCCAATTTTGATGGGATTTTTTGTGAAATGCTTCTTTTGATCTCTAGTTTTTTATGATGATTTTTCCAGATTTTTTGCACGTGTGGATTTTAAAATGTGCTAGGGTTTGTTCATGTTGTCCATTTTGTGTATGTCTTGCCAAATTGCTTGTGAAATGGTGATACATGATCCAATGCTTCCCAAATTTTTTGTCCTTAAACTAGACATGTTCATGGTGATTTTGGTGTAGAGTTTGTAATTTTATCGTTGCTGGTTGGTGAGTTATGATTTTTTGAATAGGGGTGTGACAATTTGTGTCATACCATGCATGCCCAACTTCATGATTTTAATTACCATGCTTAATGAACTCAAAATGGTCTAGATTTTTGCATGAAGGCACTTGTGCATGTTTAGAATGTGTGTGAATTTTTCTGGAATTTTTGAATGCATTTCCTATTTGATTGATAATTTCTCCCCTGTTTGACCAAATTGTTGACTTTTGTGACACATGATGCCATATGATTTGTGAAATTCTCATACATTATTGGATGGACTTGAAATTTGACATGTGAATTGTAGACATCTTAAAGTTTACCATGGTTTTAGTCCCATTCATTTATCATATGTTGTTTCTGTTTTATGATTAATTGAAGTTGGTGCATGTTTTGATGCTTTGTATGAGTATGCTTGAACTTGCCTTGCCTTTCTGAATTTAATTTCCCTACTTCCTTTGATCCAAATGAGCTGAAATTTGGTATGCCTATCATGTTGTGGATGATGTTTGATCATGATTTATTTGAGGAATTTTTGAAATGTTTATGATTGGATTTGAGTTGAGTCATTCTGTTGACTTCTTTGAGGTTCTATTTGCCATGCTTTGACCTAATCTGTTTGTGAAATGATAATGATGAATGATATGAATGTGATACCACTTGGGTTTGCTTCTTGATTGATTTGTCTTGACTTTGGGAACTTGTCCCTTGCTGTTTTAAACTGTTTATCTCCTTTTGACCCTAGGCTTGTCCTAGTGGTCTTGTTGCTCATGTTTAAGCTTGTTGTTTCAGGTTAAGCAGCAAATACTTCAAAGAGATTAATACAAGTTGAATGAGTTTAATTGTTTATCATGAACTAACTTGTTTGTTTTGTAGGTTGCTTAGCTCACTTGCTTTGACCTTATGCTTTGCACACATATTTGATTGTGTTGTCTGTTGGCTTATGCTGTTTGTTTTAACTTTGTGTCTGGTATACTAACTGTGCTTGACTGCTTTCAGGTACTTTAGTTGCTATTAGTTCCTTGTGAACTTTACTTTGCTTTGCTTGATAAGCAATTTATATTGAGGTATAATTTCCTTACTCCATGTAGTCTGGAAGACCTGGCCTGTTACTTGGCCAGGCACCTGTCTGAAGTCCTCCTTAAGAGGCAATGTTTGTATTTGTTTACTTTTGTCTTGGTATATATCCAAAGACCTCCTAAGTGAAGAGGCATTGGCAGATACCAAGGATGTGCAATCCATCCCCTGCTATTCTGTGTGTCATCTGCTTTGCTCACACCACTGTGTTGATGCATTATAGATACTAACCCAAGATCATTGTACATTGTGTCAGTCATAAGTGTAGAAGGGTTCCAACTTTCTGAACCCACACTTTCATTGTCTTGAAGCTCTCCCTGGCCAGGGATAAGAGTTGTGAAGTCTCATCTTTACTCACCATTTCATCTGCTTCACCCTAACTCTCAATGTTAGGGTTAAGAGCTAACATTACCCTGTTATAGTGGTTTGTTTGTCGAGGTTGATATGACCCCTCGACTAAAACCTAACCTTGATTGAGCCAACTGATTGCATATAGTGTGTGCTATTTGTGCTTGTGTGTTTGTGCTTTTTTAGTTTAGCTTGCTTCCAGTGCAAGTTAGGGTTAGTTTGGCTTGCTCCCTGTGCAAGTCATGTTTAGGTTAGCTTGCTTCCTGTGCAAGTTATATAGCAACCTTAACTTAGGGATGATATGCATGATAACATCTAGGCTCGAGTCGTAGTCTCCCTAGTTGTGTCTCCCTTTGTTATCTGGTTAGGCTAGTCCTTTGTCCCTTCGTAGGGGAACTACGTCGCCCTGATCCTCATACCAGATGAGGTACGTAGGCAGGAGATGAGCTGATCTCTCCGGGCGCTTTTTTTCTTTTTTCAACCTTTGTGTTTTAACCCCCTTGTGTGTGTTTTGGTTCGGATGCTGATGTAAGTCCAGTGATTGGCGTTCGGGCTCCACGTTTGCCTTTGCCTGTGTTTGTTTGTGTGCGTGTTAGCCGAGCTACGAATGCTCTGATTCTCCTTCGTCCAAAGGAGATACGTATGCATAGGATGCGATATCCTAGCGAGCATGTGTCGTTTCCCCAGTCCGAACTACTTAGACTCTGATGTCTATGCTTGATAGACTAAGTAGGCCCAGTCCGAACTACTTAGACTTTCTTGTGTCTCTTTCAGCCAGTGTGTGTGTGTTTGAGCAGTGTTTTTTAGCAACCATTTTCCTTCCTATTGTGCGTGGATCCCGTCGAGTACGACGGATGCGTAGGGGTGCTAATACCTTCCCTTCGCATAACCGACTCCCGATCCCATTCTCTTTGGTCGCGAGACCATGTCTTTCCTAGGTTTACTCTGAGCGTTTCCTTTCCCTCTTTTGGGATAAATAACGCACGGTGGCGGCTCTGTTGTTTTTGTTTCCCGCCGGTTTTTCGCGCGATTCAACAGCTGACGACTCTGCTGGGGAACAGAGAAGTTGACCTGTGCTGGTCCGTCTTCCCTAAGCGAGTCTCTCCTAGCGCTCTCTAGGTTAGGGTTTTGGTTGCTGTTTGCTGTTTTGTTATTGCATTCATTATTTATTGTTTGCATTAATTGTTTGCATTTATGTTTGCACTTATGTTTGCATTCATTCACATTCATTGTTTATCTGGTTGGCTGGTTGTCTGTTTCTCTCTGTTGGGGTGGGAGTCACTTGAGGTAAAAGGTCAAATACCCAGACCATGAGTGAAATCTAGGATGCTTAGGAATAAAGTGATTCATGGGAAGCGGGTGGTATTGCGCCACTTAGCGGAACATTGATATCACGAGCAGTTCAGACCTTGGTGGGATATTGTCGTTACATACTTCAGGTGTGTATATGATGGTATTCTGCGAAAGGTTATTTATGCTGCGTTTCTCTCGACCTTACCCTGGCCTAGACGACACCCGTGAGTGGGGAAGGGTTTGATCATTATTACAGGTACAGTTGGTGACTCGTGGTTCTGTTGGTGACTTTGGATTCAGATGACAGTTCTCAGTGGACTTTGGGTTTCAATTGGATTTGGGGGTTCTGAGTTTAAGCCGAAGCTTCGACCTTGTGTTCAGAGATGCACGGCCAGCCAGTTGTGTCTGCATCATTTGCATCATAGCATGTTTATTTTCAAAAAAAATACGCAATAAAAAAAAGAAGAAAAAAGAAGAAAAAAATAGAAAAAAAACTAATCTCGGCATGCATATCATTTCTCAGGTACATTCTAGGGCTTGTTCACCGATAGAGATGGCAACGGTCCCAGAGCCGAAGCGGAAGACCTGTTCCTACAGCTTTCATCGTGAGCCGTTGACTTCATTGATAGAGTTGAGTAGTCTGATAACCAGTGGTAACCAGAAGGGGTTTATTGACCGGTTTGGGGATATTCTGACGCTGTTGAAGATGGTGGTTGACCCGGTGCCGTTGCAGACCCTTCTTCAATTCTACGACCCGGAGCTTAGATGTTTCACTTTCCAAGATTATCAGTTGGCGCCTACTCTCGAGGAGGATGCTATTCTGTTGAGTGTCCCGATTCAACATCAGGTTCCTTTCTTGGACGTACCGAAGGAAGTTGATTTCGGAGTTGTTGCCAGAGCTCTCCAGTTGAGTGTCAAAGAAGTCTGTGATAACTGGAAGCCCAGTGGGGATGTCGTGGGTCTGCCGTTGAGGTTTATGCTGAGAGTTGCCAGAGGAGAAGCAGAAAAGGGGAATTGGGAAGCTTTTCATGCCCAGTTTGCTGCCATGATCTATGGGATCGTCCTATTCCCAAGCATGCCCAATTTCATTGACCATGCTGCCATCAGTGTCTTCATGGGAAGGAATCCAGTCCCCACTCTGTTAGCTGACACTTACTATGCTATTCACAGTAGGCATGGTAAGGGTGGAGCTATCAGATGTTGTCTACCTCTCCTGCTCAGATGGTTCATGTCCCTTCTGCCAGCCAGTGGACCCTTTGTGGATGCTCAGAGCACTCATAAGTGGACTCAGAGGGTCATGTCGCTTACCTCCTATGACATCAGATGGCAATCTTATCGGATGGATGTGAAGAATGTTATTATGAGCTGTGGAGAGTTCCAGAACGTGCCACTCGTGGGGACCAGAGGTTGCATAAATTATAATCCAGTTCTTTCTCTTCGTCAGTTAGGGTTTGTAATGAAAGGAAGACCACTTGAAGCTGAAGTAGCTGAAAGTGTGTATTTTGAGAAGCAGAGTGACCCGGCTAGATTGGAGCAGATAAGAAGAGCTTGGAGGTCTGTTGGAGTTAAGGATGGAGCTGTCTTAGGGAAAAAGTTTACCATTGCTATGCCTGATTACACTGATTGGGTAAAGAAGAGAGTAGAAACTTTGTTGCTACCCTACGATAGAATGGAGCCGTTGCAGGAGAAACCGCCTTTATTCCTTGCTGAGAGTGTTCCTGCTGAGCACTACAAGCAAGCCTTGATGGAGAATCGCCGGTTGAGAGAGAAGGAGCAAGATACCCAGATGGAGCTCTACAAAGCCAAAGCTGATAGGTTGCACTTGGCCCATCAACTCAGGGAAGTGCAAGGAGAAGATGCTAGCAGAGTGAGAAACAAGAAGAGATCCTACGAAGAGATAGAATCCATGTTAGATGCAGAACATCGGGAATGTTTGAAGCTGCAGAGAGCAGAAGCCAGCTACCAGAAGAAGATCAGAGACCTGGAGAAGCAACTCAGAGACAAAGACATCCAATTGAAGAAAGAGGTAGATTTGAGGCAGACATCAGAGGAATACCTTGGAGGAGAAGTTATGGAGCTTAGAAGGCAATTGAAGGAGAAGATCACCCCTCTACCAGAATGTTCAGAATGCACACTGTTGATAGACCAGTGCCAGTACCTGAAGACCCTCATTCCGGAAGACCGTTTATCTTAGCTTGTATTCTTTGATGTCTATGTTGAGAATCACCTCCAGGCTTGTTGGATGGGATTCGTTGTTTGTACTCTGTTTATTCGAATATTTGTTGACTTGGTTGTATGATCTTATTACTCTTATTTATAGATAAAGTTGTTGGTGTATCCTGTTGTTCTCATTCACCTTGTATTGTGTTGTTCCCTTTATTGCTGCAGGTTGCCATCTTTTGAGGATGGATCGGGCTCTTTGAATGCTTGAGAAATGAGCATATCATGTGCATCATACACATCATTAACATCATACTCATCTCATTTGCATAACAGGTGTTTTTGTGCCGACTTCTCACTTTGGTTCCTGTGTTCAGGCAGGATAGCTGATCAAAGACCGCATCGCTACTCAACGAGACTCAACCATCAAAGGAACATGGATCAGGTGCAAGCTGAGTTAGCAGAGATGAGGGCTAACATGGCCCAGTTCATGCATATGATGCAAGGGGTTGCACAAGGACAAGAAGAACTCCGAGCTCTAGTTCAGAGGCAAGAAGCTGTAATTCCACCACCCAACCAAGCTCTACCAGAGGGAGGCCCGGTCAATGACAACCCTACTGCTGCTGTTCCCATCAACAACTATGCTGTAGGGGATGAATTAAGAGGTATTCGAGTCAACGGTCAACCGATTGCTCCAGACACCGCCAATGCTAGAGCAGTCCGTGCTCCAACCCGTAATCAGGCTCCGATGGTGGACAGACAAGAGGATATCTTTACTATGCTCAGTGAAGACGAAGACGTCCTGGGAAGGGTTGATGAGAGAGATCGCAAAGTTGAGGCCCTTGCTGAAAAGATCCGGGCTATGGAGTGTCAAAATTCTCTCGGTTTTGACGTAACTAATATGGGATTAGTGGAAGGCTTGAGAATCCGTATAAGTTCAAAGCACCTACTTTCGACAAATACAACGGCACTTCTTGCCCTCGCACTCATGTGCAGGCATACTATCGAAAGATCTCGGCGTATACTGACGACGAGAAGATGTGGATGTACTTTTTCCAAGATAGCCTATCTGGGGCGTCTTTGGACTGGTATATGGAGTTAAAAAGGGATTCGATCAGATGCTGGAGGGATTTGGGAGAAGCGTTCCTCAGACAGTACAAACATAACATGGATATGGCACCTAGCCGGACTCAGCTGCAGAGTCTGTGCCAGAAAAACAACGAGAGCTTTAAAGAGTATGCTCAGAGATGGCGTGAGCTTGCTGCGAGAGTTCAACCCCCTATGCTGGAAAGGGAGTTGACAGACATGTTCATCGGCACTCTTCAAGGTGTATTTATGGACCGGATGGGAAGCTGCCCATTCGGTAGTTTTTCTGATGTCGTCATCTGTGGTGAGAGAACTGAAAGTCTGATCAAGGCCGGTAAAATTCAAGATGTGGGTTCTTCTTCATCGTCAAAGAAACCTTTCTCTGGGGCACCTCTGCTGCAGTGACCATTCATGCACCTCAACCTCGTCAACAACAACAACAAAGGGTTCAACAACCGCAACAACAACAACAACAGCAACAACGTCCGTATCAGCCCAGACAAAGAATGCCTGATCGACGTTTTGATCCATTGCCAATGTCGTACGCCGAACTGTTACCCGAACTACTCAGGTTGGGGTTTGTTGAGCTGCGTACAATGGCTCTACCAACAGTATTGCCGCCTGGATATGACGCCAACATCCGTTGTGACTTTCACTCCGGGGCACCATACTGAAAAATGTCGGGCTTTCCAGCACAAGGTCCAAGACTTGATCGATTCCAAGGCGATCAACTTCTCTCCGGTGCCCAACGTTGTGAACAATCCTATGCCTCAGCATGGTGGGCATAGGGTAAACAATATTGAAGGGGAAGCCGAAGATCTAGTTGACAGTGTTGATGATGTTCAGACTCATCTGCTGGTGGTAAAGGGTCGTTTGCTGAATGGGGGTGTCTACCCGGGTTGTAATGAGGGCTGTGTTGGTTGTGTTGAAGTTGTTAATGGTTGTGACCAGTTGAGGGCTGGTATTCAGAAGCTGATCGACGAAGGTTGTGTTCGGTTCAGTCGGGCTGTCAAAGATAATGGGTCGGTGTCAACTGTCACCATCTACTTTAAACCGTCTGAAGGACGTGGACGAGGGGTTGTTAGTTCATCTGCAGCAAGTGGTACTCCAGTTACCATTTCCGCTCCGGTAACCATCAGTGCTCCAACTACTATAGTGGCGTCTGGAAGAAGACCAGTTGAGAATAGTAGGGCTGTGCCATGGAGGTATGACAACGCCTACCGCAGCAACAGAAGGGCTGATAATCAGACGAGGCCAGCAAGTCAAGCTCCGGTAACTATTGTGGCACCTAGTAGAACTCCGGCCGTTGTAAGTCCAATTGTGGACAATGTTGGTGGTCCGGGTGGTTTTACTAGAAGCGGACGACTGTTTGCGCCTCAACCGTTGAGGGATGCCAGTGCTGAGGCATCTGCTAGGGCGAAGGGCAAACAGGTTGTTGTTGACGAGGAACCGGCTCAGAAGGAGGTGCCTGAGGGTTCATTTGAAAAGGACGTGGAGGAATTTATGAAGATCATAAAGAAGAGTGACTACAAGATCGTAGATCAGCTCAACCAGACTCCGTCCAAAATTTCAATTCTCTCTTTGCTGTTGTGCTCTGAGGCACATCGTGATGCCTTGTTGAAGATGCTGAACATGGCTTACGTACCGCAAGAGATTTCCGTCAACCAACTAGAGGGTGTGTTGGCCAACGTGAGCACCAGGCATGGTGTAGGATTCACTAACCTAGACTTAACGCCTGAGGGTCGCAATCATAACAAAGCCTTGCATATCACTATGGAATGTAAGGGGGCAGTTGTGTCTCACGTGTTGGTAGACACCGGGTCGTCGTTGAATGTCTTACCGAAACAGATTCTGAAGAAGATTGATGTTGAAGGAGTTGTGCTCACTCCTAGTGACCTTATTGTGCGCGCATTTGACGGATCCAAACGTTCTGTGTTTGGTGAAGTTACACTGCCGGTGAAGATAGGTCCCGAGGTTTTCGACATCGTTTTTTATGTTATGGACATTCAACCCGCCTACAGCTGTCTGTTGGGGCGTCCGTGGATTCACGCAGCAGGAGCAGTCTCGTCAACTCTCCACCAAAAACTCAAGTATGTCTGGAACGGCCAAATTGTGACCGTGTGTGGCGAAGAAGAGATTCTGGTGAGTCACCTATCCTCGTTCAAGTATGTCGAGGTAGATGGCGAGATCCACGAAACATTGTGCCAGGCATTTGAGACCGTGGCTCTTGAGAAGGTAGCCTATGCTGATCAGAGGAAGTCGGGTGCTTCGATTGCTTCGTACAAGCAAGCCAAGGAAGTTGTTGATTCCGGCAGAGCTGAGGGTTGGGGCAAGATGGTAGACTTGCCTGTCAAGGAAGAAAAATTCGGCATTGGTTATGAGCCTCTCCAAGCAGAGCAGAGTGTGCAGACGGGTCCGAGTACCTTCACCAGCGATGGGCTGATGAATCATGGCGACGTCTTTGCAACCGGTGGTGAAGACTGTGGCAGCGACTGTGATTTAGACATCTGGGTTCGCCCGTGTGCCCCAGGGGAGTCTATCAACAACTGAACGGCTGAAGAAGTGGTCCAAGTTACTCTTCTGACAGAGTAATTTTCCTTTGTTTTTTCATTTTGCATGAAAACCCTACGTTCTGCCCAAGGCGTAGTGGTTCATTGTAGGGCCTCATCATGTTTTAATGATTATCATAAATAAAGGACGTTTTGCAATCAAATTTGTACTCACTGTCTTTCTGTTTTTATTTTCATTTTTCAAAACAATAAAATGGCAATGTTTTTTTGTTTTTGTGACTTTATTGAAATCTTTTTCTAAAACAAAGCATTAAAACATGCAGAAGTGATCTTTTGGCATCCACTATGAACAGTTCTGTTATGCCTCATCATGATTTCAATAATCCCATCTACCAAGCTGAAGAGGAGAGTGAGGAAGACTGTGAACTCCCCGTAGAATTGGTCAGACTACTGAAGCAAGAGGAAAGGGTCATCCAACCTCATTAGGAGGAGTTGGAGATTGTTAATATGGGTACTGAGGACGCCAGAAGAGAGATCAAGATTGGGGCTGCTTTAGAGGACTCTGTCAAGAGGAGGCTGATTGAGATGCTGAGAGAATATGTGGAGATATTCGCCTGGTCATATCAAGATATGCCTGGGTTGGATACAGACATTGTGGTGCATCGACTACCCCTCAGAGAAGAGTGTTCGTCGGTCAAGCAGAAGCTTCGCAGAACTAGTCCTGATATGGCTGTCAAGATCAAGGAAGAGGTTCAGAAGCAGTGGGATGCGGGTTTTCTGGCTGTTACCAGTTATCCACCGTGGGTAGCCAACATCGTTCCTGTGCCGAAGAAAGATGGCAAAGTCAAAATGTGTGTCGATTACTGGGATTTGAACAGAGCAAGTCCGAAAGACGATTTCCCATTACCTCACATCGATGTATTGGTGGATAATACGGCTCAATCCTCGGTATTCTCTTTCATGGACGGTTTCTCGGGCTATAATCAGATCAAGATGGCGCCAGAGGACATGGAAAAGACGACATTCATTACACCTTGGGGCACATTCTGCTATAAGGTGATGCCATTTGGGCTGAAGAATGCCGGTGCTACCTATCAGAGGGCTATGACGACTCTCTTTCATGACATGATGCACAAAGAGATTGAAGTGTACGTGGATGATATGATTGCGAAGTCGCAGACAGAAGAGGAGCACCTGGTTAATTTGCAGAAGTTGTTTGACAGATTGGTCAAGTTCAAACTGAGGCTGAATCCAAACAAGTGTACGTTTGGTGTGCGATCCGGGAAGCTGTTAGGCTTCATTGTCAGAGAGAAAGGGATTGAGGTTGATCCAGCTAAAGTCAAAGCTATTCAAGAGATGCCTGAACCAAAAACGGAAAAGCAAGTCTGCGGGTTTTTAGGGAGGTTGAACTACATTGCAAGGTTCATATCTCACCTAACTGCCACGTGTGAACCAATTTTCAAATTGCTGAGAAAAAATCAGACAATCAGGTGGAATGATGACTGTCAGAAGGCGTTTGACAAGATAAAAGAGTATTTACAGAATCCTCCAATCCTTATACCTCCAGTTCCAGGGAGACCTCTGATAATGTACCTATCAGTAACCGAGAATTCGATGGGGTGTGTATTGGGGCAGCATGACGAGTCTGGTCGAAAAGAGCATGCCATATACTACCTTAGCAAAAAGTTTACCGACTGTGAAACAAGATATTCACTGCTCGAGAAAACTTGCTGTGCTTTGGCCTGGGCTGCTCGCCGACTGAGGCAGTATATGTTGAACCATACTACCTTATTGATTTCTAAGATGGATCCAGTAAAGTACATCTTTGAGAAGCCGGCTCTCACCGGACGTGATGCCCGTTGGCAAATGATCTTAACTGAGTATGACATCCAATACACGTCGCAGAAGGCTATCAAAGGTAGTGTTTTGTCAGACTATCTCGCCGAGCAACCGCTTGAAGATTATCAGCCGATGATGTTTGAATTCCCTGATGAGGACATCATGTATTTAAAGATGAAAGATTGCGAAGAGCCACCTGTCGAGGAAGGACCGGATCCTGATGACAAGTGGACACTGATGTTTGATGGGGCTGTGAACATGAACGGTAACGGTGTTGGGGCAGTGCTCATTAATCCTAAAGGGGCTCATATACCTTTCTCTGCCAGATTGACTTTCGACGTCACCAACAATGAAGCTGAGTATGAGGCTTGTATCATGGGGATAGAAGAAGCCATCGACCTGAGAATCAAGACTCTTGACATATTCGGAGATTCCGCTCTAGTGATCAATCAGGTCAATGGAGATTGGAATACGAACCAGCCGCATTTGATTACACCAGAAGAATACTGACGTTCTTCAAGAAGGTGAAGTTGTATCATGTCCCCCAGGACGAGAATCAGATGGCTGATGCTTTGGCTACTTTATCGTCCATGATCAAAGTTCATTGGTGGAATCATGTGCCACATGTTGCGGTGAATCGACTCGAGAGGCCTGCATATGTGTTTGCAGCCGAGTCTATTGCGATTGATGAGAAGCCGTGGTACTATGATATCAAGAACTTCCTCAAGACTCAGGAGTATCCTGAAGGTGCGTCAAAGAATCATAAGAAGACCCTGAGAAGGCTAGCTGGAAGCTTTTACTTGAATCAGGATGATGTGTTGTACAAGAGGAACTTTGACATGGTCTTGCTCAGATGCGTGGATAGACACAAAGCAGACATGTTAATGCAAGAAGTGCATGAAGGTTCGTTTGGTACACATGCTGGTGGTCATGCAATGTCAAAGAAACTGTTGAGAGCCGGTTATTACTGGATGACCATGGAATCCGATTGCTTCAAGTATGCTCGGAAGTGCCATAAATGCCAGATCTATGCTGATAAGGTGCATGTACCACCAAGCCCGTTGAATGTCATGAACTCGCCTTGGCCGTTTGCCATGTGGGGCATTGACATGATTGGAAAGATTGAGCCTACTGCTTCTAATGGACATCGCTTCATCCTGGTTGCAATTGACTACTTCACCATATGGGTGGAAGCAGCTTCCTATGCCAACGTCACCAAACAAGTGGTTGCCCGGTTCATCAAGAAAGAAATCATCTGTCGTTATGGAGTTCCCGAGAGAATCATCACTCACAATGGTTCAAATCTCAACAACAAGATGATGAAAGAGCTTTGCAGAGACTTCAAGATTGAACATCACAATTCTTCTCCTTACAGACCAAAGATGAATGGTGCTGTAGAGGCAGCAAACAAGAATATCAAGAAGATTGTGCAGAAGATGGTCGTTACGTACAAGGATTGGCATGAGATGCTGCCTTTCGCTTTGCATGGGTACCGTACCTCAGTACGTACATCGACCGGGGCAACCCCGTACTCCCTTGTGTATGGTATGGAAGCAGTCCTACCAGTTGAAGTGGAGATCCCTTCTCTGAGGGTTTTGTTAGATGTCAAGCTGGATGAAGCCGAGTGGATTCAGACAAGGTTTAACGAGTTGAGCCTTATTGAAGAGAGACGGCTAACAGCTGTATGCCATGGGCAGTTGTATCAGAGAAGGATGAAGCGAGCCTTTGATCAGAAAGTGCGTCCTCGGACATTTCAAGCTGGTGATCTGGTTTTGAAGAGGATCCTTCCTCCCGGTACAGATAACAGGGGCAAGTGGACTCCTAATTATGAAGGTCCATATGTTGTGAAGAAGGTCTTCTCCGGTGGAGCCTTGATGCTTACAACTATGGATGGTGAAGATTTCCCGTCCCCTGTTAACTCAGATGTAGTCAAAAAATACTTCGCATAAATTGACCCGCTGGACAAAAAGAATAAAAGAGTCCAGGCAAAAAAGGGCATCCCGGCGAACCAAAAAACAGAAAGAAGAGGTTCGGGAAAAAATTAGGGATAAAATGAAAATAATTTGTACACCCGGTAAGTCGAAAACCCGCAAGGGCGGCTTAGGCAAAAAAGGGTATCCCGGTGGATTGAAAACCCGAAAGGGCGATCCAGCCAAAAGAGGGATTAAAGCGAAGACTACAGTCTGAGTTATCTGTACCTCATCGCGCTTCGTCAGCTGCCATCTCAAAAGATGTGATCGGTCCAGTCATTCTTCTCAGAAAGCAAGGAAAAATGGGAGAAAAAATTGATGATCTATGAGTTATAACAGAGTTGGGAAACAGTGGATGCCGTGTTCACATTGCCATTAGGATAGTTTCTTTTCCTTTTGTGCGCAATTACCTCTTCCTAGGAATTGCTTCCCAATGTATTTGCCTTTTCAGATAAATAGTTCTTTGTTTTTATTTTTACTGTTTTGTTTGCAAAAACGTCCGAATTTTTGATAAACATTGCATATAAAAACATGAAGGCTGAACAATCACTTGCAGAAAGATAAAACATTTGAAAATCATTTTGAATGTTGAGGGCACTTGAGCGTATCTTGTCCATGTATCCCCTGGGGGCATTTGTTGTGCTGTTTTGCAGGTCGTCATCCGTGAGCACTCCCTAGCAGTTATCTCCCCAAGCCAATATGGAAGCTATCAGAGCTATGTTCCCACGCAGAGGTGTCTGTGGATAGTGCCTTCTATCCCCCAACAGATCTAAGGGTTGCCTATCCCCAGCAGGCCTGTATTTGCCGTTTTCCTCCCCGAGCGGAGCAGGTTCAATGAAGTTCATCTCCAGCTATTACCCTAGCTGTGGATTGTTTGGGTCGTCCCCAGCGGAGTGTTTTATTTCCCAGAGCAGAGTTTATCCTACTTGTGGATTGGTTGGGCTTTCCCTAGTGAAGTCGCCTGTTTGTCCCTAGCATGTCACTTTATTACTCCCCAGCGAGTTGCCTTGTTTTCCCCAGAGGAGTTGTATTGATGGTTTCTCAGCGCAGTCATCCTGTGTATTCCCCGGCAGAGATTTGCATCATTTTGCATCATGCATGTAGTGATCATTGCATCCTCAAAATTGCGTAGCATTTCCATTCCATATGGAGCATTACGCCATAGAAAAATTCAAACATATGCATTCATGTGTTAACCCAATCAGACTGTATTCCCCGACAGAGGCGGATCATTTTGTTTAAACATCGGTACAGCACGTCTGCTACAATTGCTCCTGACAGTATTCAGGATCGATATCCCCACAGAGGTTTATTTCCTCACCCGTTGGTGACAGAAAGTTTGTTTCTCCCTAGTGAGATCCTCAGCATGTGGTCAGCCTTGCCTTGGCATACTTAAGATGTCATTCTTGTAATACCGGTAAGTGTCATGTCAGCACCCGCGTGTGTTCTTTGTTTGGTGTCGGTAAACACCATTGTTTCGGGGTCGGTAAACATCGAGTCTCACCCCAGTCATCGGTAAATGTCTGGTCATTTTTTTGGATGTCGATAAACATCATCTTTCGGTGTCGGTAAACATCGAGTCTCACCCCAGTCATCGGTAAATGTCTGGTCATTTTTCGGATGTCGGTAAACATCATCTTTCGATGTCGGTAAACGTCAAAGTTTTTCCAGTCATCAATAAATGTTTGATAATTCCCCAGCTAGAAATCCCCAGTAGAGTCATCGGTAAACGTCCTGTCTGGCTTCCTGTTACAAGTTTCTGTTTTTTCCTTCCCCAGTAAAGTTTTCGCCTTTCTGTTGGCGTTGATAAACATAGTCTCACCCCCCAGTCATCGGTAAATGTCTGGTCGTTTTTGGATGTCGGTAAACATCATCTTTTGATGTCGGTAAACATCGGGTCTCATCCCAGTCATCGGTAAATGTCTGGTCGTGCGTTATTTTCTTGTTGATAAAATCAAAATCCCCAAGAGTCGTCGGTAAACGTCTTGTCTGATTCCATTACAAATATATCTTTTTCCTCCCCCCAAGTGGAGACGCCATCGGTAAATGGCCCTACTTTTCTTCGATATCGGTAAATATCGAATCCCCAGTTGGAGCAGCCATCGGTAAATGGTCTTGCCGAAGTTAAAATCGGTAAATGTCAAGTTTCTTTGAAAGCCACCATCGGTAAATGGTCTTGCTTCCTTTTAATATCAAGATGTTTCCCAACAGCCATCGGTAAATGGTCTCGCTGAAGTTGATATCGGTAAATATCAAGTTTCCAGTATTTAGCCATCGGTAAATGGTTTCGCTTTTCTGAAGTTGTCGTGCAGCCGTCATCGGTAAATGACTTGGCTTTTCTTGTATTATTCCCAGCAGTGTGCAAATTCTACGGTTCTTTGGTATTCAATCCCTCTTTACCTTGAAAGTCTGACAGCCGTTGCTCTCATCCGTTCAGGTTCCCAGCTGATTGAATAGGGGCAGCTGTAGCACCTCAAATTTGCACTTACCTTCTGTACATTCATTTCATATTAGGTCATTAACATAGCATAGGCCACTGCATAACATTGCATTGTCCATTTGCCCAAGTACAAGTTCAACTGACAAATTATGTCAAACTGGTCAGGAGATCAGTCAATCAAGCAAGCAAGTGCAATTTCCATTGAGACATGGCCCTAGGGTTGGTCCAACATGTTCACATGACCTAGGGGTCCTTTTGAAGTGTTTTGGTTAAGGATTGGGTGATCAGAAGTCATCAGTCATGGTTCAATTCACCAGAAACCCTAGAAAGTCAACTATGGTCAATTGTGCCTGATTTTATGGATTTCAAGGTGGGAGATGGTTTGAAAGGGTTCATTCATGTCCATACAAGTCTCATTTGTCATTTCAGAGATCAAGATTGGAGAAAATAAAGTCAGACAAAAAGTTTCCTAAAATGGCAGGTGACTTGTAATTGGAAATTGCCAAAAATAGAAAGTTTTTCTCCTCAAATTTACATCATCATACAAGCTTCAAATGAAATTTTGTCCAACATTAAAGTTGAAGATCTTGCTCTCACCTTTCCAAAAAGTCCAAGAACACTCATTTCTCATTCATGGTTGGCAAGTTATGATCAAATCATTCTCAAGTTTTTTTTGAACTTCAAAGTGGCATATCTTCCAAACCATTTGGCCAAATTGGGTGGGGTTTTTTGCTACAAGTCATATTTGATGTGCTCTATCCAAATCTTTCATCACAATTCACCAAAAATCTTTCATTCAAAATGGCCTTTTTCCAAGTGCATGAATTAAAAAAGGGGTGAGTTGAAAAATGGACTTTCAAATAAAACATTTCCAACACCTTATACCATTTACAATTGTTCAGAAATCATATTTTGGATTTGCTTGAGCCCAATTTCGTGCATATACATACACCCCATGCAATTTGTTTGGTTTTTTAGCAAATTGGCAAAACACTTCCATTAAGCAAAAATCCACTTACCACTTCATTAAACACACTTAAGCAATGTTAATTAAGGTATATATTGATCATTTCTGACTGAGAAACCCTAGCCACTTTTCACAAAAACAGATCAAAAACTCATTTTCTCTGAAGAACACAAAACTCTTCATCTGAACTTTTTTCTGAAAATCTCCAAAGGGCCCGAGTTCTTGAGCATTATACCACCATCTGCCAACATTGTTGAAGCTTTTGCAAGCACTAAAACACAATTGTAAAGCCATTCCAAGTACTGTTCTATTGAAGCATCTCACATGGCAGTTCCAATTTTGAGCTGAATCGTGCCAGCTGGGCTTCAAGTCTTGCTTCTATTCACCAATACCAACCTCCATACGCATCTGTTTCAGCTTGTTGTGGCCAAAGGACCCACGAATTCACACTGCCCTTCAAACAAGGTAAGATTTCGAACCACACTTTTGTCCAAATCATGTAGTGCATCTTGTAGATCTTTTTACCATGAATGTACTGAGCTTTAAATCGTGGCAAATGGTTGAATATTGAGGGAGATACATTGAACTTAAGTTGTGTTGTCAAATATGTTTGTGCATGGTTCTTTCTTGATGGCTCGATTTAGTGGAAACTAAGGTTGGATTTGTATTGTACGTGATGAGATGAGTTGATTAGTGTATGTGTTTCTAAAATCTGGAAAAATTATTCATAGTGTGGATGAACATGATGCTGATGGCGCATAAACCCTAATGTTAAACCCAGAATCGTGTTTTTGGAAATTCCTCCTGCATGTCTCCTGTTTCATTGCCCATGTGACCAACCAGCCTGCTCCACGTATTCTAATTGGAACGCAGCGTTCCACTTAATGAACGCTCTAATTACGAAATTGCCACTGCCGTTTATATTGTTTAATTAATTCATTTTCTTTCTCAATTTTTATTTCATTTTGCATGGCCATCTTCAAAAATTCATAAGTTGCTCATTTTTAATCCAATTTTGATGGGATTTTTTGTGAAATGCTTCTCTTGATCTCTAGTTTTTTATGATGATATTTCCAGATTTTTTGCACGTGTGGATTTTAAAATGTGCTAGGGTTTGTTCATGTTGTCCATTTTGTGTATGTCTTGCCAAATTGCTTGTGAAATGGTGATACATGATCCAATGCTTCCCAAATTTTTTGTGCTTAAACTAGACATGTTCATGGTGATTTTGGTGTAGAGTTTCATCTTTACTCACCATTTTGGTGATTTTGGTGAAGTCTCATCTTTACTCACCATTTCATCTGCTTCACCCTAACTCTCAATGTTAGGGTTAAGAGCTAACATTACCCTGTTACAGTGGTTTGTTTGTCGAGGTTGATATGACCCCTCGACTAAAACCTAACCTTGATTGAGCCAACTGATTGCATATAGTGTGTGCTATTTGTGCTTGTGTGTTTGTGCTTTTTTAGTTTAGCTTGCTTCCAGTGCAAGTTAGGGTTAGTTTGGCTTGCTCCCTGTGCAAGTCATGTTTAGGTTAGCTTGCTTCCTGTGCAAGTTATATAGCAACCTTAACTTAGGGATGATATGCATGATAACATCTAGGCTCGAGTCGTAGTCTCCCTAGTTGTGTCTCCCTTTGTTATCTGGTTAGGCTAGTCCTTTGTCCCTTCGTAGGGGAACTACGTCGCCCTGATCCTCAAACCAGATGAGGTACGTACGCAGGAGATGAGCTGATCTCTCCGGGCGCTTTTTTTCTTTTTTCAACCTTTGTGTTTTAACCCCCTTGTGTGTGTTTTGGTTCGGATGCTGATGTAAGTCCAGTGATTGGCGTTCGGGCTCCACGTTTGCCTTTGCCTGTGTTTGTTTGTGTGCGTGTTAGCCGAGCTACGAATGCTCTGATTCTCCTTCGTCCAAAGGAGATACGTATGCATAGGATGCGATATCCTAGCGAGCATGTGTCGTTTCCCCAGTCCGAACTACTTAGACTCTGATGTCTATGCTTGATAGACTAAGTAGGCCCAGGACGCGATGTCCTGCCGAGTCAGTCTTGTCTGTTTTCTTGTGTCTCTTTCAGCTAGTGTGTGTGTGTTTGAGCAGTGTTTTTTAGCAACCATTTTCCTTCCTATTGTGCGTGGATCCCGTCGAGTACGACGGATGCGTAGGGGTGCTAATACCTTCCCTTCGCATAACCGACTCCCGATCCCATTCTCTTTGGTCGCGAGACCATGTCTTTCCTAGGTTTACTCTGAGCGTTTCCTTTCCCTCTTTTGGGATAAATAACGCACGGTGGTGGCTCTGTTGTTTTTGTTTCCCGCCGGTTTTTCGCGCGATTCAACACATATCTACTGAAATCATCAGTGAATGTGATGAAGTACTGAAAACCTCCTCTGGCTGGTATGTTCAGTGGTCCACATACATCAGTATGTATGAGGGCCAAAAGATCATTAGCTTTTTCACCTTTTCCTGTGAATGGAGACTTTGTCATCTTTCCAATTAAATAAGATCTGCATGTCTCATATGATTCATAATCAAAAGAGTCCAACAGTCCGTCTTTATGCAGTTTGGAAATGCGTTTCTCATTTATGTGGCCTAATCGACAATGCCAAAGGTAAGTTGGATTTAACTCATTAGGTTTCATCCTTTTAGTATTAATGTTATAAACTGGCATTTCAAGATCAAGGACATATAATCCATTGTTCATTTGAGCAGTATCATAGAATATATCATTCAAATAAATTGAGCAACAATTGTTCTTTATTATGAATAAAAAACCGAACTTGTCCAAACAAGAAACAAAAATAATATTCCTGCTAATTGCTGGTACATAATAACAGTTCTCTAACTGAATTATTAAATCACTAGGTAAAGTCAATTCATAAGTTCCTACGGCTAAGGCAGCAACCTTTGCTACATTGCCAACTCGTAGGTCGACTTCACCTTTTGCCAAATCTCTACTCCTTTTTAGTCCATGCACATTTGTACAAATGTGAGAATCGCATCCAGTATCTAATACCCATGATGCAGAAGTAGATAAATTTATTTCAATAACAAAAATACCTGAAGCTGGAGTCTCTACTCCATTCTTCCTATCTTCCAGGTACTTTGGGCAGTTCCTCTTCCAGTGTGCGGTCTTACCGCAATGGAAGCAGGTGCCTTCTTTTTTTATGCTTCCACTAGGCTTCAAAGCAACAATAGTGGGTTTGGGTTTGGCAACTTCCTTGCCTTTCCCTTTATCATGTTTGAGGACAATCCTCATGTTTCGGTACCAATCCAGAAAATTTGTCCCAGACAATTTTTCTTTCTCAAGGTTTGATCGCAATATGTTGTTAGAGGTGTTTGTTGTCATGGTTATCTACATAAGGATTAATGAAAATATAAGTATCATTGACATATTTAATTAGGCCTATAATTAAACATGCTCCCACTATTTTATTCAAAATAAATGACCCTCATCATTTGATTTGGAAAATCCCGTTGGAAGATTTTCTAGTGGGTCGATATCCATATTTCACTTCGTTCTAAGTCCGCGTAGGCGGATTACACAAAACTAGGTTATTTAGGTAGAACTCCTTCCAATTATATCTCATACAACTCTCGAAAATTTCAATTGGGTGAATAACTCCTTATTCCAATCCATCATATGGATCATTCCCAACTCTTGCTTCTAAACATATATATAATCTTATTATAATTTGTTTAGTTAAGTTTGACCCATTGTTTTAACAGTTGGATATTATAATTATCCCATCGCACCTTACTAATATAGAACATGCACCTCGCGTAGGCGAAACCTACATTATTCGATACTAGTCTTGATGAGTGTTAAAACTTGGAAAGCATAAACTTAATATTTAATTTGAGGGAATTGCAATTTTTCTGATCTCACCGGCTTGTTTATCATATAAACCGTCTCTCACATGCATCAACATACATTCACATGCATCAACATACATACAAATAAAATGAAACAGTTATGGCCCCTAGCGCAATTGTTCTCCCAAGCCAATGAGAGAACCTAAGCTAACCTACAATGATCTAAGCTTCTCCAAGCAAGATCTTCAAGGTTGTCCTTCTTTGGCACTGACTTCTTTGCTTTCTTCATATCATTACATTACAAAAAGAAACTCGTTTTACATACGAGGGAGTGAGATGAGAAAAGAAGTTACATTTGGGAGATAAAGAGAGAGGCACGACACACAGGTCGTATTTTAAAACCCAAAACAAAATAAAGGAAGACTAAGGCCATAACCGATCACCACAAGACAATAATAAACACTTTATTATTATTATTAATTCCTTTAATTAATTAAAATCAAATTAAATCTCGACGATCGATCACCATATTTTAATGAACAATTCATTTAAAATCAATGTCGCTTTTCGCATCAACACTTGATACTTTTAAAGCACTGAGTTAGCCGAATGGGTAAATTTTGCCTTGCGTTAACCGGTTAACCATATGCGTTAACCGGTTAACCCTGTTTGAAATCTATTCAAAAATTGTTTTCTGCCTCGCGTTAACCGGTTAACAAAATGTGTTAACCGGTTAACACTGTTTGAAAATCTCTTGGAAAACTGTTTTCCGCCTTGCGTTAACTGGTTAACCATATGCGTTAACCGGCTAACACTGTTTGAAAAATAAAAATAAAAATATTTCGTATTGCGTTAACCGGTTAACCATATGCGTTAACCGGTTAACACTGTTCTAAAAAGTGTTTTAGAAAGCACAACTCTTGTGCAGTCATAACCCCAACCGCATTACCCTCTGACAACACAACCCTTGTGCCATCACTAACCCTGATGCACACATTTCAGACCATCAAACATATCTCGATTGTTGATTCAGTATGATTGATCAACACGTTATTGCTTCACCATATTAATGTCGGATCAAGAAGCAAATGACCATTGATCGCTCAAAGGAAAACAATCATTGAGTGTTTGAATGAACGAAATGAGAACACTATATCATATATAATGTATTTTGCATCAGGATTACATATATCACATATATGACTTGATCGATCTCAATTTAATCTTTGATTCATTCTGTTTTTAATCATATTAATATAGAACAAAAAACAGTTATCATATTCATGGTTTCGTAAGTGGCTCTGATACCACTGAAGGAGAATTGCCATCCAAGGCGCAGCGGAATTTAAAAATTTCTCCATTTAGTGATCGTTACGAATGGGCATGATCAGTGATAGAATCATTACCTCTTGTGGCGATTCAAACCTTTGGTGCAGATCTCTTGTAACGATCAAAACCTTGGATACAAATCCACGGGGCGATCACGAATGTTGAACTATGACAACGTCTCTACTCAGTCCATACGAACGGATTCCTTCAATCGCAGTGCTAGCTGTTATGAATGAAGGCTTTGAGTGAGAGAAAGAGAGATACGAAATTCCAACTCTTCAGTTGTGTTGTATTCCCATACAATGCTTCTGCACAAGAGTTCTATTTATAGAGTCACTTGTGTGGGCTTCAAGCCAAAAAGCCCACTTAAGTGTATTTTGGCTCATATCTCATAATATGCCAAAATCACTTAAGTATTTGGTACCTTACCATATTTCGTATCCTACTTAAGTACACCGTACCTTACGATGTTCCTTAGTTACTCTATCTCTCATCAATCCATCCTTTGTGTGTGACCCTGTAGGTTTTCGCGACGTTGGCAATTATATTAAATCACGCATTTATCATAATAAACAGTGAGCGGTATCTAGCAACACATCACTGCTACCCAAGACACGAAAATGTCATGTGATCTGACAAAACCTCCTGTGATAATAATTATGTGTATAATTACCCCTTGCCCTTATGTCTATATTGAACACAAGGTATAGACCGTGTCATCCTTGTCCAGTTCAATATTGGGCCCATAGACATTTATCCTGTTACGCAGGATGGGCAAATTCCATCTAGGACACTCATGTCCCTCAGCATGCTTTATGGAGTACCCATCAACTGTCTTTATGGTTATCCAGTTACGGACAACGTTGGATCAATAATAAAGCACTCGACTCTACATCTAGGATCCATAGTGGTTTCAGGTCGAAGAGTGGTATACACTATTATAACCATGAGAATAACTTATGACACTTTGCATAAATTTCTATATAGTATTCTCATAGCGGGTCAATCCGGTATAAATATTACTCTTAATATTCATACCTATGTTTAAGACTTGATAACTCTTTATCCATGATCCATGAGATGTGATCATCAGTCTACAAACATAATAGTCTTAATGCTTTAATGTTATCCCACTTCACACTAAAGCTCGACTACGGATACTTTAAGAATAGTGTCCTTATGTTTAATGTGCTCTCATGATTAAGTCACACTTAATACATTAAACGGACTATCTATTCCAGGGACTTTATTAATCAACCATAATAAATAAAATTCCTTTTATTATTAATAAATAATTCGATACAAGTACCAAAAGTATTGGCCTTTAGGGCTTACACCAACATCAGACTCCCTCGAAGATTTTCGTGTTGTCTCTGCTTTTGAATTCTGAAGCGCACAAAGAAGCACTCCAGAGAGTTCTCGAACAGGCATACGTGGAGCAAGATGTTACCGTGGCTCAGTTTGATCATATTGTAGCCAACATCACTTCATGCAACAATTTGAGTTTTTGTGATGAAGAACTCCCTGAAGAGGGAAGAAATCACAATCTGTCTTTGCATATTTCGATGAATTGCAAGGAAGATGCTTTGTCAAACGTGCTAGTTGACACTGGGTCGTCACTCAATGTGCTTCCAAAGTCAACATTGTCAAAGTTATCGTATCAAGGAGCTCCCATGAGGTACAGTGGGGTAATTGTCAAAGCCTTCGATGGCTCGCGCAAGACTGTCATTGGAGAAGTGGACCTTCCAGTCAAGATAGGTCTGAGTGATTTTCAGATTACTTTCCAGGTAATGGATATTCACCCGGCCTATAGCTGTTTGTTGGGAAGGCCATGGATTCATGAAGCATGGGCGGTTACTTCCACTCAGCACCAGAAGCTCAAATTTGTCAAGAATGGCAAGTTGGTGATTGTGGGAGGTGAGAAAGCACTGTTGGTCAGCCATCTGTCATCTTTTTCGTATGTGGAAGCTGAGGGTGAGGTTGGAACTCCGTTCCAAGCCTTATCTATTACTGTTGAGAAGAGAGTTGGGGCACCTATGTCCTCTCTGAAAGATGCGCAGAAGATTGTTGAAGAAGGTCCTGTTGATCAGTGCGGGCGCATGGTAGAGGTCTCCAAACACAAAGGAAGAACTGGTTTGGGGTTCCATAAGGGTTCGTCAGCCGTTAGATTAGAAGAGATGCAACTCAGCTTCCATAGCGGAGGGTTCTTTCATGGGAATGAACAACACTTAGCTGTTGTGCTAGAGGACAATGAAGAGTTAGACTGCGCCAATTTGTGACGCATGGACAGACATGCAACAATTGGACTGCTGTTGATATTCCTGTTATTTTGCATCGATCTAAGTAATTGCTTTTTATATTTTAAAATCCTTCTCCTATGCCTAAGGGAGAAGTGAACATTGTTGGGCATTTTAAATTGATCATCAATAAAATTAATTCTATTCATCCATATTTTTTATGTTTATTTTTACTTTTTGCTTTATTCTAAAAATGGTAATCACAAAAAACATAAATAAACAATATAATTGTCCATCTGCATAATATTTGGTCACAAACTCATTTCTCTAAAATCAAAATATAAAATCATTATGCAGGGTGGTTCCTAACTCCATTGAATACAATGGTCCTTTTCCTTCTCCAAATTTTGAATTCCATGTGTTTGAGGCCGAGGAGGAAAGTGATGTAGAAGTGAGTGATGAATTGTCTCGTCTTCTTGAGCAAGATGAGAAAACTATTCAGCCATTTGAATAACAAATTGAGCTTGTCAACTTGGGTTCCAAAGATGATGTGAAGGAAGTCAAGATTGGGTCTCGACTGTGTCCAGATGCTAAGAAGGGGTTGATTGATCTTCTTTGAGAGTATTCAGATGTGTTTGCTTTGTCCTATCAAGACATGCCTGGGTTAGATTCTGATATTGTGGAGCATAGATTGCCGTTGAAGCCAGAATGCCCGCCAATCAAGCAAAAGTTGAGAAGAACGTATCCTGATATGGTTGTGAAGATCAAAGAGGAAGTCCAGAAGCAGATTGACGCCGGTTTCCTTGTAACTACTAAGTATCCTCAATTGGTGGCCAATATTGTGCCAGTGCCGAAGAAAGATGGAAAAGTCCGCATGTGTGTTGATTATAGAGATTTGAATAAAGCCAGTCCAAAAGATGATTTCCCTCTTCCACACATTGATATGTTGGTAGACAATACTGCTAAATTCAAAGTCTTTTTGTTTATGGATGGATTTTCCGGATATAACCAGATTAAGATGGCACCCAAAGATATGGAGAAGACCAAATTCATTACACCCTGGGGAACATTATGTTATAGAGTGATGCCTTTCGGTCTAAAGAATGCTGGTGCAACTTACTAGAGAGAAATTGTAACACCCTTCTAAAATACCCCAATAATTAATTAATTCAACAAAATATAAATCAGAGTAGATATGCAATTTAAGGGTGTCACGCTTGACACTTCACACCATTCACCATAATAACTTGTCATGCTCATTTATTAATCAAAATAAAACATTGCACAATTCGGAGCGGATAAAGATCTAATCAATCATGCAAACCATGTAATCACATTACATGTAAAACTGTTCAACAACCAAAAGGAAGACAAGGTAAAACAACCCGTCCCGAATGTTACATCTACCAGAGCATGACCCACTAAGGAACTACACTAGACTCCAAGCACTAGCTTCTACTCAATCACTACTCGTTACCTGAAACATAGTTGTAAGGGTGAGTTCCTCAATCGATATAATAAGCATTATAAAACATCATGTAATGCTAAGTAAATTAACACATTCATCACCCTAATCAGATCACACATTCAGCAACGGCAACATCAACTCAAAATCATACTCAACATAAACACAAAACACACGTATAATATTGGAATACATCCATTCATATTATACGCCATACATACATTATGCAATGAGACTCCATGCATGCGGTACCGACTATTCGTGAACACATAGTTCAACCTCACCGATCAAACCCAGATACGGCTACCAAGCTCACTAGTCCCACTCATTTGAGACCTAGTGACTCACTCACTAATTCCTCACCATGGGAATTAGCTACCACCCCAAGGGCTATGCTATGCACGCTAAATCACCTAGCATGCAAACATCAACAACAATCCACAATAACTCACTCACTAATTCCTCACCATGGGAATTAGCTACCACCATAAAGGCCATACTATGCATGCTAAATCACCTAGCATGCAACCATCAACAACAATCCACAATGGACATATGCTCACACTCTAAGCCATAAACAGTCCATCCACAATTGCATACATAGCAGATACATTCACAGCATTATGCATACCATCATACATCATCAGCATATTTATCACAGAATCATATTCATATCATACCAAATAATAAATCACAGTATTAGCACACTCTACTAATACCTATACTGCTCAAAACAACGGGAAATGATCCCTACTATATCATACACCAATATAGGCCAAACGTCAAATATGTACACAATATTTGAATATCAATTTTCCACTTTTCCAACAGTGTTAACCGGTTAACGCCCTGGGTTAACCGGTTAACGCAAAACAGAACACGCTTCCTGGCACATTTTAACAGTGTTAACCGGTTAACGCCCTGGGTTAACCAGTTAACGCAAGACAGACAACAATTTCTCATAATTCATAACAGTGTTAACCGGTTAACACCCTGGGTTAACCGGTTAACGCAAGACAGAAAGTTGTTCCTGCGCTAACACGAACAGAATGCAGAATCCCCCGCATTTTCGCCGTCGGAGGACTTCCGGACCTCCGATATCGATTCCGTAAAAAGCTACACGTCCAGAAAACTACGACTCACCCAACTATAGATTCAATCACAGTTTTTAACGTAATTTGGTCATCACAATTTGCAACATTCATCATCCAAATTAGGGTCAATTCAATGGCTTATTACTACCCATTACATGTTAACCCATAATACCCATTAAACGACGATAAACCCCCCTTACCTGAGTTAATCCGGCAAATCCTTTAGCTTCAAGCTTTTCCCTTCTTCAACCCTTGTTCTCTTGCTCTTCCTCTTTGCCCTTTTCTCACTTTCTGTCGCTTCTCTGGTTTTCACGTGAAAAACCCTTTTTACCAAATGGAACTCTTTATATATATTCCAACTTTATTATTCCAATAATAATAATCCAATAATATTCCAATTATTTAATTAAATTAATAAATATACTATTAACTTAAATTAAATAATTATCATATTTTATCGGGGTGTTACAACTCTCCCCCACTAAAAGAGTTTTCGTCCTCGAAAACATACCTCAAGCGAATAACTCTGGATAAGACTCCTTCATCTGACTCTCAAGTTCCCAAGTCACATTGCCACCTGCTGGTCCTCCCCAAGCTACCTTTACCAAAACAATCTCTTTACCCCGCAACTGCTTCAACTCTCGATCCTCGATCCTCATAGGTGATGTTTCAACAGTCAGGAATGTACCTCCTCAACTGAGACACATGAAAAACCTCATGCAAATTCGCAAGTGACGGCGGTAAAGCGATACGATAGGCTACCTCCCCTATCCTCTCCAAAATCTGATAAGGACCAATAAATCGAGGTGTCAACTTCTTCGACTTCAAAGCTCGACCAACCCCAGTTATCGGAGTAACACGAAGAAACACATGATATCCCTCTTGAAACTCAAGTGACTTCCTCCTCTTGTCGTGATAACTCTTCTGACGACTCTGAGCAATCCTCATCTTCTCCTGAATCATCTTAATCTTTTCCGTAGTTTGTTGAACAATCTCCGGTCCAACCACAGCACTCTCACCGGACTCATACCAACATAAAGGTGTCCGACATCTCCTACCATACAAAGCTTCAAACGGTGCCATACCAATGCTCGAATGAAAACTATTGTTGTAGGTAAACTCAATCAAAGGTAAATAACAATCCCAAGCACCTCCCTTTTCCAAAACACAAGCCCTCAAAAGATCCTCCAGTGACTGAATCGTCCTCTCAGTCTGACCATCAGTCTGCGGATGATATGCAGAACTCAATCTCAGCTTAGTTCCCAAAGCCCTCTGCAAACCTTCCCAGAACTTCGATGTAAATCTAGGATCTCTGTCCGAAACAATACTCGACGAAATACCATGCAAACTTACAATTTTCTCAATATACAACTCAGCTAATCTCTCTAACGGATAATCCATTCTGATCGGAATGAAATGAGCCGATTTTGTCAATCTGTCAACAATCACCCAAATAGCTTCAAAATTCTTAATTGTCCTCGGTAAACCAGAAACAAAATCCATACTGATACTATCCCACTTCCACTCTGGAATAGCCAACGGTTGCATTAGCCCAGACGGCTTCTGATGCTCAATCTTTGACTTCTGACAAGTCAAACAAGAATAAACAAAACTCGCAATTTCTCTTTTCATTCCCGGCCACCAAAATAACTTTTTCAAATCATGATACATCTTCGTAGCCCCAGGATGAATACTCAGGCCACTACGATGTCCTTCCTCAAGAATACTCTTCTTAAGTTCAGTAACATCCGGAATACACACCCGATTACCAAATTTTAAAACACCATTCTCATCAACTCTGAATTCACCACCTTCACCTTGACTCACTAGAGTCAACTTATCAACCAAAAGCACATCGGATTTCTGACCCTCTCTAATCTCATCCAGAATACCACTCGTTAACTTCAACATTCCCAATTTAACACTATTGTGAGTACTCTCACACACCAAACTCAAGTCTCTAAACTGCTCAATTAAATCCAATTCCTTAACCATTAACATAGACATATGCAATGATTTCCGACTCAATGCATCAGCCACTACGTTTGCTTTACCCGGATGGTAATTCAAACCAAAGTCATAATCCTTCAGAAACTCTAACCATCTCCTCTGTCTCATATTCAGCTTTTTCTGATCAAACAAATACTTTAAACTTTTATGGTCACTAAAAACCTCAAATCTTGACCCGTACAAGTAATGCCTCCATAACTTCAGAATAAATACCACAGCTGCCAACTCTAAATCGTGTGTCGGATAGTTCCTCTCATGAACCTTCAGTTGTCTCGAAGCATAAGCTACAACCTGCTTATTCTGCATCAAAACACCACCCAAACCCAACAATGAAGCATCACAGTAAACCTCAAATGGTTCCGATGGACTTGGTAATATCAGAATAGGAGCAGTAGTTAACCTTATCTTTAACTCTTGGAAACCTTCTTCACATTTTGAGTCCCAAACAAACGCTTGCCCCTTTCTAGTCAACATCGTTAACGGTAACGCCAACTTAGAAAATCCCTCAATGAATTTCCTATAATAACCTGCAAGTCCAAGAAAACTCCTTATCTCAGAAACTGACTTCGGAGCTTCCCACTTGGATACCGCTTCTATCTTAGAAGGATCAACAGCAACACCACCTCTTGAAATCACATGACAAAGAAAACTAACCTCTTCTAACCAAAATTCACACTTGGACAGTTTAGCAAATAGCTTCTTTTCTCGTAGAACTCCTAAAACCACTCTCAAATGTTCAGCATGCTCTTCTTCAGATTTCGAATACACCAAAATATCGTCAATAAACACCACAACAAACTTGTCTAGGTACGGATGGAAAATCCTATTCATATACTCCATAAATACCCCAGGCGCATTAGTCACACCAAAAGGCATTACAGAATACTCATAATGTCCATACCTTGTTCTGAAAGCAGTCTTCTGAATATCCTCAGTTTTCACACGTATCTGATGATACCCCGATCTCAAATCTATTTTGCTGAACACACTCGCACCAACCAACTGATCCATCAAATCATCAATCCTCGGCAAAGGATACCGATTCTTGATCGTCACTTTATTCAGTTGCCTGTAGTCCACACACAACCTCATAGTACCTTCTTTCTTCTTAACCAATAACACTGGTGCGCCCCACGGTGACACACTCGGACGAATAAATTTCTTATCCAACAGATCTTCCAGCTGACTCTTCAATTCAGTTAACTCAACAGCAGACATACGGTACGGAGCCATCGACATCGGCCTAGTACCAGGTACCAAATCAATCGAGAACTCAACTTCACGCTCTGGCGGTAATTCATTCACTTCTTCAGGAAACACATCAGGAAAATCACACACCACGGCTAGATCGCAAATCACCAATTTATCTTTAGCCTCCAAAGTCGCTAACAGCATAAACAACTCTGCCCCATCTGCTACTGCCTCATTCACCTGCCTTGCTGATAGAAACAAACTCTTTCCTTCCTCAATTTCAGGAAAGAACACAGTCTTATCAAAACAGTTGATATAAACTCGGTTAAACACCAACCAGTTCATACCCAGGATAACATCAATCTGCACTAGTGGAAGACACACGAGGTCCATCCCAAAGTCTCTACCAAAAATACTCAAAGGGCAATTTAAACAAACTGAAGTAGTAGTCACTGAACCCTTCGCAGGAGTATCAATCACCATACTCCCATGCATCTCAGATATCTCTAATTTAAGTTTCACAACACAATCCAAAGATATAAAGGAATGAGTCGCACCTGTGTCAATAATAGCTACAAGAGGAAAGCCATTAATATAACACATACCTCGGATCAAACGATCATCTGCAGAAGTCTCAGAACCCGATAAAGCAAAGACCTTGCCTCCCGACTGGTTCTCTTTCTTCGGCTTAGGACACTGTGGACTGATATGACCCACCTCTCCACAGTTGAAACAAGTCATAGTCTTCAACCGGCACTCTGCAGCCAAGTGACCACCTTTTCCACACTTGAAACACTTCTTCTCAGCACTGGTACACTCATGGATACGATGTCCAGCCTGACCACATCTGTAACACTTAGCAGGGGCACTGGAGTCTCCCCCACTAGGTCTCCTCATCCCACTCTGTCTCTGGAAACCTTTGCCAGCTGCATACGGTTTCCCACGATCATTCTGATTCTTGCCCTTCCTATCAACCCTCTGCTGATAGCTCTCCGCTCTGGCCTTGGTATCCTGTTCAAAAATCCTGCAACAGTCAACCAAGTCAGAAAACACTCTAATCCGCTGATACCCAATAGCCTGCTTGATCTCGGGACGTAACCCGTTCTCAAACTTCACACATTTTGAAAATTCCCCAGTAGCCTCATCATAGGGAGTGTAATACTTCGACAGCTCTGTGAACTTAGCAGCATACTCAGTAACAGACCGGTTGCCCTGCTTCAATTCTAAGAACTCTATCTCTTTCTTTCCTCTGACATCCTCTGGAAAGTACTTCCTCAGGAATCTCTCTCTGAACACCGCCCAAGTGATCTCATCACTCCCAGCAGCTTCCAATTCAGTGCGGGCAGCAACCCACCAATCATCTGCTTCCTCTGACAGCATATGCGTACCGAACCTGACCTTCTGGTTATCGGCACACTCAGTCACTCGGAAGATCCTCTCGATCTCCTTCAACCACTTCTGAGCACCATCTGGATCGTATGCTCCCTTGAACATTGGAGGAATGTTCTTCTGGAACTCACTCAGTTGACGAGCAGCTCCCATTCCCACAACATTCGGATTTCCTCCAAGTACTCCAGCTAGCATACCCAGAGCCTCAGCAATCGCAGCATCGTCCCTACCTCTTCCAGCCATCTCTATTATGAGAACCCAACAAGCTAAAACAATAAGTACTGATAGGGTTACACAACACCTATCACATACAGGGAAATAGAATAATTACGACTCGACTCGACCAACTATGCTCTGATACCACTAATGTAACACCCTTCTAAAATACCCCAATAATTAATTAATTCAACAAAATATAAATCAGAGTAGATATGCAATTTAAGGGTGTCACACTTGACACTTCACACCATTCACCATAATAACTTGTCATGCTCATTTATTAATCAAAATAAAACATTGCACAATTCGCAGCGGATAGAGATCTAATCAATCATGCAAACCATGTAATCACATTACATGTAAAACTGTTCAACAACCAAAAGGAAGACAAGGTAAAACAACCCGTCCCGAATGTTACATCTACCAGAGCATGACCCACTAAGGAACTACACTAGACTCCAAGCACTAGCTTCTACTCAATCACTACTCGTTACCTGAAACATAGTTGTAAGGGTGAGTTCCTCAATCGATATAATAAGCATTATAAAACATCATGTAATGCTAAGTAAATTAACACATTCATCACCCTAATCAGATCACACATTCAGCAACGGCAACATCAACTCAAAATCATACTCAACATAAACACAAAACACACGTATAATATTGGAATACATCCATTCATATTATACGCCATACATACATTATGCAATGAGACTCCATGCATGCGGTACCGACTATTCGTGAACACATAGTTCAACCTCACCGATCAAACCCAGATACGGCTACCAAGCTCACTAGTCCCACTCATTTGAGACCTAGTGACTCACTTACTAATTCCTCACCATGGGAATTAGCTACCACCCCAAGGGCTATGCTATGCACGCTAAATCACCTAGCATGCAAACATCAACAACAATCCACAATAACTCACTCACTAATTCCTCACCATGGGAATTAGCTACCACCATAAAGGCCATAATATGCACGCTAAATCACCTAGCATGCAACCATCAACAACAATCCACAATGGACATATGCTCACACTCTAAGCCATAAACAGTCCATCCACAATTGCATACATAGCAGATACATTCACAGCATTATGCATACCATCATACATCATCAGCATATTTATCACAGAATCATATTCATATCATGCCAAATAATAAATCACAGTATTAGCACACTCTACTAATACCTATACTGCTCAAAACAACGGGAAATGATCCCTACTATATCATACACCAATATAGGCCAAACGTCAAATATGTACACAATATTTGAATATCAATTTTCCACTTTTCCAACAGTGTTAACCGGTTAACGCCCTGGGTTAACCGGTTAACACAAAACAGAACACGCTTCCTGGCACATTTTAACAGTGTTAACCGGTTAACGCCCTGGGTTAACCGGTTAACGCAAGACAGACAGCAATTTCTCATAATTCATAACAGTGTTAACCAGTTAACACCCTGGGTTAACCGGTTAACACAAGACAGAAAGCTGTTCCTGCGCTAACACGAACAGAATGCAGAATCCCCCGCATTTTCGCCGTCGGAGGACTTCCGGACCTCCGATTTCGATTCCGTAAAAAGCTACACGTCCAGAAAACTACGACTCACCCAACTATAGATTCAATCACAGTTTTTAACGTAATTTGGTCATCACAATTTGCAACATTCATCATCCAAATTAGGGTCAATTCAATGGCTTATTACTACCCATTACATGTTAACCCATAATACCCATTAAACGACGATAAACCCCCCTTACCTGAGTTAATCCGGCAAATCCTTTAGCTTCAAGCTTTTCCCTTCTTCAACCCTTGTTCTCTTGCTCTTCCTCTTTGCCCTTTTCTCACTTTCTGTCGCTTCTCTGGTTTTCACGTGAAAAACCCTTTTTACCAAATGGAACTCTTTATATATATTCCAACTTTATTATTCCAATAATAATATTCCAATTATTTAATTAAATTAATAAATATACTATTAACTTAAATTAAATAATTATCATATTTTATCGGGGTGTTACAGAAATGACTACTCTTTTTCATGATATGATGCATAAAGAGATTGAAGTGTATGTCGATGACATGATTGCTAAATCAATTGATGAAGAGGAACATGTTGAGCATATGTTGAAGTTATTCCAGCGTTTGAGGAAGTATAAACTCCGCTTGAATCCCAATAAATGTACTTTTGGTGTTCGTTCTAGTAAATTGTTGGGTTTTATTGTTAGTGAGAAAGTTATTGAAGTTGATCCTGCCAAGGTCAAAGCAATACAAGAAATGCCTGCGCCCAAAACTGAGAAGCAAGTCAGAGGTTTTCTCAGCCGCTTGAATTATATTTCCAGATTCATTTCCCACATGACTGCCACATGTGCGCCTATATTCAAGCTTCTTCGGAAAGATCAGTCTTGTGATTGGACCGAAGACTGCCAGAAAGCATTTGATAGTATCAAAGAATATTTGCTTAAGCCTCCGATTTTGTCTCCACCTGTTGAAGGAAGACTGTTGATCATGTATTTGATTGTGCTCGAGGATAGTATGGTTTGTATTCTTGGTCAGCAAGATGAGAATGGGAAGAAATAATTTGCAATTTATTACCTCAGTGAGAAGTTCACCGACTGTGAGACTCGGTATTCTATGCTTGAGAAAACTTGTTGCGCATTAGCTTGGGCTGCTAAGCGTCTGCGTCAGTATATGTTGAATCATACCACTTGGTTGATATCCAAAATGGATCCAATCAAGTATATATTTGAGAAGCCTGCTTTAACTGGGAGAATTGCCCATTGGCAGATGTTGTTATCAGAGTATGATATCGAATATCGATTTCAGAAAGCGATCAAAGGTAGTATCTTGGCTGACCATTTGGCTCACCAACCAATTGAAGATTACCAGTCAGTGCAGTATGATTTTCCTGATGAAGAGATTCTATACTTGAAAATGAAAGATTGTGATGAACCATTGCTAGATGAAGGGCCAGAACCAGGTTCCCGTTGGGGCATGGTATTTGATGGAGCTGTTAATCAATATGGAAATGGAATTGGGGCAGTGAATATTACTCCTCAAGGCACACATCTACCATTTATAGCTATGTTTACTTTCAAGTGTACAAACAACATGACAGAATATGAAGCTTACATTATGGGGCTTGAAGAGGCCATGAATCTCAGAATCAAATATTTGGATGTCTTCGGTGATTCAGATTTGGTAGTGAATCAGATCAAAGGAGAATGAGAGACAAATCAACCCAATTTAATACCATATAGAGATTATGCGAGGAGGATTTCAACTTTCTTTACAAAGGTTATGTTGGTTCTAAGTGTTGGCAGCAATTTTGGTAAAATAAAGAGTGTTCACAAGACGTTGCATGTGATGTCTTAACATAAGATATCTTGTACCTGCTGGAGTTTAAAAATATAATTATACAGGTGTAGCGGGGTATTCGTTACCTTTATATTTATTGACTAAATCAAAAGTAAATCATACAATTCGAGTCGCCACCGCACTTCTATTTATCCAAAGGAAAGGTTAGAAAGCGAACAAAAACCGAGAAGTTTTATCAAATCAAAAACTAATAAAAATGTTAGAGATCGGGGTAAGGGGGTTGGTTATGCAATGGGAAGGTTTTAAGCACCCAAAACATCCTAGGTACTCCTAGGGAGCCCTTTTCACAATTGTTGTAAGGTAGGTTGGTATTTTGTGATAATTATTTGTGCAAACATGATTGAGGAGATGAGAGAAGAATGTAAAAATTATTTACAATTTTGTGTTTGAACGGATAAACCCATTGCCTACGTACCATCACAAAGGGTAGGATCAAAACCTCGTAGTTCGGGGTAAAAATCTCAAAACAAGTTGGTGAATTGATTGGTCCAAAAGCCTTAAGGTCTTTTGTTATCCAAGGGAGAAAACTCAACCTAAAACCGCAAATCCACCATGTGAGGATAGCTTCAACATGCTAGTGAGGAATTAACCCTATAATAAGCATGGAAGACTCATTGTCCATCACTAAGGATATAGGTGAGTATTATATCAACCTCAAGGATAACTCAAACCTAATAGCTAATGGTTATGAAAAGTTTTGACAAGAAGTGGCCATTGAAACCACAAAAACATTTGAATGATTTATATTTACCAATGAAAAGTATTTACAAAATATGGTCAAAGTTTCCTTAAGGATTCAATTCAAAATAAGTGTTATGAAAACAAAGTTTGAAAATCAAAAGCATAATGCTTAGGTTTCTAACGTTTGAAAACAAGTGTTAATGTTTGCACAAAAGTTTTGGCTTGGGTTAGAGTGGAGGGAAGAAGAAGAATGGCTAAGTCCTAAACATACAAAGGTGAAGGAAAAGAAATAAGACCACAAATGGAGTTCCCTTCTTGAGATCATAGTGTCGCATTATGCGAAAAACCGGCGGGAAAACAGAACAACAGAGCCGCCACCGTGCGTTATTTATCCCAAAAGAGGGAAAGGAAACGCTCAGAGTAAACCTGGAAAAGACATGGTCTCGCGACCAAAGAGAATGGGATCGGGAGTCGGTTATGCGAAGGGAAGGTATTAGCACCCCTACGCATCCGTCGTACTCGACGGGATCCACGCACAAAAGGAAGGAAGATGGTTGCTAAAACACTTCTCTCACACACACACTGGCTGAAAGAGACACAAGAAAATAGACTGAAACTGACTCGGCAGGATACCGCATCCTGGGCCTACTTAGTCTATCAAGCATAGACATCAGAGTCTAAGTAGTTCGGACTGGGGAAACGACACATGCTCGCTAGGATGTCGCATCCTATGCATACGTATCTCCTTTGGACGAAGAAGAATCAGAGCATTCGTAGCTCGGCTAACACACACACAAACAAACACAGGCAAAGGCAAACGTGGAGCCTGAATGCCAATCACTGGACTTACATCAGCATCCGAACCAAAACACACACAAGAAGGCAAACGTGGAGCCTGAATGCCAATCACTGGACTTACATCAGCATCCGAACCGAACACACACAAAGAGTGTGGAGACACAAAGGTTAAAGAGAAAAGAAAAGGCGCCCGGAGAGATCAGCTCAATCTCCTGCCTACGTACCTCATCTGGTATGAGGATCAGGGCGACGTAGTTCCCCTACGCAGGGACACAGGACTAGCCTAACCAGATAACAAAGGGAGACACAACTAGGGAGACTACGACTCGAGCCTAGATGTTATCATGCAAAATCATCCCTAAGTTAAGGTTTCTAGCTAACTTGCACAGGACGCAAGCCTATCCTAAACATGACTTGCACAGGAAGCAAGGCAAACCCAACCTATCTTGCACAGGAAGCAAGCTAAAGCAAACCTATCTTGCACAGGAAGCAAGCTAAAGCAAACACACAAGCACAAGTAGCACACACTATATGCAAGCAATGGGCTCAATCAAGGTTAGGTTTTAGTCGAGGGGTCATATCAACCTCAACAAACAAACCACTTTAACTGGGTAGTGTTAGCTCTTAACCCTAACATTGAGAGTTAGGGTGAAGCTGATGAAAGGTGAGTGAAGATGAGACTTCACAACTCTTATCCCTGGCCTGGGAGAGCTTAAGACAAGAATGTGTGGGTTCAGAAAGTGGGAACCCTTCTACACATTTGACACTGACACAACTGTACAACTGTACAAGATCTTGGGTTAGTATCTGCAATGTATCAACACAGTGGTGTGAGCAAAGCAAATGACACAAAGAATAGCAGAGGATGGATTGCACATCCCTTATATCTGTCAATGCCTCTTCACTTAGGAGGTCTTTGAATAAATGCAAGGACAAAAGTAAACAGTCACAAACATTGCCTCTTAAGGAGGACTTCAGACAGGTGCCTGGCCAAGTAACAGGCCAGGTCTTCCAGACTACATGGAGTAAGGAAATTATACCTCAATGCAAATTGCTTATCAAGCAAAGCAACGCAAAGTTCACAAGGAACTAATAGCAACTAAAGTACCTGAAATCAGTCAAGCACAATTAGTATACCAGACACAAAGTTAAAACAAACAGCATAAGCCAACAGACAATACAGTCAAGCATATGTGCAAAGCACAAGCTCATAACAAGTGAGCTAAGCAACCTACAAAACAAACAAATTAGTTCATGATAAACAATTAAACTCATTCAACTTGTATTGATCTCTTTGAAGCATTTGCTGCTTAACCTGAAACAACAAGCTTAAACATGAGCAACAAGACCACTAGGACAAGCCTAGGGTCAAAAGGGGATAAAAAGTTTAAAACAGCAAGGGACAAGTGCCCAAAGTCAAGACAAATCAATCAAGAAGCAAACCCAAGTGGTTTCACAATCATATCATTCATCATCATCATTTCACAAACAGATTAGGTCAAAGCATGCCAAATAGAACCTCAAAGAAGTCAAGAGAATGACTCAACTCAAATCCAATCATAAACATTTCACAAATTCCTCAAATAAATCATGATCAAACATCATCCACAACATGATAGGCATACCAAATTTCAGCTCATTTGGATCAAAGGAAGTAGGGAAATTAAATTCAGAAAGGCAAGGCAAGTTCAAGCATACTCATACAAAGCATCAAAACATGCACCAACTTCAATTAATCATAAAACAGAAACAACATATGATAAATGAATGGGACTAAAGCCATGATGTACTTCAAGATGTTCACGGTGCACATGTCAAATTTCAAGTCCATCCAATTAAGCATGAGAATTTCACAAATCATATGGCATCATGTGTCACAAAAGTCAACAATTTGGTCAAACAGGGGAGAAATTATCAATCAAATAGGAAATGCATTCAAAAATTCCAGAAAAATTCACACACATTTTCAACATGCACAAGTGTCTTCATGCAAAAGTCCAGACCATTTTGAGTTCAATAAGCATGGTAATTAAAATCATGAAGTTGGACATACATGGTGTGACACAAATTGTCACACCCCTATTCAAAAAATCAAATATCCATAACCAGCAATGATAAAATTACAAACTCTATACCAAAATCACCATGAACATGTCTAGTTTAAGCACAAAAAATTTGAGAGGCATTGGATCATGTATCATCATTTCACAAGCAATTTGGCAAAGTATACACAAAATGGACACACATGAACAAACCCTAGCACATTTAAAAAACCACACATGCAAAAAATCTGGAAAAATCACCATAATAAAGTAGAGATCAAGAGGAGCATTTCACAAAAAGTCCCATCAAATTCGGATTAAAATTGAGTGACTTATGAATTTTCTAAGTTGGCCATGCAAAATGAAATAAAATTTGAAAAAAGAAATGATTTAATGCCATAAAAATGATTTGGGAGTTGAAAAATGAAATGAATAGTGTCGGGGCCAAAACGCCCCGTATCATTAATCCTACGTGGCCACTTGGACCCAGTCAACGCCCTCCCAGCCAATTGAACCGCTCGCGTGGCAGCAGGTTCGGACCAACAGCATGCCAGTATGGACAAATCGCATGACCAATCAAAAAGCTCCTTCCAAAAACATCATGCAAACCCTACGTATTGCTACAGGAGAATCAAAACAGAAATTCTGGGCAGCGCTTCAACATGTTCATCCACGAAACCTAGGTTCAAGAACAAAATTCTGGTAAATCAAAATCAAGTACACCATCCTGTAGCTCTCACTCCATACATCACGAATCCATATTTCAATCATCAAGAAACACTAAGGCAAGCGTGAATCGAAGCAAACAAATTCAGCATCAAAATATTCAATCGACCCTAACTAACTCAAAACAACACCATTTCCTTCGAAATTCATATCAGCGTCATCACCGAACTAGGCTCTACATGAATATCACCAAGAATCAAAAAAATAGAGAACTCGAAATTCTACCTGTTGAAGAACAGTGGCTGGATTCCTCTTGCTTCCAAGCTTGTGAAGTTCCAGGATCTTTCTACGATGCTTGTGGATGTGTTTAGAGGAGAATTTGAACTTTAATCACTCACAAATCCAGCTCCCTTTGAAACCACCATGGATGCTCAAGCTTGAAGAAAGCTGCGATTCTCCCCCATTGGCTTTGATTCCACACGTAATCTTACTCAAAACCACCTCAGTAACACGAAAGTAGCAAGCTGAATGGATGTTATGTGAAGCAAAACCCAGAAAAGTTTGAGAGAAGAAAAAACTTGATTCTAGATCTAGATTGGAAAAGTGGTTAATGCCCCGTTAATTCTGTTAGTATTAGCTACATATATGCCTTGTTAATCACCTACACTAATCACCATTAAGCCATGTAATTAGAATCAAGTGAACTCAAGTGTGATGTAAAATTTGGCAATTAACCCCATATACATGTGCATGGCATGAACAGTGCCGAGTTTCCTTTGTAATGGACTCCAAAAATCATTTTTAATGCCAATAATATTAATTGGAAATGGATGCAAGGCTTATTTTTCAAATTAGCAATTTCTCTAAAAAAAAATCAAATTAAATCACTTGGAAAATGCCATTTTTATGTGATGACTTTTGGTGAAATGCAATGAAGGATTTGGATAGAGCATGTCAAATGTGACTTGTAGCAAAAAACCCCACTTAATTTGGCCGAATGGTTTGGAAGATATGCCACTTTGAAGTTCAAAAATTCTTGAGAATGATTTGATCATAACTTGCCAACCATAAATGAGAAATGAGTGTTCTTGGACTTTTTGGAAAGGTGAGAGCAAGATATTCAACTTTCATGTTGGACAAAATTTCATTTGAAGCTTGTATGATAATGTAAATTTGAGGAGAAAAACTTTCTATTTTTGGCAGTTGAAAATTACAGGTCACCTGCCATTTTTGGAAACTTTTTGTCTGACTTCAAATTCTTCAATCTTGATCTTTGAAATGCCAAATGAGACTTGTATGGACATGAATGAACCCTTTCAAACCATCTCCCACCTTGAAATCCCTAGAAATCAGGCACAGTTGACCATAGTTGACTTTCTAGGGTTTCTGGTGGACTGATCACTGACTGATGACTTCTGAGCACCCAAACCTTGACCAAAACACTTCAAAAGGACCCCTAGGTCATGTGAACATGTTGGACCAACCCTAGGGCCTTGCCTCAATGGAAATTGCACTTGTTTGCTTGATTGACTGATCTCCTGACCAGTTTGACCTAATTTGTCAGCTGAACTGCACTTGGGCAAATGGACAAGGCAATGTTATGCAGTGGACTATGCTATGTTAATGACCTAATATGAGAAAGTATGTACAAAAGGTAGGGTGCAAATTTGAGGTGCTACACATAGTGATGATCCAAGTAACTCCCATCCTTTGGAATAAGCAAGCAAATAGGAAAATACTCAAGCAATCAATCAATCAGGCAAGCTCTTAGGAGTTTTCCAATGGCTCTTGTATCTCTCACTTTAGATGCACATGACAATGGTCCTTCAGTTTAGCTCAAATAGGAATCCCTAGCACAAAAGCACACACATCAAAAAGTTCTATAATACAAACAAAGAATGGACAAGAGTGAGTTTAGAAATTTGGTCCTTCCAATTCATCTTCAACATTAAGTCCTTTTTACTCCATTTTTTCATAAGGAATATCCTAGAATCTAAGTCCTTTTGTCCATTTGCATTTGGTTCACATCAATCAACACAAAATACAAGCACAATAGTATATACACAATTATGTGCTCAAGTGAGCAAAAGGCAAATTGCATTAACATAAACATGTGCTCAAATGAGCAAAGGGCAAAAGCAAATGAATAATATGTACAAGAATATTAAATTGCATTAATGTAAAGTGGAAGAATTAAAAGTTAGTGGTTAATAGTTATAGTTAGTGTGCCATAAGGCAATTTAGCGCTATGTTAAGCAATCGTAAGTGGACTAATGTAGTAGTCACACCTATCTGAGGCCGGTCAATAAAATATAGGCAACAAACACAAGTTAGAGATCTTGATTAGTGAATCAAGCTCCTACAACTTGCCATGCCAAGAGAAGATGAGAAATGATCTTGTATTGATTTAGGTTCTTTGCTTGATTAGGAAGCAACCTATCCTTAATGCAAAGCCATTCACTTGATCTATGATCAAGATGAATTAGATTTGAATCAAGGAAGGTTAAACCTCCCATACACAAGGCTAACCACCAATCTTTAACTCATTGATCAAAAAAAGAAAAAAAAGATGAAGAAGGAGATGAATAAGAATGGACATTAATGGGAATTCAAATGAAATAAGCAAATTGCATTGACCAAGGACAAATGGAATCAAGGTCAAACACTAATAAACAGAAGCAAAATGAAACTTAGAAGTCAAGAAACAAATAAAATATTTTTGGTATTTTTTGAAATTAAAATAATACTTGAATTAAAATAAACAGATAAAGGTCAAACTTCAAATCCATTTCAAATCAACTTTAAAAAAGTCCAAATGGATCATCCTAAGCTTTAAAATGAGAGAGATGTGATTTTTTGAAATAAAAGAAATTAAATCAAAAATTAGAAAATACAAAATAATGTGGTGCGTTGGATCCAGGCTCATTAATTAAGCTGGCACATCCAAGGGTCCAGACATGCGCGCGCACCAAACACTTTGGTCAATGAGAAACACACAGCCATTAAAAAAGTCATACAAATGAAGAAACCAGATTATATCTGGAGATCAGATCCAAGGGTTGTGGTTCATTCTGGAAAATGGACGGTGGTGTACACCACCGTCTTCTCCGGCGAGACCAGAGATTCCGGCGAGAGTTGCAGAGAAAAAATCCTAACCAAATGAGGCGATATATACATCAATGGAAAGCTGGGGTGATGTACATCACCCTTGTACCATTTATTTTCACTCTAGATCTCCATGGGAAGAGAAATCAGAGGTAGAAAATGATGGTGTTCATCTTGAACTCAATGGAATTTCAAAATTAAAAGCACAGTTTAATTGCCTCTGATGAGAGGACTTCAGCCAAACCAATAAATGCAAGAAACAAGCTACAAACAGTGAGTTTCAAAGAAGAAAAGTTTGTGTAGCAACCTCTGAAATGTGGATCTATGGAGCACAAATCCTTTTAGTTATTGCTTGTAGTGTGATCTAGAGATGAAGATGAAGCAAGGTCAAGGAATTTTGAGTCTGAAAATCAACCAATGAAGTTGAAATTCAGATCTGAAATTTTGAAATGAAAGAGTGAATTCCTTTAGGTATGGCTATGGAGAGAGTTTTATAGCATAACAGGCGCCTTCAGGTTGTTGAATTATGAAGCCTAGCACTCTTATTTATAGCAATTGGCAAAGGTAAGCATGAGCATTATGTGTGCATGAATGAAGAGGGCCTCAATGCATGAGCCTGTACAGGCGCATGGATGGCCCAAATCTTATTGCAAATGAGTGCTGATATCACACTAAGGTGAAATGGACGTGCAAAATTGATGCAATTGGCTTGTGCAATGAGTTTTCAACTAGTTTCCAAAAATGCACCAAAATGTTCTCCTCTTCGAAAATGCCTTTTCCAAAAATAAAACATGGCCTTATGGGTAATGGTTGGAAATATCTTGACATGAGGATCAATTGTTATGTTGAGAAAAACTTCATTTGGAATTGGTAAATTGGTGAAAATTGGCCATAAAAATCAATGTGCAAAACTTGTGTATGTGAAAATTTCCAAAATGGGCCAACTTCAAGCCCTTTTGTTTCAGTGATGCAAGCTCCAAATGACAAAACCTTAAACATCAAAGTTGTAGATATTTTCAAGACAATAAATTGGGACTCAAATTTTGCATCATCTGGATTTTTTATGAGAAAGTTATGGGCACTTGAAGTTGGACTTTTTCACATTTCAAAGCCTTTGGTCCAAAGTGACCTATAATGTTTTGCATTATCAAATGTATTTATTTTAGGATTATGAAAAAAATTTCAACATAAAAAATGAATTAGACATCTTAAAATTTCCAATTCATTTGATCCCACCTCAAAATCATAAAAAATGAATGAGTTATGTCCTTGGGAAGTTGACCAAAAATTAGGGTTTCAGTCAAAATGACCTATAATGTTTTGAAATGGATGATGACTTTCCAAGATTAAAATCAATTTTTGATGAACATGAAAGTTGTTCATATGGTTCTTAAGAACATTTTTTCTCTTGGGGTCATCTTCATTTGACAAACACATTGAAAGTTAGGTCTCAGTATACTTCAAAATAGTCAGATGAATTGACTGATCAACTTCTCAAGTCCATACCTTAAATCTTGATGAATTAATGATTGAGGATACTCAAATAAGCTCAAATATGCATGAAATGATGAATTAAATAACTTCCCTTGATTGTATTTGATCATGGGTTGAGGTTGCTTCATGAGCAAGGCATAGTTGATGGACAGATGAATTAGGGTTTCCTTGGGAAACAAGCCTCAAGCCCTTTGGTTTGCTTTGATAAAAATGATAAATTGAGATACTTGGGAGGCATATATGATGGATGAGAGCCTTGAGAACCATTTTCATGCTTGCTTTCACCTTCACCTGGCCATATCAATGAGCATAGGGTTTCCTAGGAGCCTTGGATCACATGATTACTCAAGCTACAAAATAAAAGATGTTAGTGACATATTTTTGTGCTTTTGTTTAGTAAACAAAATAAGAAAAGCAATAATACACAATTCAAGCATGCTTGGTGGTCTCAAACACAATTCCCACCCTAGGGTTAGGAGCCAAGATGCTATGATCCTTGAGGCAGATGCAAAGTGCAATGATATGATGCCATGAGGGATCTTATGGTCAAAATTAGGGTCTTACAGCAGGATTATTTCAGGATGTCATACATGATGTCATGACATCTGATATAATGTACTTGCTGGATATTTAAAATGTAATTATGCAGGATTGTTCCAGGATGTCAGACCCGATGTCATGACATCTGTACACAGAATATTCAGTGTGAATGTTATGTGTTATGTGATTGCGCTTTTAATGGAAATCTATGTTTGATTGAGGAGTTAATTGCAAACGCAATCAATCAATGATTACAATGTGATTTAACTTTTTTTCCAAAGAGATCTAACCAACTGTCATAAGAAGACTTGAATGGAAAATAGCTTTAGGGTTTTATGATGTTCAAGCCCAGCTGAATGCTTCTATAAATAGGACATGGAAAACCTGAGTTGATACACAAGAAATATAGAACGAAATATTGAGAGAGAATAAGGGTTTGTGTCTTGTGTGGTCGTGTGACTTGTAAGCCATTCAATTCATCCATAAATGATTGAATTGGTCTGATTTGTGAGTTGTAATTTGTCACTCAAAGCTTTTAAGCATGAGTGTGTGTCTACTTGATTGAAGCTGCTAAGTAAAATCAAGTGTGTGTCTTTGAAGAGTGTCTTCTTTTCATAAGTAATTGTTGTTAATATCACTGGTGTGATTGAGAGGGAGTGAGTGGGATCTCATATCTAAGAGTTCTTAGGTAGAAATCATACGGGTAGAGATTAGGTGAAAAAGACTGTAACTTGTGGAGTGTACTGAGAGTCTTTGAACTGATTCTATTTAGTGGATTTCCTTCCTGACATGGTAGCCCCCAGACGTAGGTGAGTTGCACCGAACTGGGTTAACAATTGCTTGTCTCTCCTGCATTACTATTCTTTATCTTTATCCTGTTTGTTTTACTCAGATATTAGTGTCGTGACTGTAGCAGGGTATTCGTTACCATTAGAGATATTGACTAAATCCAAGGTAAACCATACAAGTCGAGTCGCCACCGCACTTCTATTTTTCCAAAGGAATGGTTAGAAAGCGAACAAAAACCTAAAAGTTTTATCGAATCAAAAACTAGTAAAAATGTCAGAGATCTAGGTAAGGGGGTTGGTTATGCAATGGGAAGGTTTTAAGCACCCAAAACATCCTAGGTACTCCTAGGGAGCCCTTTTCATAAGTGTTGTTCTAGTCTAAAAGGTGTAGGTATATCTAAAGTACTATTTACTAAAAGGAAGGTTAAAAGAAAAATGACTCGCAAGGATGTCGCATCCACTGCCTACGTATCTCATCTGAGTATGAGAATCAGAGTCTTCGTAGCTCGGCTACCTATGGGTTAAAGATAAGTGTGCTCGGTAAGACGTCGCATCTTATGCCTACGTATCTCATCTGGAATGAGAATCAGAGCAAAACGTAGTTCGGCTAACTACGGGAACAAGGGTCTCGATTGCAACTAGGGCAAGGGAAAAGGACGGTCTCGATCGCAACGAGGGCGAGAGAAAAGAATCACAGCAAAGGCGAAAGCAAGCAAGGATTACTTGTTAGTCGTCAGTCAAACTCGGCAAGACATCGCGTCTCGTGCCTACGTATCTCATATGAACATGAGAATCAGAGTTGTCGTAGTTCGGCTAACTAGGGGTTAAGGATTGCCATCTGAACATGGACTTACAAAAGAGGACACCAGCTGTGTCAAAGGAGGGTGGGCAGTGTGTTCAACGTCCTAGCAGTAGGTGTCGCAGCTCGCTGAATCGAGTCTTAGGCAGTTACCTCTTTGCAATAGAACGGACTGACATGCCACAAGATCGGAGACGCACGGAAGGTCTAAAAGTGGGGAAGCTCTGCTCTAGAGTTGTCATGCAATATGGACCTATGTGTTAGGATTTACAAAGGGGGACATCTACCTAATGTTAGCATGCAAAGAATAGGGGAATTCTACCTATGTTATCATACAAAGGGTTCTACCTAATAGGTGCTACCTAAACGGAACAAGAGTCGACGGATGGAGCGCGGAGAGGAGTTACGAATAAGGGTAGATGGCGATGCCGGAGGCAATCGACTTACAGGTAGATGGCGATGCCTAAGGCAATCGACTTACAAGAGGATGGATGAATGCGTGCTGGTTCTGTTAAGTTTTGAAAATGATTACTCGACGTTGGATCGATCTTTTAATATTATTTTGAAATGGTTATCGGATGTTCGCTTTAATTCTTGTATTAACAGGTGACTAAAGAAATAAAGAAATAAATATTATACACCTTATGGGAGAGGGGTACATTTGTTATGAATGGGGATTGTTCATGGCAAACAAACAATAAGAATATATGCCTCATACATCATACAAGTAGGCTACAATTATCAATCAGATCGGATAAATAAACAATATATAATCAAACCAAAGAATCAAATAATGGAGCATTTAAACAATGCATGGGAGTATGAACATGTTAAATAATCAAGCAATAGAAAGCATGAATGAGAGAAACAAGTATAAAAGATAACAGATGAATCAAACAGATGAAAATATGCACACGAAGGATCCACTGAATAATTTAATCAGGAAATGAGGTAAGGACCAAATAAAATCAAGGTAAAAGGCCTCTAATACATGGCATATTAGATGAACAAGGGAGGATCAAAAGATCTCTTCAATTGCCATAAGCATTCCTAAAGTCAAACATCGATCATAAAGAAGTCGACTGAAAATTCAAGTCAACTTAAAAATAACAAATAAATATTAATCAAGAAAATTATGAAAAATTAAACTAAATAAGGTGGGGTCAGGACATCATCATCCCCCCAAAAGATTTTAAAAATAATGAAAATTGGCACGTAAATTAATTAAAACAAAATATAGGTCAAACCAAAAGTCAATTAATAAGACTAGGTTAGAAATAAATCAAGAATAAATAGAAAATTAATCAAGAAAATTATGAAAAATTAAACTAGTTAAGGGGAGGTCAGGACATCATCATCATCCAAAAATATTTTAAAAATATTGAAAATTGGTACGTGAATTAATTAAAATAAAACAGAAGTCAAATTAAAAGTCAACCAACCAAACTAGGTCAAAAATAAATCCAAAATAAATTGAAAATGTGAAATAAAATTCCAAGAAAAGGTCAGGTTGACCATGAGACAGTGGTCAACCTTCATCCCAAAAATCAAATGCTAACAATAATTTTAAGCTATAAACATAAAATCAATAAAAAAAGTGTGTTAAAATAGACCATTTAGAATAAATAATTAAAATAAAATATTAATATTAAAAAAATACGAAAATAAAAATTATATAAAATTAAATAAAACGTTAAGAAAAGTGAAAAATATTTTTGGGTAATTTTATGGACGAAGGAAATATTTTAAATAAGAAAAAGAAATATGAAAATGGAAGGATTAATGGTGATGAACATGGTAAGCAAGCGTAGATATATCAAAACATGGTGATGGAAGAGATGATTACCTAATGGAAAATAGAAGTGGAATGGAATCTGATATGTGATGAAGCTTTGCCTCCTTGCCACGAAATTCCAATGCTCCTTCAGGGTTAGGGTTTCAGCTTCTTAAATAGGGTGGATTAGGTGTTCTCATGGGCTTTTTAATAAGTGATTTATCCATAAGAATAAAAGTGTGAAGTGAGGTGTAAAATGTTATTATTTTGGGCCAAACTTAAGTGAATGGATGTCCAATGCATGGCCAAAAGAGGTAAAAAAAACATGACTGGTTTGTGCAGCATGCTTAGAAAATCTGATTGGGCCAGCCAGACCCAAAATCTGCCTAGAAACTCAAGTCATGGTGCCCACTTTAAATGAATGTATCTCTCAAACCATGGATCCAAATGAGATGATTCCAAAAGGATGTGAAATAGGAAATGGTAAGGTACAATATTTGTGAAGAAAGTATTTTCAAATAATGCCTTGAAGTGCAAGAAAACTGGCCAAGAAGTCTTGACAAATTTTGAAGATTTTGGACTTAGAAATTTTTCTAAGTGTCCTAAAAAAATGTTTCACTTTGACTAAGCATAACTTTCTCAATTCTAATCCAAATGGAGCAAACTTTATATCTCTAGAAAGCTTGGAACAAGAGGAACAACTTTTTATGTTGGAGAAATTTTCAAATGGAGCTTTTATCTTGATGCAAAATGGGCTTAAAGTGAGTGCAACGATCATGAAAGCTTGCCCTAAATGGAAAGTCAACCATTTCTAAATTAAGTAACTTTTCCAATTCCTGATTAAATGATGAATACATGATATAACCTTGATTAAACTTCACATGTAGGATCCCATAGGCATGGATTTTGAGATTCTACTCTCAAAATTTCAGGAGTTGACTTTTCTGGCCCCACAGTTGACTTTTCCCAAACTGTCTGATTCCCGATTACATTAATCAATTGAAGCACTTCTAGCACAAATAAAGAGCTGATTTTTTGTATGTAGACCCTTGTGGACATATGGAGGGCCATGGAAAAGAGTTTCACCCAAATAATCAGACATAAATTGATTTTATACCAAACCCTAGTTTTAGGGCAAAATGATCAGGAACTAATTGCACTGATTGCCAATGGATCTTTCTGAGATAATTGTGAATCTTCCTAGGCCAATATGCCTCTCTAATCATGACATGGATGAGCTCCTCTACTTCCAACCAAACATTGCCTGTTGCAGGTAGCCATGAAACCCTAATTTCTGATTAAATCCAGATGAACACTCTGATAACTTTGAATCCTTCACTGATGAACTGAGGACCATAATAAGATACTTGGACCCCCCTGAGACCCTTGAGACTTGTATACTTAGAAAATGAAGTCCAATTCTCAATCTTGCTTTGTGTGGGCTCCTTCTGTTAAGGAGTGATCAATCAAAACCTGATCTCCATGTCACTAATGCAGTATGCAATGAGTATGACCTAATATGATGTTAATGAAGTGTAAAACATAATCCCATGCTTCCAAGAAAAATGAAGGGTAAATTTTGGGGTATTACAACTACCCCTATTCAATCAACTAGAGACCCGAAAGGAAGATAGCAACGGCTTTCGCACTTTCGAGGTATCAAGTGATTGAATACGATAAAAGCCCGAAAATTTACACTGAAGTGAAAAAATGAAGTAACAATGCCTGTCATAATCCGCCAAGAGGTGGTCTTGAAAAAGAATCCGTCTGGTACGGTGAGAATCGGTCTGAACATCGAAATAAGGAATGTTTGCCTGAATACCAAAATAAATAGTAACACAGAAATAACCATGGCCTGAATGCCGCTCATCAATATGAATACTAGAAATGACTTCGATCTGAGCATCGGACAATACTTGATTATCAAACATCGGTCTAAACACCGGGAAATTGGCCTGAATGCCACTTCGGTCTAAATACCGGAAAACTGGCCTGAATGCCACAAGTTGCATCGACCTGAATGTCAGAAACTTCTTCGATATAAACATCAGAAAACTGGCCTGGATGCCACTTCGGTCTGAATACCGGAAACTTGGCCTGAATGCCACAAGTTGCGTCGACTTGAACGTCGGAAACTTCTTCGATCTGAACATCGGAAAACTGGCCTGAATGCCACTTCGGTCTGAATACCGGAAACTTGGCCTGAATGCCACAAGTTGCGTCGACCTGAACGTCGGAAAATTCTTCGATTTGAACATCGGAAAACTGGCCTGAATGCCACTTCGTTCTGAATACCGAAAACTTTCATGCCTGTCAGCATCGGCAAAAATAGGGAAAATGATAATTGAGGCGGCGCGTGGGCCAACGACCCCTGCTGGGAATAATAAAGATAAGTCATGAACAATCTTCAGTCTGAGTACTGGAAACAACTTCTGACTTATCACTTGGGATACCGAGAATGCCTTATGCTTTACATGCGTATGTTTGAATTTTCAATGGCGTAATGCTCCATGAAAATGGAAATGCTACGCAATTTGGGAGGATGCAATACAATATGATTCTACATGCAGGGATGCGAAATGCTTGATTAGAGAGAACGCTAAGTTGAGGCAAGGAATTCTGCTGGGGAAATGATCACCATCTTTTGGACCCTGGCAAGGCTGTTGGAGATGCACAGCACAAAGAACTCTGTGGGGAAATGACCCGCCACACGGTGTTCTGGCAAATAACAAAATACCGAGGCTCTGACTGGGGAGAGAATGGCACTGAAAACTTGCTGCTGAGGAAAGCGACAGTGGTTCTGGCAACCATAATCTGCGAGAGAGACGACTCAGTAGGGGAAGCAAACACCGATACGGTACCGAGATTCTGCTTCAAGGAAAGAGACCATGGGTCTAGCGTCGAGATCATCGATCTGGCATCGAACTTTGAGGAGCAGCCGCTTCTGCTTGGAAGATACAGTCTGGCACTGACAACTCTGCTGGGGATATACAGTCAGACACTGTCAACTCCGCTGGGGATATACAGTCAGACACTGTCGACTCTACTGGTGAATGTATAATCTGAAACAAATGCTTGGGGAAGTACATCAATGAGAGCCTGCTGAGGATTGAAAAATCCAACGCTCGGATCAGCTCTGCAGGGATAAGATACCAAATTCCAACTGTTGAGGAAAAACATCCGCGATCATTTGATGGGGACCTTAAGGAAATGCCCAGAGTGTACCTGTTCTGAATAGACAATCCAAAGCACTTAAAATTTACAGCAATTTTCAATGTTTATTAAGCACGTACCTGTAAAGCTCTTATGTTTCATAATGCAATATTTATCAAAAATTTGGACGTCATTTTTGCAAACAAAACAGTAAAATGAAAATGAACACAGAGATGTACTGAATAACATGATTTTATTGATTGAGTGACCTCTGAATAGGTATTTACATCAGGAAGCAATCCCTGGAAAGAGGTAATTGCACAGCAGATAAAAAACAGAAATTAATCTAATGGCAATGTGAAATGGATTTCTATCGGGTTCCAATTCTGCTATGATTCGCTCGTCTTCAAGATCCTCCAGATGATCAGCTTTCCGAAAAAGGTGATTGGATTGTTTCCTATCCTTCGGAAGTTTCCGGTTATCGACACGAGATGATATTCAGAACTACTCAGAACGCAGCCATTCACTTAATCCCTAATTTTTGCCTGGATCGCCCTTTCGGGTTTTCAATCCACCGGGATACCCATTTTTGCCTAAGTTGCCCTTTCAGTTTTCAACTTACCGGGTATACAATCTTTTCATTTTTAATCCCTAACTTTTGCCCGAACCTTTTTCATTTTCTTGGTTCGCCGGGATGCCCATTTTTTTGCCTGGACTATTTTGTTTTATCGTCCAGCGGGTCTATTTTATGCGAAGTATTTTTTAACTGCGTCTGAGTTCACAGGGGAAGTGAAGTTTTCACCATCCATAGTTGCAAGCATTAAGGCTCCACCATCAAAAACCTTGGTGACAATATACGGTCCATCATAGTTAGGAGTCCACTTGCCCCTGTGATCTGTCTGAGGAGGAAGGATCCTTTTCAACACCAAATCTCCGACTTGGAAGCATCGAGGACGCACTTTCTGATCAAAGGCTCTCTTCATCCGACTTTGATACAACTGCCCATGACAAATGGCTGCCATTTGCTTCTCTTCGATAAGACTCAACTCATTGAACCTTGTCTGAACCCATTCAGCTTCGTCTAACTTGACATCTAGCAGGACTCTTAGAGAAGGAATCTCCACTTCAACAGGTACGATTGATTCCGTACCATACAAGGGAGTTAGGGGTTTCCCCGGTCGATGTACGTACTGAAGTACGGTACCCATGCAAGGAGAAGGGTAGCATCTCATGCCAATCTCTGTACGTAACGAACATCTTCTGCAGAATCTTCTTTATTTTCTTATTTGCTGCCTCAACAGCACCGTTCATCTTAGGATGATAAGGGGAAGAGTTGTGATGTTGAATGTTGAAGTTCTTGCACAACTCCTTCATCATTTTGTTATTGAGGTTAGAACCATTATCAGTAATGATTCTTTCGGGAATCCCATAACGACAAATGATTTCTTTCTTGATGAATCGGGTAACCACATGTCTGGTGACCTTCGCAAATGACGCTGCTTCGACCGACTTGGTGAAATAGTCGATGGCAACAAGGATGAAACGATGCCCATTGGAAGCAGTCGGCTCAATCTTTCCAATCATATCAATGCCCCACATAGCAAATGGCCACGGCGAAGACATCACATTCAGAGGATTTGGCGGCACGTGCACCTTATCAGCATAAATATGGCATTTATGACACTTCCGAGCATATTTGAAACAATCAGATTCCATGGTCATCCAGTAATAACCCGCTCTGAACAATCTCTTAGCCATTGCATGTCTGCTGGCATGAGTATCGAAGGAGCCTTCATGAACTTCCTGCATTAACATGTCTGCTTCGTGTCTATCCACGCATCTGAGCAAAACCATGTCGAAGTTCCTCTTATACAGCACATCGTCTTTGTTCAAGAAGAAACTACCTGCCAATCTCCTCAAAGTCTTTCTATCATTGTTGGATGCCCCTGCAGGGTACTCTTGATTCTTCAAAAAGCACTTGATGTCGTGGTACCAGGGCTTATCATCAACTACCAGTTCAACAACAAACGCATACGCGGCCCTATCAAGGCACATAACATCGATCCTGGGAGCATAGTTCCACCGAATCACCTTGATCATGGAGGAAAGAGTAGCAAGAGCATCTGTCATCTGGTTCTTATCACGAGGTATATGATACAGCCTTACTGTTGTGAAGAAAGTCAACAGTCTTCTCGTGTAATCTCTGTAGGGGACCAAATTAGGCTAGAGAGTATTCCAATCACCATTCACTTGATTGATCACTAGAGCTGAATCTTCGAAGATGTCCAGAGTCTTGATTCTCAAATCAATGGCTTGCTCGATACCCAAGATACAGGCTTCATACTCAGCTTCATTATTGGTGCACTCAAAAGTCAGACGAGCGGTGAAAGGCATGTGGGCACCTTTCAGAGTGGTAATGACAGCACCAACTCCACTTCCTTTGGCATTGACGGCCCCATCAAACATTAAAGTACACTTTTCATATGGATCAGGTCCCTCCTCAACAACTGGATCTTCACAGTCTTTCATCTTGAGGAACATGATGTCTTCATCCAGAAAATCAAACTTCGTCAACTCATAATCATCAATCGGCTGCTGAGCAAGATAGTCTGACAGAATACTCCCTTTGATGGCTTTATGGGATGTATACTGGATGTCGTACTCTGTCAGTACCATTTGCCAACGAGCCACCCTTCCGGTGAGAGCTGGCATCTCAAATATATACTTGACTGGATTCATTTTGGAGATTAGTAAGGTCGTGTGAGTCAGCATGTATTGTCTCAATCGCTTAGTAGCACATGCAAGTGCACAACATGTCTTTTCAAGCATTGAGTATCTCGACTCGCAATCTGTGAATTTTTTACTCAGGTAGTAGATGGCATGCTCTTTCCTACCTGTCTCGTCGTGTTGACCGAGAACACAACCCATGGAATTATCGAGTACTGTCAAATACATAATCAGCGGTTTCCCTGGGACTGGAGGCATAAGGATTGGAGGATTCTGCAAATACTCTTTTATCTTCTCGAAATCCCTTTGGCAATCATCATTCCACCTGATGGCTTGATCTTTTCTCAACAATTTGAATATTGGCTCACACGTGGTTGTTAGGTGAGAGATGAACCTTGCAATGTAGTTCAACCTTCCTAAGAAACCACAGACTTGTTTTTCTGTTCTTGGCTCAGGCATTTCTTGTATCGCTTTCACTTTGGCCGGATCCACCTCAATCCCTTTTACACTAACAATAAAACCCAACAGTTTTCCAGATCTCACCCCGAAAGTACACTTGTTCGGATTAAGCCTCGGCTTGAATTTCCTCAAACGCTCAAACAATTTCTGCAAATTCACCAGATGTTCTTCTTCCGTCTGAGATTTGGCAATCATATCATCAACATAAACCTCGATTTCATGATGAATCATATCATGGAAAAGAGTTACCATGGCTAGTTGATATGTCTCCCCAGCATTTTTCAGACCAAACGACATCACCTTGTAGCAGAAGGTGCCCCATGGGGTTATGAAAGTTGTCTTCTCCATGTCTTCTGGTGCCATCTTAATTTGATTATAGCCAGAAAAGCCATCCATGAAGGAGAATACCGAGAACTGAGTCGTGTTATCCACCAAAACGTCGATGTGAGGTAATGGGAAATCATCTTTAGGACTAGCTCTGTTCAGATCCCGGTAGTCAACACACATCCGTATCTTTCCATCCTTTTTAGGTACTGGAACGATATTTGCAACCCATGGTGGATAATTTGTAACCGTTAGAAACCCTGCATCCAACTGTTTTTGCACTTCTTCCTTTATCTTGACAGCCATCTCTGGTCTTGTTCTTTTGAGCTTCTACTTGACCGGAGGACAATCCTCCTTGAGAGGAAAATGCTGTACCACAATGTCTGTGTCAAGCCCTGGCATGTCCTGATAAGACCAAGCGAAGATGTCAACATACTCTTGCAGCAATTCAATCAACCCCTCCTTCACATTATCTTCCAAAGCAGCCCCTATCTTGATTTCTCTCTTGGCGTCCTCGGTGCCGAGATTAATCACTTCAACAGACTCTTGATGCGGTTGAATGACCCTTTCCTCCTGTTTTAATAACCTGGCAAGTTCTTTAGGGAGTTCACAGTCTTCATCACCCTCTTCTTCAGCTTGAAAGATTGGATTTTCAAAGTCGAAGCGAGCCATAGCAGAACTGTTATCAATAGGATCCGGTGACGTGCATCTGCATGAGTGATGGTATGTGCTTATGAGTGTGAACAAGAAGTGGAAACTAAACAAAACATTGCCAAATTTATATATATATTTTTTATATTTTTTATTTTTGAAAACTGCAAAAATAGAAAGACAGTGAACAAAATATTTGAATGCAAAAAGACGTCCTTTATTTATGATAAAAAATGCAGGTATCCACATAGATGAGCCCTACAATGAGTCATTACGCCCTGGGCGGAACGTAAGACTTGGATATGCATGAATGAACAAAGAAAATTACTCTTCAAGAAGAGTGACTTGGATAATCTCTTCAGAAGACCAGTTGCGGAGAACTTCACCCGGGACCGTTGGATGCACCCAGTTGTCAATGTCGCAATCACTATCCTCATCTTCTTCGTTGATTGCAGAGACCTGGCCGTACTGAATGATGCCAACACTGGAGAAAGTAATCGGCCCCTGACGAGTCTGAGGCATTGAAGTTGTAGAAGTCAATGCCGGCTGATACCCAATCCCAAACTTGTCTTCCTTTACAGGTAAATCCACCAGACGTCCCCAACCGGGAGCAACACCTGAATTTACCAAGGCTTGTGCTTGCTTGAAGGACGACAAAGATGCACCTTCTTCAACCTCTTCCACTGGAGTTGCATCTTTGACTTGAACTGCCTCAAAGGCCTGACATAGGGTCTCATGAATCTCACCTTCTACCTCTACATACTTGAATGTAGACAGGTTACTGACCAGAATATCCTCCTCACCACAGACAGTGATAATTCTTCCGTTGACCAGGAACTTGATCTTCTGATGCAAGGTCGAGGAGACTTCCCCAGCATTGTGGATCCAAGGACGACCCAACAAGAAGCTATACGAAGGACTGATATCCATCACATAGAACACGGTGTTAAAGGTTTGTGATCCAATCTGAATTGGCAATTCTACCTCTCCGAACACCGACCTCTTAGAACCATCGAAGGCTCTTACCACAAGATCAAACCTTCTATATCTAACCTTGACAAGGCTCTCTTGGGTAGCACATTGAGAGAGGAACTTGTATCCACTAGAACATGGGATAGCATAGTGTCTTTACGCTCCATCGAGATGTGCAAAGCCTTGTTATGATTGCATCAAGCTGGCGTCAAGTCAGAATCAGTAAAACCCAACTCGTTGCTTGTATGAACATTTGCAATGATCCCTTCTAGTTGGTTCACTGAGATCTCCTGAGGCACTTATGCAGCATTAAGGACCTTCAGGAGTGCCTCCCTGTGTGCCTCCGAACACAGCAGGAGTGAGAGAATAGATATCTTGGATGGAATCTGAATCAACTGATCGACTACCTTGTAATCACTTTTCTTTATAATTCTCAAAAGTTCGTCCACATCCTTCATAAAAGCAGGCTCAGAGCCAGCCTGTGGTGCAGAGGTACCCTCATTCACAACTTGTTTGCCTTTGGCCTTCGCCGCGGCGTCAGCACTATCAGGTTGGGTAACCGGTGGTGAGAACAGTCTACCACTTCTGGTGAATCGCCCGATTCCACCAACATTGTCCACTGCGGGATCTTTTATCTTAATTCCAGGTTCAAACTTCTGATCCTACACCTCTTCTACTTTCAGTGGCTGCTCCACTCCATGATCATGCGTGTACACACTCCCCCCGTAATGCCAAGGAATGGCCCTTTCGCTGGTGAAAGTTAAAGGACCAGGGGTCGTGATGGTCATAGTGGATTGATGCGGTCGCACTGGTGGTACCGGTTACGCTACTGGCACACTGATCTGAGTGGTCGGGTATAAAATTATGATAGTGGCAACGTCACAATCATACTCAAAAATCTTATTTATTGAAGTACAAACGTCTGAAACATCAGAATCAAGTTCAGCAAGTACATCAGAATCAAACACAATGTTTGGAATATCAGCAACAACATCAGAAAAATTGATTACGTCATTGGAAATTACAACATCAACAGGAACAACATTTGTAAATTCTTCAGCATCTTCAGGAAAGAGAGGATCAACATCTGCATTCTCTTCAACCCCTTCAACAGACCTTTGGGAAGATAAGTCTTCAGCTTGGAGGATACCATCGTCAAGCAAGGCCTGGATACCCTACTGCAGCTTCACACAACCCCCACTCTGTGCAACACAACCCAAACAACCGCTCCCACAGCCGGGGAAAACATCTGCGTTTAGCAAGTATTCTTTGATTTCTAACAGCGGAGTCTTCAGCTTCAACACCTCCTTGACTAATTTGACTTCTCCTTCAACCATGTTAACATTTGCTCTACCACGCTACGACATAGGATTGTTGACAACATTAGGAGTCGGCGCAAAGTTAATGGCCTTTGAATCAATAAGGTCCTGAACTACGTGCTTAAAAGCTTTGCAGTTCTCAATAGTGTGTCCAGGTGCCCCAGAGTGGAAATTACACCTAGCATTGCCGTCATAACCCACTGGAAGCCTGCCAAGGGAGGAGCCAAAGTGCGTAACTGCACAAGTTGCAAATGTTGAAGGTTGGGAAGCAACTGGGCATACGACATCGGAAGAGTGTCGAAACACCTATCCATCATCCTCTGTCTCTGTTGATAAGCAGGTCTGTTACCCTGTTGTTGTTGGTATTGATTTTGTTGACGTTGAGGTTGTTGTTGTTGCACTGGTGCTGCAGCTGGAATGGTCACTGCTGCAACATAAGGTTGTTGATGGTAATTCTGAAAGTTATTCCTCCGGTTACCCCTATTCTGATAAGAAGATATAGCATTTACATCCCCTTCTCTCCTCTTCTGTCCTCCTAAGAACGACTTATTTGACCCCGAAGATGATCCAACCCCATTTTGGATCTTACATGTCTTCAAGTAGTTCTCCACCCTCTCACCGGTGGAGACCACATCAGAAAAATTCGAGGCGTTGCAACCCACCAGATGCTCCAAATAAGATCCAGGAAGTGTGTTCATAAACATGTTGGCCATCTATTTTTCCAACATCGGAGGCTGAACACGGGAAGCCAATTCTCTCCAGCGTTGAGCATACTCTTTGAAGCACTCGTTGCTCTTGGGAGACAGATTTTGAAGCTGAATCCTGTCAGGTGCCATATCCGCATTGTACTGATATTGCTTCACAAAGGCCTCAGCCAAGTCTCTCCAGCAGCGAATATGGGCTCTGTCCAACCTCATATACCACTCCAAGGATGCCCCAGCTAGGTTGTCCTGGAAGAAGTACATGAGCAGCTTCTCATCATCAGAATACGCGATCAACTTGCGGAAGTAAGCTTGTACATGAGTCTTCGGGCAAGAGTTGCCATTGTACTTATCAAACACGGGGACTTTGAATTTTGGCGGAACTCTCACGCCTGGGACCAGCCCTAAGTCAGCAACATCCACACCAAGAGCATTCTGCCCTTCCACAGTTTTCAACCTCTCTTCCAGTCTCCGAAACATAGGGTCCATACCATGGCCCATGCCAAAGTCCTCCTGAAGCAGGGGGAATTGATCCTCTTGATCATCATGGATGGGTTGTTGACCAAGGTTGCCATGTGGGATTGGGATAGGCCCCGGTCCATTGGGCCCGTTAGCCTCTCCAGCGGGAGGATCAGCCACAACCTCCGGTTGAGTAGTAGGGGGATTCCCCTGTACCAACAATCTAATCTCCTGCTGTCCTTGAGCCACTCCTTGGACCACTTCCATGAACTGATTCATGTGAATCCTCATCTCAGCGAGCTCTGCTTGTAAATGTTCCATTGCTCTCTGTTGATTCCTTCGGGTACCGTATCGGTGAATGCCTGAGTCAGCTATCCTGGGAAATATCACGTCAATTAATATTTGGAAATGTTTTTACGCCAAAGAAGTACAGTCTTGGTAACAAAATACAATACAAGAGAGAAGGAAAATGAACATCCTATGGATCCCTAGAAGCAATCGTCCAAAGCCCTTGAGACCGGAAGATAAGCTGCACGAAACCTCTTCACCTCCCTCTCATAGGCTGCCTCCATATATGCCTTCTCTTTGGCGAGTCGATCATACTTCCTCTTCCAAAACTTGGAAGACTGAGGAACTAGATAAGTCAATGCGTCATCAGGATCATCAATAACCTGGTACTCAAGGAACTCTATCAAAGCATCCTTCTCTCTGATCTGCTGAAGCAACTCCTCTTGTTCACGGATCCAAGCTCGTGAACGGTCTTCGTCTCTCAACTCCTCTACTCCTTGGCTAGGGAGGGTTGAAGGCCCAGCCACAACCAAAGGTGTGGATCTTGGATACTCATAAGCCATGAGGTACTCAGAAGCTCTCCTCCCAACCCAAGAGGTATAGGGTTCCAAAGTGATACAGTTCTTCGGACCTAGCTCCTTCCTTTCTTATGGATCTTGCGCCAAGCGCGGACCATCCTGCCCTTCAAGCCTTGGGGATCTTTACCCTTCGGAAAGAACACACCCTCTAACAGAATGTTATTGGGTTTATCCTTTAGGGGGAACCCAAGATGACGACGTGCCAAAATAGGGTTGTAGTTAATTCCACCGCATGTACCAAGAAGAGGTACATTGGAGAATTCACCACAAGAGTCGATAATCTGCACACCATCATATACACGGTTGTACCAAAAGATATCATCATTAGTGAGAGACATAAGTCTCGTGGACCACCGTAGACATCCTTTGTTCTCCTTGAAGGTGAGCGTCTGAGGCAAGTGCGAAATAAACCACTTGTACAACAGAGGCAAACAGCACACAATAGTACCACCGCCCTTTGCATTCGTCATATGCAAAGAGAAATAAGTGTCACCCAACAGAGTAGGAACGAGATTAAGAGTAGAGAAAATCCTAATGGCGTGCACATCCACAAACTTGTCGATGTTGGAGAATAACACTAGCCCATAGATGAGAAGTACAAATATGGCCTCAAAGGCGTCCTCACTCATGGCCTTCCCAAACATAGTAGCTTGATCAATGAGGAAATCAGACGGGAGACCTTGAATTCCACCTTTGGTAGTCATATGAGCACCAATAATAGATTCATCTATACGCAACAGATCAGCAATCTCTTGAGAAAAAGGAACTCTCTCCAAGCCATTGAACGGCAATTGGTCTAGGATAGGTATGCCCACAAGATAGGCATACTCCTCAAGCGTGGGCAAAAGCTGGAAATCCGAAAAAAGTGAAGCAACGGTACAAGGGATCATAGAACTGCACCAGCACACTCATTAGACCTTCATCCACTTGAGTAGTCAGAATAGACAGAAGCTTCCCATGACGAGCCTTGAATTCCAAGGGATCTAATATATAGGATGTCAAACTCCTTAACTCTTTCAAGTCGGGTTGTCTGAAACTGTACTTCTTCGTATTCCTTCTTTGCTTATCCATGTCTAAAAATTTGATGATATGTATGTGTATGAATGCATGAATGCATGAATGCATGGATGCAACAATCACACTCAAGGATCAAGCAAATCACACCACACAAAGGTCATGGGATGGACCAAGTCATCCTTAATATCAAACATCCATTTTGGTGGATTATGGTTTACACCTTATCAACACCCAAGTTCAATTGATATTAAGGATACACAAGAACGGATCAACCACGAATCAAGGGTTTGTTGCGAGTCGCGAGCATGTAGTCTTGGTTAAGAACCACCCAAAGGGAGTGTACTATGGTTAAACTTGACAATCATGTTCTACAAGAGGTTCCCATAGTCATCATCCCATCTTTCGGATATTATCGGATAAACGACTACTCGTATTCCAAAAATATTCTCAAGAGAGACTCTTATGAGTGTAGTATCGCGTAACAATCGTATCAAAGCTTACACTTGAATGATCTTCGCACTACGTCCTAAAAATAGGCCAAGATGGGCGTGGTAAACTAAGGTCCTTGGCTTCTAAGGCATATAGTGGAAAGAGTAATGCCTAACAATGACTACTCGTGTGACATTATTGATCCCAACATAACCTCCACCAAGTGAATGGGCTTGCAAGTCAACTTGCTAAGGAATAACTCCACACAAGTCAACAAGACTATGCCATTCTCCTATCCTAAGTGCACTCGAGTTCGGGTATAGAACTCATCTCACGAAGATCACCAATCATACAAGGAATTAATATTCAAACAATTCAATCATTACATACAATACTGTAATCCCAAATTGCACAAAAATATGTCACAAAGCAATATACCATACAATACAACAAATATGAAAAGTAGGTAAAACCCACTAGGCAAATGACATTCCCCAGCAGAGTCGCCACTTTTCTGTAGCGGGGTATTCGTTACCATTAGAGATATTGACTAAATCCAAGGTAAACCATACAAGTCGAGTCGCCACCGCACTTCTATTTATCCAAAGGAATGGTTAGAAAGCGAACAAAAACCTAAAAGTTTTATCGAATCAAAAACTAGTAAAAATGTCAGATATCTGGGTAAGGGGGTTGGTTATGCAATGGGAAGGTTTTAAGCACCCAAAACATCCTAGGTACTCCTAGGGAGCCCTTTTCATAAGTGTTGTTCTAGTCTAAAGGGTGTAGGTATATCTAAAGTACTATTTACTAAAAGGAAGGTTAAAAGAAAAATAACTCGCAAGGATGTCGCATCCACTGCCTACGTATCTCATCTGAGTATGAGAATCCGAGTCTTTGTAGCTCGGCTACCTATGGGTTAAAGATAAGTGTGCTCGGTAAGACGTCGTGTCTTATGCCTATGTATCTCATCTGGAATGAGAATCAGAGCAAAACGTAGTTCGACTAACTACGGGAACAAGGGTCTCGATTGCAACTAGGGCAAGGGAAAGGGACGGTCTCGATCGCAGCGAGGGCGAGAGAAAAGAATCGCAACAAGGGCGAAAGTAAGCAAGGATTAGTTGTTAGTCGTCAGTCAAACTCGGCAAGACATCGCATCTCATGCCTACGTATCTCATCTGAACATGAGAATCAAAGTTGTCGTAGTTCGGCTAACTAGGGGTTAAGGATTGCCATCTGAACATGGACTTACAAAAGAGGACACCAGCTGTGTCAAAGGAGGGTGAGCAGTGTGTTCAACGTCCTAGCAGTAGGTGTCGCAGCTCGTTGAATCGAGTCTTAGGCAGTTACCTCTTTGCAATAGAACGGACTGACATGCCACAAGATCGGAGATGCACGGAAGGTCTAAAAGTGGGGAAGCTCTGCTCTAAAGTTGTCATGCAATATGGACCTATGTTTTAGGATTTACAAAGGGGAACATCTACCTAATGTTAGGATGCAAGGAATAGGGGAATTCTACCTATGTTATCATACAAAGGGTTCTACCTAATGGGTGCTACCTAAACGGAACAAGACTCGACGGATGGAGCGCGGAAAGGAGTTACGAATAAGGGTAGATGGCGATGTCGGAGGCAATCGACTTACAGGTAGATGGCGATGCCTGAGGCAATCGACTTACAAGAGGATGGATAAATGAGTGCTGGTTCTATTAAGTTTTGAAAATGATTACTCGACATTGGATCGAGCTTTTGATCTTATTTGGAAATGGTTATCGGATGTTCGTTTTAATTCTTGTATTAACACGTGATTAAAGAAATAAAGAAATAAATATTATACACTTTATGGGAGAGGGGTACATTTGTTATGAATGAGGATTGTTCATGGCAAACAAACAATAAGAATATATGCCTCCTACATCATACAAGTAGGCAACAGTTATCAATCAGATCGGATAAATAAACAATATATAATCAAACCAGAGAATCAAATTATGGAGCATTTAAACAATGCATGGGAGTATGAACATGTTAAATAATCAAGCAATAGAAAGCATGAATGAGAGAAACAAGTATAAAAGATAACAGATGAATCAAACAGATGAAAATATGCACACGAAGGGTCCACTGAATAATTTAATCAGGAAATGAGGTAAGGACCAAATAAAATCAAGGTAAAAGGCCTCTAATACATGACATATGAGATGAACAAGGGAGGATCAAAATATCACTTCAATTGCCATAAGCAATCCCAAAGTCAAACATCGATCATAAAGAAGTCGACTGAAAATTCAAGTCAACTTAAAAAATAACAAATAAATATTAATCAAGAAAATTATGAAAAATTAAACTAAGTAAGGTAGGGTCAGGACATCATCATCCCCCCAAAAGATTTTTAAAATAATGAAAATTGGCACGTGAACTAATTAAAACAAAATATAGGTCAAACCAAAAGTCAATTAATAAGACTAGGTTAGAAATAAATCAATAATAAATAGTAAATTAATCAAGAAAATTAAGAAAAATTAAACTAAATAAAGTGGGGTCAGGAAATTATCATCCCCCAAAAAGATTTTAAAAATATTGAAAATTGGTACGTGAATCAATTAAAATAAAATAGAAGTCAAATTAAAAGTCAACCAACCAAACTAGGTCAAAAATAAATCCAAAATAAATTGAAAATGTGAAATAAAATTCCAAGAAAAGGTCAGGTTGACCATGAGACAGTGCTCAACCTTCATCCCAAAAATCAAATGCTAACAATAATTTTAAGTCATAAAAATAAAATCAATAAAAAAAGTGTGTTAAAATAGACCATTTAGAATAAATAATTAAAATAAAATATTAATATTAAAAAAAAAACGAAAATAAAAATTATATAAAATTAAATAAAACGTTAAGAAAAGTGAAAAATATTTTTGGGTAATTTTGTGGATGAAGAAAATATTTTAAATAAGAAAAAGAAATATGAAAATGGAAGGATTAATGGTGATGAACATGGTAAGCAAGCGTAGATATATCAAAACATGACCATGGAAGAGATGATTACCTAATGGAAAATAGAAGTGGAATGGAATCTGATATGTGATAAAGATTTGCCTCCTTGCCACGAAATTCCAATGCTCCTTCAGGGTTAGGGTTTCAACTTCTTAAATAGGGAGGATTAGGTGTTCTCATGGGCTTTTTAATAAGTGATTTATCCATAAGAATAAAAGTGTGAAGTGAGGTGTAAAATGTTTTTATTTTGGGCCAAACTTAAGTGAATGGATGTCCAATGCATGGCGAAAAGAGATAAAAAAAACGTGACTGGTTTGTGCAGCATGCTTAGAAAATCTGGATTAGGTGTTCTCAAGTCATGGTGCCCACTTTAAATGAATGTATCTCTCAAACCATGGATCCAAATGAGATGATTCTAAAAGGATGTGAAAGAGGACATGGCAAGGTACAATTGTTGTGAAGAAAGTATTTTCAAATAATTCCTTGAAGTGCAAGAAAACTGGCCAAGAAGTCTTGACAAATTTTGAAGATTTTGGACTTAGAAATTTTTCTAAGTGTCCTAAAAAAAATGTCTCACTTTGACTAAGCATAACTTTCTCAATTCTAATCCAAATGGAGCAAACTTTATATCTCTAGAAATATTGGAACAAGACGAACAACGTTCATGTTGGAGAAGGTTTCAAATGGAGCTTTTATCTTGATGCAAAATGAGCTTAAAGTGAGTGCAACGATCATGAAAACTTGCCCTAAATGGAAAGTCAAGCATTTCCAAATTAAGTAACTTTTCCAATTCCTGATTAAATGATGAATCCATGATCCAACCTTGATTAAATTTTACATGTAGGATCCCCTAGGCATGGATTTTGAGATTCCGCTCTCAAAATGTCAAGAGTTGACTTTTCTGGCCCCATAGTTGACTTTTCCCAAACTGTCTGATTCCCGATTCCATTTATCAATAGAAGCACTTCTAGCTCAAATAAATAGTTGGTTTTTTGTATGTAGACCCTTGTGGACATATGGAGGGCCATGGAAAAGAGTTTCACCGAAAGAATCAGATATAAACTGATTTTACACCAAACCCTAGTTTTAGGGCAAAATGATCAGGAACTGATTGCAATGATTGCCAATGGATCTTTCTGAGATAATTGTGAATCTTCCTAGGCCAAGATGCCTCTCTAATCATGACATGTATGAGCTCCTCTACTTCCAACCAAACATTGCCTGTTGCAGGTAGCCATGAAACCCTAATTTCTGATTAAATCCAGATGAATACTCTGATAGCTTTGAATCCTTCACTGATGAACTGAGGACCATAATAAGATACTTGGACCCCCCTGAGACCCTTGAGACTTGTATACTTAGAAAATGAAGTCCAATTCTCAATCTTGCTTTGTGTGGGCTCCTTCTGTTAAGGAGTGATCGATCAAAACCTGATCTCCATGTCACTAATGCAGTATGCAATGAGTATGACCTAATATGATGCTAATGAAGTGTAAAACATAATCCCATGCTTCCAGGAAAAATGAAGGGTAAATTTTGGGGTATTACAGTGACATTACCTTCGACATCTCATATATGATACCAAAATCTCAATTGGTATCAAAGCAGGCATCCTGCTCTGGTTCTGGGTGAGATCTAGGGACAATACTTTCTGGTACTATGGAGAGAGATGGAGGATCTGTTCACAGGCCACCAATTTTGGATGGATCTAACTATGACTATTGGAAACCTCGAATGGTAGCTTTCCTAAAATATCTTGATAATAAGGCTTGGAAGGTTGTGTTAATAGGCTTGGAACATCCAGTAATTACTAAGGAAGGAGAAGCCACAACTGATAAGAAGCCTGAAGAACAATGGTCCAAGGAGGAGGATGATCTAGCCCTTGGAAATTCTAAAGCATTGAATGCCATATTCAATGGAGTAGACAAGAATATCTTCAAATTGGTAAACAACTGTGAGGTGGATAAAGATGCTTGGGAGATTCTCAAAACCACTCATGAAGGCACCTCTAGGGTGAAGATGTCTAGACTACAGCTGCTCACCACCAAGTTTGAAATTTTAAGGATGAAAGAAGATGAAAACATTCATGAATTTCATATGAGTATCCTTGAAATTTCTAATGCCTCAGGAGCCCTGGGAGAGAATATATCAGATGAAAAATTAGTAAGAAAAATACTCAGGTCACTCCCTAAGAGATTTGCTATGAAGGTGACAGCCATAGAAGAGTCTCAAGACATCTCCAATATGAGAGTTGATGAGCTAATTGGTTCCCTCCAAACATTTGAGATGGGAATGTGTGATGGATCTAAAAAGAAAACCAAAAGCATAGCCTTCATGTCAAACATAGAGGAGGAAAATGGTCAGGATGTTGATGAAGCTCTGGCAAATGATGTAGCAATGCTGGGAAAACAGTTCAACAGACTGTTGAAAAAGATGGATGTAAGATCTAAGGCTAATGTCAAGGACATCTCATATGACATTAGTAAATCCAACAATGCTGGAAGAAGAACAAGGTCAGATGATAAGGCCAAAGAAGGAAAAGGAGTACAGTGACATGAATATGATAAGTATGGACACATTAGAACTGAATGTGGAACCTACCTCAAGAAATAGAAGATGAGTCGTGCTGTCACTTGGTCTAATGAGAGTGGAACAGAAGAGTCTGCAAATCAGGTGACTACCTTGACTGGAAGATGGGGTTCTGATGAAGACTTAAGTGATGATGAAGTAACCTTTGAAGAGTTGGCCACTACCTACAGAAAGTTGTGTCACAAAAGTGCAGAGGTGTGTAAACAAGTTGAAAGCCAGAAGAAGGTAATAACTCAACTTGAGAATGAGAAGGTAGAAGACTTGGAAACCATCTCCAAATTAAAAACAGAAGCATAGGCTCTGAATGCCAAGCTAGATGAAAGTCAACAAGTTGAAAGCCAGAAGAAAGTGATAGTACAGCTGGAGAATGAGAAGGCAAAACATGTGGAAACCATCTCCAAGTTAAAAACTGAAGTTGTGTTCTTGAATTCTAAACTGGAAGAGATGACCAAGTATGTAAGAATGTTAAATAATGGATCTGACTCCTTAGACAAGATTCTCCAGACTGGACAAATAACAGGAGACAAATCTGATATTGGGTTTAATGAATCAAAGCCTGAGTACAGTTACATTGGTGGCAAACCTAAATCCAAACCTAAGTACAGCCATATTAAAAGCAAACCTGAGATGTCACAACATCAGATGGGAAGACAGCAGAAAGGGAAAAGATGGAGATGCCATTACTGTGGAAAATTTGGTCACCTGAAGCCCTTCTGCTATAAGTTGTATGGTTATCCTAGCCCTATTCATTATCAGACTCACTATCAGCCTAGATCCAAACATCACAGGCCAATCAACAAAAAGCAATGGGTTCCCAAGACTAATGTTACAAGTCTAATAGCTCACACTTCCTTCAGAGTTTCAGCCAAAGAAGATTGGTATTTTGATAGTGGGAGCTCCAGACACATGACTGGAAACAAAAACCTGCTAACTGGCCTTCATCCTCATGCCACAAGTTATGTAACCTTTGGTGATGGAGCAAAAGGTGAAATCAAGGGGATCGGTAAGCTTGATTGCCCTGGAGTTCCTGACCTTGACAATGTCCTACTTGTCAAGGGATTGACTACTAATCTAATAAGCATCAGTCAACTGTGTGACCAAGGTCTGAATGTTAACTTCACAAAAACTGAATGTCTGATTACTAACAAAGAAAGTGAAGTGATCATGAAAGGAGTCAGGACCAAAGACAACTGTTACATGTGGAGTTCTCAAATTGGTTACTCTTCAAAGGGTACCTTAGTCAAAGAAGAAGGAGTGAAGACATGGCATCAAAGATTGAGCCATCTGCATCTTAAAGGTATGAAGATGATTATATCAGTTGAAGCTATTAGAGGAACTCCCAAATTGAAGATTGATGAAAGAAAAGTCTGTGGGAAATGTCAGACAAGGATGTCACACTAGAAACTCAAACATGACATCACTTCCAAAGGTTTGAAACTCCTCCATATGGATTTGATGGGATCCATGCAGGTGGAAAGCCTTGGTAGAAAGAAGTATGCAGTGGTGGACAACTTCTCCAGATACATCTGGACCAAAAACAAATCTGATGTGGTTGAAATCTTCAAAGATTTCTGTCTGAAACCTCCAGGATAAAAGCTCATGGTGGCTCAAATAGATGTAGATAATATTGGGTTTGATAGGAGGATAGATCAGATGGTAGAACATGTTGCTAGTCAAATGCAGTCTGAAGTTGGAAAGAGCTTGGTTGGACTTGGGCTACAAGTCAAACAGATAGAAGGGTCTATTCTTCTATCTCAAAGCAAATGTGCCAAGCACAATGTTAAGAAGGTTGGCATGGAGAATGTAGATCATAAAAAGACACCTGCTCCTACACATTTGAAAGATGAAAATGGTGTTTGTGCTATATATCAAGCTGAATATATAGCAGCTGGAAGTAGCTGTTCTCAACAGGGTTGGTTGAAACTAATGTTGACTGAATACAATGTCACACACGATGTCATGACATTGTACTATGACAACCTGAGTGCCACAACTATGTCCAAAAATCCTATTCAGCACAGCTGGACTAAGCACATTGATTTTTGTCATCACTTCATTAGAGAATTTGTGGAAGACAAAATCATAGCACTAAAGCGTGAAATGCAATTAGCTGACAAATTTGCAAGGGTTTTGGATGCTAATCAGTTTGAATGTTTAAGAGGGAAATTAGGGATTTGTATTCCCGAGAAGTTATAGCAATTAAAGTGGAGTGGAAAAGGTAATAAAAATATTGTCTGCCCACTTAAAAGAAAAGTGCCACATTTATGATAAATCATTACCTAGTATTGGAACTAGTATCTATGCCATTTCCACACGCTACCTCAACACAACCATTTCCATCTTCATCCAACTTCTCAGACAACCTTTGCTAGGGCAAAAAGATTTTTATCAAAAGTTCAACAAAATGTCATAACATCCCTCATCCTCAGGATCAAAACCCACTCAAAAAGGAAGGACTCCCTCCATGGAGTTTCTGGATGAAGATATTTTGGAGGTTATTCCCCTCTCTGTTATTCCAGGCGACGTCCCTGGCCCTTCTTCCACGGTTGGAAGTAATCAAGGTAACATTCCTGATAAACCTCCTCATAAGGATGACAAGCACTTTACAGATCGTGCCATTAGGAACCTAGTAACTAGGATTCTAAACGAAGGGCATGCAGTCAAGGGTGTTTCTACCCCTCTGTCTAGAAGGGACCCCTCACCTGAGGTGGAACCCCAAACTGAGAAAGATGATGATTCATCTAGATAAGAGAAAAACATGGCTGCTGAGAGACTATGCTCTCTAGGTAAAACCTTGCCTAGTAAGAAACCAGTAGATGTTTCCCATGAGACTGCTGAGAATGTTATTAATCTGGAAGAAGAGAGTTCAGAAGAAGAAGATGACACCTTGGTTCATCATGTAAAACCAAGTGTTGCAAGGAAATTGAAGACCAGAAAAGGGAAGATTGTGGCTGAAATGATGATAGCAAGAAAAGGTAAAAAGGTTGCTGGTGTAGGACCATCCAAATCATGGAGTAAAGTAAAGGTTAAGAAGAGGAAGGTCAGAGAGAGTTCTGACTCTGAAGATGATGTCGAAGACGATGTCCCAGACATCTCTCCTGCTAAAAGGAAGACTGTTAAAAAGTCTCCAGCCAAAGTTGCACTTGTGCACTTAGACAACATCTCTTTCCATCTGGAAGATGGTGCTGCCAAGTGGAAGTTTGTTATTCAAAGGAGAGTTGCTGTTGAGAGGGAGCTAGGGAAGGAGGCTGTGGAGGTGAAGGAAGTTATGGAATTGATTAAGACTGTTGGACTGATGAAAACTGTTGTTGCTTTGCCCCAATGCTTTGAAGGGTTAGTGAAAGAGTTTGTTGTGAATATCCCAGAGGATATTTCTGAAAAGAGTAGCAAGGAATTCTGCAAGGTCTTTGTGAGAGGTAGATATGTAAGTTCTCCCCAACCATAATCAATAAGTTCCTAGGGAGAGGAACTGAAGGAGGTGTGGAGTTAGAGGCTACAGACAATGAAGTCTGTAGGACTATTACTGCTGGCCAAGTCAAGGAATGGCCTAGTAAGAAGCATCTTTCAGCTGGAAAGTTAACTATTAAATATGCCATCTTGCACAAGATTGGTTCAGCCAACTGGGTGCCAACAAACCATATCTCAACCATCTCTAATGGTCTTGGAAGAATCATCTATGCTATTGGAACCAGGCTAAACTTTGATTTTGGAAGGTTTATGTTTGAACAAATTGTTAGACATGCCTCCACTAATGCAATAAAGCTTCCTATTGCCTTTCCATCTATCATTTGTAGAATTATCTTAAGCCAGCAACCAGGCATTCTCAACACAAGTGATATTCCCAGCAGAAGGAAGCCTCCACTGTCCATTCACTACAAGTTATTTGAAGGGAGCCATGTCAATGATGTTGTCATGACATCTGCAAGGAAGGAGCCAGCCTCTCAAGATGGCTTGATTGCTCAATTGAAGGAAACTTGTAAGGAGCTAGATACTGGTATTAGGGTTGCCAAGGCAAGGAAAGAGGCTTTAGAGGTTCTCATTAGTAGTTTAGAGAAGGAAGAGATGGTTAAGGTTGGTGAAACCAAGGAGTCAGATGCCAATACCTCAAGTGAGAGGTCCAATTCTCAATCTAGTGGCAGTTCGGATTCTGAAGGTGAAGATGATGATACTTCCTCAAACTGAGTGGTAATGGTTCCCCTGTTATGAAGACTGTTTTGGATGCTGGATCTTTTGTTGTTTTTTCTGTTGGAATGTTTGTAATTTGTGGCAGTCCCTATTGATGCCTTGATGTAATATTTGGGCTCTTTATGAGTTCCATGGATTTCTAATTATCTCAGCTATTGCAGTTGTGTATAATTATGGCTTGTATCTCCTAACATTTATGTTTTAACATTTTTTATGTTATAACATCTGTTTTGACATTCTCTACTAGGCTAATTGACATTTATTTTGTCTAATTGGTCACCTTTGGTCTATTTTGACTAAAAAGGGGGAGAAGTGATTATGTGGAGAGCTGCAGTTAAATGTGTGGATTATGGAGATCTGCAATGTTGTTGGAGCTAGCTAGGCTAAACAGGTGAACAGCTGATGTTGGAGGAGATATCTGATGTGGGACATAATGATGTTCTGTTTTGTGATGTTAAAGGAGATGTCTGATGTTCTGTGCATATTCTGTGTTGCACAACTGATGTTGGAGGAGATGTCAGAATGTGATTCTGAATGTTACAGATGTTGAAGGAGATGTCAGAAGGATATTCTGATTGTTACAGGTGCTGTTATTACAGGTGTTGTTATTGCTGAAGAAGATGTTTGTGTTGTACAAACTTAGGGGGAGAAGAAGTACCCATGTGTTTGTGTGTTTTACTAGTTTCTATTATAGCTAGTAACTCTGTTTACTTCTGTTGTTGCTTAAACTGTTGTTATGTTGTTTAACTGCTGATGTGTTTTTCTTGTGAACAAAATGGACTGATATATGTTTTAGCCAAAATTTGCCAAAGGGGGAGTTTGTTGGTTCTAAGTGTTGGCAGCAATTTTGGTAAAACAAAGAGTGTTCACAAGATGTTGCATGTGATGTCTTAACATAAGATATCTTGTACCTGCTGGAGTTTAAAAATATAATTATGCAGGATTGTTTCAGGATGTCATACACGATGTCATGACATCTGATATAATGTACCTGCTCGATATTTAAAATGGAATTATGCAGGATTGTTCCAGGATGTCAGACCCGATGTCATGACATCTGTACACAGAACATTCAGTGTGAATATTATGTGTTATGTGATTGCGCTTTTAATGGCAATCTATGTTTGATTGAGGAGTTAATTGCAAACGCAATCAATCAATGATTACAACGTGATTTAACTTATTTTCCAAAGAGATCTAACCAACTGTCATAAGAAGATTTGAATGGAAAATAACTTTAGGGTTTTATGATGTCCAAGCCCAGCTGAATGCTTCTATAAATAGGATATGGAAAACCTGAGTTGATACACAAGAAATATAGAACGAAATATTGAGAGAGAATAAGGGTTTGTGTCTTGTGTGGTTGTGTGACTTGTAAGCCATTCAATTCATCCATAGATGATTGAATTGGTCTGATTTGTGAGTTGTATTTTGTCACTTAAAGCTTTTAAGCATGAGTGTGTGTCTACTTGATTGAAGCTGCTAAGTAAAATCAAGTGTGTGTCTTTGAAGAGTGTCTTCTTTTCATAAGTAATTGTTGTTAATATCACTGGTGTGATTGAAGGGGAGTGAGTGGAATCTCATATCTAAGAGTTCTTAGGTAGAAATCATACGGGTAGAGATTAGGTGAAAAAGACTGTAACTTGTGGAGTGTACTGAGAGTCTTTGAACTGGTTCTATTTAGTGGATTTCCTTCCTGGCTTGGTAGCCCCCAGACGTAGGTGAGTTACACCGAACTGGGTTAACAATTGCTTGTGTCTCCTGCATTACTATTCTTTATCTTTATCCTGTTTGTTTTACTCAGATATTAGTGTCGTGACATTACCTTCGACATCTCATATATGATACCAGAATTTCAGGTTGAGTTTCATCATATCCCTCGAGATGAGAACCGGATGGCAAACGCTCTTGCAACATTGGCGTCAATGACTGTAGTGAAATATTGGAATGAAGTTCCCAATTTATCTATGATGCGTCTTGATAGGCCAGCTCATGTGTTTGTTGTTAAAGAGGTCGAAGACGAGAAGTCGTGGTATTACGACATCAAATGTTTCCTTCAAAGTCAGATTTACCCGCCTGGGGCATCTTTGAAAGATATGAAGACTTTGAGAAGATTAGCCCGTAATTTCTACTTGAATGGTGATATACTGTACAAGAGAAACTTCGACATGGTTTTGCTCAGATGCGTGGATAGACACAAAGCAGACTTGTTGATGACCGAAGTGCATGAAGGATCCTTTGGTACTCATTCCAATGGACATGCAATGGCGAAGAAGATATTGCGAGCAGGTTACTATTGGCTGACAATGGAATCTGATTGGTGTAAGTTTGTGAAGAAATGCCACAAGTGTAAAATCTATGCTGATAGGATTCATGTTCCTCCGGCACTATTGAATGTTATCTCTTCCCCATGGCCTTTCTCCATGTGGGGAATTGATATGATTGGGATGATTGAGCCCAAAGCTTCGAATGGACATCGTTTTATTCTAGTGGCAATTGACTACTTTACAAAATGGGTTGAAGCGACATCGTATGCAAATGTAACCAAGCAAGTTGTTGTAAGGTTTATCAAGAATCAGATCATATGCCGTTATGGTGTGCCAAGTAAGATCATTACTGATAATGGATCGAACTTGAATAACAATATGGTGGAAGCTCTTTGCAAAGACTTCAAGATTGCACATCATAATTCTTCTCCCTACAGACCCAAGATGAATGGGGTTGTGGAAGCTGCGAACAAGAACATCAAGAAGATTATCCAGAAGATGGTTGTTACGTATAAGGATTGGCATGAAATGCTCCCATTTGCGTTGCATGGGTATCGTACATTCGTCCGCACTTCAACAGAGGCAACCCCTTTCTCTCTTGTTTATGGTATGGAAGCAGTGCTCCCCGTAGAGGTTGAGATTCCTTCATTACGTGTGCTCATGGAAGCCAAGTTGACTGAAGCTGAATGGTGTCAGAACAGGTTTGACCATTTTAATTTAATTAAAGAGAAGAGATTGACTGCCATGTGTCATGGTCAGTTGTATCAGCAAATGATGAAGAAAGCTTTTAATAAGAAGGTCAAACCTCGAGTGTTCAGAGAAGGTGACCTGGTGCTCAAGAAGATTTTATCGTTCAAGCCAGATTCCAGAGGAAAATGGACTCCTAATTATGCGGGGCTATATGTTGTTAAGAGGGCCTTTTCATGTGGTGCATTGATTCTTACAACTATGGATGGTGAAGAGTTCACTCGTCCTGTGAACGCAGATGCAGTCAAGAAATACTTTGCCTAAAAAAACAAAAATAAAAAGAAAAGAACAGCTCGCTAAGTTGAAAACCCGAAAGGGCGGCTTAGGTAAAAATGAGCGTCTCGGTGGATTGAAAATCTGAAAGGGTGATCCAGGAAAATATTAGAGACATAAAAACAGAAAATAATTTCCCGATAAGTTGAGTACCCCCACCTTGGGGAAACTTATGCAAAAATTAGGGATTATGGCAAGTAACTGCATTCTGCTGATCTTCAGTGATTTTGAATACTTGTTTGAGCACGAGGGTTGACGTCAGTTCATCTTCAGTAGCGGTCAAAAACACAGTGGATATCAAGATTTGGTAGAAGAATTAAGGATCATTTATATTCAATGTAACCCTTTTCCATGTAAATTACCATTTTCAACTTTGTAAAATCTATGGAGTCTTGTCATTTACAGACTACCATCCTATTAAATAAAGTTGAGCTTTTATCTAATTGTTTCTACTCTTATTTACTTCAGCCAATACTTTTAAATTTTTACTATGATCATTTTGAAATAAATTTTTTTAAATCAAAATCAAATTTTCTTAAATATATAAAAGCAAAAACTTTTCCAAAGCAAGTAATAGTAATATCAACAGCATTTCAGTGAACAGCAAGTCCTTAAGTGTGAAGCATCTGAGGTTCCCCAAGCAGTAACTCTTCGGGTATCTCTAGGCATCAGTGTTGATTCATGTCCTCAGTAGAGTGTTGTTGTCCTCAGCTAGCAGATTCAGTTCCCCGGTGGAGTGTTTGTTCCTCAGTGGAGTTTCTTTCTTTTCCCCAACTGAGATGATTGATTCAAATCTCCAACGGTGTGTCTTGGTCCCTAACAGAGTTTCGGCCTTCCCAGCGGAGTTCGTGTTTCCTCAACAGGTATATCGTCATCAGAAGATGTTTGATCTTCCCCAGTAGATCGATGTATCTTTGTTCCCAATTAGAGGTTTCTCCTGGTTTCTGAGCAGCTTTTTGATTCTTCCCTAGTAGGGTTGTCTCCCATTTTTATGGTGTTGACCTAAAATTCCCTGCAGTTGGATGTGTTTTCTCCTCAACAGATCTCCTCCTTCCCCAGCTAGGGTTGCCTTTGGGATGTTGATATCTTTGTTCTCCAACAGTTTGTCTCCATGATGTTTGTGGATTTCCCGAGGATTGTACCGGTGATTCAATTTCCTTGCGACACCCTTGTATCCTTCGTGATCGTTTTGTCAGCATAATCACCACATATACATATACATATACATTCATATAAATTCATGATTTGCATATCCTGCATATTTGTTTGGTTTTAGATTTTCATTCTCTGTTATGGCGGTACTTTATCCCCATACCAAATCCAGTGCTTTTCCTGTTTCAATTGTAGAGTGTCAGCCCCTAAGCAGAAAAGACTCTAACCTTTCTCTGTTTCTCCACTGAGTTTGTTTCCTCGTGGATGATTGTTATTTCAGTTTCCTCTTCGGCAAATTTTCTGGATGGAATTGCTCCCCTTGAGTTATGTCCTCATGGGGTCGAGTCTTGATTGACCGTTTCCTTTCTAGCTCTTACCTAGATAAATATTTTGGTCCCCTAAGAGTCTATTACCCAGTAACTGGTAATATTCTTCTTAATTTATGGTTGTTACTTCTTGCCCAATACCCAGCAAAAGTACTCCTTTTCCTCTTTAGTGGAGTCCCCTAGAAGTATATCCTTGATATGTTCATCCTAACCGATTACGGATATCTATCATTCCCCATCGTGAGTCTATCCTTGATATGTTCACTTTAACCAATGACGAATATTCTTATCTTTGGTGCTTTACCCAGTAAAAAGGTAGTTGTAATCCCTATTTTGGTTTCCCCAGAGAGATAATCCTTGATATGTTCATCTTAATCGATGACGGGTTTTCTTCTCCTTATTGGTCTTCTACCCAGTAACTGGTAGTTGTAAATCCTATTGTTCCCCTTTAGCGGAGTCTATCCTTGATATGTTCACTTTGACCAGTGACGGATTTTCTCTTCTCTGGTATTCAATCCAGTAACTGATAGATGTAACCCATATTTTTCTCCCCTTTCAGAGTCTATCCTTGATATGTTCATCTTAACCGGTGACAAATTTTCTCTTTGATTGGTCTTCTACCCAGTAACCGGTAGTTGTAAATCCTATTTGTCCCCTCGCGGAGTTAATCCTTGATATGTTCATCCTAACCGGTGATGATTCCCTCTCCGACGGTTTTCTATCCAGTTTTCGATAGATGTAATTCCCCTTTTGTTGTTCAGTTGGTATATCCTTGATATGTTCATCCTAACCGATGACGGGTATCCTCCTTGACATCCCCAAGCAAGTCTATTCTTGATATGTTCATCTTAACCGGTGACGGATTTTCTTCCTTATTGAGTTTATCCTTGATATGTTCACTTTAACCAGTGACGGATACTCTCACCTTTGGTCTTCTGCCCAGTAACTGGTAGTTGTAAATCCTATTTTCGGGAATATTCCCCAGCAAGGCTATTCTTACCCAGTAACCGGTAATGAATATTCCCTCCTGGCCTTCCCTCAGCGAGTCATCCTTGATATGTTCATCCTAACCGATGACGGATGTTCTCTCTGTCAGATCTTTATTATCTCCTTACCCAGTAACAGGTAGTAAATAATAGATGTCTGCTCCTCCTGTGTTGAAATTTTATTTTCTCCCTAGTCGAGTCGAGTGCGCATTTCCTTAGTGAAATCGCTTTTCCCTGTACGAGTCGAATATTTCAGTTTTATCCTGGCTTATTCGTATTCCCTGCAGATGTTTGTTTCCCCGGCTGAGTCTTTCCATTTTATATGGATTCCCTCGAGTCCTCTGGCCTACGCATAACTCCTTTTATCCCCCATAGTCTCTGTCTCCCTAGTGAGTTTTCCTTATGGAATGCATTGTGCTCCTGCGAATTTTCGGTCCCTCAGATTTCTTTTTCCTTTGTGGCAATATTTCCCCACAAAGCATTAACTGTTGCATTCATATCATATGCATCATGAGGTCTCTTAGGGACCAAAATTTGTTTCTCTATGTTGTTATTTAAGCCCATTCTACTGAGTCGAGCCAAAGATTTTAACCTTCGCCTCCTCAGTTAGAATGTCCTTAAATAGGGGAAGTTGTAAGACCCCAATTTTGACCCTAAGATCCCTCATGCATTTCATCATAAGCATTAGCATTGGGATGATACATTGGTATCCTCCTTACCCCTCCTTCATTGGGTTTGTTTTAGGAGAGATCGCCAAGCATTTTGTGATTATATCATACTTGTATATTATCATTTTACTAACCAAAACACCCAAAAAATATGTCTTTGTAGTTGTCTAACTCTTTTGTAGGTTAGGGACATGATTTCCTTGATTCATTGATCACATCTAAGGTTTGAGACCCTCATGAACAAAGAGCACCATCAAGAATTAATTCAAGAATGGTTATGAGCATAATTTATGAGTCCCAATTGCTTCTACATGTTATATTGATCAAGTTTGCTTCAAGAGTTTGAAGGTTATTTGCCTTAGAAACCCCAGTTTGACTGGGTATCTTGAGTAACTTCTCCAACAAGATATCTCACCAATTGATCAAGTTTCTCAAGGGACACTTCAAATTTCATCATCTTATGCATATATGATCTATCATGAGCCAATAAAGTCAAGAGAATTGGAAATTATCAAGTTGGTTGATGGTGGTTGGCTAGATGGTTTCATCTGATCAAAACTGGGTCTCCCTATACCCTATCTCCTACAATTTTCCCCATATGAAAATGATTCCAAGATGCAACTTACTATAAATTACATTATAAACAACTTTCATGTTGAGACCTAGAGCTGGTTTTGCTTGGAAAATCACTTTCTATGTTGAAACATTATAGGTCATTTTGTCTAAACCCTAATTTAAAAGTCAACTTCCCAAGGCCATAACTTGCTCAATTTTTATGAGATGAATGATTTCCAAGTTGCAAAATCAAATTCAATGTGTCTACTTCAACTTTGATGTTTGGAGTGGGATCAAATTCAACTTCTTTGCACATGTGATATTAGGCTACATTTTAGGTCACTTTTAACCTATACCATTGATCAAGTGATTTTGCCAAACTTCAAAAATGCATAACTCTATCATTTCAAATCCAAATTATATGAAATTGGTGACCATTTTGAATTTATTTGAGATAACTACAACTTTGATGAATACACTTTTCTCATTTGAAGCTCCCATAAAAAGTTAAGCAAGGTGGAATATTGAGACATATGGCTTAACATTTAGAAAATTTTCAATATGTCAAATATTTCCAAACTTACACCTCAAATATCTCCAAGTTCCAAGCTCCAAATGAAAAAGTGTTCAACATCAAAATTGTTCCTCTTGATCTCACCTTTCCAAAGAGCTAAAATTCATGCATTTTGGATTAGAAATGCATAGGCTGCGCATGGCTTAAACAGGCTGGTATCATGTGTCATGAATCAAAATTCAAACAACAATGCACAATTGCCTTGCAATCCAGTCCACCTCCAATGCATCTGAACTACATTATGGACCTTTAAACAATCATTTGATGGGCCTATGCGTGCCCATGCAACTTGCTTACCTCACTTTGCCAAGTTTGGAAACTTGAAGGAGTGTGCAATTAACACTTGAATTCTCTATAAATTGAAGCTCAATTGCTCAAAATCAACACACACTGCGTAAGCTTTGATTCCCCACATAAAACCCTTCACATTGAGAGGATAAACCTGAAAAATTATGTTGAATTTGAGCTTGAATCTCCACTATTTTGGAATTCAATTCTCCAGGAGGCCTTTGATTCTAAGCCATCCCATTCCACTTCTGCAAGCAATTGGAGTGAAGCAAAACACGATTCAGATCAAGATCTAGCAAGCTCATACCTCCATTAAAGGTATTTTGTAGAAAATTTGATCTCTTCAATTCTCCTTTTTTATTGTTCAATTCTCTTGATTATTGTGTTGGCTGAAGTCCTACCAATGTAGGCAACGTGTTTGAGTTGTTTTGATGATGAATCGAAGCAACTCAGATCATGAACCTCATTTTTCAATTCCACATATCTCTAAATATAGTTGGAATTGGAAGAAATGGAGGTGATATTCGTGCTCAGTGATGTTTTCTCTTTAAAATCATGTCCCTGTTTGAAATTTTGGTGATGGTTGATGATGACCAGTCCGGCGAGGCTCGCCGGAGAAGACAACCGGAGCTCTAGCTCCGGTGATGAGTTGTCTCAGGTCTAGACTGTGTGATCCTTGCTCTACGTTATAATCACAGCCGTTCCTTTTGATTAACAAGTTTTCCACGCAGTTGACTCGTGCATTGGTGGAACGTGCGTTGTGGATCATCAGATCTGCCACCTCAATTAATGAGGGAGATCTAATGGTCCACATATTTTTGCAATTTCTAATTTTCCATTTAATTCCATTTTTTTCAATAATTCATAATAAATTTAATATTGATCCAAAAAATATGGGAGTTTCACCAAAAAATTTCAAATATTTTTCTCTTTCATATTCTGAATTAAAATTATTTTTGGATCATTATTAATATTTTTCATGAATTAATTGATTTTTCATTTGTTTTTAATTGTTTAAAAATATTTTTAAGTGTCCAAATATTATGAATTTTTTTATCCAAGGTCTTTTGACCTTGTTTGACCTATGATAAATCACATGGCCATTTATTTAGTGTTTTGATGTGATTTTAGGATTTTTACAAAACATATTTGAATTTAATGCATTATTTTAATACTTTTAATTGAATAAATGTCATTTTAATTGTGTTGACCATTTGGATTGACTTATTTGAGTTTCTCATTTGTTGTTGGGCCTTGGTCAAGGTTGATTTGACTTTGTCAAGTTAATATTATTGGATTTAGGGGATTGATAGAATGTACATTCCATCTCCCAAAATGAATGAATAATATTAATTTGGTAAAAATCCTCCTTTGACCAATTTATGATCTCATTCATCCCTTTCCCTCTTCATCTAATTCCCCTTCTTCATCCATTCATTTCAATTGGCCAATGACATCTCTAAATCCTATTGCTAGTTGATTGAAAGATTAAAATGAGTATGGATGAGGTTAGGTCACACCTTTGTATACTTTTTTGTGTGTGGTATGTTTAATGAGCATAGTTCTTAATACTATGTCTCCAACATGCATTAACATCAAAAGTTTATTGCCCGACCTCAAATAGTTGTGACTTCTACATAAGTCCAATTACGATTGCTTAACATAGTGCTAAATTTGTGACACAAAGGCATAAGCATTCTAGTTAGTGAGATTGTAAGTCTCCCCTCTTCCATGGTATTGTGTGGAAACTTGGCCTTCTTTCCTTCCTTTGGAAGATGTTTTGTTTCAAGGATCTATGCTTGTGACAAATAGGTTGAGTGTTCTCCAAAGAATGTCTTAACATCAAAAAAGCAAAGCAAAACTAACTATTAACTTACTAACCATTAACTTTTACTTTCAAGCATTTACTTTGAATGCAATTTATTTTTATTGCTACATTATCATTTGTCATTGTACATATCATTCTAATTGTTTATGTTTATGCAATTTTCACTTTGTCCACTTGACCATATTGTGTGATATACTTTGTTGCTTTGTTTGTTTGATTGGTCTTTAACCATTAATGCACATAATAATAACAAAAACCCTAAAAGACAATTTGAGTGGACTGTTGTTTTGGTCTCTCCCAATTGGACTTAGAATTTAGGCAACATTCCTTTGCTAGTGGACTTGGCCAATGCCAATTTGTTGAAAGACCAAGAACTTGCAAGTTTGAATTTGTCTGATACATCATTCAAGACCTCTCCAGATTCGTCTGCAACATGGATCATTGTTAAGTTGTTATGTTGAACCTGTGACTTATGGATTTCATCTGCTACATAGGCTATTTTGAAGAAGATCATTGAAGTGGATAAGCTTGGATGATGCCATCTTTATTTGATTCCTTTTCTCTTCAAGATTGATATTGTTGTGCATTTGTGTGTTGCTTGATTCTAAAAAGTCCAAGGGAATTCTGGGTTTCTATTTACATATTTGTCTATTGGATTGCTCCCATTTGGTCAGATCTTTTCAACTTTAAACTTTTAAATTTTTGTGCATAGGGTAGTCTCTTCATCTTCTCCCCATTTCTTTAATTTCAAAATCTCTCCCTCCATTTTTAAAATCTTCTTTGTGTGAACTATTTTTGTTCTAAACTTTGACTACTTTTTTACAAAAAGGTAGAAACTTTGGCCTTATGCCATTGCATTTTCAAACTTATTTTCTTAAATCAAACTTGTAAATAAACTTAACTATACTTGACTTAAACTTTCAAAAAGCCAAAAAAAACAAACTCATCCAAACCATTTTTAGGCCTTTGTGCCTTTCAAGCTTAATTTTTGTTAAAACCAACCAACTCACTTTGAAATTTATAGCACGAACTACGAGGTTTTGATCCCTCATTTATATGTTGGTACGTAGGCACGAGACCAAAGGTCTTGTCAAACACAAAAATATAATTAATTAATTCTTTTATCATCCCCCCGTTCTATTTGTCTGTAAACATCACTTTGTAAAAAATACATATGCACACAAAAAGGGCTCCCTAGGAGTACCAAGGACACTTTGGGTGCTAACACCTTCCCTCTGTGTAACCAACCCCCTTACCTGTGATCTCTGACTTTTATTAATTTTTATTTGAAAACTTCTTACTATTTGGGTTTTATTCGCATTTTTTCCGTTTTCCCTCGGAAACAATAAAATCACGGTGGTGACTCTTAATTGATCTTTAGCTTGTCAATAGCTTAATGATCATGAATTTCCCGCTACAATATTGTTTTGACTTTGCAACATGGAGTGTTTGTGATCTGTCACAAAATGCAGGATGCTGTGTTAAGTTTGTATGTTGTGGCTTTTGGTTGTGCACACGTTTCGAGCTTGGATCTACTGTCAGCATGGTGTGATGATGGATGGTATGCTCCATGTCCCTTGGTTGCTGCTTCATGTTAGGCTTAATACAATAGGTTTTGCTGCATGTTCATGACAGGATTGACTTGGTCTATTTGGCTAGTGTTTTATGTGTTTCAAAATGCATTTCCTTGAAACATGGTGGTTGAACAAGGGTTTGCAACATGATGGCCAAGGTTGGAATTTGAAGCATTATGCACACATGACAAGGATTCAAGGATCAAGGATTAACATTTGACCTTAGCATTGGAAATAGAAATTGGACTTAGAGTTTTAGGATGAAAAGGGATTGAGTTGACTTTTGTCAAAGTTGACCAACAAGTCAATTGTTGACCAAAGTCAACATTTGGTCAACATGTAAATTTTTTGAATTTTTGTATGTAGTGAAACATTTCATTATGGAACTTGATGTATATGAATGAGATTGACACTTTTTTATGCTTGTAATGATTTTGTATGAACATGATTTCAAATTGATTAAAATGAACTATGAACATGACTTTGGATGAACATGAATGACTTGAACAACCATGAGTCAATTTGACTTGAATGGACAATGGTAAACATGAGCCCAAGATCTTTAGGCTAAACACCAAGAATTGAATGTCGTGAAGTGAATTTGGATGAACTTAACTAGATAAAACCAAGAAAATCAAGGGCTAGGCCCTTGAAAGATACAAATGAAATGCCATGGGATATAAGCAAAGGATGGAAATCAATAGGACCAAAGACTTGGGTTAGGACCAATGACCTTAAGCACAAATGAATGGAACCAAACCAAAATCAACATGAATGAACCAAATACAAGAGGTTAGGAGGGGAAATGACCAAGCAATAGTGTCAAACACAAAATGGGTGATGAATTGGGTGGAATTAGGGTTTTGAAGACTGCCTAGATAAAAAGTCAAGTCACAAGCCATCCTTAGATGCAATCTTCATTGGTTATGATTATCTGAAGTAGATCAAGATGCCTCACAAACCAATCCAAAGCTTCATGACCATATCCTCAAGCATTAGGGTTAGCATGCCTTGAGGACTGCTTGAAGATTCCCCATACCTTCATCATCAAGATATTAGGGTTTTTAAGATCCCTAGGCTTTGGTGTAGCTCTAAGCCCTACCACAAAAGCCAAGCATTTGGAATCTATAATGATCCCTTAATGGAATGAATGATGCATATGCATGAATTATCAATGTGTGTAGTTGATCCCCAAGTTGTATGGAGGTGGGAAAGAAAATGGAGGGAAAATTTTAGGGTACTACAGTTGCCCCTATTTAATCTTCTTGAACCTGAATACGGTAATTGCGGTAACTTTTCAGGTATTCGAGGTGGAAGAGGATTAAATACCGACGTATCCCAAAATTTGCTTGAACTAGTGGTTGGAGTTGTCAGCGGCTTTTGATGTTTACGTGGGGTATCATGGTGGAGAATATGATATGCACGGTGCGTGATGTATGCTTTTCTTTCATGATGCATGCATGCTCGTTTGTTTAGTTATATGTCATTTGTGGGGGATATGAGTCTTTATTATGATGGGAACTCCGACTCGTCATCGAAGATTGGAATGTGATCATTATGGACTCCAGGTGTTGTCAACACTGCTGTCAAGAAATCGTCTACCTGTTGGGGAACACCGAGACACTGAAACCAATATGGCAGTCAAGCCAAGTGGATGTCACATGTTTTCAAGCAAAACCATTTTTTGAGCCACCAGTCATCTTTCAAGTTTATCGGGATTTCACAGTAATGCATAACGTCTCCCTTTAGTGTAGCTTTTATTGTTCCTCGAAATTCTAAGGCATTATGCGAATAAGATAAATCAGTTATTTTGCATGCAAAGTACAGAAGGAGAAAAATACTTGATAAAAGAAATTGAATTTTATTGATCATGAATAGAAATGTACATATGGTGTGTACAAGGATGCAAACACCCTAGATGAGGATGTTGCAAAATTTGAAAAATAGATGAAATGGCAATGAGAAATATTTTGTATATCTTTTCCATTGATTACAACATTTGTCTTAGTCTACTGCCAAATATGAACCCCGAGACCTTGCTTTGGCTGACGACGATTGGTCCTTGACCATCTGATATCTAGCTTTTAGTGTAATGGGCTCGAGGATCATAGCCAATGCCTTTATCCCTAACTTTTGCCTAGACATTTTTTATTCTTTTCTTCCACCGGGATTCTCCTTTTTGCCTAAGCTGCCTTTCAGGTTTTCGACTTAGCGAGCCTTATATTTGTTCCCTAACTTTTGCATGGACAATTCATTTTTTGGTCCATCGGGATGGCCATTTTTGCCTAGATCGACTTTGTGAAGACTAATCTAGCAGGCTTTCATCATTTCTTTTTGGGCATAATATTTTTTGACTATGTCTGCATTCACTGGCGATGGCAAGTCTTCCCCATCCATCGTTGTGATGATTAGAGACCCCCCCGAGAAGGCCTTCTTTATGACGAAAGGTCCCCCATTGTTGGGAGTCCATCTGCCTCGCAGGTCTGAGTGAATAGCAGAACACCTTTTGAGCACGAGTTCCCCTGTGTGATACTCACGAGGAAGAAGTTTCTTATCAAAAGCTCATTTGAGACGTTTTGGTACAACTGACCATGACAGACGGCCATGAAACGTTTCTCTTCGATCAGATTCAGTTGGTCATACCATGATTGAACCCCTTCAGCTTCATCGAGGTCGGCCTCCATGATGACTTTGAGTGAAGGGATCTCGACTTCAATCGATAGGACAACCTTCATCCCGTATATCAACGAGTATGGAGTTGCCCCAGTGGATGTACAGACTGAGGTTCTGTAACCATGCAAAGCGAAGGGTAACATCTCGTGCCTGTCCTTGTATGTCTTGACCATTTTCTGGATAATTCTCTTGATATTCTTATTAGCTGCTTCTACGACGCCATTCATCTTGGGTCGGTATGGTGATGAGTTGTGGTGCTCGATCTTAAATTCTTCGTATAACTCCTTCATCATATTATTGTTGAGATTACTGGCATTGTCAGTGATGATCTTGCTAGGTATCCCATAGAGGCAGATTATCTCCTTCTTGATAAACCGGGTAACCACCTGTCGAGTGACATTCGCATATGAAGCAGCTTCGACCCATTTCATGAAGTAGTCGATGGTGACTAGGATGAATTGATGATCGTTAGAAGCTTTAGGCTCTATCATCCCAATCATATCAATACCCCACATAGAAAAAGGCTTTGGAGAAGTCAAAACATTCAACGGAATCGGTGGCACAAAGATCTTGTCACCATATATCTGACATTTGTGACATCTTTTAACAAAGTTGTAACAGTCAACCTCCGTTGTCCTCCAATAATACCCATCCCGGAGGATCTTCTTGGCCATAGCGGGACCCTTTGCATGTACACCCTCGCAGCCTTCATGTATGGATCTTATGATCGCACTAGCTTCGTGTCTATCCACGCATCTGAGCAGTATAGAGTCATAATTTTACTTGTATAACACATCACCATTTAAGAAGAATTTGGAAGAGAGTCTTCTCAGAGCCTTCGTATCGGTAATGGATATACCCTCGAGATATTGTTGTTTCTCCATAAAATATCTTTATGTCATAGAACCAGGGCTTATCATCAGGATCTGCCTCAATTGCTAGACAATGTGTTGGTTCATCTAGGTGGTCAATATGGATGGATGGTGCCTCATTCTTCCATTTGACTTTGAACATAGATGCCAACATGGCTAGAGCATCTACTAACTTATTTTCTTCCCTTGGGATATGATGAAAAGAGATGTCATCAAAGTAGGGTACTAGTTTTCTGATATGCTCCTTGTAAGGTATCAACTTGCTATCCCGAGTCTCCCAATCACCTTTTACTTGACTTATTACCAGAGATGAATCACTGTATACCTCAAGGACCTTGATCTTTAAGTCGATGGCCGCCTCCAAACCGTAGATACATGCTTCATATTCTTCCATATTGTTGGTGCAGTCAAAACATAATCTAGCGGTAAATGGAAGGTGGAAACCGATTGGAGAAGTGATAACAACACATATGCCATGGCCTCAAGCGTTGGAAGCACCATCAAACACGAGCGTCCATGCGATCCTGGTTCGGGGCCTTCCTCAGGGTCTGCCTCAAAACCTGACATAGTGAAGTCTCTGATAAACATAATGTCTTTGTCTGGAAAGTCAAACCTCAACGGTTGATAACCTTCGACAGGTCGGTGAGTAAGGTAGTCAGACAGAACACTACCTTTTATTGCTTTTTGGGTCACATACTGAATATGATACTCAGTTAACAACATTTGCCACCGGCCAATTCTACCAGTGACAGCAGGCTTTTCGAAGATATACTTTATCGGATCCATTTTAGATATCAATAAAGTGGTATGGCAAATCATATATTATCTCAGGATTCGAGCAACCCAAGTCAAAGCACAACAAGTTTTCTCTAAAAGTGAGTATTTGGTCTCACAATCAATGAATTTCTTGCTGAAATAGTAAATAGCATGTTCCTTCTTGCCCGTGTCATCATGTTGACCCAAAACAAAGCCCATAGATTCATCGAGTACTGTGAGGTACATAATGAGAGGCCTACCAGGAACCGGTGGTATCAAGATTGGTGGTTCCTGCAAGTACTTTTTTATTTTGTCGAATGTCGTTTGGCAATCGTCGTTCCACACAATCGATTGATTTTTTTCTTAACAATTTGAATATCGGTTCGCAGGTAGCCGTTAAGTGTGATATGAATCTGGAGATGTAATTGAGTTAGCCAAGGAAACCTCAAACTTCTTTTTCTGTTTGGGGAGACAACATTTCTTGGAAGGTTCAAACTTTGCCGGGGTCAACCTCAATACCCTTCTGACTGACTATGAAACCCAAGAGTTTACCAGATCAGACCCCAAAAGTGCACTTAGCTGGATTCAGTCGCAATTTAAACTTTCGGAGTTTGATAAACAATTTCCTCAGGTTCACCAAGTGATCTTCTTCAGTTCTGGATTTGGCAATCATGTCGTCCACGTAAACCTCAATCTCTTCATGAATCATATCGTGAAAGAGGGTTACCATGGTGCGTTGATATGTTGCCCCTGCATTCTTCAGGTCGAATGACATTACTTTGTAGCAGTAAGTTCCCAAGGGTGTGATGAAAGTTGTCTTCTCCATATCTTCTGGCGACATCTTTATCTGATTGTACCCGGAGAACCCATCCATGAAATAAAAGACGGAAAACTGAGATGTATTATCAACCAAAACATCAATATGAGGAAAAGGGGAGTCATCCTTTGGACTCACCCTATTGAGGTCTCGATAATCTACACACATTTTGACTTTACCATCTTTCTTCGAAACTGGAATGATGTTAGCAACCCATTATGGATACTCGGAAATGGCCAAAAAACCAACGTCAAACTACTTCTTGACCTCTTCCTTGATCTTGAGTGCCATGTCGGGTCTAGTCCTTCTGAGCTTTTGCTTGACAGGAGGACATTCAGGCTTGAGTGGCAAGTGATGTTCAATGATGCTGATGTCTAACCCTGGCATATCTTGATACGACCAAGCGAAGACGTCAACACACTCGTGCAATAACTCTATCAACTCAGAGTGTACATGCTTGGCAAGAGATGCCCCCAATTTTACATCCTTTTTATCAGTTTCAGAACCCAAATTAATGACATCCATTGGTTCTTTGTATGGCTGAATCTCTTTTTCTTCGTGCTCAAGGAGTCGTGCTAGTTCAGCTGGTAATTCACAATCTTCCTCACTGTCGTCTTCAGCTTGGTTGATTGGAAATCCATATTTACAGTTGATTTTGGCCATATTATGATCAATAGTTTTGTTTGCTCTGCATATGATGAGCTTATTTCAGTATTCTTTTTTTGAGAAAGTGGAAAAAGAAAAAGAAATCTTTTTCCATTTCGTTGTTTTTAGTGAAAAAGTAAAATAACTGAAAGAGCAAGGAACACAAGTTTTGCATGCAAAAAGTACTTTTTATTTATGCACATAACACTTTTAAACATGGAGCCCTTTATAAGCTATCCTCTCGTCTCGGGCGGGGACGAGGGATTGAGAAAACAAAATGTATTACGTTTTTTTCGAGTACACTATAGGAATCACGGTAGCTGTCCAGTTGGGAAGCTTGAACCCTTGAGGACATCTGCATATGAGGTTAGGCGCCTCAGGTTTACTGCCACTGGATTCTCCAATGACGGCCACAGTATGATCGTTTTGAAATCCGACACTGCTGAATTTGACCGGGTTGAACTGTTTCTTCTTTGGGCTTGCCTTGCGTGCTGCTGGGTGATAACTGATACTAAACCATGACTTAGAAGGTAATGTTGAACTGGTGGGTCCGATACAAATGGGCAGATTGACTTCCCCAATAACCTTCCTTCGGGATCTATCAAAAGCTCAGACAATCAGTGCATTGTTCCTCATCTTGGGCCCTTTAAACTGTAATTGGCTTAATGTAGATTTTGGCAATACGTTAAGTGAAGAACCAGTGTCAACGAGGACTCGAGATAGAAGAGAGTCTGTGCACGTGATCAAAATTTGTAACACTTTATTATGGGTATTTCCCTTAGGAGGTAGCTCTACTTCATTAAATGCCAGATACCTACTGGCAGTGATGTTAGCGACCACATCGTCAAACTGATCGACCGTATTATCTTGCATCACATGAGCGGCATTCAGAACTTTCAGCAATGCTTTGCGGTGAGCCTCAGAACTCAATAGCAAAGACAAAATGGATATTTTGGAGGGAGTCTGGTTCAATTGGGCGACGATTTTGAAATCACCCTTCTTGATCAATTTGAGGAATTCTTGGCTTTCCTTAAAAGTGATGCTCTTCTTGTGATCTTTAACTTGTTCTTTCTCAACCATCGGCCATTTACCTTTAGACACCTCTGACTCTGCAGCTTTATTGTCAATAACCTTCTTCGAAACTGGAGCAGTTGTCATGTTCGGAGTGGCAAGTATAGTTGCCCCTGCCTGCGGAGTCGGAATAGGAATGACCTTCTCCTTAGGCGGGATAACTGTGGGTGCTGGAGACACCCTAGGAGTGTATTTTGGAGCGAATACACAACCGATATGAGTCATTCCTCCCACTCCAGCGATGTTGACGATTTCAGTGTCAGGAATACGATTTTCCTTTCCTCCCAAATACGATGTTGTCTCATAATTCCAAGGCATTACCTTGGTGTTCTAATACGGAAATGAACTGGGAACACGAAAATGAATTGGCTGAATCCTCTTGGGAGGAGCTTCAACCTTCTTCTTCCTATACACAATGGTTATTGGTTCAATTACTGCAACTTCTTCTATTGTCTTGGTCTTGGAGAACTGTATCAAACCCTGATCCATCAGTTTCTGCACACAACCCCTTAACTCGTCGCAATTGTCTGGATCATACTCACATACTGCACAATCATCATGCATACCTGCTAGGAACCCAAATGCTCAAGTCTCTTTAATACAACTGACAGCGGAGTCTTTACATCTTCGGCTCTTAGTACGGACTCGGTAGGTTCCTCTTCGATCACAGCGTTGACTGCTGCACCACCGTGATTTGGCAAAGGATTCGTCTTCACATTGGGCTTTTCCTCGAAGAAGGTCAGGATATCCTGGTTGATTAAATCTTGAATCTTGTATTTGAGGGCCCAACATTCCTCTATAGAATGCCCTATGAAACCGGCGTGATAAGTGCACGAAGCGTTGGGGTCATGCTTGGGGCGGAATGGAGGAGTGGTTGCAGGTATTTCTTTTGGTACGATAGCCCCCACATGGATCAGATAGGGCACCAATTCTGCATATGGTACCAGAATCTTGTCAATCTGGGGACGATTACCAAAACTGCTTCTGCTATTCTGACCTCAACCTTGTCCTTTATTGTCATGATTGTATTGCTAGTTTTGATTTCTCTGAGCGGGTGCTGATTGTTGATTGCCTTTCTGCGGTTGATACTGACATGGCGGTTGTTGATACTGGGCTGCGGCGACATACATGTATGGATAATACGGCATAGGGGTCATCGGAAACTGATATTGGGGGTGAGCACCTGCCATCACAACATTTTCTTCCCCCTCTCTCTTCTTCGTGAAGCCCCCATGTGACCACTTGTTCATTGTCTGCGGAGCGGTTGTATCTGTGATCTTCCCTGATTTCAGCCCATTTTCCACACACTCACCAATAGTTACCATATCAGCAAAGTTTGTAGACGAACTTCCAATCATCTTCTCATAATACAACCCTTTGAGTGTATCCATGAAGATATCTACCATTTCGTTATCAGATAGTGTTGGTTGAACTTTGGATGCCATTTCGCGCCAACGCTGTGCATACGCTTTAAAGGTTTCATTGGATCTCTGGGCTTGATTCTGTAACTGAAGCCTTGTTGGATCCATGTCAAGGTTGTATTTATATTGTTTCAGAAAGGCCTTGGATAAGTCCCTCCATGACCGAATCTTTTTACGTTCCAAACCCATGTACCAATCCAGGGAAGCCCCAGACAGACTATCCTGGAAGCAATGGATCAGTAGGTCATCATTGTCGATATACGACGCCATTTTCCTGCAATACATGGTGATGTGACTACGAGGACAGCTAAGGCCTTTGTATTTCGGGAGGTATGGCACCTTGAATTTTTGTGGGAGCACCACGTTCGGAACCAAGCAAAGGTCTCGAGCATCGATACCAAAGGTTGAGAAACCCTCGAAAGCCCTTATTTTGTTGTCCAACAGCTGATAATCCGCAGGTATGGCGGATCAACAGCGGGAGGAGCGACCTGACTGGCTAGTCGAGAAGTTTCAGAGGCTATCTGAGTAGGCACGTTCTGCAGAGCGAACAACATTTGTAGCGGGTATGAGAAACCAGGAGGCATTGTCTGAGCGACATGCACCAAGTGAGGATATTGTCCTCCAGCCTGAGCATCGAGGGCCTGAGGTGCCACTATTTGCACATACTGGAGTGCAGGATTAGCGGGTGCATAGGTCATCATGGGCACATAGGTTGCCCCAAGATAACTGAAGGGAGGGACTTGATTGGATCTCACAGTTTGAGCGGCTTGGGCAGGAAACTGAAAGTGGCGGCGCGGGCTTCGGTATTCACCATCGGCGTCAAGAGTTTCATGGGGAACCTAACCTTTATTGTCTTCGTGGTTGGCAGCATTAATCGGAGGAGTCTGGATAATAGGTACACCCCAAGGGAAAGTAGGGTTTCCAGCAGCAGTAGGGGCAGTGAGAGTCGGATGAGGAAAAAAGCTCCCCCATTGGCAAAGTGAGCAGCAAAATTTTGGGGCATTCCCCAACGGTAGGCATCAGCAAGCATATTCATGTCAGCAGGGACCAATTGGCGGTTCTCAGAAGTTGGTACTACAGTCTCCACCGGAGTTTCAACAGTAGCACCAGCAGTAACAGCAGGATTGGCCACCCCAGCAGCACGGGTGGCGTTGTCATCAGCAGGGTTGGCAGAGTCATGACACTGAAATTCACCGTATTTTTTACTCCGATTTCGCATCCATTTTAGTAGTTTTATTGTCATTTTGTGGTGTTATTACTATATTTCTCTTTGTTTTCAGGTTTTTACTTTAATCGGAGCCCCGATCGAGAAAATGAGTGAAAAAGAGCTAAAAACCCTAAAATTCAGCATTTTGTACTTGTGGCTCCCACTCTGGGTGGCGCCACAGACCCTGCCATGACGTTTCCTAGCTCAACTTCCCTCAACTGCCACGTTCCCCACTACTTCCACTAAGGCGCCTCAGATTGGCCTTGTGGCGGGCGCCACAAGAGGAAAAGTTTTCCCTCCCATTTTCAAGTTGAACGGCATCCTTGTCATTTCCATCATTTTACTCTCCTATAAATAGAGACTCGAAATCACTTGTTCAACCATCCAAACTTAGAACAGAGGCAAACTCATAGCAAAATTTGTCTCACTTAGGCATATATTCAGTATTTTAAAGTGGTAACCGCTTTGCATTGGGGTGTTACCACAATTGTGTAATCGAGTTTTGTGATTGAGTCTGTAATCGAGTTTGGAGCACTTTGTAAGGATCGTAATTTAATCGACAATCCGTACAATTGTTCGTAGAAAAACTTAAGGGCTATTTTAACTTTCAACTTAAGTTTTCCCGCACTTAATTTCCGTTGGGTAAGATCGAAAGCCGTCCAACGTCTTTTTAAAATTAATTGTTTTTAACTATTTCCAAAACAGCGAAAGCGCCTTGTTTAGTTCATTAGTAGTTTTTAACTTAAGAAGAAAATAGATTTTAAAGCTATTTTCGGACGCTTTTATAAGTTTAGAGTCTGGTTCGTGAGAACCTCTTTTGGTTAAGAAATCCAAGTTAAAATACTTTTCAACTTAGTCAAGATACTTTATTTCTTAAAAATAGGTTTACTACTCTAACGCAATGCGCGCCTTTTTATAAGTGGCAATAAGAGAGTTTGATTAGGGAGTACAACTCGGTTCTGAATATGCGAAAGCGACAGTTCCTGTTAAATTGGTTCTTTTCAAAGTAGGAAACATTGCCCATAAGTAGTTCTATTAGCAAGTACTTGGATTATTAATTGATTATGTGAATTACATTCGACCCTGTCTTTATTAATTGAACTTTATTCAACATTTTACTTTTCATTGCACACTCTAAAAATCCCTATTTTGGTTGCCTTTGATAAACACCATAACAATAGATAACGATAGATTGACACTTGGTCTCTGTGGATTCGACAATCTTTTATATTACTCTGACGCGTTCGTATACTTGCAAAAAGCACGCATCAAGTTTTTGGCGCCGTTGCCGAGGACCAATTTCGTCAAATTTCATTTCCCTGTTGTTATATCGTTTAGACTTAGGCTATTTCCCGCCGGTCAATGCGAAGAACTCGCAGCACCGGAAGTTTAAGCTTAATTTACCCTCTGGCAGAACCTGAACGTTACGCTCGCGCACGTTTATTCTTTCATAGAATTAGGAGAGCTATGACCGAAGATCAAAACCAAAGACCTCTTAAGGACTTCGCCCAACCATCTAACGAAGAACCTAGTTCTAGTATAGTAAACCCAACCATCCCAGCTAATAATTTCGAACTTAAACCATCCTTGTTGCAACTAGTGCAACAGAGACAATTCGCAGGTCTCGCTACTGAGAACCCAAACCAACATTTAAAAATCTTTCTTCAATTAGCAGACACTTTTAAAACTAATGGAGCTTCTCCTGAGGCAATACGTTTAAGATTATTCCCTTTTTCCCTCAGAGATAAAGCCTTATCATGGTTAGATTCCCTTCCACCCAATTCCATTACGACTTGGGATAACCTTAGAAGAGTATTCCTTGCTAGATACTTTCCCCCGAGTAAGACCGCCATTCTTCGAAACCATATAACTAAATTTACCCAGAACCAAGGAGAATCGTTGTTCGAAGCTTGGGAGAGATATAAAGAGTTGTTACGAGCATGCCCACATCATGGCTTAGAAAATTGGTTAATCATTCAAACCTTCTATAATGGACTTCATTACAACACTAAGATGACCATCGACGCTGCCGCAGGCGGTGCTCTGATGAACAAACCTTACCCTGAAGCTAGTGTCCTCATCAAAGATATGGCTTAAAACTATCAATCATGGGGAGTCGAACGAGCGACAGTTGAGAAGAAGGAAGCCCAAAGAGGAGTGCATGAACTAAGCTCTATAGACATGATGCAAGCTAAAATGGACGCATTAGCCCTTAAGGTCGAGCATATGTGCATGAACCCGAATACTGTAGCCGCAGTTTCGTCGGATTGTGAGATATGTGGAACCAAAGGACACCAATCTGCAGAATGCAGTCTATTAAACGAAACCCACTCTGAGCAAGTGAACTACACCCAAGGGAACCCATACTCGAATACCTATAACCTTGGATGGAGGAATCACCCGAACTTCTCCTATAAGAACAATAACCCTATCCAAAATAATGAGCCTCTGAGACAAACTAGTTACCAAGCCCCAAGATCAAATCAACCTATGCAACCTGTGCCACCAAAGCCGAGCCTTGAGAAAATTATGGAAAATTTTATCACCGCTCAAACCCAACAAAACAAGGAGTTCATGAACCAGAACATTCATGTTAGCGAATTGATTACCCAGTTAGGAACCAAGGTTGACCAAATAGTTACTCATACTAAGATGCTTGAAACCGAGATCTCTCAGGTAGCTTTAAACCAAGCCCCTGAGACTACACCTGGAGGACAGTTCCCTGGACAACCTCAACAAAATCCAAGAGGACAAGCTAATGCTATTACCCTAGGAAGTAGGAACGCTTATGATGAGCCACCAAACCCAAGATTGAGTGAACCCAAAACTTCTAAGGAATATACCAAACCCCCGGACGAAGTAAAGGAACCAGAGGAATCTGAAAACCAGGAAGGTCAAGAAAAAAGGAGAAAACCTAAAGATAAAACTTATGTACCACCCCCGCCATATAAACCACCTATACCATATCCGCAAAGACTCAAACAAACCCAGATCAATAACCAATATCAAAAATTTATTAAAGTTATAGAAAAACTTCACGTAGAAATCCCTTTCACAGAAGCCATCACCCAAATACCTTCTTATGCAAAGTTTCTCAAAGACATCCTTACCAACAAACGTAGACTAGACGATTCGAAGCTCTTGGAATGTAATGCCATTTCCGAGAATAAATTAGCCAAAAAAAATAAAGATTCTGGAAATTTCTCCATTCCTTGTCTTTTTGGTAGTCATGTCATCGAAAAAGATTTTCTAGACTTAGGAGCTAGTGTGAGCTTAATACCTTTAGCGGTTTGTGAGAGGTTAAACTTAGGAGAATTACAACCCACTAAGATGTCACTTCAGTTAGCTGATAGATCTGTTAAATATTTGATAGGCATTTTAGAAGATGTCCCTGTTAGGATAGGTCAGTTATTTATCCCTACTGATTTTGTTGTCATGGACATCAAAGAGGACAATGATATATCGATCCTTCTAGGTAGACCATTCTTATCAACTGCTGGAGCCATAATAGATGTCAAGCGAGGAAAGTTGACCTTTGAGGTAGGTGACGAGAAAATAGAATTTATACTTTCGAAATTTCTTATGGCACCTGTGATTGGAGACGCATGTTATGCCTTAGATATCATTGATGAATGTGTTAGGGAATTAGAACAAGAAGAAATTATAAAAACGATTAAGTTACCATCGACTCTCATAATGGAAGATGATGACTTTAAGAAACCCTACATCGATGATAACCTATACGAATGTTTATCCCTTACCCCAGATCCTATGCCATGCCCTAAGAAACCAACCTTAGAACTTAAGGAACTGCCAAAGAATCTGAGATATGAGTTCCTCGATGAAGAGATGAACCGTCCAGTTATAGTCACTGCTACCTTGAGCCAAGAGGAAACGAACCAACTTTTAGAAGTTTTACGAAGATATCCCTCAGCCTTAGGATATAATATATCTGACCTGAAAAGTATAAGCCCATCCGTATGCATGCATCGGATTTCGCTCGAAGAAGATTCAAAACCCTCCAGAGAACATCAGAGAAGAATAAACCCTATAATGAGTGATGTTGTTAAAAAGGAAGTTCTTAAGTTACTTGAGGAAGGTATAATCTATCAGATCTCGGATAGTAAGTGGGTGAGCCCTGTGCATGTAGTACCTAAAAAGGGAGGCATCATAGTCGTGCAAAGTGATAAAGGCGAACATATAGCAAAACGGTTAGAAGGAGGATGGCGGATGTGTATAGATTATAGAAAATTAAATAAAGCAACCAGGAAGGATCATTTCCCTTTACCATTTATAGACCAGATGTTGGAGCGTCTAGCCAGACACTCTTACTTGTGTTATCTAGATGGATACTCAGGATTCTTCCAAATGCCTATTCACCCCGAAGATCAAGAAAAAACTACCTTTACATGCCCTTATGGAACTTTTGCCTACAGACGAATGCCATTCGGCCTCTGTAATGCCCCAGCTACTTTCCAATGCTGCATGATGTCCATCTTTGCAAACTACCTAGATGGTATTATGGAAGTGTTTATGGATGATTTCTCGGTTTGCGGATTTGACTTCCATAATTGTCTTGCTAACCTTGAGAAAATCCTGGAGAGATGCCTGGAGGTAAGCCTCGTGCTAAACTGGGAAAAGTATCATTTCATGGTGACCGAAGGAATTGTTTTAGGACATATAGTTTCCGAAAAAGGTATAGAGGTAGATAGAGCTAAAATAGAAGTTATAGAAAACCTAAAACCATCTAAAACTATTAGAGAAGTCTGAAGCTTTCTTGGACACGCTGGATTCTACCGGCGTTTTATCAAGGACTTCTCCAAAATAACTAAACCTTTAACTGGACTTTTAATGAAAGATGCTGAATTCATTTTCAATGAAAAATGTAATGAAGCATTTAATCTTTTAAAGCAAGCATTAATATCAGCACCCATTATGAAACCACCCGATTGATCAGAGCCTTTTGAGATAATGTGCGATGCTAGTGATTATGCGGTTGGAGCCGTTCTAGGACAAAGGAAAGAAAAAAAATTACATGCCATTTATTATGCCAGTAGAACCCTAGACGCTGCCCAACTTAACTACGCAAAAACTGAAAAAGAATTACTCGTTGTAGTTTTTGCTATAGACAAATTTAGATCTTATCTAGTAGGAGCAAAAATTATAGTTTACATTGATCACGCTGCCATTCGTTACCTATTAAGTAAAAAAGATGCCAAGCCCAGGTTACTCTGATGGATTCTATTACTATAAGAGTTTGATTTAGATATAAGAGATAAAAAAGGCACTGAAAATGTAGTAGTCGATCACCTCTCTAGGCTAGAACATCTAAAACCTGAACTAGTACCCATAAATGATGATTTCGCCTATGATAGACTGATAGCTAGACTAGAAACCATTGAAGATGATAACCTAAGCCCTCATGAGCACTCCCAAAATTCCTTAGCAATAAGTAACGTACCCTGGTATGCAGACTTTGTTAATTACCTAGCTGCTGATATTGTACCCCCTGATCTTGACTACCACCGCAAGAAGAAATTCTTCCACGATGTGAGAAACTTCTATTGGGATGAACCACTCCTTTTCAAAAGGGGTAAAGATGGCATTTTTCGCCGTGGCGTTCCAGAAGAAGAGGTAAATAGTATTATCAAGCATTGTCATTCTGCACCTTATGGTGGACATGCGAGCACCTCTAAGACATACGCCAAGATTCTTCAAGCTGGCCTATTCTGGCCTACCATGTGGCGAGATGTCTATGCTTGCATTGTCAAATGTGACAGATGCCAACGCACTGGAAACATTTCAAGGCGTGATGAAATGCCTCTAAGAAACATTCAGGAAGTAGAACTCTTCGACGTATGGGGTATAGATTTCATGGGACCTTCCCACCATCCTTAGGAAACAGGTATATCTTAGTAGTTGTAGACTATGTGTCTAAGTTGATTAAAGCTATAGCTGCACCCACAAACGATACTAGGGTGGTGATCAAACTATTTAAAAACTATATATTTCCTAGATTTGGAACACCACGTTTAGTCATAAGCGATGGAGGATCACACTTCATATCGAGAATATTTGATAAACTTTTAAGAAAATATGGAGTTAGGCATAAAGTAGCAACACCATACCACCCACAGACTAGTGGCCAAGTAGAAGTATCTAATAGGGAGATAAAACAAATCCTAGAGAAAACTGTTTCTATTTCTAGGAGAGACTGGTCTCAGAAGCTTCAAGAAGCATTATGGGTCTATAGAACCGCTTTCAAAACCCCTATAGGAACAACTCCTTACCAACTAGTCTATGGAAAATCCTGTCACTTACCTTTCGAGTTAGAGCATAAGGCCTATTGGGCCATTAAAACTTTGAATTTAGACTACCTGACCGCCGGAGAAAAGCGTACCCTTGACATTCATAAACTAGAAGAACTTAGGCAATCTGCCTACGAGAATGCAAAAATATACAAAGAGAGAACAAAAGCCTATCACGACAAAAGAATAGTAAAGAAAAACTTCAATATAGGCGATCTTGTTCTCCTTTTCAACTCTAGGTTACGACTCTTCCCTAGGAAGCTACGCTCAAGATGGACTGCCCTTTCGAAGTATCCAAGATTTTGAGATCCGGAGCCGTAGAAATCAAGAACGAAACATGTAGTCCATTCATTGTAAATGGACAAAGATTGAAGCTCTACGAAGGAGGAGACATTCCAGCATACTACTCAAGCCACACTCTGATTGATCCACCGATTCCTACTACTACAGGTGTATAAATTCTAATCGTCAAGCTAATAACGTTAAACAAGCGCTGCGTGGGAGGTAACCCATGGTTTTTCATTTTACTTTTTCGCATTTATTTAATTTATTTTTATTTTTATTTTTCACGAGACTAAATATTTGAATGGTTTGTATTTTCAGGATCACTTACCTAACTTCTGCAGGATGCAGGATTTCGACGATATGCACGTAGCCTATAGAGATGATGCTCAGAGAGAGCGATACATCGCTCTTTATCAGCGCCCTATGGCACCCACACGTTATCCTAATCAGCACTGCATGGAGGCACTGGGCATTGAGCCGAGTATCCGATTTCTGAGTCACCAACTTCACTGGGACGAGTTTGCTGACGACTTAAGTAACACCTACAGGAACTTGACATTGGAGTTCCTCAGTTCATTCGATTATGACCCATACTCTGGACCAGATGGGTATGCTGTTTTCAGGCTCTTTGGAGTTGAGTACTCTTTTAGCCAGAAAGAGTTTGGTGACCTATTGGGTTTCCAGACCACTCCTGATGCTATCCCGGACACACCTATGGGATATTTTCTGGGTAAGGAAGTGGAGAAGTTTTGGAGTGATATATCAGGTGGTGGAAGCCAGGATCCATCTACGCAGCTGTCTCAGGTCATACATAACCATGCCTTTAGATACTTCCAGATGATATTGGCACATTCCTTTCTAGGAAGACCGGATGCTGAGACATTACTGAGTGAATAGGAGATCTTCCTACTATTTTGTGCATCCTAGTCGCGCCCAGTAGCATGTGGGAACTTTCTGTTATGTGGCCTCAACGGTGTCTCCAGATCGACCGAAGGAGTCATCCATGTGGGCGGGATCATTACACAGATTGTTGTCACTTTAGGTCTATCTCGCAAGCTGTTACATCTCTGGACCTACTGTGGGTACACTACGATGGACATCGACTTCTGTTTGACCAGAGAGTTGATGAGGAGAGCCTTTTTCCATCCATGTCAGTTCCGATTGCTAGTCGACAGCGAGGCTATTCATTATTTCATACTACCTGATCCTATGATGACTAGTGTGCATGATCCAGCAAACTAGAGTTATGCTCTAGAGGGCCAGGGAGAGACTATCGAGGAGTCGAGATCACCACCTATTGCTGAGTATACGCCTACACCACCTTCTCCCAGGATCATTGTATTCTCTAACAATCTATCATTGCAGACCCCAGACATCCGCACCCAGATTGCAGAATGTCGTAGAGAGATTGCAGAGCTTAGACAGGAGGTGGCTGACCTCACCTTACAGTTGGGAGTATCTGATCTCACCCACGCTACTGAAGCCGATTGTTTATACCAGGAGATCGCAGAGCTTAGGCAGGAGGTAGCCATGCTCCGTGGATCTACTCAGGAAGACGACATCCCTACTATATGATCTTATCATTTCATCTTATTTTATCTCTTTTTATGCTTATATTTCTCGCATTTACATAACTCATTTTATATCATCGCATTTGGGATATTTTATCAACTATGTCTACACATTGATATTTCTACTTTTATATATATATATATATATATATATATATATATATATATATATATATATATATATATATATATATATATATATATATATATTATATATATATATATATATATATATATATATATGTGTGTGTGTCTTGTGTTTGTTTTATTTACATTTTTTATTTTAGTTGTTTATTTATTTATTAGTCTAATATTTAAATTTTGTTTTATTTTTATTTTTACTTTTATAAAATTATGCAAGCCAACGATACTAGGAAAATTACAAGACAAACGCTACCCGGACCCCTCAAGCCAAAAGACAACGAGAAGCCCAAGCCAAAGGACCAAAATCCGGCCCAGCCGAATTTTGCCTTTGTGGCACCCGCCATAGACCCTGTGGCGCCCGCCACAACATTTGTATAAGCTCGGAGCAAACTCCCTTTCTTCACCATTTTCACACCTTACAACCTTCCAAAGCCATTTTTCCACCTTGCAAAAACATCCTTGAACCCACAAAAAGCTCACACCTTTCTCATCCTCACACCATACAAATCATTTTCCCGATTTCCATTTTCATTTTCATCCGTCGGATTTCATAAAAATCCAACCTTTTCACATTCCACTTCATCTTCTTCATCTCATTACAAGAGCTACGCAATGGAGTTTAATGGATTCATTCTTCGAGGAGGAAAACCGGGAGATAGGCAAAGGAAGATTATCGAACGATTGCAAAATCGGGAGATCCTCCCGACAAGGTATGTTGATGAAAATTGTCTCTATACTCTAGGTATCTATCATAGCATATTTCATTTACTAGACAATTTAGGTTTGCATAATTTCTTTTCAAATAAAGAACCTACCTATGAGCGATTGACAATCGAATTTTTAAGTTCTTTAATTTATATTGTCAATCCTAACACTGCTAGCACAATTGGTACTGTCAGATTTAGAATGTTTGTTGTTGAATATGAATTCAGTATCGACGAACTAGCAGGCTTGTTAGGAATCCCTCCTAGGGACGGTGCTATTTGTGAGGCCCCTTTGGATTCGGATTGGTCAGTCGAGGTGTTCTCCTTCTGACAGAGATTGTCAAACACTTCCATAAATTCTTTTGAAGGAGTTCTTGCCTCGACTATCCATAACCCGGCCATCAGAGTTTTTAGATATCTGTTGGCATGTACTATTTTTGGCCGGGAGAATCCGAATAAGGTTAATGCTAGAGAGCTTCTATTTTTGCAAGGAAGCCTCACAAATAGACGAATTAACTCGGTCCCGTTCATGCTCGCTCATATGACTTTAACTTTAAATAAAGCGAGACCGATTTCTTTCAGAGGATTGATTACGTCTATTGCTCGGGCGCTTAACCTGAACAATGAGATAGCTACCCTAGACCCCTTACCTCCCCGCACAATTAACCTAAAATTTCTGAGAGACATGAAATTGTGTTGTTTAAGGAGAGAAGGAGGCTATGTACTTATGGTTCATGGTGTAGCTATCCCATCTGTTGTTTTACCATGCACTAGACGTACTAATGTACGAGATGAAAGGAATTGGACCTACGCTTTATATGCTCCACCTGTTTTGGGTCCTCTTCCTCCTAATGATCCTGATGAGGCGGGACATGACACTGATGAAGAATATGATCGGAGAGAGAGATCTCCCGTACCTGATGTGTCCCCCCATCATCCTTCACCACCACACACCGCACCATCTTCTTCTTCTGCAGGTACCACTCCTGGCTTTTATATTACAGAAGAGATGTGGCATGACCACATGGCTAGAGAGCAAAGGCGTGACGACCTACTCTCTACCATCCAACAACAACTGGCGAATAACATGAGCTTCATGCAAGAATCGTAGCGGAGGACAGACAGGTCCTATGACACTGTTTTACAGTCCCTACAAACGATCACAAATACACAAGCCCGTCAGCAACACTACCACCGTCAGCATATTGCACTCATAGAAGCCACTCAGGGTTCCATTTTAGGTAACCTTCGAGAGGTGAGGACCGCTCAGGATTCCTTACAGGCTAGGATGGTTCAGCGAGACCGTCGTTGTACCCGATCCCGTCGTCCACCTCAGGATGGCGAGGGCACCAGTGGTCAGCAGTAGGTTGTCAGGTAACTCTTCCGTTATCTTATTTCGAAACATTGGGGACAATGTTCGATTTAAGTGTGGGAGGAGACTCTATTGTCTTTTCTTTATCGCTTTTCTTTGCTGTTTTTTGATAGTTTGTTTATTTTTATTGCCTTTTAGTTGTTTATTTTGCTTTCAGTGTAAGTGTCTTAGATAATGCATGAGTCTGACGAGTCACCAAATATAGTGTATCTTTAGTACAGTCTAATCTCCCTATACCTTTAGCCCTACCGAATTTTTTTTGCAAAAGAAAACAGTGTTATTCCGAAAGTTTTCGGGTTTTTAAGACGGGTTTGAGTAAGGATGCGGTGACTTGGGAGAACTTTGCGAAACATCAGTATTATTTTAGCACCATAAGCTTCGTAAATATATGAATCATTCCCGAAACCCCATATACCATGGCCTTAATCATCATTTCAGTATAAGTCCTCAGTAGTTTATCTCAGCAGACAGCTCCGGCCTACGCATCCTCTACGTAGGGGACCGATACAAATAAGTGAATGATCCAGCAAAATAAATAAAAGAAAGCAAAAAGGCAACTCCGGTATAGGTGACCCTCACAAAGTCATTTAAACCAAAGAATTGTAAAAATTTGCTCCAAAAAGAAAAAGAAAAACTCACCCACTGTTAGTTGGTTCAGAGGTATCTGGCACTGAACTTGGTAGGGCGGATTACGATCCGATCCCCCACAACTGCAGTTGGGTCGAATAAAAGGGTTTACACATATTTATGTGCCAGAAACCCCATGCTTAGATCATAATCACTAACAGGTCACTCTGCTATGAAGCATGTACGGATAACGGGCTTAATGTGATTGCGCCTGAATGAAAAGGACAGAAAAAGAGATGAAGAGGCAGGCCTAGGTATTGTGGGATAATATGGGTTGGTTAATATAGGAATGAAGTTTATGTCCGTATTTACGGATAAGTGTCATCATGATACCCTTAGTTCACTCAGTTAGTACCTATCACTGCATCCCAACTTGAACTTAGAAATCTTTTAACCTGAAGCACTCGTTTACACCAACTTTTCTTCTCTAAGCTTTTTAATGTTTTGCTTGAGGACAAGCAAAGGTTTAAGTGTGGGAGAGTTTGATGACACTGAAATTCACCGTATTTTCGACTCCGATTTCACATGCATTTTAGTAGTTTTATTGTCATTTTGTTGTGTTATTACTATGTTTCTCTTTGTTTTCAGGTTTTTACTTTAATTGGAGCCCCGATCGAGAAAAGGAGTGAAAAAGAGCTAAAAACCCTAAAATTCAGCATTTTGTACTTGTGGCTCCCACTGTGGCTGGTGCCACAGGCCCTGCCATGACGTGTCCTAGCTCAACTTCCCTCAACTGCCACGTTCCCCACTACTTCCACTAAGGCACCTCAGATTGGCCTTGTGGCGGGCGACATGGCCTTGTGGCGGGTGCAGTGGCCTTGTGGCGGGCGCCACAAGAGGAAACGTTTTGCCTCCCATTTTCAAGTTGAAGGGCATCCTTGTCATTTCCATCATTTTACTCTCCTATAAATAGAGACTCGAAATCACTTGTTCAACCATCCAAACTTAGAACAGAGGCAAACTCATAGCAAAATTTGTCTCACTTAGGCATATATTCAGTATTTTAAAGTGGTAATTGCTTCGCATTGGGGTGTTACCACAATTGTGTAATCGAGTTTTGTGATTGAGTCTGTAATCGAGTTTGGAGCACTTTGGATGGAAGTTAATCCTGCCGCCATATTCATTTTCGCTTTGCATTTTATTTAACCCTCCGATTGGAGCAGGTTTTTATTACTTTGCCTTTATCTATTTTATTTTCCCGCACTCACACTTTACTTTATTTATTTCTCGCACTGTCTTTACTTTATTTATTTCTCGCACTGTCTTTACTTTATTTATTTCCCGCACTCGCTTTACTTTATTTATTTCTCGCACCCGCACTTTACTTTATTTATTTCTCGCACTCGCACTACTTTTATTTATTTCTCGCACTCGCACTACTTTTATTTATTTCTCGCACTCGCACTACTTTTATTTATTTCTCGCACTCGCACTACTTTTATTTACTTTTCGCACTCGCACGACTTTTATTTAAATTAATGCACCTTTACTTTACCATGTCTAACTAAATCTATAAGGTTAGAATGTAAGGATCGTAATTGAACCGATAATCCGTACAATTGTTCGTAGAAACACTTAAGGGCTATTTTAACTTTCAACTTAAGTTTTCCCGCACTTAATTTCCGTTGGGTAAGATCGAAAGCCGTCCAACGTCTTTTTAAACTTAATTGTTTTTAACTATTTCAAAAACAGCGAAAGCGCTTTGTTTAGTTCATTAGGAGTTTTTAACTTAAGAAGAAAAGAGATTTTAAAACTATTTTCGGACGCGTTTATAAGTTTAGAGTCTGGTTCGTGAGAACCTCTTTTGGTTAAGAAATCCAGGTTAAAATACTTTTCAACTTAGCCAAGATACTTTATTTCTTAAAAATAGGTTTACTACTCTAATGCAATGCGCGCCTTTTTATAAGTGACAATAAGAGGGTTTGATTAGAGAGTACAACTCGGTTCTGAATACGCGAAAGCGACAACTCCTATTAAATTGGTTCTTTTCAAAGTAGGAAACACTGCCCATAAGTAGTTCTATTAGCAAGTACTTGGATTATTAATTGATTATGTGAATTACATTCGACCTTGTCTTTATTAATTGAACTTTATTCAACACTTTACTTTTCATTGCACACTCTAAAAACGCCTATTTTAGTTGCCTTTGATAAACACCATAACAATAGATAACGATAGATTGACACTTGGTCTCTATGGATTCGACAATCTTTTATATTACTCTGACGCGTTCATATACTTGCGAAAAGCACGCATCACATAGGCAGGAGCCCTCTAAGTCTGGAGGAGTTACAAGATGGCCTCCATGTTGCCTTGGAATAAGTCCATTTTGCCCTGGACTTGGGTGAGCGTTTGACAGACAACAACGTTGTCAGCTTCAAAGTCAGCCATGATCTTGGATTTTTTTGCGCGAGTGAAATAGTGATGACGAGTCGTCGTTTTTGCTGTGGAAAGATGGCAAGAGTGAGCATTTTGTTTTCTGGAGGCTTATGACAGATAAATGCGTGAATGCATGCATGTATGCAAAAAAAATTAATATGTGCATATTTATTTATGTTATATTCATTTTTGTAAAGGAATAAACTTCCAATCCTTGAGTTTGTTTATCAACATGAGCAAATACAAAGCATAAAGAGAGACAGTTTATGAAACCAATAACCAAGAAACTCTTCTATTCATATATCGAGAAAACGGAATACAAGTACATATCAATAAGCTTCCCATTAGGATACAAGAGTCTCAACATCGATCCTATCAGACATCAACCTAGTGAATTACAAAGCAAGCCTAATGGGCAATATTCAGAAACATTTTGACAATAACTCCTCGTAATAAATCTGAGAATTCGGGGACAGGCATGCGCTCCATTCTCCCAACATCGTGCTTCCTTCAGGTGGTAGGTCGTGATCAGGTTCGCCTGAAATGCTTCTCACAACTGTTTCCTCCTAGTTGGGGAGATTTTCGAGATGTCCATGGTTCTTCTTCAGGCTATCATTCACTTGTAGGTTGGCGTCTTCCGAGTTCTTGCGTGATTTCTCTTTTAGTTCGCGGATCTCCTCAAGTCTCTAGTTTAGCTCATACTGATTATGGCGAAGAGTGACCTCTAATTGTTTGATGCGACTTTGCTCATCCTTCAACCCTTTCTTGCAAGCTTCTAGCAGGCCTCAGAGCTTCTTGGTCTGTTCTCTGTAATTAAGCTCCACTTTACAAGCCTGGTATTGAGTCTCGGCTAACTGTTTTTTCTTTACTGTCAAACTGGCATAAGTCCCCTTGAGTGTGTCACCCACCTTGATTCTTTTGAATACCTCGGTTTGCACCTCGTCATCTGCTTGACGCACCCTGTCTCTTTTCTGATTCAAGTTGAACTTCAAAGTTTCTTTCTCCAAGGAGATGTTACCAAGCCTAGATTTGAGATCGGCGTTCTCTTTCTCTAGGGCCTTGATAACACTTTTCAACTCATCAACCTCAGAAGTTTGATGGATTACTGGTTCAGGAGGCTTGATGCTCATGGATGGTTTAGACGGAAATGGCAGAAAAATATCACTAACCCTGTCTTTTACCCATTTGGTGTAAGCTTCCTTGGCAATGCAATTCTTCTTACCCATTTCAACTCTCCCTTGAGGACAAATTGTTCCCAAGCCTTGATGATCTTCTTGACTAATTATGGATCTTCAACCCCTTCATACAAGACGAAACCTTCTACACTCTTGAGATCAGGCTTATCTACCATGGGGTATCCCAACTGTCGTAATGCCAACCTCGGATTGTAATTGATTCCCCCTTTCGTACCAAGAAGAGGTACATTAGGAAAATTACCATAGTTGAGGATGAGCTTGATGCTGTCGTGGATTCGAGAATACCAGGAGATGTCTTCGATGTTCAAGGACATGATCCGCTGGGACCATTTCAAGTTGTCTTTGTTTTCAACGAAAGGGCCTTGGCTGGGTAGATGCGAAATAAACCATCTATACAGCAAAGGAGTACATCAGATGATGGTTCCTTTCTTCTTTTGGGTCCTCACATGGATAGAGTAGTAAGTATCAGCAAGAAGAGTGGGAATAGGATTCTGAGTTAGAAAAATATGAATAACGGCCAGATCCACGAATTCTTCCATGTTCGGAAACAGTACGATCCCATAGATTAGTAGAGCTAAATTGGCGTTAAAGGTCGTACAACTCCAAGCTTCGGTGAAGGAAATAGCTTTATCTTCTAGAAACTTTGAGGTGAAGCCATGAATTCCACCCTTAGGTTTCAGGTTCAACTCCACTTCCTCCTTCCCTATGTGGAGAGCTTCAGCAAGGAATTGATATTTGGGGAGTTACTTAGTGCGAACATAAGGCACTTGGTTCTTTATCCTAATACCCAGAATGTGTGAATACTCTTCCAATGTGGGTGTCAACTGGTAATCTTGGAATGTAAAGCATCTCAGCGGAGAATCATAGAATTACACCAGAGTGTGCACAACAGCGGTATTGACTTCGGTGTTCACGATTCCCAAAAGGTTGCCATAAAACGTCTTGAAGTCATCTTTGATTCCAAGATCTAAAGTGCCCCTAGTCCTCTTAAGACAGTCAGTTGAGGTTCCACGAACTTGTAATTGTGAATGTTTTTCCTCTCGGGATTCATGTTTTGCCCCGAATGCTTAGTCAACAAATTGGACTCTTGGATTCCTGGAAAATAAATGCATATGCAAAAATTTTGTCATGATGAATGATAATGTAGTGATGGAATGATATAAGTCACGCAGATTCAAAGCTCTGATATGCTCTAAATAATTTGTATATGCCATTTGTTGCAGGTTCAAAAGTTTGACGCGACATGAGTATCGGGGTAGGTAGAGTCTATGGCTTCCTAATATAAAAACCCATATCCCCCTCACAGGTCTGGACAATGATCCAAGATGGTTCCTAGAAGGTCTCCCAAAGTCATCGACTTGAAATGGAAATAGCCTGCCGTAGTGAATACTCACAGGATAAAAGTACTTCCAAGTGATTCTAGTCCGGGTGTGGTTCTAGTGACAACCCAACGTGTGAAACGCTGGCGTACACGACTATCCACAAATCTATCCTATGTGTATACTAAGCTCGGTTATAGAGCTTTCCTCTCATGTAGTCTATCCCAACCCAACAACAGCGTAATAGATAATATCTATAACAATATCTAGAATAATAAAGTAAATATGATAAATAGAGTGAGTAAATCCATAAAGGTAAGCACCTAAAACTAGCGAGAGAACAACCTAAACTAGGCTCGACTCCTTTTAGCGACTAGGAAATGCTCCAAGAAGCAAATTCCCTAGCAGTGTCTCCAGTTGAAGCTAGCGGAAATATACTCGAACACATCGCACGCTCGAACATACAACATAGTCGCCATTAAACTTTATTTATCCCCAAAGGGAAGGGAAAACATTGATAAAACCCGGGGGAAAGAGATATGATGGGTAAGGAAGTCGGTTATGCAAGGGGAAGGTATTAGCACCCCAAACATCCATGGTACTTCTTGGGAACCGTTTTGATTGGTCTCGCTCGAATAGGTGTTATATCTAAGATTACTCGTAAAATAATGGGAAAAGGAATAGAAATAGATAAAGTGCCCGGTAAGGATTGGGGCCCTCATGCCTATGTATCCTCATAGTGCAATGAGGAATTTAGAGCTTCGTAGTTCAAGGAACTAGAGGTGGGAGGTGAAAAGAATTGTGATCAGGGTGTGGTCTGAACCAAAGAATTGAGTTTTGAACTCCAACAAGGGTGAAAAGATGAACCCAAGAGTAAGGTGGTTGTTACCAGTATGCGGGCTAGTAGAACCGCCGCTATAGGGTAAAGCCAAAAAGACGAAGAAATAGGTGTTTGGGCATAATCCTAAACATCTCTTGGTTCACAAGGTGATGCAAGAAGGAGCACAAAGGGGTAATATAATTGGCTCAAAGATAACTGATGTATCATATGGAATGACGGAAAGTAGCATACGAATGTATCACGAAGATGAACGAAATGAAGTGATCGAAGTCACAGAAATTGAATATCTGGTGATAAGTGACTGAGGAAGTATTATTTTAAATCGAAAGGTGAAAATGTATTGGAATCCATCAGAGAAATGAGATTCATACCATAGAGGGAAACAACTTTAGCCGATGCATGGACTAGCAGGCCGCCACTATAGGGTGTTTAGCGAAAAAAGGAAGGAATTAAATGTTTGAGGTTGTAGCCCAAACAACTCTAGGTAGAAATGCGGACTACATTAGGTGTCCTAAAAGGATGTATATGGGATTCCAAAGAAAGTGTATTTCAATGTCAAAGAAATAATATGTCACTGGGTGAACGATTTATGATCGAAAGTAGGTAATTAATAGTGAAAGATATGAATGATGCCCTAAGCCGGAAGAAGGAATAATTAGAAGTATGCTCCCCAAGGATTCGCGTCCTCGTGCCTACATATTCTCATTATGCAATGAGAAAGTCAAAACAATTGTAATTCGGAACCATAAGAGGAGAGACATTTGTCTAAGCAACGGGGGCTCAAAAGACAAACACCACTTCAAGAAATGATTGCAGTACTATAGTACGAAGGATAATATCACTTGTTGGGGAAACAAATGGTTCGAGATCGAATAAGGATAGTATCTTGGATCCAAGAAGGAGATAGACTCTGAATCGAAGAGCAAGGTAAGAATTTACCAATACGTGGACTAGCAGGCCACCACTATAGGGTAAAGCCAAAAAGAAAGACTGAATTAAGTGTTTGAGGTTGTAACCCAAACAACTCTTGATTGAAGAGATGGATTATCGTTAAGACATCCCAAAAGGATAGACAAAGAGTCCAAGGAGAGGTATGATTGATCTCAAAAAGATGATATGATTGAATGAATGGAGAATTATTGATTGATAAATAGGGTAGATTGATAAATAAGATAGCTCGCGAAGTATCTGGATTATACTGCCTATGTATCCTTATAGTGCAATAAGGAAATCAGGGCAATCGTTGTTCTGCCCACTAGGGCTGAAAATAAGATGATTAAGGAGGCAAGAAGAGATGATAGAATAATTTAATTGAGATGGATATAAATGGAGAATGAAAAGACTTGATAGTTACTTGATAAGAATCACACTAAAGTCTATGAGTAAAGGTGGATACGATAAGCAACGAGCCAAACGTATCGCACCCAAAGATATCCAGAATGAGTGTAGGAAAGCTCCAGTCTCATTCCTTATTTACCACTTAAGGCTCATGGCATGTAATTATCGTCTTAACTTCCAAGTGGAGAGAGAAGAATCTTTGTAGTTGTTTCTTGTGTTGATGAAGACCTTAACAATCGTTCGATTTGAATTGCACTAAAGTCTATAAATAGAGGTGAATACGATGAGCGTTGGGTCATACATCCCATACCCAAAGATACTCAGAATGGGGGTAGGAATACTCCATTTCCACTCCTTCTCTACTGCTTAAGGCTCGTGTCGTACAACTCGATTCATAATTGATAAGTTGTTGACGTAGTCCTTGCTTTGTCATACTGTTTTGTGAAGAGAGAGACTTGTCACTCGTATGATTAGAATTGTGCTAAAGTCTATTAGTAGAGGTGAATACAATGAGTGTTGGGTCATACATTCCATATCCAACGATACTCAGAATGGGGGTAGGAATACTCCGGTCTCACTCCTTCTCTATCACTTAAGGCTCGCGTCATACAATCCCAATTTTGATTTAATAAACTCTTGTAGTTTCCACCTTTTATTACTTGTATAATCCGCTGCTTGGTATGACTGAGGATGCCTTGATTGAAGATCTTGACTTGAGGCTTCGAGCACCACAACTTAGAAGAAAAGTCATATTAAGTGACCAAGGGTCTTTTGGTCACTCAAATTAGACTGTGGGATTATACAAGTTCAAAGGATTTAATTGATTAAAATTTCTTTTGATCAATTAAATCATGGGTTTATTTTGGTTTAGGGAACTAGGTTAATCCTAATCTAGAAGTTAGTAATTGTTAGACACTATCCTAAAGGATCATGCATTGGTTGATTAAAGTTGATTAAAAGACCTATGTTAAAATCCTAGGGGAGCATGTGCATGTTAATCAATGTCTTGATAAAAAATTCTAGGTACAAGCCCTAAGGGAGCATACAATTGTTAGGAACTGATTAAATCCTAATGTCAAGTTCTAGTCCTAAGGGATCATGTTATAAAATGCCCAAAATTACCCCTAAAGGGAAAAATGGTCATTTACAAAATATGTCCAAATATTAGCACAAATCAAATTCTAGTCAATGTCTAACCATGTCCTAAAATTGATTAAATACTAAAGCTTGCTCTTAATCCATTTGTATAGAAATTACTTAATTTCTAAAACCCCTAATTATTCCTAACTAATTCTAATTATCAACTTAGGGTTTTAAAAAGCAAGATTCTAAAACCTAATTACAATATTAATCTAATTAACCTAAGCTAGCTAATTAAGCTGATTAATAAGGTTGAAAATCAATTAAAAAATGAAACAATATTAATGCATGGGTTAGGAGGGGTGTAACACATGAAAAGGGGTTAAACATCTGAATTTGATATGTGGGCTTCAGCCAAGCCCAATGCTGAAACATTATTGGCCACAGGGGGTGTACCCATGAAACAGGGTGATGAGCAACAACCGAGTCTGGGCTTTAGATTAAGCCTAATAGATCATTGTCCATTGTCTAGTGGGGGTGTATGAGGGAGATTCGAGTGTGAATCAAAGTTCATTGTGCTTAGAAGAAGCCAATCCCACTAAAAGCAACTAAGACCAACGTGAACTTGGACAAGTCAACAAGAGTTTGAAAAATAACCTTCTGCACACTAACTACCTCCCTCACTCGCAGCCTACTTTGACAACTGGCCACCGTGGGACACCGTTTCGACGGTTGCCTCCGGCAACAGTGGTACGCCTGAACTAAGGTAGAGGCCACCATCTAGCGCGCAACACTGCGTTAATTATGGATTTAGGAGTGGAATGGTGAGATTCCCTCTGGATAAGCTTAATCGAAGGCTTCTACTTGAAGAACCCTAGGTCGTTTTAAAGCCAATTAAATGGAGACTATGAAGAGTCAGCATCTACAACCTTAGGGCTTGGATTCATCTTCCTAGACTCCACAATCTGGTAACCAGGAAATGCGAAAATGCGATGGTTAGAGAATTACTCACCGGAGAAGGAGGCCGGAAATACGTCAGGTGAGTTTCTGATTCCTTTTCTTTACTTTCTTTGACGCAAATCGTTCTCTTCTCTTCCTTCTTTCTTCTTCTTCTGGAGATTGAGAGTGAACGAACAGTGAGGGATATCGTCTTTGTGGGTTTAGCTCAAGCAATTTGAAGCTTTAATGTGAAGCTTCAACGGCTTATGGGAGAAAAGAGCTTTGAGTGAGTGGTGAGTGAGAGATAGAGTGTTTGCGATGAATTTAGAGTGATGGTGCCAAGGGCTTTGCGATGATGGATGTGATATGAATTTATAAATACTAGGTTTGGATTGATGCAGGTTAGGAGTTAGTTATCGCTCAGGTTTGGAGTTTGTTAGATTGAACTCAGTGAGTATTTTGTTAACTCACTGAGTTAGGAGTTAGTTAGTGCAAGTCAAGTTGGTTGGTTAGTTGTTTCTCAATGTTAGTGAATCTAGTTCTAACTTCTAATTTTACTGGTTATTATAGGTTGCATTTTTTTATATCACTTAATGAAAAAACACCACCCCCAACATGACCTGCAAGTGTAGGTGATAATCTCAGTGATTGTATTTGGTTAAGTGCAAACTTGTCAATGTGCAAAGTGGTGAGTCAACAACTAGGTTGTCAAATTGGGAAATTATGTTATCCTTTGGTTAGTTGCTTAGGGAGGTTAAAGTATTAGTTAGATGGGATGAGTCAGCTCTAATGTGATGGGAATTTGGAAAAGCTCTTTTGCTTGCAGCTAAGCCAACAATGGAGTTGTTCTTCTCTCTGTTAGGCATGTTGTTCAGTGGAGATGTTAAGATGAATGGTGAGTTGAGAACTTGTTTATATGCACTTCCATGTTAATGTGAATTTACCTCCTGTCATTTTTTATGGATGCAATTCAATGCCCTGCTATTTGTTATGCCAAGATATATATGCATTAGACATGTTACCATTTGTTTTGCTTGCTACTACATGATGCTGCTAACCTTGTTGTGCATTGTTGATGCAGAATGGTGTTAGGGATATGCAGGTTTAGGATTGAGTAGGCTTGCCATGGTGATGCTTGTTCTGAGTGAAGCCAATGATGTTGTATAACCGTTGATGTTGCTGCAATTCTGAAGGTCCTGGCATTTTTAGGTTTAGCTAGCAGTTAAGCAACAATTGGCTTATTGGAATAAATGCCTTTGCCATGGTGCATTTCTTGAACATAATTTTAAATAATATGAATGTGATCCCATGTACATGAGTTGTTGCTATAGTCTTCAACCAAACCTACATGTCCCTGAAGTATGCACTGCTCATTGATGTTTTGATTTGGTTTTACAACATGGCAACATAACATATTCTCATGGCCTGAACTGGTTGCATTGCTGACTTGGTGTTGTAGCAGGATTGGACCATAACATGCCCTTGTAAGATGATTTTTCATGGTGGCAAGGTACCCTAAACCATCCTTTAGTTTCATGGTGATTTTTCCATTTATCCTGTTATGTATCACTTCCAACTTTGGTTGTTATCAGTAAGTTAAAGCTAGCTGAGAAATACATTGTAGTAATTGTATTTGTCAGGAGCTTTGTGACATCATGAGTCTCATGTTTACTGCAGGCTACCAGGCTCCCTCTTGGTATGTAGCTATGGTATTGGGAGAAATCTCGCTTTGCATGTAGGACTAGGTGTGCATAGACCAGATCAAGAATGTAGTATTGTCATGATGATGAGTCTGCAAGCAGTAGTTGCAAATTGGCTAAGGTATATTGTTTTGGCTTTGCAACATGGAGTGTTTGTGGTCTTTCACAAAATGCAGGATGCTGTGTTAAGTTGGTATGTTGTGGCTTTTGGTTGTGCACACTTTTGGAGCTTGGATCTACTGCCATCATGGTGTGATGATGGATAATATGCTTCATGTCCCTTGGTTGCTGCTTCATGTTAGGCTTAATACAATAGGTTCTACTGCATGTTCATGATAGGATTGACTTGGTCTATTTGGCTAGTGTTTTATGTGTTTCAAAATGCATTGCCTTGAAACATGGTGGTTGAACAAGGGTTTGCAACATGATGGTCAAGCTTGGAATTTGAAGCATTATGCACACATGACAAGGATTCAAGGATCAAGGATTAACATTTGACCTTGGCATTAGAAATAGAAATTGGACTTAGAGTTTTAGGATGAAAAGGGATTGAGTTGACTTTGGTCAAAGTTGGCCAAAAAGTCAACTGTTGACCAAAGTCAACATTTGGTCAACATGTAAATTTTTTGCATTTTTGTATGTAGTGAAACATTTCATTATGGAACTTGATGTATATGAATGAGATTGACACTTTTTTATGCTTGTAATGATTTTGTACGAACATGATTTGAAATTGATTAAAATGAACTATGAACATGACTTTGGATGAACATGAATGACTTGAATAACCATGAGTCAATTTGACTTGAATGGACAATGGTAAACATGAGCCCAAGATCCTTAGGCCAAACACCAAGAATTGAATGTCGTGAAGTGGAATTGGATGAACTTAACCCGATGAAACCAAGCAAATCAAAGGCTAGACCCTTGAAAGGTACAAATGAAATGCCATGGGATATAAGCAAAGGATGGAAATCAATAGGACCAAAGACTTGGGTTAGGACCAATGGCCTTAAGCACAGATGAATGGAACCAAACCAAAATCAACATGAATGAACCAAATACAAGAGGTTAGGAGGGGAAATGACCAAGCAATAGTGTCAAACATATAATGGGTGATGAATTTGGTGGAATTAGGGTTTTGAAGACTGCCTAGATGAAAAGTCAAGTCACAAGCCATCCTTAGATCCAATCTTCCTTGGTTATGATTATCTAAAGTAGATCAAGATGCCTCACAAACCAATCCAAAGCTTCATGACCATATCCTCAAGCATTAGGGTTAGCATGCCTTGAGGACTACTTGAAGATTCCCCATACCTTCATCATCAAGAGATTAGGGTTTTGAAGATCCCTATGCTTTGATGTAGATTCAAGCCCTACCATACAAGCCATGCATTTGGAATCTATAATGATCCCTTAATGGAATGAATGATGCATATGCATGAATTATCAATGTGTGCAACTGATCCCCAAGTTGTATGGAGGTGGGAAAGAAATGGAGGGAAAATTTTAGGGTACTACACACGTGTATTGAGTTTGCAATATTTTGGATCTAATAATAATAAAAGTGCATAAAATGAAAAAACAATATTTACCTAAAAGTGTTTAATTAAAAAACAAGTATTTAAAATTAACAAATAAAAATGCAATTTATTTTGATTTTTTTATGAAAAATAAAATAAAAGGTAGGAAGAGAAAAATATGCTAAAAAATGGGAAAATTGGGATTTGAACCTGGGACCTTATTCTTATATATCCTTGATTTCCTATTTATTCAAAATAGAATATTATTGAAACTCATATAATAGTAAAATATCCAGATAAAATTGGGGTGTGACACATACCATACAAAGATTTTTTAAGTTTATAAATAAATTCAAGATATTTGTGATTTTCAAACCCAGGGGGTTGAAGAACATACAGTTCCTCTGTTATATATTCATTCAAGAATGCACTTTTAACGTCCATTTGATATAGAATAATATTATGATTAACTACAAAGGATATTAAAAGACGAATAGATTCTAATCTGACCATTGGTGCAAAGGTTTCAATATAGTCAATTCCTTCTTGTTGAGTATAACCTTGTGCAACCAATATGTATTTGTTTCTTACCACTTCTCGTTACTTATTTAGCTTGTTTATGAAAACCCACTTGGTTCCAATGACGTGTTTCCCTTTGGATCTTGGCACTAGATCCCACAGATCATTTCTTGTGAATTGATTCAATTTTTATTGCATAACTAATATCCATTCTGAGTCTATCATAGCTTCATCAATGGATGTTGGTTCTGAGATATACACCAGACCCGTAAATTTTTCTTCATCTTGTGTGAATGATGATTTGGTTCTGATAGGTTATGTCTTGTCACCCACAATCAGATCTTCAGAATGAGATAGTCTTTGCTTGTACTTCTTTAGAGGTGTTAGTGTATTAGCAAGTCCTGGTTCTGACTGATCGGTTTCATGTTGAGCACTTCCATATTATTTGATCTTCGAGTCCTTGCCTTCAGAGTTTGAGTAGATTATTTCCAAATCTGTAAACTTTTCAAACTTTTAAGAGTCAAGCTTATCATCAAACTTAACATGTGTTGATTCTTCAACAATTTTGAATTAAGTGTTATACACTATGTATCCTTTTGAGCGTTCAGAATATCCTAACATGATACACTTTTGAGCATTGGAATAAAACTTGTTCAAATTATCTTTAGATTTAAGCATAAAACAAGTACATCCAAATGGATAGAAATCTGAAATGTTGGGTTTTTTGTTCTTCTATAGTTCATATGGAGTCTTCTCCAGAATTGGTCTTATCGAGATCCTATTATGAATATAACATCCATTATTTACTACTTCTGCCCAGAAGTGCTTAGCAATATTTCTCATTGATCATGGTTATCGCCATCTCTTGTAGAATGCAATTTTTCTGTTCAGCAACTTCATTCTATTGAGGAATTATGGGACAGGAGAAATCATGAGAAATGTTATTTTTTCAAAATATTTATTTTCAAATTCACCTCCATGATATCTTCTGACTTTAACAATCTTTAAACTTTCTTCATTTTGCATTTGTGTACAGAAGGTAATAAACACATAATGTCACTCATCCTTGTGTTTAAAGAACTTTACTCAAGTCTATCTGTTGAAGTCACCTATGATGACTAACCCATACTTCTTGCCATTGATAGAGGCAGTTTTAATTGGCCCAAATAAATCAATGTGCAAGAGTTCTAGAGGCCTAGAGGTAGAAACAACATTCCTTGCTTTGAAAGATTTTTTTGAAAACTTGCCTTTCTGGTATACCTCACAAAGAGCATCTGAAGCAAACTTCAGATTTGGAAGGCATCTGACTAAATTAAGCTTGTTTAGCTTAGAGATTCTTCCCATGCTAACATGGCCCTAATCGTCTATTCCAAGTCAATTGTTCTTCTCTCCCTGACATGATGAATTTTACATTTTTTTTCTAAATCTGAAAGTCTGATTCTATAAATGTTATTTTTCCTCTTGTCACTAAAAAGTACAAAGTCATCCTTTTGACTCACAGCTTTGTAGGACTTTTGATTGAAGATAATGTAATAACTATTGTCACTTAATTGACTTATGTACATGAGATTATGCATTAGACCATCAACTAATAAGACATTGGTAATAGAGAGAATGGAACCATTACCTATTGTTCCAAAGCCAATGATCTTACCCTTTTATTTTCCTACAAAGCCTATAGAACCTCTAGACTTAAGTTCCAGCACTTGAAACATATGCCTTATTTGCATTATGTATCAAGAGCACCTAGATTCAAAGTACCATGATTGGTCTCTTAACTTTGTTGCTAAGGATATATGTAACATATATTTATTTTTTAGGTACCCACATCTTCTTGGGTCTTTTATGGTTAGTTTTCCCAGAGGTTTTATCAACCTAAGGTTTATGTGCAAAATAGGTGACATGTGTGTGACTATAAGTAAAATGAGAGTATAAAGCTTTCTACCTTATCACATTCTCTTTGGGTTTAGGCTTGAACATAGAATTCTTTGGCTTAACATAACCAATGCCTATTTTCCAGTTTCCACTTACTTTATAGATCATCATAGCCATCTTTCTTCTATCTATGTTATTTGCTAGAAATTTTTGAAAAGATGCTTCATATCTCTTGGAAGCACATTCAGGGTCCATATGAGCTTCTGAAAGAATTTCCTACTCAAGTTTTTCACTATTGCTTCTGAGAGTAGAGTTTTCTTTTTCTAAACTATCAATTATTTCTTTTAAAATAGAATTTTCTTTTATCATATTTCTTGTATCTTTTCTGGAGTTTCTAACTATTTTCAAGAATTTAAATTAAAGTTAATTCAAGTTCAAAGCGGGTTAGATGAGAAAATACCTCTTCAGAGTGTGAATTTGATTCTGATTCTGATTCAGAGGTTTCAGTGCTAGCCATTAGTACCATGTTAACTTGATTTTCTTCAGAGTCATCCTCAAAAGAGCCAGAGTCATCCCATGTTGTTGTTAGTCGTTTCTTCTTTTCTTTGAAGAATTCCTTCTTGGGATTCTCTTTGTTGAGTTTGGGTCACTCATTTTTGTAGTCCCTTAAGGAATTCTCAAGGATTCTGACTAAACTTAGTCCCTTAAGGAATTGCAACTCTAAGACTACCCATCAATGACTTCTCGAGGCTTCTGACTAAAACCTAACCCCTCAAGGAATTTAACAACTGTTAAAAACATGGTTTGTGTTTATAATGTTGCTTCTAAACAAGAAGATACATAAAGTGATAAACATACTTTAAACTTAAGAATATATAAAATACAATGCTAAGTGTTTCTCTTATTTTCTCTTTCTTGATATTGATTTTCTCTATTGAAATTCTTTCAACATTCATATATATGTTTTGTCAATGAAGCTTATTTATTTTTCTCAACTCTTTGTCCTCTTTATACAGATGATGAATAATATCGTTGGAGGATAGAATTGGAAACATCTTCAATTCCACAATTGTGATAGTGGTATGAGGTTAAGCCGTGAAACATGGAGTACCATTGGTAGTACATTCCTTAATAATTCCATCATATTTGTCCTTTAAGGAAACATTTGATGTTGTCGCTTGGATGTACGATTATTAGGAATATTCTTTCAATCATTGTTTCTCTAAATCATTGGCTTCATATATGAGATGTTTTAAAGGTTGGTCAGAGTTCAGAGCCTTGAAGATAGACATCAGAGTCTAGTGAAAATGAGGCATGAATTTATTAGAGTAAGTCTTGATTGTTTTCTTAGAAGTGTTAACTAGGATATTCAGAGTTGACTTTAGTTTGAGCACTTCTTCATATTCTAACTTTGGTTCAGAATTCGATGGTGTCTATAGTTTAGAGTATCTTTATTCAGAGTCCATAGTATCTCCATTCAGAGTCCAGAGTATCTTTATTCTCTATCTAGAGTCCAGAGTCTGATGTTGTCGAGCTTTGTTCAACTTATGGGTTATTCAGAATTTGCTCTATCAAACTTCTGGCTTATTTAGAGTCTTCTTTATCCAGCTTCTGCTTTGATAAGAGTCTGCGTCATCCAACATTAGTCTTGTTTAGAGTCTCCATTCAACATTTGGCTTGTTCAGAGTCCGTTGTATTCAGCATATGTCTTATTCATATTATGCACACTTAACAAACTATTAGAGTAGAAAATTGTTCTTTATACTTTGTTATCATCAAAACTCAAGGATTGTAGATGTATAACCAAACTCGTTCCAACGAGAACTTCCCTAACCAACTCCTAAGAGGCCATGCTAACATTGACTTCTCAAGTAGTAAAAGTTAAGGGATTCAAATAGGAGAATGAGAAGGTGAAGGAGGAGAAGGACTACGGCTCTGCGAGGATAGATTAGCTGCGGTGAGGAAGGAATTTAAAGATTTTGTTAATAGTAGCATCCAAGCTGCTTTTGAGGCCTTCCAAAATTTTATCAATCAGGTGGAGGTGTTATACACAGGCATTTAGATTCCATGGGAGTCAATGGAACCTGAGAAGGAAATTGTGAACGAGAAGATAGTTGTTATTGAGGAGTAAGCTTCACAACTTCTATAGCAAATATTTTAATTTTTTTGTCTTTTATGGCACTTGTACCAAATTTGTTATGGACAAACTATGACTTTTTGTGATAATTTATCCTTTCCCATTTTTAAATGAATTTACCTGCTTTTTTTTGCATGATTTTATTTCATCATTTAGTTACCAATAATATTGTTTCATCCTATCGTCCTTCGTGATTTTATTTCATTATTGGTCAGTAAATTAGCAAGTGTATTAATCTCCCAATGTAGTAATAATGGAAATTAGCATGTGGACAAAATACTTTCAATTGAGTGTTAACAATGGCGGTCCAACCTAAAGATTAATCGTAAATTAAACTCAATTTTCCTGAAACAGAAAACATTAATAAAAACTTAAAAGTAAATAAAATATAATAAAATTGTTGTTATCGAAATAATTAACAAATCTGAATCAGGGACACCCCCTAGCATGGGGCGTTTAGCTACTCATAATAGTAAAGAAAAACAAAATACAAATTATAGACATTACAGACAATGAGATGAAATTAAGTATTCGATCACATAAGGTTCATGAAAATCTTGATTCACCATGAAAATATGAGTTCTCCAGCCTTCAAAACGTGTTATTGTAGTAAAAAAATCGTCAAACCCTTAGAAGTTTGCGTTATATGGCTAAATAGGGCAATTTTGGGTTTTTTCTAATATGGGTCATGTCATACGCGTATTTCCCTCTCTGATATGTGTACGACCCCTTTTTTACACTACATCATACGCATATGTCCTAGGGTAAGGCGTATGGCCTACCTTGATCCATACGCGTAAGGCTTTAGCCTGGCCCTGGTGATCTGGGTCGGGATCCCCATACGCGTATGGGTTACCTCATACACATATGGGCAGAAGCTTGATTTTTGAAACTCTTCTATTGTTACGCGTATGGGACATGGTGAGGGTGAGTGTCCATACGCGTATGATCTCCCTCATATGCATATGGGCCGAAGATGTGAATTTTTCTCTTTTTTCCTTCTACTCATACATTTTTTCTTGGATTTCTCTCCGATCATTTTTCGTTTGTCTCTTTAGACCTATAAACATATGAAACACTACCTCAAGCGCATAAAATTACTCATAAACAATAAAACCACAACAGATCAAGACACGCCATAAATCTACTAAAAATAGACCTAAACTACTACAAAACCAACACTAATTCACATGATTTTGACATTCAAATGATGATAAATCTAACATAAATGGTGATTGTTCAATTGTCTCGTCATCCACGACTTTATTTTAATGTTTCTTCTTTTATGATTTTATTTTATCATTTAGTCATCCACGATTTTGTTTCATCATTTTTTTCTTTCATTATTTTATTTTATCATTTAGTTGTCCACAATTGTGTTTAACTATTTTGTCTTTCATGATTTTATTTCATCATTTACTCATCCATGATTTTGTTCCATCGTTTCATCTTTCATGATTTTATTACATCATATAGTCGACCATGATTTTGTTTCATCATTTCACCTTTCACGATTTTAGTTCATCATTTAGTCATCCTAGCTTGAGGATTGGAATGTGATTCGACGTCTCTAGGAAACATGTTCGGCCAAAGGCCGATTCCTCTTCTGTTCCCCCAGGTGAAGACATGCTTCAAGGTCGGCGTATCCTAGGCTTCATCGCATGAACTCTAAGTGGATAACTACCAAGAGGGGTGTATAATTTGTGGCTTTGTGTGCCTAATTCGTCTTTGATCTCGATTTCTTAGGGGAGAAAATCATATGAAGCAAAAAAAAGGAGTATTGTATTATTTATCTCAAAAGCATTACATTAGACAATAATTAGTCACTCTTGTTTGGGAAACCTGGGAAGTATTTATCTAAATTATCTTTTGAGTTTGGTTGTGTTCCATGTTCTAGGGATTGGCTCCCCATTCAAGGTTTCTATAATGTAGGCTCTGTTTCGAGTGCTAGTGTTGATCATGTATGATACTTCCCATTTGGATGTTAGTTTTCCATCTTCGATATTCTTCCTTCTGACGTAGAGTTGCCTTAGTGTGAGGTCTCTGGGTTGGAACTCTCAAGGTTAGACTTGTTTATTGTATTTGGCTATGATTTCTTACTTCACAATGACGCTCATAAGGGTGGCATATGCTTTTTCTGTTAAAAGGTTGACATCCTCTCTGAATCCATGGGTGTTGTATTCTTCTAGCAAGGTGCCTATCGTCCTCTAACTAAGATGTTCTATTCCAAAAAGGATGATATATTTAGTTATATAGGTAAGTCGAAAGGTAATTCTCCTATTGTCGGGTGGGGTGTGGTCTTACATGTCCAAAGGACATGTGGAAGCTCATTGATCAGTCACCAATTCTACTAGTTTTCTGACACTTATTTGGCATGAATTCACAAAGTCGGTAACACTTTGTTTTACCTTTGTATTATTTTGTCAAGTAAATTGTATGTTCACATTTCCATTCACGTTTGGTTATTATCTTTGGTTTATGTCAGTGTACTACATTTTATGCTTTCTTTTGGTAGTTCTGTTGGTTTTCAGGTGCAAGCAAGAATGTCCAAAGACTCGCCAAGGGAATCGGGTATTCCGGACTCACGGGGAAGGAGTTTTGAAGATATAGTGGCCCAAACACGGCCACCCGTGCGCCTGACACGGCCCGTGTCAGATGAAGGCTAAAAGAGGAGGTTAGGGAGAAAAACAATGGGCTGACACGGGTGCCCGTGTCAGCTGACACGACCCGTGTCAGCAAGTCTGGCATTGGCATTTTGAAGACCAGAAACAGTAAGCCAACACGGCTCGCCGTGTTGCCTGACACGACCCGTGTTGGCTTGGACACCTCATCTTCTAATTTTATTGGATTTTTAGAATTGCTGACCCCAAAGGGCGTTTTGGGTATTTGCTACATCGATTAATTGATTAGTGACTATTTAGGGTACTTTTTGAGGAAATGAAGAGGGATTTTTTGTACGACAAAGATTGGTACGATCAAGAGTTTCGAAGAACGGAGGGCCTTCAAGAGCGAATGCGATTGAAGATCAACGAAATCCCCATTTTTTGTAATGTCTAATTTGAATATTGTATTTTCTTTGAATAATATGAGCAGCTAAACCCCCCAATGCCATGGGGTGTGTCCTTGATTTGATCATGTAATGACTTTGAATTCTTAATTCCCTCAATGTTATGTTTGTTATTCAATTTAACGGTAAAAAATTTTTATTGCTTTCGTTATCAGAAAAATAAGGATTGTTATATGGTTAATAATTTGTGGGGTTGCAATTGTTAAGGTTTTTGCACAATTAAATTGTAGTAGATATCACCTAGGACTAGGGATACCCTATGGTTACTAGATATAGCTTGTTATTTCAAAAATCTTGGTTTCATCATAATTCCCTAAGGACTTACGTATTAGAATGAATGACCAAGGGTTTCCCTCTAAGGTTTTAAGAGGAAACAATTTTAAGATCTGGTAATTGAATATTTGAACTAGTTGAGGAGATTTACATTCAAGGTCATTGCAGGAAACAATCACACACCGTTCCTTGGCATGATTTTTATATTTGTGTAAAAGCTATATTTTACATTCTTCTTAATTCAATTATATTGCGGATTTATTCCAAGCCTAAAATATCCTGTTTTTGTTTAATTGAATCACGATTTAAACTAATATTACTGCGCAGTCCTCGAGATCGATAATTGGGAAACTTCCCTATTATTACTACATTGGCAAAATAGTATACTTGCTATTTTATCGATCAAGTTTTGGAGTCGTTGCCAGGGACTGCCAAATATAAAGTTTAAATTTAGCTCAATTGAAATTTTGTTGCTCTGCAACTAAAATTTATTCTTTGTTCTTTTAGTTATTTATTTCGATCATTATCAACTAATTTGTGTATGATATTTGTATGTGAGGTAAGGCCTCAGCTGATTTTCCTTTTGACGCAGAAATCAAAAGAACTTTGTGTGCAAGACTCAGACAAGCTAGATTAGCAAGACTGGAATCAGAAGAAGAACAACTTTCCATTCATTCAGGTTCAAATTCAGGTTCGGAGAGAGAGATCGAAATAATGGGGGAGAACCCACCACCACCAGAAAGACTGTCGGGTGACTACGGAGGCGCAAATGCACCAACCGAAAGATTAACAATTGTCAACCAACCGATGAATGTGGCTAATTTTCAGCTACATCCAAGTACTATCAATCAACTTGAAAGAAAGCATTTCACTGAAAGGTAAATGAAGATGCAAACAAGCATTTGCAGAGATTTCTGACCATGAGCAACACTCTAAAAATTGGTGGTCACACGGAGGAAGCAAAGAAGTTAAGAATGTTCCCATTCACCTTAGCGGAAGAAGCTGAAGAATGGTTATATTCTCTCCTGGCCGGTAGTATTACATCATGGGAAGAGATGGAAATGGCTTTCCTGAATGAGTATTTTCCAACATCGGTGTTTTTGAGAAAAATGTATGAAATCCTGAACTTTAAGCAGAAAGATGGTGAATCTTTGGGAGATGCCTACAAGATATTCAAAAGGGTCCTAGTGGCTTGCCCAACTCATAATATGGATCCAATAGAACAAATTCATATGTTTGTAAATGGTCTCAAAATAAAGACCAAACAGTTGATCGATACCACACCCAGTGGCTCGACTAGTTTCTCAACAACCACCGGTATTAAAAAGATCATTGAAGCAATTGCTACTAATGAGCACTTGGAGTTGTATGAAATATGTATAAGTAAACCTGAAGAGTTATTGATCTGAAGCTAGAAACTAATAGAATCTGTATAAAAGATACTGTCGTTGCCGAAGTTGAAAAGAAGCTGAAAGCGATGAATATATGTACCAAATAGGTAACTCAAGTCCAACCTGTTCCTCTCGTCTGTTGTGAGATTTGTAATGGACCGCACCAAACAGTGTATTGCTTTGCAACTCCTCAATAAGTTGAAGAAATAAAATTTTTGAAGTAGAATAATCCTTATTCCAACACGTACAATCCTGGTTGGAAGAATCATCCTAACTTCTCATGGAAAGATAAGAAAGGGAATATTCCTCAACAAGGTCAAGGTCAATATCAAACTCAATATCAACAACAACAGCAACAACAATCCCCTAAGAAAGCAGATTGGGAGATTGTCATTGAAAGAATGGCAACTCATAATGTTTAATTCCAAGAAGAAACTAGAAACAATCAGAAAAACATTATCGCTTCCATAAAAAATCTTGAAGTTCATATGGGTCAGATAGCACAACAAGTATCTACCAAGTGAAGCTGTGACAAATCATAGAGAGCATAAAATGTTAATACTGTGACAACGTGAAGTGGTAAATCTCATGAAGTCCTTGAGGAGAAAGCTGAAGATGAAGATCAATTGCTTGAAGTAGATCTTGAGATCAAGGAAAATGAAGTTATGAGGGAAGAATTGGTTGCACCTAAACAAGTGGTGAAAGAAAAAGTCATTGAACCAAAACTGGTCATTAAGCTTCCCTTCCCCACCAAAAACAAGAAAAAGGGGCAACATGAGAAAAACTGTGAGAAATTCCTAGAGTTGTTCAAGAAGCTAGAAATCAACATTCTTTTGTTGGAAGCACTTGAACAAATGCCTACCTATGCCAAGTTCATGAAGGACATCATTTCTAAGAGGAGAACCATTGACACCAACCCGATTATTCTAACCGAAACTTGTAGTGCTATTTTGCAAGGTATGAAAATTCCAATGAAGAAGAAAGATCGAGGAGCTGTCACTATCCCTTGCACCATCGGAGATAGGTCATTCAAAAGTGCTCTTATTGGTCTGAGAGCCAGTGTGAGTCTCATGCCGTTATCCATTTACAAGAAACTGGGTATATGGGTTGTACAAGATACCAGGATGACACTTCAATTTACCATCATTCGGTTAAGAAACCTTATGGGATAGTTGACGATGTTCTAGTGAAGATTGACAAGTTTGTATTCCCGGTGGATTTCGTGATTCTAGAAATGCCTCAGGATGAAGAGATTCCTCTCATTCTTGGGAGACCCTTTTTAGAGACTGGAAGATGTTTGATCAACATATAGGAAGGTACTATGACTTTGAAGGTCTATGATGAGGAATTAAAAATTGATGCTCGAAACACCATGAAATACAAAGGTGATATTGGCACTAGTCATACAATAGAGGTTCTAGATCAAGTGATTTCTTATGATAGTCCTTTGAATGCACCGCAGTTACCTTTGGAAAGAGTGTTGAGCTTGTCCATTTTTTACGGTGATAAAGAAGTGGACAACAGAGAATCATAAGTGCTAGCCATGATGGACGCACAACCCCTTGGAAAGGATCTCGACCACACCAGTGGGAAGATTTACGACTACCTCAATCATGTGAGGAGAATAAAGAGTCCAGGAAGGGGACGAAGTTGAAATAACTTCCCGAGAATCTCAAATATGTCTTCCTCGATTCTGAAGGTAAATGCCCGGCTATAATAAATTCGAGCCTCAAGAGTGTCCAAGAAGAGAAACTCATCCAAGTCCTAAAAAAAGTACAAGAATGCTATCGGATGGGCAATTGAGGATTTGAAAGGTATTAGCCCTACAGTATGCATGCATAAAATTCTCATGGAAGACGATCACAAACCTGTGGTTCAGCCCCAAAGGAGACTTAACCCAACAATGAAAGAAGTGGTTCGGAAAGAAGTGGTGAAGTTGTTAGATGCTAGTCTTATCTACCCTATATCTGAAAGTTGATGGGTGAGTCAGGTGCATGTGGTTCCCAAAAAAGGGGGACCACCGTCATTAGAAACAAGAAGAATGAGCTAATCCCTACAAGAAAAGTTACAGGTTGGCGAGTGTGTATTGACTATAGGAGGTTAAACATTGCGACTAGGAAAGACCACTTCCCTTTGCAATTCATTGATCAAATGTTGGAAAGGCTAGTCGATCATGATTACTACTATTTTCAAGATGGATACTCCGGGTATAATCAGATTTTTGTTGCTCCGGAAGACCAAGAGAAGACGGAATTCACATGCCCTTATGGTGTATTTGCTTACAGAAGAATTTCATTCGGGCTGTGTAATGCTCCAGCCACCTTCCAACGTTGCATGACTTCCATCTTTGCTGACATGCTTGAAAAGCATATGAAAGTGTTCATGGATGACTTTTCTGTCTTTGGATCCTCGTTTGATAACTATTTAACTAACCTTTCTCTTGTTTTAGACAGGTGCCATCAAACGAATTTGATTATGAACTGGGAGAAGTGTCATTTCATGGTGCGATAAAGAATAGTCTTAGGTCACAAAATTTCCTACAAGGGAATTGAAGTCGACCAAGCAAAAGTGTGTTGTATTCTTCTAGCAAGGGGTCTATCATCCTCTAACTAAGATCTTCTATTTCAAAAAGGATGAGATATTTGGTTACTTATGTAAGTCGAAAGGGAATTCTCCTATTGTTGAGTGGGGTGTGGTCTGATATGTCCAAAGGACATGTGGAAGCTCATCAACCCAATCTCCCTTAGTCGCCTTCAATCTCCACTTTAGTCCTTGCAACAAAACTTAGTTCGTCGCTTTAGCCTTCCCATTTGTATAAGGATATTCCATGGAGGTGAAGTGTTTTCTGACCTTTAAATCCTCTAGTAGTTTTTTCAAGTTCTTATATATAAATTGTATCTCGTTATTCGTTATGATAAACTGAGGGATTCCATACCTTGCCAACATTCTCCTCTTGAAGAACTTCATAATGTTGGCGGCAGTAATCTTTGCTAAGGCCTTTGCTTAAATCCACTTAGTGAAGTAATCAACTACCATAATTAGAAATTAAAATTTTCCCGGTGCTAGGGGAAAGGTATTGAGGATGCCTGTACCCTATTACGATAAGGGCCAAGGTGATGTTAACACATGTAAATCGGTTGGATGGGCGTTGTGGACGTCTCCATACTTCTAGAATTAGACGCATTTCCTTATATAATCATTGGCGTCTTGGACCATAAATGACCAATAGTATCTGAATCTAAAGAGTTTATTGCCTAGAGCATGGGCGCCTAAATGTTGTCTAACTATCCCTTTTTGTACTTCGGTAAGGGTGTGGGTGACTTCCTCCCCTTCCAAAAACTTCATCGGGTGGACCAATAAGATTATTCTATATAAGGTTTCTTCTATCAGATAGAATCAAATGGCTCTCTAGGATGATGTCGACTAGATTGAAGGAAAGTGTTCCCTGCTTAATATATTTTATAATGGGAAATATCCAAGAGGGTTCTGAGATATCTTTAGTGGCTATCTCCATCACTCCTGCAATTTGGATGCTTGGACCCCTTATTGTCTCCTCGATGAATGAATGATTCACTACAGAGGGCCTAATGCTAGCAAGTTTGGAAATGGTGCCTGCTATAGTGTTATCCTCCTTTGGGACGTGCAAGATTTCTAAGGATTTAAACTTTTCTAGCTTTTTCCTAGCCAAGGTGACATACACTACAACAATGGATATTAAGGTTGGGCCTCCCTTTTGACTTTTGAAACAACGAGTTGGGAATCTGTTTGTAATTTAAGGTTTCTTGCCCCTATCTTAGAGGCCAATGTGAGACCGACAATGACACCTTCATATTCTTCCTGATTATTAGTGGTAAAGAACTCAAAGCGTAAGGATACGTCAATCACCGATTCAACTTCATTCTCCAAAATGAGACCGGCTTCGCTTCCCTTATCGTTAGATGCTCCTTTCGTGAACACGGCCCAAGTGTGGGCTAGCTCTAGTATGCATGGAGTCATTTCTGCAATGAATTCTGCAAATAATCAGGCTTTTAAAGCTTTCCTTGGTTCAAACGAGATGTCAAACTCGAGTAACTTGATAGACCATTTCATCAATCGTCCCGCTAAATCTGGGCAGTGAGGTACTTGCTTCAAGGGAAGATATATCTAGACTACTATGGCATGGGATAGAAAATATCTTTCTAACTTCCTGTATGCAGTCACTGAGGCCATCAATGCCTCTTATGTATTTTGATACCGTATCTTTGGTCCAACAAAGGCCTTAGAGATAAATTAAACTGGACTCTGAGTAAAATTCGGCTTTGCATGAGGACGACACTAATTTCTTCATTAGATATGAGAAAATAAAGGAATAATACCTCCCCAATGGAAGGCCAATATAATACAAGAAGAGTTGGCAGTGCCATTTTAAAGGATACAAATGTTTGCTAACAATATAAAGTACATTCAAAGTGTGCTTCTTTTTTCAATAGTTTGTAAAATGGTAGGTCATGCTAAGCCAACTTCGAGATGAACCTGTTTAGAGTCGTCAACTTTCCATTCAGTCTCATCACCTTCTTCTTCATGGTTGGTTTCCCCATTTATATGACCACTTCTCACTTATCTAAGTTTGTTTCTATGCCTCTCTCTGTCAATTAAAAAGCCTATAAGTTTTTTGGCCATGACCCCAATGGTATACTTCTCCGGATTAAGCCTCATATTGTATTGCCAACCTCGTTAGAACATGCAAGAGAGATACTTGTCGTGTAGTTCCTCTTTTCTATATTTAACAATTATGTCATCCATATATACCTCCAACGTTTCACCTATCTCTTCCTTTAAGACCTTGTTCATCATTCTCTAGTATATCTCTTCTCATTATTTAGGCTAAAACTCATCAATTTGTACTGATAGTTTGCTTGCTCAGTCATGAAAGTTTTTTCACCCTATCTGGATCTTACATGGGTATTTGATTATAACCAAAATATGCGTCGATGAATGACAAAAGCTAGCACTCAACAAAATTTTCTACTAGTTTGTCTATGTTTGGGTGTGGATAAGAATTTTTAGGGAACATCTGATTGAGGTTCCACTTTCCCCATAGCCTTCTTGAGCAACACGACATAGAAGATCCATTATGTATATATAACTTTAGAGATGAATTTAGTATCGAGCAAGCCTTAGATCGTCATCATGGTTGCTTCATCATTTTTGGGGGAATATCTCCTTCTTCTCAAAGATGCATATCGAGCTCAAGAATTGATGTTTAACTTATGGCATTGCACACTTGGGTCTATCCACGACATCTCGTGAGAAGAAATCATGAAGAGGTCAACATTGTCCTTTAGGAACTCATGAAGTCCTTTCTTTACTCCACCTTGTAGATCAACATATATTTGAACTGACAATGTTGATTTATCATCGAGTTGGGAAACTTTGAACTCGAAATTCATAATCGGCCTCATGTCTTCACTTTACCCTAAGTCGATATGCTAAGTTTGTCATCCTGTAGGACTTCGTCCTCCCGTATGTCGAGATCGACTATGTTGATTACACTCAAAAAAATGCGACTGAGAGTTGCTTTCTTGATCTTAGTGTGACTACTACATTGATTGTGACATGAACCAGGTGGAGTTGATTTTGGAAATTTTTAGGAATCAAGAGTTGATTCCCACAAACGGTGTTATTGTTCAATTTAGAACCATAAATGATCGGTGACACAATATGGTAATGCCTTTATGCAGTAGATATATGTTTTTGATGTGGTGGAGAGGGGGTTGACCTACAAGGTTAACACACCGACATCCAAGTTAGTGAGAGAATAATGATTAATGTGAGAGTGATAATGTATCTGAATCAGAAATTTGTCTTCATGTTGTGTACCTTATATGAAAGTTGGTTGAAGTGTCCAAAGCCTGGATCATATATGGCACTTTATCTTATTGAGCCTTTAGTCGGTCCAAAAAAAATTGGATGCCAAAAGACTAGAGATAAATTATCTCTTTTGTTGGGTAGGATGTACGTCCAAAGGGCCAACTCCATATTTATAACATAATCTCTCCCAAAAGGCTACCAAGTGTTCCTTCAATTCCTCTTCATTTAGGGTCCAAGAGTCTGATGAGTAAGCATAAGTCCTCGATCCCTAGTTGAAATTGTTCCATACCTAGCATCTAAAGATATTATCCTTGCATTTTATCGGCTCCGAACTTTAGTGGACAAACAAGGAAGTGTCTCCTTTTATGACTTTGCAGGAGATGAAGTGAGCCTCTCCGGTCAGAGGGGTCACCAAGAAATATAGATCCTTGAATTTTTTACAACTCTCAAGGTAAAAAAAACTTTGATTGGATGACGAAGTGAAAGAAAACCATGTCCTTGATCCTCGGTGGGAGAGGTCTGCATCATAATGAAAATTTTGAAAAATAGATTCAAAGAAGGCTCTTTTTCCCGAAACTTACACCACTAGTATAACATTTTGATAAAGGCTCGGGCTATAGGGTGTAATTGAGATGGGGAGATTCATAAATAATTCAATACCCCCTCCTTAAAACCATTGAAAGGAAGTTTGAACTTCAACCTAGAGAACAAAAATTCATAGAATGGAATCGAGCAACCGTCGAAAGAGCTACAAATTCTCTTGGATGTGTCAAACAAAGAGACTAGATAGTCAAAAGGAGGTCTCACATCTATATAGGCGCCCTTCAAACCGGCAGTGCTATTGAAAAAGAAGATTGTCCCCGCCGATTCTGCCTCCATCCAATGGTATTAATCAGCATCCATAGGCGGAACCAAACCATGAAGCTCATTTCGGACCATTCTTCTCAATTGTCAAAAAGATAATCCTACTTATGAATCCATAATAGATTTGGAGGCCAATGTGATCTTAACCACCACATTACTAGGATCTCAAACGTTCACTTCCCTAAAGTAATTAATAAAATAATGAGTCATGTGTTCGTTTCTGAAAACCTCATTAGAGTCTGGATCTATAGAAGGTCATACAAGAGGAAGGGGACCGACATATGCACCCCTAACAATGGGGATACCATAGTTCATCCCTTCATCCCCTTCGAAGGAATCGCGTGTACTTATAGCAGAATATAATTTAGATGGATCATTACGATCTTCAACAAAACCTCTATCATACCTAGACCTATCACTAAGCATGATAAGGATTGTAGTAGATTGGTTAACCTTTAAAGGATCAATGTTTGGAATTCACGGGTTTAGTATCCCAATACTGGAAGAAGCATTGTCTCTACTGGTATATTTATTATATTTGCAGGTATATCTCTTATGTTCGTTATAACTAACATAATGAAAGGGGAACAATAAACTATAAACAAGAAAGAGAAAGATGGTACATGAAAGATCCTAAAATCGAGGTAACATTTGTTAAAGGATAGTGACTTAGATGTTTCGATGAACCACAAAATGTAGAGCCCAAAGAAAAAAATTGATTTATAAAAAGGGTATTGCCGGAGCTCAGATAAAAAAAATCAAAGTTTGTAGAAGAGAAGAAACTTGTCATTTGCACAAAAGGGTGAAAAAGTGTTTAAAACGCTAAGTGAACCTTATATAGGGGAATAATACAGGTTAATCCAATGGCCCAAAATTAAATAAAATGGGGAGGCAAAAAACAACAGATGGATTTCACCTTGGAAATGCAACGGAATTTGATTGTTATTGAGCATGCTAGGAGGAGGCGCCACACCCTAGTCTAGAAACCTATGGCCACATGTAAAAAATATCATATGGAATATCTCAACGATGGGACTATCATTTAATACACCTTTTCCCTAGATTATTTACAACAACTACCAAACCTCATCCACTTCTTCATGCAGCAACCCGCTGTATGAGGAACCCGACCTAGTTCTCTGAAAGACTTCTCGCTGCTATGTCACGAGAAGCCTTAGGGCAGTCGTTATGGGCCGACTAGAGTCCCAATAAAATAAATCTCAACATCTGATCTAGGATCTGGACACCTCAACCACCTTTTGTATATAAATCACCCCATGTGAAGAAAAAGGTATGATTCAAATCCATTATCACACAACTACAAATATACCATCTGTAACAATCTCTTACCATGGTTACATAACCATCTGAGGTAATATATGTTCATTAGGTGGCTTTTTTAAAAAAATAAATTAAATTACATATAACCACAATCACAATTATCAATCGTTGTGATATGCTAAGAGTGATACGCTTCGAAACCTAACACCTGCAATTTTTTTGTTTTTTCGTTAATAAAAGGGTGTGTTCCCTTTATTTCTAATTTTTAAATAAAAATTAAAAACTTGTCACAACAGTCTAAATTAACAACCATTGTGAAATATCGTGACATATCGCCATAATTGGTTTTATCAACCGTTGTGAAATAGTTTACCTATATATGCTAACTTAATTCACTTTAGAACACACTGCGATGTAAGTATAAAACCCTAACTTCTCTCGCCTTGTCCCAATCTCTCAAAACTCCATCCTAAATTCACAAAACTCCAACATAACTTCTTAAACTAGTATGAATCAAGGGAAGGTGTCACGAAACAAGGAATCTCATTTCTTTATTTTTCGTTTTCCACAAATCTTTTCAACTAAAGGTACGTATGTAAAATGTGACAAGATTTACTATAAATCTTGAATCGCAAATTAAGTGTCGAGTAACATAACCTTATTTTCAATGGAGAGAAATTTGTTAGAGTAATCTTTGATTGTCTCAAAATCTTTCATTTTCTGCAACTCAAATTTCGTCATTAAGATCTTTAAGGATTTGGAGTTGAGTGTGTTGCCTACAACAGAAGGAAAATCAAGATTCAAATACGTTTTTCTTAGCAATTGGCTTTAAGTTTTCAGTTTTCCTGTGATTAACTTTTGTATCAAAAGACACTTGTAATAATTTTAAACTAGTGGGGAGACAACCAAAATTTCAATGCTTCGTTATTGGATACGGTACTAGATGCAAACAAGGACGACTCATCGAAGTAGTATAAATACCCGTGTACAATTATCTCTATAACTCTCTCTTTTAATTTCTACGTAATTTGCATGTTCTTAGGGTTTTAACGCTTTCTAGAATTTTATGTTGTTAGGTTTATTGTTAATAGTATTTTAATGTTTAAGCTTATGTGTTAGATCTTGTCTGCTCAACATTCACTCTAGTGATTATATATGTACAATTTCATACTATTAGATTCTTAGTTCAAATAATAACATTTTATTCAAACATCTCGCCACAAATTGAATTCGACTAATTGACTCATTATTCATTAGTAACTTCATCGATCTAATTTTCACTGTATTTTCTGTTCATTTAGTAAACTGTGCAATCAGTCCATAACGTATCTCTTTAAAACATTCGCTCCCGTAAAATTTTAAAACTCTATTTTGGAAAACTTTTGAAACATTTTTTTAAACGGGAAGGTCTATTCAACCCCCACCCCCTTCTACACCATTCTACTTTCATATTCAACCCAACAACATCATGATTATTGCTCATATCTTCATCTTCATCATCCAAAACATCATTGCATGTGGCCCATGTTTCCATCCCGTATAAAAGGTCACATGTGTCATTGTAGCGGTAAATTCATGATCATCAAGCTATTGACAAGCTAGAGATCAAATAACAAGAGTCACCACCGCACTTTTATTGTTTCCATGGGAAAAGGGAAAAAGTACGAATAAAACCCAAAAGTAAGAAGTTTTCAAATCAAAACTAATAAATGTCAGAGATTACAGGTACGGGGGTTGGTTACACAGAGGGAAAATGTTAGCACCCAAAGTGTCCTAGGTACTCCTAGGGAGCCCTTTTGTGTGCATATGTACTTGGTATAAAGTGATGTTTACAAACAAATAGAATGGGGGGATGAGAAAAGAATTCATTAATTATATTTTTGTGTTTGACAAGACCTTCAGTCTTGTGCCTACGTACCAACATAAAAATGAGGGATCAAAACCTCGTATTTCGTGATACAAATTTCAAAGTGGATGCATTGTTTTTAACAAAAATTAAGTTTGAAAGGCACAAAGGCCTAAGAATGGTTTGAATGAGTTAGTTCTTTTTGGCTTTTTGAAAGTATAAGTCAAGTATAGTTAAGTCTATTTACAAGTTTGATTTAAGAAAAGAAGTTTGAAAATGCAATGGCATAAGGCCAAAGTTTCTATCTTTTTGCAAAAGTGGTCAAAGTTTAGAAAAAAAGTAGTTCACACAAAAAAGATTTTGAAAAAATGGAGGGAGAGATTTTGAAATTAAAAAAATGGGGAGAAGATGAAGAGACTATCCTATGTACAAAATTAAAAGTTTTAGAGTTGAAAAGATCTGACCAAATGGGTAGCAATCCAATAGACAAGAATGTCAATAGAAACCCAGAATTCCCTTGGACTTTCAGCATCAAGCAACACACAAATGCACAATTATATTATCTTGAAGAACAAGGCATCAAATAAATATGACCACATCCAAGCTTATCCATTCCATGATCTTCTCCAAAATAGCCCATGTAACAGATGAATTCCACAAGTCACAGGTTCAAAATAATAGCTTCACAATGATCATGTTGCATATGAACTTAGAGATATCTTCAAAGATGTATCAGATGAATTTTAAATTGCAAGCACTTGGTTTCTCAATAAGTTGGCATTGGCCAAGTCCTTTAGCATAGGAAGGTTGCCTAGATTCTAAGTCCATTTTTCCAAGATCAAGCCAACAATCCACACAAAAGTCTTTTAGGGTTTTTGTTATTATCATGTACATTAATGGTCAAAGACCACACAAACAAGCAAAGTATACACAAACAAAATATATTACACAATATGGTCCAAATGGACAAAGTAAAAATTGCATTAACATAAACAATTAAAATGATATGAACAATTGCAAATGAAATAAAATACTAAAAGTTAAATGGCATTAAAGTAGAGGGCTTGAAATTAAAAGTTAGTAGTTAATAGGTTAGAGGTTAGTATTGTTTTGCTTTTGCTTTTTAATTGAAGTCATTCTTTGGACAACACTCAACCCATTTATCACAAGCATGGATCCTTGAATCAAGACATCTTCCAAATGAAGGAAAAAAGGCCAAGTTTCCACACAATACCATGAAAGAGGGGAGACTTACAATCTCATTAACTAGAATTCTTATGCCTTTTATGTCACAAATTTAGCGTTATGTTAAGCAATCGTAATTGGACTTATGTAGAAGTCACAACTATTTGAGGTCGGGCAATAAAATTTTGGTGTTAATGCATGCTAGAGACATAGTATAATGGACCATGCTCATGAAACATACCACACACAAAAAGAATATGCAAAAGGTGTGACCTAGTCTCATCCATACTCATGTCAATTTTTCAATCAACTAGCCTTAGGATTATGAGATATCATAGGCCAAATGGAATGAATGAATGAAGAGAGGGAATAAGATGAATTGGGAGGGGAATGGATCAAAACACAAATTGGTCAAAGGAGGACTTTTACCAAATTAATATCATCCATTCATTTTGGGAGATGGAATATACATTCCATCAATCCCCTAAATCCAATTATATTAATTTGACAAAGTCAAATCAACCTTGACCAAGGCCCAACAACAAGAGTCAAACATAAACAAGTCATCACAATTGGTCAACAAATTTATTTGGCATTTATTCAAATTAAAATACTAAACTAGTGCATTTAAATTAAATATGGTTTGTCAAATTCCTAAAATCTCATCAAAACACCAAAGAAATGGCCATGAGATTTATCATAGGTCAAACAAGGTCAAAGGACCTTGGAGAAAAAAATTCATAATTTTTGGACATTTAAAAATATTTTTAAACAATTAAAAACAAATGCAAAATCAATTAATTCATGAAAAATATTAAGAATGATCCAAAAAATAATTTTAATTCAGAATATGAAAGAGAAAAATATTTGAAAATATTTGGTGAAAGTCCCATCTTTTTTGGATCAAAATTGAATTTAATATGAATTATTGAAAATAATGCAATAAAAATGAAAATTAAAATATCAGAAAAAATGTGGACCACTTGATCTCCCTCATTAATTGAGGTGGCAGATCAAGTGATGGAAAACGCGTTATCCACGATGGAGATTAGTCAGCGCGCCATAACATTGGTAATTCAAATAGACGCGTGAGATTAGAACAAAATAACAAGATCATGTGGCTGTGAGACATGCCAGCCCATGGCCGAAGCTGTAGCTCTGGTCTTCGTCTCCGGTGGACCTCACCGGACTGGTCCACCTTCAACCATCACCAAAATTAAAAAGAAGGACATGATTTCAAAGTAAAAATGGCACTGAGTTCAAATCTAGCCTCAATTCACTCTAACTCCAAGTATATAGAGAGATACATGGAGTTGAAATTTGAGGTACATGAACTGAGTTGCTTCGATTTAGCCTCAAAGCAACTCAATCTTCTTGCCTACATTTATAGGACTTCATACAACCAAAGAATCAATATAATTGAGCAAGAACTAGAGAGAATCGAAAAGATCAAAGTTTCTGGAAAATACCTTCAATGGAGGTCTGGATTCAACTGATCTTGCTCTTGTTCGTGCTTGATCTCACTCCAAATGCTTGCAGAAGAAGGATTGAATGTTCAAAAGGTTGTGGATTCCTGGAGATTTGAATTTCAAAACAGTGGAAATTCAAACTCAAATTCAAGTGAATTTATCAGGTTTATCCTTTGCAATGTGAGGGTTAGAGTTAGGGGATCAAAGCTGGCGTGAATGTGTGTGAAATGCTGAGCATATGAGGCTCTATTTATAGCTGAATCCATTGCTTTTGACACATGGGTGCATGGGCGCGCATAGGCCCATAAAATCATTGCCATAGGTCCACAAATGAGTGTGAGATAGTCTGAATTCAACTTGGATTCCAAGGCAAGTGTACATTTTGATTTGAAGTTTGATCCTTGCCAAGTGATGACACCATGTTCATGCCATGCGCAGCCTATGCATTCCTTGTCCAAAATGAATGAATTTGAGCTCTTTAGAAAGGTGAGATCAAGAGGAATAACTTTCATGTTCAACACTTTTCCATTTGGAGTTTGTAACTTGAAGAAATTTGAGGTGGAAGTTTGGAAATTTTTGACATATCAAAATTTTTCTAAGTGTCAAGCAATATGTCTCAATATTCCACCTTGCTTAACTTTTTATATGAGCTTCAAATGAGAAACGTGTCTTCATAAAAGTTGTATCTCTCTCAAAGACCTTAAAAATGGTCACCAATTTCATGTAATTTGGATTTGAAATGATAGAGTTATGCATTTTTTATGTTTGGAAAAATCACTTGATCAATGGTATAGGTCAAAAGTGACCTATAATATAACCTCATATCACATGCTCAAAAAAGTTGAATTGGCTCCCACTCCAAACATAAAAGTTGAAGTAGACACATTGAATTTGATTGTGCAACTTGGAAATATTTCATCTCATAAAAATTGAGTAAGTTATGGTCTTGGGAAGTTGACTTTCAAATTAGGGTTTAGACAAAATAACCTATAATGTTTCATCATAGAAAATGATTTTCCAAGCAAAAATAGCTCTATGTCTCAACATTAAAGTTGTTTGGAATGTCATTAAGAGTAAGTTTTCTAGGGAGACCCAGCTTTGATCAGATGAATCCATCTGGCCAACCACCATCGACCAACTTGCTAACTTCCAATTCTCTTGACTTTCTTGGCTCATGGTAGATCATATATGCATAAGATGATAAATTTTGAAGTGTCCCTTGAGAAATTTGATCAATTAGTGAGATAGCTTGTTGGAGAAGTTACTCAAGATACCCAATCAAACTAGGGTTTCCAAGGCAAATCACCCTGAAACTCTTGAAGAAAACTTGATCAATATATCATGTAGAGAACATTGGGACTCATATATGATGCTCATAACCATTCTTGGATCAATTCTTAGTTGTGCTCTTTGTTCATGAGGGTCTCAAACCCTAGATGTGAACTTGATAGATTAATGGAGACCATGCCCTTCCTACAAAAGAGTTAGGCAAATGCAAAGACATATTTTTGATATTTTGGTTAGTGAAATGATAAAATACAAGTATGATATAATCACAAAGTGCTTGGTGATCTCTCCCAAAACAAACCCAATGAAAGAGGGGTAAGGAGGGTGCCAAGGTATGATCCCTATGCTAATGATTATGATGGAATTACATGAGGGATCTTAGGGTCAAAATTGGGGTCTTACAGTCATCATCCTATCGTAAAATCATTTTATGTAAATATTTGTTAGGTTGGTTCTTGCAATGATAAGACACCATACGATCACAACAACCACACAATCTACCAGGTCAAAATTTTCTTTACAGAAAATATATTCATTATCGTTGATTTTGTTCGTTTTGTTATGAATGAAGTTGATATGACTTAAAATTATGGGTGTGACAAATGGGGTGGAAGAAACACAAAAGAATATGTGGTAAACTCTCAAAGAAGTAGATTAGTTTGTGAAGTGGGGATTTTGTTTGTAGCCAATGGGGTAAGATGAAACAAATTGGAATATACGAGGTTTCATTTTCTAGGTAGTGGTGTGATAGAAAGGAAGATGAAATGAAGAAGGTTACTTTGAATTAGGAACTACTGTGAGTGAAAAAGAATACCATTTCATCTTCTCATTTGATTTGGAACTTTCCCTATTTTAATTTATTGTTAAAAAATAACATCTAAGCTCAAATACCTAGACAACCTCCAACTTTAAAAAAAATGACAGTGGTCTCTCCACATTAGCTCTCGTTAATGGAAATTAACTGGAGAAACTAAAAGTGTGACAAATGATTGAAGAAAATATTTTGGAAGACTAAAAATGAAATTTGAAATATTTATGATGACCAAGAACATACTTAATCATATTATATTGGGTTAAATATACGTTATCCCCGGCAACGTAAGCGAAATTCGATTTATCTCGTGTAAAAAAAATTGATCACCCCCTTGTAATGTTTAGATTATGTATCTTTGCCCTTTTGATGACGTGGTAACTATGGAAACTTCATATTTGCTTATTGGGCAGGCCACGTGGCATTTTATTTAATATTGAAAAATCCACGTGGATTTTTTATAAAAAAAATTATTAATATTTATAGGTTAAATACAGTTTCCCTATTGCAATGTGAGCGAATTTCAATTTAACCCCTGTAAAAAAAAATTACACGGAGAATAAATCAAAATTCACTCACATTACATGGGTAAAATATATTTAACTCAAAAATAAAATAAATATTTTTTTATATTTTTTTTTAAATTTAACAAAAAATATATAAAAATTATAAAATCCAAGTGGATTTAAAAAAAACCACGTGACATGCCCAGTCAACAACTATAAAAATTTCATAGTTGTCATGTCACCATAAGGGACAAAGAAATAGAATCTAAATATTACATGGGGGTGATAAAAAAATTACAATGGAGTATATTAAAATTTGCTCACATTGCAGAGAGAAAGTATATTAAACCCGATTATATTTGATTGATCAAAATTCATACGGGACTCACTAAATTTATATGAAACCCATATAAATTGCTAAATCTATATCAAATTTAATTAAAAAAATAGGCTTCACTACTATTTTAGTCCCCTAATTATCTCAAATTTTAACTTTACTCTCTTAAAATATTTCTTCAAAGAATGATCCTTCTAAAAAATTTCATACATGCTTTTAGTCTCTTTTGCAATTTAGCGACGTTTTTTACAACTTAGCGACGATTTTAACGACTGTTTATTACTAAGCGACTAAATTAGCGACAGTTTTAGCGACGATTTTAGTATTAGAGACCAAAAGTGTGGATGGAAAATTTTTGGAGGATCATTCTTTGAATTAAATATTTTGAGGGACTAAAAACGAAATTTGAGATATTTATAAGGACCACACACACACGCACAATTCTTTGAATTATATATATATATATATATATATATATATATATATATATATATATATATTATATATATATATATATATATAAATATATATATATATATATATAATATATATATATATAATATATATATATATAATATATATATATATATATATATTTGGATTCAATAACTGACTTGAGCGTTGAAGTGTTAACCTTGCAGTTCCACTTCATGAGTCCACCACCTTAATTTACTCATAATTCTAATGTCGATATGAAACAGTGACATTGTTTGACAAAATAAGGTCAAATATTCTGAAATCATGAATATATATATATATATATATATATATATATATATATATATATATATATATATATATATATATATATATATATATATATATATATACATACACACACACACACACATATATACATATACGCTTTTTTTGGATTCAATAACTGACTTGGATGTTGAAGTACAAACCTTGCAGTTCCACTTCCTGAGTCCACCACCTTAATTTACTCATAATTCAGATTTTGATATGAAACAGTGACGTTGTTGGTGGGAAACATTTCTGAAAGAAGATGACACAATAAGGTCAAATTTTCTGAAATCATGAAAATATCGACAAAATCCCTAACATAACGTTCTTGGAATTTATGACCTCTGTCGTAATGAAAACTTCAAGAAGTAACGAAAATTTTAGTGGTTTGATATGCTTCAGAACATCCTGGAATATAGAACTATGAATGCACAGTTTACGATGACGGGAAAGACAAAAATCGTCAGACATCCATCAATCTCACCACCCATCTACATGAAATTATAGATCTATAGAGGTTCGTATGGGAACCGACAAATAGAATAACCGTAAGTATGGGCTTCACCATTATCCACTCAATGAAGACATCTCAATGTTATAGGTTGGGTCATGACTGATAGTGCTACACGAGACGTCAACCCAAATCTTCACGAAGAAAGAACTTCAAAATGAGTATAAATAAATAGTCACTGCCACTACGACTAGTACAAAATGAGGCACCTTTTCTAAAGGTAAAAGCCATGAAGATTATGACACCTAAGGTGGACAATACCTTATAGCCGTTGTAGCATAGACTTCAAGACTAGGCATGTTCTGAGAAAGGTCATGAAGAGGTCAACATAGTCAACTTTAACACAAAGAAAAACTGAATTCGATGATAAGATAAGGCCAATTTGCATACAAAGAAAATGACCAAGGTTTCCTACCAGGCTTAGACATCAACCCCAACAGTTTATGTGTTGGAAACTAACCCCCTAATTATGATCATGGGAGAAAATGTTTAATATAGAAGTACACCTTTTTCACATGTCCAATCATGCCTAGTCATTTGTTGATATTAGCCTTAACTCATTATACATATTTTAACGAAGAAAGCGACAACTTTTGAGGGAATTAGAATAACTTTAGAATTAATTTGAAAGTCATTTGATGCCAACCTCAATTTCAAGAACGAAATCTAAAATAACCATCTACATAGAGTTAGCCAAAAGTGATAGTAGGAGTAAGGCATATCATTAAATGACCCGGACTGAGAATCTAACCTAAACCGTAGGGTCTGAATATCAAGCTAAGTGTTTTTAAAAGTCATTCAAAGATCGAATGATTTAATTATCTTTCGGTATAACATTTTTTATATAAATAACATTATGTTAATATTAAAATGGTGAAAAATACCCCTTATAAAGTAGGTCAAAGAAATAAAGCACATTAAGTTGTCGCTTATCCACCCCCTCTTAGGAGCTAGCCACTCCAAGAGTGTAGGCTTGGATCCTAGAGATGTCAACCTCAAACTAGGCTCAAACTTGAGGGAAGGGAAGGGGAACCAACTCTTAGCCAAGAACGATCCCAACGACGGTGAAGAATTATGCCAACTCCCAGTGAATGGGATGGGTAATGACGAAACACAAAAGATTACACCACTTTCTGACAAATGGGATGATTGAGCCAAAATGTAGCAAGTTTCTCCAATTCCCAACAGAAAGGAAGTGTAAAATCAAAGCTAACATGGAAGATGTGAAAGCCAAAGGTAATTAGATCAATGGGGAAAAGAAAGCACTTCAAGAATATATAAAAAATTCAATAAGTAAATCGGTAGCAAAAAAACAAGTTTAATTAACATAAAAATGTCATTACAACACCTAAAGGGACAACAAAGGCACACAAGTCAAATCAAGAAATTACAAACTATTCTTCACAACCACCTCTAGGACCTCATCATCTCCAATTATAAACCTATACATACCATTTTCTCTAGGTCCAACTATGAACAGGGAACCCGAACACCCTGGCACATCGGCTCCACTTGATCAACCACATCTTTAAAGGCTTTGAATACAATCTTAAGACCTTCATCAACAACATTATTAAGTATCTTCTTCACCATTGTCAGTTTCTCCTTGTGAGTATCCCACTCTTTAACCAGAGAATCCTTCTTTTTTTTATGATCTAGGCGGCTAGATAAGAAAGAGTGTCGTAAGTATTCACCTCCTTATGAAGGTCAAATAATCGTGCCATCTCCTTCCAAAGGTTAGACGACTTATATTGGAGTTGGGACCAAACATGGATGAGAATACCATACTTACCCTTATAGGTATATCTCTCCTTATAAGGATTGCTCAGGGCCAAAACTTATCCCTAACCTACAAGCTTCGTAGACATTAGGGAGGCATTGTGGAACATGTGGAAGGCAAAATTCAAGATCATTCCATTTTCTCTGTATCAGGAAGATTCTAGAGGTAAGCAAGATCCTGCTCAGGTATACATGCATGTGCCTCGTGCGAAGTACGGGGTACCTCAGACACGAGAACAATAGGGAAATTAAGGGGGAAGGTGGAACTTCAATGATGAGTAAAGCAGGTCCGACATGGGAAGGATTTGATAACTTAAGTCTTTTGTCCTATCTATCCTCTTGGAAGGAATTTGAGTCCAAGCCTCTTTTGATGTCATTTGTAGAAACCATACTTGAGTCATCGAATTCCTTATCTAGCTTGGTGGGAGAAGTACGGTTTTGGTCCGAGAGGTCGGTGAAGATTGATCTGTGAGTGGGACCCCAACGTCCCCTAAAAGCCTTTATAGCAATAACCCTGTTGGAATAGAGGTAGGAGTGGAAGAAGTAGTAGCTGCCACATTGGCTTTCAAATGAGCTTTATTCCTCTCGAAGAGTCCCTTCACTACAACCATGTAACCTAACCCCATTATAAAAATAAAATACACATAAAGATTAATTTTCTCTCCTCACCAAAGAGTTCTCTCCTCTCGTGAGCATTGGTTGCGCCTACTATCAAGTGGATGTAAATAAACCACATCTTCTGCATAGAAGGCCCTACACCTAAAGGGATAACCACTTCTTTATAACCCTGGCTCTCCCAAAAGGATGACATATTTTTCTTCACTAACATTTCCTCTGAGGTTAGAGAATCCAGAGAGACGGTATAAATGTGATGTTCTCGACTAAAGTGATTCCAAACCCCCAATATTTTTGAATCCTGTCACCATACTAATCAACCTCATTCTAGAATAATCATGTACCAAATACTTTCCCCATGGAATCCTGTAGAAGATAGAGTGAGCCTTTGAAGTTTGAGGACTCATCATAAAGAAGAGATCTTTAAAGTATTCCAAATTCTATGCATAAATATCAAATTGTTCAACCTCTTTCTGCATCGAAATCAGTCGTTAACCATACTAACAAGTCAAGTCAGTTCATGTTACACTGGAGATTTGGTTGGGAAATAGTAAGGGTGATTTGTGTAGAGATTCGGAATCTGTGAACCAAATGGTCTAAAATCACCATAATGAGACACATACATCATTTGGCCGCAACATCACAGTGTTGGAACACATATTCAACGATAATAATCTTTATTCACAGTTGTTTGACAACATATCTCGAGCATGATTGAATTTTATTTTTCAAAAATCCAAACAAGTTGAGAATGTAGGTTCTAATAGCTCAAAGTGTGGTTGCACATTTAGGAAAACACATGGTCTCCTATGTGCTTGTCTAATTTCAAAGATGGTGAAACATGATAGCCCGATATGAATGGGTGAGGTTTTCACTCACTGGAAAAGGCTCAGGTTTGATGATGATGATGTGATGAAGGACGGTAAATCAAATATTTATATCTTAACTAAATGGGAAGTGATATAAGAGATATTTTTGAAAGCCGATGACAATGTGAAACTCCAGATCAAAGAGAAAATGAGGAAGATTTCTTATCCAGAAACCACTCATTTGAAACCACAGTCTCAACCGGCAAAGACAAAAGATGCTCATAAGAAGGTCAAACCAACATCGAATGACAACTAAACGACGTCGTCTCCTTCCTATTTTGAACATGTTGACAAAAACAATTTGGATTCTCCAACTTCAAAGTCTCAAAAAAAGTGTTTTTAAAGGAGCTCACATTAGTAAACCACCTCCTTCGTCGCCTCTAATAAAAATCTAATCCATCGATGAGAGGTCGGTCTTATGCACTAATACATTGAACGGACTGTCAATGGTGAAGGTAGAAGTAATTATGGTTTTAGACATGTTTCTACTTTGCTCGGTAAAAGAGACAAGGTGTGTCCCCATTCAACTTATAAAAGAGTTGAAGGCCCATAAATAATCATACATGGGTCATCTTATAGCAAGTGGGCATGAAAGAGTGTGTATTAATCTGGCAAGATACGGTTTCTCATAAGCATTTTTCTATTGTGTACTGCCCTGCCTCAAAATCCAAATGATCGTATTATGTACATTGGGTGGCTTTCAAAAACACGACACTTTGTTCAAGTTTATTTGAAATCGGGATTCCCTGTAGGACTTGTCATACCCTAAATTTAACTTAGGTTTTTCACCCACATCAGCATAGCATAATCAGTCCATTTTGTCGTGCATTTCACCAGGTAAAAGCATTTAGTAGGGTTTAGATGAAAAGTAAGGAGTCATGGAATTTCATATGATCTTGATGACATTCATTCAGTCATTTATTGACTAAAAAGCCAAAAGATTTGATTTCTCAATCTCAATGCATCATTCATTCCATTACATTGTATTTTCAGAGATTCAAAGGGTGATAATCAAGAGTATTATCACCATCTGAATCTTTGTAAAATTTAAGTGTGATTGAGAATCAGAGGTAAATGGTCCAATAGTGATTCATTTGCATCTTATTGTCTATTCACAGATATTCATTCGACAATTCAACATATCCCCAAGACGTCTATATTTTGTACTCATCACAATATGCATTTTGTTTCGCATAACACTTAAAATATCGCTCAGAATATTTTTTCGGATCTACAGACAGACCGGTCGAATCGTTTCTCAACTTTACATCGAATTAGAAGGCAAAAATTTTTAAAATTGAACTTGCAGAAGTCAGCTTTATTAATCTACGGTTCGCGTAGTTTATCCTGGCGTGCTAGTGTTACTTTTTCGACTATTTTTTCGGTCGCATTTCAATCAGCCTAAGCCTTTTAAACAGTCGATTTCTATTTCAAAATTTGATTAAAACATGTATATTTCCAAGAAGTTTATTCTGCTTTCTGATCATTTAAACACATTCAGTTTAATTTTTCGAGCACTGTTTTGCCTGATTTTTATTCTTTTTTTATCCGATAACTTTTATTTTTTAGCCAATTTAATTAGTTGGATTATTTAATTTAATCATGTTTTTAGATATAATTGTATTTTGATCTTTTTATTTTATTTATTTTATTTTATTTTTTGTTTTAAAGTTTTTTTAGTTTAACTTTTAAGAATAAGTTTGATTAAGAAGAATTAAAAGAAATATCTCTCTTGCCTCCAATCACAAAAGACCACATGTCACTCTTTCTATAGTTATATTAAATATATTTTTTCATCAATGAGAAGGAGGAACCACGTGGACACCATAACACAACATATTTTCACCTTTTTCTTCTTCTTGTTTGAACTACACCAAATTTAACCCTCTCTTCAAAACTATAACCACAACCTGCAAGCCTCCTCCACCACCAACACACTCCCTCCTCCGCACATTCAAATACCATCATCATCGTTCATCCTCCTTCAACTATTAATCCAGTTGAATTGAAACCTCTTAACTATTTCTAACAGCATAACAGAGTTGATAACCACTCTCAATTCAGTAGCAGAACCGAAAAATGGCTAACTGAACTTCAGTAGCAAAACCAACAAATGAAAACACCTTGCAGCAGAGCATAAACCGCACCTCATGACCCTGTAATGTAATTCTGCAACATATATCAACCAAATCGTGACCCTGCAGTCATCATAAAAATAATGCAACGGTCCAAACATGCCAAGCCTTGAACCAGCCTAACACAAGCCTTGTAACCCAAATGGAACTTGCATAAAATCACAGTTAATTAAGACTTGATGCAAACCAAACATCCTGCACAATTATAAGCTTTGCATCAGTCTAACCAAAAAAATACATGCTTGTAGCAAACCTACAGTTGAAGCAGCCTTGCACCAGGCCAAATCCCAAGCACTAGGAAACTGCAGGCAGCATACCCAATTCAACACGAAAACCAGTTGGGCAACATCACCAGTGCAGCAAGTCACTCAAGGAAATTTCATAAATTCAATTCGACCAAGCCACTCATGCACAGTTCCTAAGTCCTATATCACAAAACAACAAAATATCAATGACATAAGAACACCATACGACCTAACTTTAACCATTCATTAACATAACATTCATAAAGTTCATCTCAACAAAACTAACATTTCCAACTAGACTTTGCATTGGGATCCAAACCAAGTCAAAAAACAAAATAACTGATCCATAACTACCTAACAAAATCATAACAAACTCCCTTGAATTCAGCAATGACAGTTACATTCCTCTAACTGATTTCACCAATCCCCATAAGATACTAACAACCTATATAACAACCAGTTCACCAATCATTCAATTCTCTACCATTTTTTATTCTTAAGCCACAAATTCAATTATTTTATTCCATCTGAACCCAAAATCATTTTCATCACCCTCTAGCTACAAATTCTGAACCATCCTCTCAATCAAATCCCGAGAACCTCACTTTTAAAAGCTCTCAACCTCCATCATTCACTAACCTCCAAATTCTCTGAACCTTCAATCTCAAACCATTTTCCATTCATCATCATCATCAAAGTCTCTCAACATCATCACCATTCAACAGAGTTCAATATCAACAACTCAGTAGATAGAGAAAATCGAGGAAGAAGAACAAAGAAAAGAGGAGGAGAATCGAAAGTAAAAGGGAAAGAGATTCAAGGGGATACCTGAGCTCCGGTGCAGCTCGTCTCCTCCAACAAGGTAACATTTGAAAACTTTACTTTTCTTCATTTCTTGATACCAGAATATGAGTTAGGATACGAGGAACCAGAGCCCCAAATACCCGGGCTCTAATTCTTAGAGTTTGGCTTTTAGTTTAGGAATTTTGTTTTAGGGTTCTTGAGGTTCTTCCTTCGATTAGAGACTTAGGTTAGGTTTTAGGTGATTCTGATCATAGGTTTGAGCTCAGCTCGTTGCCACGGTCTAGACGGTGTGTTCAATTCATGTTTCAGTTTTCCACCACCGTCGGAGGCGACCTCCGGCGCGGTGGTCCACGACGGCTTTCAGATGAGCGTTGGCCAGAGCTGGTAATTTGGTCTGGCGCGTATTTTTAGCTTTCACTCAAATTCAAATCAATTTGGAATTCCCACGTGCCTTTGACTTGGCTTGCTGACTCATTTCTATCACATGTTGGATTCAATGCATTGTTCTAATAGGGCTCATCACCATTGGGCCCAAGCCGAATTCATGGCCATCACCCTTGATTTTTTTGCACACACCCTCTCCTGAAGGCAAATTGCAATTGGCCTTAAACTTGGAGGCCCATGTGTTTGTTTTACTGGTGCACCCCTTATTCCAGTTTCAAACCCCCTGGCCCAATTTATTTATTTCATTTTTTACTATTTTCTTCATATTTCCATGGTGGATTTTAATTCTTGTTATTTTAATTTCTTAATTTTTAATTATTGATTTAGAATTTTAGTCATATTCATCATATTAAAAATAAATACATGTAATTGTTAATTAGATTAGAACTAGGAGTTTAACATGATTAGATATTAATTATTTTGTTAATCGCCTTGAAGATGCCCAAAAAAAAAATATAATTGATGTTCATGTTAGTTCTTGATTTTGATCCATCCATACCTTGATTTTTCAATTCCATTAACATGCGTGATTAAGATTTAATTTGTTTACATTTTCATGTTAATTTCACATGCCATGTTTAAATCCCATTTTAATTGTCCAATTTCTTTGATTGTGGTTATTAGGTCCAAATTGAAAATGGTATTTCAATTTGCTACGATGTGTTAGCATGCCCGTTATTTTCTCATCATGATCATTATATCATTCCATCATTTCAACATTTCATCCATTTGTGTAGCATTTTTAATATTCATTTTTAATTCCATTTTATTAATGCATACTAACCATTTTGTTGTTTTTGTATTGACATGGGAATGAGAGATCCTAACCAACCAAGTTACCCATTTCACTTTTATTCATTCAATTAGCTTGTAGTGTTTGAAGTGTCATGCCACTTGTATGGTTTAGTCATGACACATGATTTGTAATTTGTATATTTTTTTCCATTTCCATTTATGTTGTAATTACTTACATTATGGGTCAAATGTCCCCCCACCCCTCGATCATGTAATAACTTAGGTTTATTTGTTTTAGTAATTCTTCATGCATGTTAATTAAAAATATAAAAACAAAGTGATAAATAAAGCATTTCAAAAGAAACCAAAGGTACTTGATTCAAAGACAAGTTGTTTTTTTCCAAATAAAACTCACTCCATTGCAACGTGAATACTTGATCCAACATCAAGTATTTCCCATCCATTCCATGAATCATGATCCATATCTCTTATCCATTCATCTCTCAACCTTATTATATCTCTCACCTCCATTTTTCACACACTTTTTCAGAATAAACTCAAACACTTGATCCAACATCAAGTTCCTTTTTCAAAACAATTTTCATAACAAACCGGAATGCAAAAGTGGGGTGTACGTGCTTGTACACAACATTCAAGTACTTGGATTGTCGGCCATACCTAACTTGAGGACCCGACACTTGACTTCCCCCTTAAAACATCTAATGATTCAAACAAGTTAGATCTAGGTTCTATGAGGGAGAAAAAGGGTAGTTAGGACTTCATTGTCCTCTCGACTCCCGAGTACTCTGATTGTTGGTCGTACTTAGTCAAGGGTCAGATACTTGTCTCCCTCTAAGTTCCAATGATTAGACTTACCAAACTCTTTTCACAATTAAAACCTCTTTTTTAGATGTAAAAGAGTGGTTAGAATAACATTGTCCTCTCAACTCCCGAGTTCTTGGACTGTTGATTGTATCTAGCCAAGGGTCTGATGCTTGTCTCCGTACATAAAATCAACCCCAACAAATCAAATCATCTTTTGCCTCAATGCACTATCTTCAAAATCTTTCAATAAGGACGTATTACTTCCGTTATACCATGAATGATGCTTAAGCCTCCATGTCTGAGCAAATAATGTTTAACTGCTATAGTGTGATCCAAGCGTATGCACTTTACCATAAACAAGTAAATAGTTCCCGCTCCCATGACAGAGTATACAAGCAAGTGAACAGTAACACGCGAACATCAATACTATTTAGTAAAAACAATCAAACAAATGTTTCATTTGTGAGCCGAACTACGGAGCTCTGATTTCCTTATTGCACGTATGAGGATACGTAGGCACAAGGGCCCAAATCCTTGGCGAGCACACTAACTTAAAACTTATTTTCTCCCCTATCTCATTCTTTCATCAAATTCTCGATAGTAAGCAACTTACAGATAAACAACATCCATACGCATTTAATACGAGCAAGTGGTTCCCATGAAGTGCCATGGATGTGAGGGGTGTTAATACCTTCTCCTTGCGTAACCGACTTCCGAATCCGCTCTTGGTTGCAAGACCATTCTTTCATTTGGGGGTTTATCACTATTTTCCCTTTCCTTTAGAATAAAAAAATTCTGTTGGCGACTCTGTATTTTTCGTGGCGCGACAGCTGGGGACATATGGAGTTCCCGTAAGCGAGTCAAGCCTATCTTGCATGTATCATTTTCCATAGATGTTTACTTCTGTTATCGTTTGCTTTATTTATCCATTACTGTTATATATTCCTGTTATATATTCTTGTTATATATTATCTTGTTGTGATCTTGTGGGATGGATACTATGGAGTGAAAAGGCCAATAGACAGGCTTAGAGAGTTCACCTAAGATAAGAGGACTCTTCGTATTGACCTGTCAGATGTAGTTGTCTTGAGGGGGAGATACGGAGATCCCGCTTGGAGTAAATTCCTTTTGGAGTTTTGCTGGCACGTGAGTCACGTTCGTGCTGACAGCCATTCTTCCAAAGAGGGTCCATGACTCCAAGGACCTTTAGACAACCCTTGGATTTGAGGTTGAAGGCAACTTCACTTAGAGGAGGTCATCCCGAAAGTGTTGTCAACTCACAAGTTATCTTATGGCGATTATGATACTTTCACCTCATGATACGTGAATCTAAGCATCTTCAGAAGTCTTAGTACTCACCTTGTGAAGGTATATGGGTTTCTTGCAGGGAAACTCAACCTACAACACACCTCGAATCTACAATGATCTTGTCCTCTTGTAGCATATGCATTCATAACATATTGCATTGCATACATACTTGGGCCTTATTCTCGGAGAATCCTAAAGGTTTGTAATTGTGCAGTGAATATTCCAAGATGGGATCAGAAAGAAAGAACACCCTTCCACTCAAGTTCAAGCTTCCTAGAATGGATACCCTGTTGTCTCTCAGCAGCAAGATTACTCCTTATAAGAAGAAGAACTTCATCTACAGATATGGACAGTTCCTGGATCTTCTTACTACCTCTGTAGACGTCTCAGCTTTGGTGGCCTTATTCCAGTATTATGATCCTACCATTGAAGAGTATGAGAAACTTCTAGGTTGGTATGTGAAAGACCATCCTCCCATCATAAAGTTGGGTGAATTATTGACGCCTGAATCAATTGCCGAAGCACTCCACTTGTCTGTCAAAGAGGTGTCCCTTGGTCTTGGACCTAGGGGATTTTCTAGGAAGTTCTTGGAAGACAAGGCATGGGCCTTGGAAAAAGAAGGGAAATGGATGCCTTTCAGTGTTATTCTAGCCCTGTTGATCTATAGAGTCATCCTGTTTCCAAATGACAATGATTACATAAACCATTTATTCATCAGCGTGTTCATATCTGGGAATCCTGTCCCTACCTTGGTGTCTGATGTGTATTACTACTTGCACACTAGGCATGAGAAGAGGAAGGGTGTGGTATTGAGTTGTGCTTCACTGTTATACACTTGGATCTTATCTCACATGCCTCAAAAGGGATCTTATCTCTTACTGCTGAAGCCTTAGTTTGGTACCTTCCTACCTCCAACATAGAGCAGGTTATCATGAGCTGTGGAGACTTCCCAAATGTGCCACTCATGGGTCCACGAGGTTGCATCAACTACAACCCTTTGTTGGCCATGAGGCAGTTGGAATACCTGATGGAGAATGAACCTAGGTCTGAATTGCTAAAGGACTTTATCTTGCCCAGTTTTGGAAGAGAGAACCCAACTCTGTTGCAAAAGGTTAAGCAAGCTTGGACTTAGATTCATCTCAAAGGAAAAGAGTTAGGCAAACGTGATTGTCGAGCTAAGGATCTGTATCGTTAGTGGGTGGTACAAAGGGAGAAAGAAGTCAAGCTACCATACAATGTGGATGTCCATATTGCTCCCCTAGAACTAGAGCCAGTGTATGCATACAAGGAGGAAGTAGATGCATTGAAATCAAATATCTCACAGTTAACCAAAGAGAATGAAGACCTGAGACCGAAGCTCCATGCATTGGATAGAGATCATGCTTAGTTGAAAAGAAAGAGTGAAGAAGATATCGAGCTCTTATTAGAAAGCAGAAAGAAGGAAAAAATTGAGGAAAAACTCAAAGAGAAATACCAAGATAGTTTGGCTCAAGCAGATATGGGGCTGATTTATATCTGAAAATAGTTAAAGCAGACCGAAAATGAGCAAGGTGACAACCACCGTTAGTTCGAGTTGGTTGTCAAAGAGAAGAAGGCATTGAGAGATGAATACGACCTGGAGATTCAGAATCTCAAGATTTCCCTCCGCGAGGCCAATGCCAAGGTAGAAGTGGAATATCATCTTAAAGAGGAAGCAATCAGGGTTTCCTACATTACCCCTCAAGTCTGGAGAGAGAAATGTCACAAAGTTGAGATTTCCATCTCGAGTTCCGAACATTAGAGAGGTCATTTTTCTGACTTGAAGAATAAGAGTTTGGGTTGGCTCAGTGAGAAAGCTCGGATAAATAGTCTTCTTGATACTTATGTTGGATCTATCAACTTGTTGTAACCTATTGCTGCTATGTACCGAGCTAAGTATGATTGCTTGGTTAGGTTCTGCAACGAGTTAACCAAGGAGGTTCCTTAGAAGCTAGAGGATGCTCTAGAAGATGCTGATGAGAAGACCACTCCCCACTCCATACTCTGATTCATGTACCTTTATGATTAAATGATGAAAATGTTCAAAGTTGAATTGAAGGAGATGAAGGAACGGAAAGCAAAGTGTGCCATTTGACCATAGCTTTATTGTTTTCCTCTTTTTATCTTTTGAAATTAATTTACTATACCTCATTGTAATTGTAATATCAAATTCATGAATAAAATGCTTGATTTGTGTGAATATGGTGTTCCTACTTTATCTGCCATTTTATAATGTTTTACTGTGGCATTATGAATCATATAAGGTTTCCCCGAGAATAAAAACAAACATGCATCACACATTAATCATGTATTCATGCATTTCATAATACACCTAGTTGGTCTCACTGTTATTTTGGCTTTCTATCCAGTAACTCTCGCTGTCAAGCTGACTTCCCACTTCTACAACACCCGAGCTAAGCAGAAGATAGTTATGGAAAGAATCAAACAGGACCAAGCTGCCATGCAAGAAGAGATGACTCAAGTGAGAGCCCAGCTGGGGAAACTCATGGACATCATGCAGAACATTGTCCATAGACAAGAGTAGAATCGCCAGGCTAACCCGGGAGTTGCTTCCAATATGAATGCTACCAACCCTGTTGTGGGGAACATGGTCCCTGTGGTTACTCATGCCTACCAATATGAATGTTGCCCACACGTTCCATGTTCTTGTTTATGGAAGTTCTCAGATTGGCGTAGATGATCACGATGGAGACTTCTTCATGCCTAGAAATGAATCCATGTATGAGCCATTTGGACCTTCTCCCACTGATCTTGAGAGAAGGTTTCAGATGATGGACGAAAGGGTCAAAGCCATTGAAGGTCCTATCACCTTTGGCCTGGAAGCTGCTGACATGTGCTTAGTCCCGGGGTGAAGATCCCAACTAATTTTGAGGTCCCTACCTTCGAGAAATATAAGGGGGCTACTTGTCCTAAGACCCATATCAGATCCTATTATAGGAAAATGGCAGCTTACTCAGACGAGGAGAAGCTACTAATGCATTTCTTTCAGGACAGTCTCAGCGGAGCATCCCTGGAATGGTACATGTAGCTTGAGCGTACGCATGTGCGTTCTTAGAGAGATCTAGTTAAGGATTTCTTGAAACACTATCAGTACAACACCGACATGGCACCCAACAGGATTCAAATTTAGAGCTTGACTCAAAAGTCTGAAGAATCTTTCAAAGAATACGCACAATGTTGGAGGGACCTGGCTGCCAGGGTCCAGCCTCCCCTGCTCGAAAAAGACTTGTTGATATGTTTATGGGTACACTCTAAGGCCCATGTCTTGATCGGATGATAGGAAGTGCTTCTGTCGGCTTCTCTGATCTCGTTGTCGCTGGAGAACGGATCGAGAATGGTGTGAAGACCGGAAAAATCCAAGGTTTTGTTGTTTCCTCAAATGGGGTGAAGAAACCCTATAACGGCTTTCCCAAAAAGAAGGAGGGGGAGACCAATGCGGAATCAAATTCCAAGGGGAAAGGTAAAGCTTACTGGACCCCAAATTATCAAGTTGTAGAGGTAACTCCCAACAACTATCAACAGTAGATGTACGCCATTCCTACTGCTCAACAAAAAGTCCAATATCAACCGCTTGTCTAGTACCAGCAGCCATACGCACCCAGGCAAAACAATTATCAACAATATCAACTGGGCCAACAACGCCCCAGAAGACAGAAAAGGAGACTCGACCCTCTCCCCATGAGCTGCAATCAACTATTAAACCACCTGTTAAATAGTTCTCTTGTCAAGCTAAGGGAAGCCATGCCTCCACCAACACCACTCCCACCGGGCTATAACACCAATGCACGTTGTGATTTCCATACTAGGGCGCCCGATCACACTATTGATAATTGTAAAGCATTCAGGTATAAAGTCCAAGATCTCCTTGACTCCGAGGCCATCTTGTTCACGCCTGCAGGGTCCAACATTAACAATAATTCGATGCCTCTTCATGTTAGGCATCCAGTTAACATGATACAAGAGGCTGTTGAGGTCAACCGTATCTTGAATGTTGACATTAGAAAGAATCCATTACTAGCGGTAAAGGAACAGTTGCTCCTAAAGAACGTGTTCCCTGGATGCACTCCTAACTGTGCACACTGTTCAAATACTCCATAGGGTTGTGGGAAGCTCAAAAAAGGTATTTAGTCGCTGATAGACCGAGGCATTTTCCTAGTAGAACACACTTCAGCAGCCGACGGTGTGTCTACTTTGGAAATACCTTATTATCCAATATAGATACATGTTGTGAATGCTCCCACAACACCCCTAGCAATTACAGGACCAGCTCATTTCCCATATGAAAGCACTAAAGTCTTCCCCCTGGAATTACAATTCTACGGCCTATCTGCATGGGCAAATACTAGAAGAAAGGTCTTCTGAAACTCAAAGGCCTCTGGTAATTCATGTACCTACTGAAGTTTCCGAACACATGGAAACTCAGAAGTTCGTTGAAATACAAAAGCCAGTCGAAGTTCAGAAACCAGTTAAAGTTCAAAAGCCAGTTGTAAATATTACGAGAGCTGGTGGTATGACCCGAAGTGGTCGCATATTTGCAGTAGCACCACCACCACCTGAAAATCCTGGAGATAACGCCAAGAATAAGGGTAAGCAACCTGTCGATCTGGAGCAGGGGCAAGGCCATACTCAAGGAAAAGTTGCGTCAGATGATATGGAGGAGCTCCTCCGTATTATCAAAAGAAGTGACTACAAAGTGGTTGACCAGCTCAACCAAACACCGTCCAAGATTTATATACTCTCACTACTGCTGTATTCTAAGGCCCACAGAGACGTTATAATCAAGTTTCTTAGTGCATCCCACGTGCCCCAAGAGATCACCGTCAATTAGTTCGAAGGGGTGGTGGCAAATATAGCTTTGAGGGGATGCTTAGGCTTCTGCGATGACGAATTGCCTCCCGAAGGAAAAGCTCATAACAAAGCCCTACACATATCCATAGAGTGTGCTGACACGATAATGTTCTGGGTGCTGGTGGACAATGGGTCTTCCTTGAACGTACTTCCAAAGAATTCCCTCACTAAGGTGATAATAGAAGGCCTGTTAATGAAGCCTAATGCACTGATAGTCCGAGCATTTGACGGTTCTCGTTGGTCCGTTATTGGAGAAGTGGATCTTCCTATTAAAATAGGACTTTACACCTTCTTCATAACTTTCTATGTGATGGATATTCATCCAGCATATAGCTACCTTTTGGGTCGCCCATGGATCCATGATGCAGGGGCAGTCACATCTATTCTCCATCAAAAACTAAAGTTTTTATCAATGGTAAGCTGATCACGATTGATGAAGAAGAAGACATTTTGGTTAGCCAACTACCCTCCTTCTGGTATGTCGAAGTAGATGGGGAGATTCACGAGACACCATTTCAGGCATTTGAGATTGCCAATGTGTTGATGAATCCTCTCTGTGGAAGAGTATCCGAAAAACCTGAGCTCCCGATGTCATCACTAAGGGGCGCTCAAACTGTGATCAAAGCAAGCCATCCAGAAGGATGGGGAAGAGTCTTGGAGCTACCTGTCAACGAAAATAGGTCTGGCTTGGGATACCATTCGAGACGAATGACCCAACAAAACATGCCTACAAATGAGAACAAGTTGGCTCTCTCTATTCCTGAGAAGTTCATGAGCGCCAGACATCTCTTTTAGGGGCAGGTCACCATGGTAGACGACGACATCAGCGTGTCTGAAGCTGATTACTTCGTACTCAAGAAGACAGTGGGCCAGACGCTCAACAATTGGACAGAAGTGGACATACCTGAAGTTACTTTCTGTCAAACATAATTTTTTGTTTTTAATTTCAGATCCTTATGCCCGTTTCCAAGGCATAGCGGAGCTTGTAGGGCCCACGTTGTTTTCATCATTGTTTAAAATGAAATAAAAGAAGTGTTTTGCATACAATTATGCTCCCTGTCTTTCCTTTTTGTGTTTTTTTCAAAGAAAAAATTCGATAATTTTTCATATTTTGTTTCCAGTCCACATTCTAAAATAAAGCATGAATCATTCATGCAGATTCGGCTCGGATTCCATTGACAACAATACTGCTATGACCGATTATAACTTCGAAAGTACGATCTACCGAGCTGAGGAATATTGTGATGAAGATTATGAACTCCCAAAAAGAGTTAGCCAAAATGCTATAGCAGGAATCAAAATTTATTCAACCGTACCAGGAGTCGTTGGAGATCGTCAACCTTGGGTTCGAAGACTGCAAGAAAGAAATCAGAATCGGTGCAGACCTATAGGCTGACATCAAGAAGGGGTTGATTGAGCTGTTGTATGAATATGTCGATGTGTTTTCTTGGTCATATCAATATATGTCCTGGCTAGACACTGATATTGTGATGCACCGTCTACCACTCAAACAAGACTGTCCTCCAGTGAAGCAGAAGCTGAGAAGAACTTGGCATGATATGGCTATCTAAATCAAGGAAGAGGTTCAGAAGAAGCTAGATGCAGGTTACCTGGAAGTATCAAACTACCCCCAGTGGGTTGCCAACATCGTACCTGTGCCTAAGAAAGATGGCAAGGTGCGCATGTGTGTGGACTACATAGACTTAAACAGGGCTAACCTGAAAGATGACTGTCCACTACCTCACATCGACGTGTTATGGACAACACGGCCCAATTCTCTGTGTTCTCCTTAATGGACGTTTTTTCTGGATATAATCAAATCAAAATGGATCAAGAAGACATGGAGAAGACGACGTTTATCACCCCATAGGGAACATTCTGCTACAAAGTTATGTCGTCCGGTCTGAAAAACATGGGGTAACATAACAACGGGCTATGGTCACTCTCTTCCATGACATGATTCATACAGAGATTGAAGTATAAGTCGATGATATGATTTCTAAGTCCCAAATAGAAGAAGAACACCTCACTCATCTACAAAAGTTGTTTGAAAGGTTGAGAAAGTTCAAACTGAGACTTAATCCAAACTAATGCACGTTCGGGGTAAGATCTTGAAAGTTACTAGGTTTTATCGTGAGCCAACGTGGCATTAAAGTAGATCCCGACAAAGTTAAAGACATATAAGCTATGCCCGCACCAAGAACGAAAAAAGAAGTTTGTGGCTTCTTAGGACGATTGAACTACATAGCTAGGTTCATATCGCACATGACTGCCACATGCGAACCAATCTTCAAACTTCTATGAAAGAATCAAGCCATTGAATGGAATGAGAACTATCAAAGAGCCTTTGAGAGGATAAAGCAGTATCTCCAAGAGCCACCGATCTTAATGCCTCCGGTACTAGGGAGACCGCTTATCATGTACTTGACAGTCCTGGAGTATTATATGTGTCGTGTACTTGGTCAACATGATAAATCGGATAGGAAGGAACATTCCATTTCCTACCTTAGAAAGAAGTTCACTGATTGTGAATCAAGATACTCTTTGCTAGAGAAAACTTGTTGTGCCCTCGCCTGGGCTGCCAAATGATTGACGAAATACATGGTGGCACACATTACTCTGTTGATCTCCAAGATGGATCTGATCAAGTACATATTTGAGAAACCTGCTCTGACCAGAAGGGTTTCCTGTTGGCAAATGGTTTTGACTGAATACGACATTCAGTACGTCACACAAAAATCCATCAAGGGATGTGTCTTGTCTGATTATTTGGCCCACCAGCCAGTGGAAGACTACCAACCCATGAAGTTCGATTTTCCTGACGAGGACATCATGTTAATAAGAGAATGAAATATTCCTAGTCCCGAGGAAGGCCCCGAACTAGGATCGTGATGGACACTCGTGTTTGATGGAGCTTCCAATGCACGAGGCCATGGAGTATGTGCAATCATCACTTCACCAACATGATTTCATCTTTCGTTTACCGCAAGATTATGCTTTGACTACACTAACAATATGGCAAAATACGAAGCATGCATCTTCGGTATCGAAGCAGCAATTGATTTAAGGATAAAAATACTTGAGGTTTATGGGGACTCAGCTCTTGTCATCAGTCAAGAACGGGGAGACTGGGAAACCCGTGATCAGAAGTTGATTCCTTACAAGGAACATGTCTTGAAATTGATCCCTTACTTTGATGAAATCTCTTTTCATCATATTCCAAGGGAAGAAAATCAATTAGAAGACGCTCTAGCTACCTTAGAATCCATGTTTAAGATAAAATGAGGAATGAGGCTCCTTCTATCAACATCGATTGCCTGGATAAGCCTGCATACTGTCTGGCTACCGAGGAAGAGTCAGATGGCAAACCTTGGTACCACGACATCAAGACGTACCTTGAAAAATAGGTGTACCCAGACAACGTATCTATCATAGACAAGAAAGCTTTAAGAAAGCTCTCATATAAGTTCTTCTTAAATGGAGATGTATTGTATAAATGAAGTTATGATTGGTCTTGCTCAGATGCGTGGACAGGCGCAAAATAGAGCAAATTATAACTGACGTGCATGAAGGTTCCTTTGGAACATACTCTAGCGGACATTCAATGGCTAAAAAGATCCTCAGGGCATGATATTACTGGTTAACTATGGAAATAGATTGTTTCCGTCACGTGCAAACTTGTCACAAATGTCAGATCTATGCCGACAGAATAGACGTGCCTCCAGTACCTTTCAACATCATTTCATCTCTGTGTCCCTTTTCTATATGGGGAGTTGATGTGATTGGTCCTATTGAACCATCTGCTTCGATTAGGCATAGGTTCAACCTGGTTGCTATCAACAATTTTACCAAATGGATAGAAGTTGTTTCGTACGTAAACGTCACCAAACAAGTGGTAACTAGCTTTCTGAAATGAGATATCATATGTCGTTATGGGATTCCCAATAAAATAATTACAGACAATGGTTCGAATCTTAATAATAAGATAATGAAGGAATTATGTAAGAGTTTCAAGATTGAACATCATAGTTCTTCACCCTATCGTCCAAAGATGAACGGTGCAGTAGAAGCAACCAATAAGAATATAAAGAATGTTGTTCAAAAAATGGTGAAGACATACAAGGATTGGCATGAGATGTTGCCCTTTTCCTTACATGGCTATCATACTTTGGTACGAACATCGACCAGGGCAAACCCCCTTCCTTCTGGTATACGGTATGGAAGTAGTGTTCCCAATCGAAGTAAAGATCCTCTCTTTGAGAGTTCTTGTAGACGTCAAACTGGATGAAGTAGAATGGATTCATGCTAGACTCGACCAACTGAACATCTTCGAAGAGAAATGCATGAAAGCTCTGTGCCATGGCCAACTTTATCAGAAGCGGTTGAAGAAGGATTTTGACAAGAGGGTGCATCCTCGAAATCTCCAAGTCGGTGGCCTCGTACTCAAGAAGATCCTTCCTATCCATACAAATCCTCGGGGCAAGTGGACCCCCAATTATGAAGGACCATACATTGTGAGAAAGGTTTTCTCAGGAGAAGCCTTGATCCTCTCAACTATGGACGGGGACGATCTGGCATCACCCGTAAATGCAGATGCAGTAAAAAAATATTATGCCTAAAATGTGACTTGTTAAGTTGACATCCCAAGGGGAAACTTAGGAAAAAATGGGCATCCCAGTGGACCTCAAAAAGAAAAGTTCCAGGAAAAAATTAGGGATATAGAACAAAATAATTAAAAACCCGCTAAGTTGACACCCCAAGGGGCAACTTAGGCAAAAAAGGGTATCCCGCTAGATCGAAAACCTGAAAGGGCGGTCTAGGAAAAAGTTAGGGATTAACAGGCAAAGACTATGTGTTGTTAAGGATCTGTAAATCCGTCTTCCCAAGCAGTTGAAACTTGGAAGAAGGGATCAATCCAATCACTCTCAACTAGGGCAACGTACAAGGATTCAGAAGACATAACGGTTATAGCATAATTGGACCTCAATGGAAATCTGAGGCTTTCTCATTTCCAATTTGTTTTATTGTTTTACTTTTTCGCAATTACCTCATTTAGGAATTACTTCCTCATTGTAACCGCCCATTTACGGGCTCGTTTCTAATCAATAAATTTTCATTCAGAACTTCGTCGTTTTTATTTTCTACTTGTTTGCGAAATATAACTGTTATTTCTATATAAACGATGCATTGAAAATTTTGGGGATAACAATAACAACACTTAAATGAAAAATCGATTCTTACGTTGATCACAAAATGTCTAAAGGTATAACCATGCCCAAACTTGGGGCATCTGTAGACCCCCATACCATTGCATAAACCTGTCATGCATAATTCATATCATCCCATTCAGGCATATCATCCGGTATAACATAAAGCTCTCTAACAAGAAATAAGCTCTCCAAAACCCTCTTGGCACTACTCAATAGCCCATTTCTGTTGGCACCTTCCTTAAATCCAACCCTGGGATAAACCCTTTTTCAATACCCCCTCAAAGTTTAGTTCCAGTCGGGAAAATCATTGATAAGCCCAGTTTCGTTGGCCAAAACCACCCTTAGAGTCCCGTTCCATTGACAGTCTTTATTATGAACCCATCAAGCCCAAGTCCTTGCATTTGGACTTTCTATCCATCAAGCCTAAGTCCTTACATTTGGCCTTTCTATCCATCAAGCCCAAGTCCTTGCATTTGGCATCTCTACCCATCAAGTCCAAACTTTTTGTTGGCTTCTCTTCCCATTTCCCTAGCCATATCAAACAAACATATTATCAGACCTTCTTGTATGTCTTTACAATTTGAATTATGTTTGATCAATCCTTTCTATCCACCAAGCCCAAACTCCGTGTTGTCCTTTCTCCCCATTTCCCCAGCAGAGCCGCCAGCTGTCGTGCCACGAAATATATAGAGTCGCCATCATATTTTATTTATTCCAAAGGAAAGCGAAAATAGCGATAAAACCCAAAATAAATGAATGGTCTCGCAACCAAGAGTGGATTCGGAAGTCGGTTATGCAATGGGAAGGTATTAGCACCCCTCACATCCATGGTACTCCATGGGAACCACTTGCTCGTATCAAATGTGTATGGATGTTGTTTATCTGTAAGTTGCTTGCTATCGGGAATGAGATGAAAGAATGAGATGGGGGAGAAAATAATTTTTAAGTTAGTGTGCTCGCCAAGGATTTGACCCTTGTGCCTATGTATCCTCATACATGCAATAAGGAAATCATAGCTTGTAGTTCGGCTCATAAACGGAACATTTGTTTGGTTGTTTTTACTGAACAGTATTAACGTTCGTGTGCTACTATTCACTTGCTTTTATACCCTGTCATGGGAGCGGGAAGTATTTACTTGTTTGCGGTAAAGTGGATACACTTGGATCACACTCTAGCAGTTAAATATTATTTGCTCACACATGGAGGTTTAAGCGTCCTGCACAGTAGAACGGAAGTAACACGTCCTTATTGAATGGTTTTGAAGAGAGTACATTGAGGCAAAAGATGATTTAATTTGTCGGGGTTGATTTTATATACGGAGACAAGTATCAGACCCTTGGCTAGATACAGTCAACAGTCCAAGAACTCGGGCGTTGAGAGGACAATGTTATCCTAACCACTCTTTTTCATCCAAGAAAGAGGTTTGAATTGTGAAAAGAGTTTGGCAATTATAATCATTGGTGTTGTGAGGGAGAAAAGGGGTAGTTCGGACTCCATTATCCTCTCGATACTTGTCTCCCTCTAAGTTCAAATGATTAGACTTTCCAAACTCTTTTCACAATTCAAACCTCTTTTTTGGATGAAAAAAAGTGGTTAGGATAACATTGTCCTCTCAACTCCTGAGTTCTTGGATTGTTGACTGTATCTAGCCAAGGGTTTGATGCTTGTCTCCGTACATAAAATCAACCCCAACAAATCAAATCATCTTTTGCCTTAATGCACTCTCTTCAAAACCTTTCAATAAAGACGTGTTACTTTTATTCTACCGTGAATGACGCTTAAGCCTGCATGTGTGAGCAAGTAATGTTTAACTGCTAGAGTATGATCCAAGCGTATCCACTTTACCGCAAACAAGTAAACAGTAGCACACGAACATCAATATTGTTCAATAAAAACAACTAAACAAATGTTCCATTTGTGAGCCGAACTACGTAGCTCTGATTTCCTTATTGCATGTATGACGATACGTAGGCACAAGGGCCCAAATCCTTGGCGATCATGCTAACTTAAAACTTATTGTCTCCCCCCATCTTATTCCTGATAGTAAGTAACTTACAGATAAACAACATCCATACACATTTGATACGAGCAAGTGGTTCCCATGGAGTACCATGGATGTAAGGGGTGCTAATACCTTCCATGTGCGTAACCGAATTCCGAATACGCTCTTAGTTGCGAGATCGTTATTTCATTTGAGGTTTCATCTCTATTTTCCCTTTCCTTTGGAATAAATAAAGTCCGGTGGTGACTCTGTATTTTTCGCAGCGCGACACCCATCAAGGTGATTAATATTCTCCCATATGAACTCGGGTGTCAATGGAATTTCTGCTTGGTTTCCCCAATAGATATTTCCCCATAGAGTTTCCCCTATAATTTTCTCTAGAAACATTTCATGAACTCCTCAAGCGAGTTTCATACCAGTAGGATTCCTTAAGAAAGGTTGAAGGTAGAGAAAAACAAGAAAGGGGGGTTTGAATTGTTTTTATAGGAATTAAAAACTTTTTGCAACGCCACACACACAAAATGAAAACTAACAACATAAAGGATTTATCCTGGTTCGCTTGAAATTTAAAGCTACTCCAGTCCACCCGGTCAAGGTGATTTTGCCTTTAATAAGGACTTAATCCACTAATCTCAACAAATTACAAAATACGTCTAAGAGTTTAACAACCTCTTATCCTTCTCAAGTCTACAGACCTAAACAAGTCACTTGAGGAATTAGAAACAATTTCAAGAATTACAAGTGTTTCAATAGATGCTTCTAGATAAGCAGTATAAACACACTTTAAGAACAATGAAAGAACAATCACACAATCTTGAGCAACATCTCTTGTATAGAACTATTTCTTACAACAATAATGGTGAAGAATATTTAGAGTATGAGAATGCTATTGTATTAGTGTTATGTATTCAGAAAGTTATAAGGATACCTTTATAAAGCACTTGAGATGATACCGTTGGGGGGAAATCAATAGAGATTTCATGCTTGTTGTGGAAGTTAAAGGTAGTAAATTTCTTGTCTTTTCCATAACAGTCTTGGAGCATAATCCATTGTTTCCTTAAAAGGAATTGTACTAAAATTTGAATACTTCCAGCATAAGTTTCTGATCAAGTGATATCTGATGGCGTGTTAAGCTTGTGTCAGAGTGAACATGATCAGAGTCTTCAGATATCTCATGCAAAGTCTTTAAAATCAGAGCTTGAACTTCAGTGCCAGATTCTTCAGGTGATTGCTCCTCATATGTGTTCTTGTTCAGAGTCAGATCTGATTTCTCTTTATGTTGGGTCATCGTTTCTTGGTCTAATTCAGATGCCTGATATTCGTTTCTTGATGATCAGAAGATGACTTATCATAGTCATTTTAACTTAGAATCCTGCACACTTAAGAAAAATTGTTAGGGTACCAAATTGTTTCATTCTTTGTTATCATAAAAACCTAGAGATATATTGCAGAATCAAAATCTTGTTCTAACAATCTCCCCATTTTTGATGATGACAAAACCTAGATTTTTGATGAAATAATAAGTACTTTCAGAGATACTAAATTGAAAATGATTAGAGTCAGATAGAGAGTGACTCCCCCTGAGATTTGCAATCTCCCCCTAAGTCTGATACTTGAAAAATAATTTTTAAAAATATTTAGTATCAGATATGGGTTTCTAGAGTAGAGAATTTCTTACCAGATTTTCTTAGGTTGCTTGACTTGATTTAGTAGTTTCTCAGATAAGGATTCAGTTTCCCTTGGTTCAGATAGATCCTGAAAAATGACTTAGACTATGAAATAATTTTATGTCTGAGTGTTAGCTGTGTATTTTTGAGAGTTAGATAAATTACTTCATCAAAAGACTTCTATTTAATTCTCCCCCTTTTTGTCAGACTCAAAAAGTAAGCAACTCAAAATTTCATTAATAGGAGAAAAAAACTTTACAAAGTACAGAGAGAACCAAAAGATAAAGCTTTAGAGGCAAAAACACTTATAAAAAATTACATAAAAGTCCTAGAGTGTCTAAGGGTTTGGTGGAGGAGGCAGCCTCTGAAGTAGCTCAGCTAGTAGACTCTGAATGTTGGAGTTGACTTGATCCTGTTTGTCAAGTCTGGCTCTAACCAGTTGTTGTTCCTTTCGAAACTCTTCCAGAGTCTTGATGACTAGAGGATCAAGGTCAGTTGTTGATGACTCTCCTTGAGTCAGAGCAACCACATTGGTCTTCTCAGCATCTTCAGCGGCTTTCTGAGCAGCTTCAGCGGCCAATGCTGCTTCAGCTTTAGCTTTCTCTCTGGCTGCAGCTTCTACAACTGCTTTCTATGAAACTTCCCTTTCTTCCTTCTTAGAACCCTCCTTTGCCAGACGAGCCTCCAGCTTCTCCTCAACACCTCTGATGAAGTCATTTCTGACTTGTTCAGATAGGCTCTTCAACTTGAAGACTTCAGAAGCCATCCATCTAATGAATTTGTTCCAGTGTATACTTACTTTAGAAGGATTGTCATTGGCGTTGGATTCGTCAGAGAGATTCTTGAATTTGGAAGTTGAACTCTATAAGAACTTGGATAGTGCCTCATTAAAGGTAGGTAGAGTGAGGTCAGGTTCAAAGGGGGGATGGATATGGTTTGTAGCTTGAAGAGAGGTAAGGGAGATGAATGTGTGATGGTTTTAAGAGGGATGGGGTTAGAGGTTGTAGGTTTTGATGGGTTTGGTTCAGAAGGAATTGGTATAGAAGGTGTTGGTTCAGATGAGGAAGGGAGTGATGTTGTTGGTTATTAAGATATGGATTTTGCTTTGGGAGATGTAGTGTGTGTGGAATGTAAGGTGGAGGATGTTGTAACATTGGTTGAGAGTGTGGGGGTGGTAGAGGGAGTGATGAGGCAAGTTTCCTAGAACCAAATGGATGATGAGCATCTAAGATAGGTGAATTACTTGAAGGTGTTGAAGAGGTCAGAGGCACTGGCTTCTTTTGGGTCGCTGAAGACTCTCCCAGCTTGAGACTCTTCTTCTTCGTCTTCCGAGAAGGTTCCCTCTTTTTTTCAAGAAGTTGGGGGTTGATATGGGAGCCAGTCCAAGCTGAAGCCAGAGATTTCGTATCCTTGAGCTTCCAGATCCTGCAAGTAACATGTGATGACTTATGGAGGATCAAGTTTGGTGAAGAGATACATCTCATTAGCTTTCTCTCTTTGGTCCTTCAGTGCTTCCCAGAAGGTGTTTCTTGTGGGTTTGACACGGACCTTGTCAATCAGACCCATGCTCTTCAGATTCCTCCCATTGAGAGGCTTCCCAATATCTACAGTGACGTCTTCCATCAGATTTAAAGAGATAAGGTGATCCACCAGACCACTCTCAATCAGAACATCTGAGATCAATTTGCCCAGAGGGATATAGTTCTTGGGCTTCATGTTGTTCCTTGTGTCTCTAAAAGAGTCTTTGAGATATTTGAAGAGGAGAGAAGGAAGGTTGAGTTTCATACCTTTATGCAGACAATAGAGGATGCATTTTTTATCTATATTGACGTAGTCAAAAGAGCTGGATGAAGGACAATGGTGAATGCACCCCAGAATGATCTTGAGCCACACCCTTATATTCTTGTGAAGCTCTTGATTCTTGGATGTTATTCCTTCTGGGTTCTGAGAGAAGATGGTAGGGATGACTTCTCAGGACATGTACTTAGCCCTAGGGTTTATGTTATAGATTCTTCTTCCCTCAACCTTTTCCATATTCATAAGCGCAACTATGGATTTCTCAGGGATTACCATCTTGATGCCCATAACGTGAGCATCAATGTAGTGATCCTCGCAATAAGCGAATCTCCAAAATTCCTTCACCAGGTTTGTGTAGATGGGGGCACAGAGATGGTTGAAGTAAGTGAGCCATCCTTGATTCTTATGTTTTGGTGTTAAATCCATACCATTTTCCTTGAGGTTGTCAAAATCCACCAGTAACTCACAAAGAACTTCAAGCTGTTCAAAAGGAGTTGAAAGGTTTATGTGGGCAGGACGATCAAGAATATGGGGTTCTTGATAGAAAGTTGTTGTTGGAGTAGAAGTAGAGCATGAAACTTGTTGTGGAGCTTCAACGTGTTATTTAGTGGCGTTCATTTCTTAAGAGAATTCAAAAATCTTTTGTTCTTGAGCATTCATGATGAAGTTGTAGTGAATGAGATGAAGAGAAGTTGTAGAGAAAGTTAGAGGTTTTGGGTTTGTGTAAGTAGTGAGTAGTGAAAGTGTGAATGTGAGAGTCGTGGGAGTATATAAACACAAGTTAAAATATTGCAAAAATGACAACGTTAACTAAGAGGGAACACAAAAATTAAATGTTGCTAAAACCGATTTTTGACAAATGTGGGAAGAATTAAATGCATATAATGATGGGTGTCTAATCTAAATATTTGCACACTGCTCGAGGGGATCTCAACAGTTTCGCCCTTGAGTTATGAGCTAGACAAGTGTCTAGAAGAGCCAGAGCCACACGTTTGAGGGACCACGTGTTGATGTTTCTAGAGTCAAAAATATCAAAAGGTTTATGACTAGAGAGGTTTATAATAAGAATATCTTCTAACTTGTAGAAGTATCATAATCATAATTAGATAAACATCATATGCTTGAGTCAGAGTCTAATTTAACATCAGAGATGAGAAGTACAGGTTTAGAGTCATTTTGGACAATCTTCCATATTTAAATTTTTCAGAATGAAGAGAAATCTATCATCAACTAAGGGTTTTATAAAGATAGCAGTTTATTAATGGTCTGTATCTATAAATTTTAAAATAATTGTCCCTTTCTGAACATAATCTCTAATAAAGTGGTGCTTAATTTCTATGTGCTTCGCTCTGGAATATAAAATTGGATTCTTACTTGAGCAGATAGCAACTACATTATCATAAAAGATAGGAATGCTACTCTCATAGATCTGAAAGTCCTCAAGCTGATTCTTCACCTAGAGCATCTGAGTGCTGCAAAGTGAAGCTGAGATGTACTCTGCTTCTGCAGTTGACAATGCAATGGTTGATTGTCTTTTTCTTTCCCATGAGATGAGATTTCCTCCCAGAAATTGATAGTTCCCAGATGTACTTTTGCGTTTTAACCTGTCTCCAGCATAATTTGCATCACAATATCCAGAAAGCATATACTCTTATGTTTTCTTATACATCAAGCCGATGTTAGGTGCTCCTTTCAGATACCTAAGGATCCTCTTAACAGTAGTTAAGTGAGATTCCCTTGGATCTGACTGAAATTTAGCACACAAACATACGCTAAATAATATATTAGGATGAGAGGCAATCAGATAAAGGAGAGAGCATATCATACCATGATATAGTTTCTGACAAACCTTTTGACTAATCTTTTCCTTCTCCAGAATGCAAGTACGACGTATGAGAGTCTTGGATGGCTTGCTTTCAGACATGTCAAATTTCTTTAGAAGATCTTTTATGTATTTGCTTTGATAGACATACGTGACTTTTGATGTTTGATTGATTTGGATGCCCAGAAAGAACTTCAGTTCTTACATTAAGCTCATCTCAAATTATGCTTGCATTAACTCAGAAAATTCTTGGCAAACAGAGGGGTTAGTATAGCCAAATATTATATCATCAACATAAATCTGACAAATCATAAGATCGTTTATGATGTTTTTGCAAAAGAGAGTGGAGTCCACTTTGCCACTGATAAAATCATTTTCTAGAAGAAATGAACTAAGTATTTCATACCAAGCTCTGGGAGCTTGTTTCAGACCGTAAATAGATTTCTTAAGTTTGAAAACATGTTCTGGAAGTTTTGAATTTTCAAAGCCAGGAGTTTGATGGACATACACTTCTTCAGAATTGTAACCATTCAGAGACGCGCTTTTGACGTCCATTTGATATAATTTAATGGAATAATTTACAACAAAAGATACTAGGAGACGAATAGATTCTAACCTTGCGACTGGAGAAAAGTTTGCATTGTAGTCAATCCCTTCTTATTGACTATAACCTTGTGCCACCAGTCGTGCTTTGTTTCTGATAACTTCACCCTTTTCATTTAGCTTGTTTCTGTAGACCCATTTAGTTCCAATCACATGGGTTCCCTTGGGTCTTGGTATAAGATCCCAAACATCATTTTCGGAAAACTGATCAAGTTCTTCTTTCATTTCAAGAATCCATTCTTTATCTTGAAGAGCTTCTTCACAGGATGTTGGCTCTATCAGAGATACTAGTGCCAGAAGTGTTTCGTCAGAAACTTTGAATGTTGATCTTGTTCTGACGGGTTCATCCTTGTTTCCCAAAATTAGTTCTTCAGAAACATTTTGCCTATTTCTTTGTCTTTTCAGATTGATTGTGCATTCGAGTGCTTCTGAAGTTCCTCTTTCTGCTTCTTCAGAGCCAATTATCTTTTCGTCATAACCTGCAAGTGTGATCTCCAGATCTGAAAATTTCTCAACTAGCTTTGACTTATCAGAGTCAAGCTTATCATCAAATCTGACATGAATTGATTCTTCCACAGTTTGTGTTTCTGTATTGTATACTCGATATCCTTCAGAATGTTCTGAGTATCCCAACATAATACACTTTTGTGCCTTAGAGTCAAACTTGTTCAGATTATCTTTAGTGTTCAAAATAAAACAAGAGCATCCAAAAAATGAAAATAAGCAATGTTGGGTTTTCTTCCCTTGCAAAGTTCATAAGGAGTCTTCTCCAAAATAGGCCTTATAGAGATTCTATTCCGAATGTAACATGTTGTATTCACAGCTTCTGCCTATAAGTGCTTAGTCACATTAGTCTCATTGATCATGGTTTTGACCATTTCTTGGAGAGTCATATTCTTCCTTTCTACAACTCCATTTTGTTATGGAATTCTAGGACAACAGAAATTATGGGATATTCCGTTAGAGTCAAAAAGTTCTTCGAAAAGTTTGTTTTCAAATTCGCCACCATGATCACTTCTGACTCTGATAATCTTATAGTCATATTCATTTTTCACTTTTGAATAGAAACTGGTGAACATAGAATGTGACTCATTCTTGTGCCTTAAGAAATTCACCCATGTCCAACGATTGTAGTCATCAACAATGATAAGTACACACTTCTTACCATTGACTGACGCTGTCTTAACAGATCTAAAAAGACCAATGTGTAGAAGTTTCAGATTTCTGGAGGTGGAAACAACATGTTTGGTTTTGAAAGTGGTTTTAGAAAATTTCCCCTTCTGACATGCTTCACATCTTAAGATAACTTTATCTTAGGAAGGCCTCTGACTAACTCAAGTTTATTTAGCCGAGAAATCCTCCTCAATCTAATGTGACCCAAGCGTTTATGCCATACCCATTTCTCTTCATTAACAAACATCAAGCATTTCACGTTTTGGTTTTTCAAATTTGAAAGTTTTATTTTATAAGTGTTTTTTTCCTCTTTCCAGTGAAAAGGATTGTGCCATTTTTCTGATTGACAACCTTGCATGTTTTTTAATTAAAAATAATATCATAACTGTTATCACTTAATTGACTTATGAATAACAAACTATGCATTAATCCCTCAACATAAAGGACATCGGAAATAAAGGGAAGAGATATGTTACCAAATGTTCCAGATCCTCTGATTCTTCCTTTCTGATTTCCTCCAAAGCCTAAGAAACCAGCATCTTTAAGTTCCAGGTTTTGGAACATATGCTTTCTTCCTGTCATGTATCGCGAGCATCCATAGTCCAGGTACCATGACTGGTGTTTTAACTCTGCTACATATGATATCTGCAACATACACTATTTTATCTTTTGGTACCTAAAATATTTTGGGTCCTTTAGGATTAGTTTTCCCAGAGTTTCTGAAAACTTTGGGTTTTCTAGCGTTACTGAACTTTTGTGTTTGTGCAGGTATATAATGGTAAGAGAAAGGAGATTTTGGTTTGTTTTCTATAGTAGGTTTCTGATCATCGTTATCAGAGTCATAACCAATTCCTCTTTTTCTATTATGACTTACACCATAGATCATAAAATCCATTTTGCTTCTTTCTATGCCGTTGTTCAGAAATTTCTGAAAGGCTTTATCATATTTGTATATGATAGTGTCAGAAGTAGGTGGGGCTTTAAAAATAATTTCCTCAAGTTTTGAACATTTCTTACTTGAAAATTCTTTTTCTCTTTCAAGAATAAAATCATTTTCTTTGAGTTCACAAACTTCTTTCTTAAGCGTATCACACTCTTCAATAGTCTCTTCATGAATCTTTTTCAAGTTCTTGAATTTTTGTCAAAACTTCTAATACAAGCTCAGCGATTCTGACAAACAGGCTTTCAGATCATAATGAAAAAAGTCAGAGAATACCTCTTCAGAGTCAGACTCTATTTCAGATGAACTTCCAGAGGTATTGGCCATGAATGCTACATTTGCTTGCTCCTCTTTAGAATCAGGTTCTAAAGCTTCAGATTCAGAGTCGTCCCATGTTGCCATGAGTCCTTTCTTATTTTCTTTGAATGAGTTCTTATTGAAGCTTTCTTTTCTGGAGCAATCCTTTTTTAGCTTTGGACAGTCATTTTTGTAGTGTCCAGGCTCTTTGCATTCATAACACGTTACTTCCTTGTTGGGCCTACCTTTAGAGGTTGAATCTGAACATTCTCCCTTCTGTTTGGGCCACTCTGAATTTGTTTTGTCTTTTTCTTCGGAGCTATTTGATTCTTCTAGAAAGAAGAGATAATTCTTCTTCATCATCATAATCTTCATTCTTAGAGTCATCAACTTCTTCCTCTTCAGCTTGAAAGGCTTTGTTCCTTTCTGGATTTCTTCTTTCTACTATAGACTTTAGAGCAACAAATTTGCTTTTCTTCTGAGGTTCATCTTCTTCTAGCTCTATTTCATGACTTCTGAGGGAGCTGATAAGTTTTTCAAGACTTATGCTATTCAGATCCTTGGACAACTTCAGAGCAGTAACCATAGGTCTCCCGTTTGGAACCTTGAGAATATCACTTCAACAGCTTCATCATCTTCCATTCTAAAGGCTTCATACTTCTGGATTAAGGCCGGAGCCTTAGTCTCTTTAACTTGATTATTGCCTTTGTGCGTCATTTTCAAGGATTCAAAAATTTCTTTGGTTATTTCCTTGTTGGTTATCTTCTCGTACTCGTTGTAGGAAATAACGTTTAACAGAATGGTTCTTGCTTTATGGTGATTATTGAAATCACGCTTTTGATCGTCACTCATTCTACTTCTTGGAATATGAATACCAATAGTAGAGATGGGTGGTTCATAACCATTTGTAACCATATCCCAGAGATCAACATCGTAGCCTAAGAAGAAACTTTCAATTTTGTCCTTCTAGTAGTTAAAATTTTCTCCATAAAAAACTAGAGGTTTTGCATTGTAGCTATCTCTTTCATTTGTGTTAGCCATGAATTTTTCTCACCCTGGGTCTCTCTCCACGGTGAAGTGTTTGATTCAAAAATCAATAACATAGCCGAAGGTAGAGAAAAATAAGAAATGGGGGTTTGAATTTTTTCACAGGAATTAAAAACTTTTTGCAACACCACACACAAAAAATGAAAACTAACAACATAAAGAATTTATCCTAGTTCGCTTGAAATTCAAAGCTAATCCAGTCCATCCGGCCAAGGTGATTTCACCTTCAATAAGGACTTAATCCACTAGTCTCAACAGATTATAAAATGCATCTAAGAGTTTAACACCTCTTAGCCCTCTCAAGTCTACAGACCTAAACAAGTCACTTGAAGAATTACAAACAATTTCAAGAATTACAAGTGTTTCACTAGATGCTTCTAGATAAGCAGTATAAACACACTTTAAGAACAACCACACAATATTGATCAACAACTCTTATATGGAACTGTTTCTTACAACAATAATGGTGAAGAATATTTAGAGTATGAGAATGTTGTTGTATCGGTGTTATGTATTCAGCAAGTTGTAAGGAGGCCTTTATATATCAATTGAGATGATACCGTTAGGGGGAAATCAATAGATATTTCGTTCTAGCACTGGGAGTTAAAGGTAGTAAATTTCTTGTCATTTCCATAGCAGTCTTGGAGCGTAATCTGTTGTTTCCTTAAAAGGAATTGTACTACAATTTAAATACTTCCAACATAAGTTTCTAATCAGGTGATATCTGATGGCGTGTTGAGCATGTGCCAGAGTGAGCATGATCAAAGTCTTCAGAGTTAGAGTCTTCAGATATCTCTTGCAGAGTCTTTAGAATCATAGCTTGAACTTCAAGGTCAAGTTCTTCAGGTGATTGCTCCTCATATGTGTTCTTATTCAGAGTCAGACCTGAGTTCTATTTGTGTTGGTTCAGCGTTTCTTGGACTAATTCAGATTCCAGATATTTGTTTATTGATGATCAGAAGATGACTTATCAAAGTCATTTTAACTTAGAATCATGCACACTTAAGAAAAATTGTTAGGGTACCAAATTGTTTCATTCTTAGTTATCATCAAAACTTAAAGATATATTGCAAAATCAAAATCTTGTTCTAACAAAGGTAACCCCAACAACATTATCCTCAATAAGTCTATTTGAAGTATTTATACAAGATGGACATCTCTTTGCAAGTTATCCATCACCCTAGTGAGTCTAATGGACGAGAGTTCCACAACAAACAAGCTTTACTCAATGATTCTCAATACACTTCCAACGAGTCTCATGTGCGTTTATTTCCTAGAGAGTCTCTTATATTCCCCAACAGGTTACTTCAGTCAATTCCCAGTAGAGTTAGTGTTTCATATTGATCTACTCTCTGAAGAAGCCTTGGATTGGACATTTCAATCCAATAATTGGGAGTAATGTTAAGCCTTTTGGTTAGTATTAACCTTTCACTACCCAGCCAGTCTCGGTGACCTTCTCATTCCAAAAAGGAGTCTTCTGTCATCCAAGAGCAATTGAACATGCAATTATTCCCCAAGAAAGTCTTTTGTTTATTTCCCAGCAGTTTGCTTCAACCAAGAGCATTTGAATTCAATAGTTTCAGCTAAGAGCAGCTAGATGCTATTTTATTTTGCGGTTTTGCTTCAACCAAGAGCAGTTTAATGCATTAGTTCTAGCCAAGAGCAACTGGAAACTATTTTATTTTGCAGTTTTGCTTCAACCAAGAGCAGTTGAATGCAATATTTTTAGCCAAGAGAAGCTGGATACTATTTTATTTCCCAACTGATTTGCTTCAACCAATTCCAGTTAAACACAATAGTTTCAGCCAAGAGCACATGGATACTATTATATTTTGCACAGTTTTGTTTCAACCAAGAGTAGTTGAACGCGTTTATTATCATATATTAGTTTTCGCCAAAAGCAGTTGGATACTATTATGTTTTACATAATTTTACTTCAACCAAGAGCAGTTAAATGCATTTATTATCCTATATTAGTTTCAGCCAAGAGCAGTTGGATATTATTATATTTTGCACAGTTTTTCTTCAACCAAGAGAAGTTGAACGCATTTAATATCCTATATTAGTTTCAGCCAAGAGCAGCTGGATACTATTATAATTTGCACAAGTTTTGTTTCAACCAAGAGCGGTTGAATGTAGTAGTTTCAGCCAAGAGTAGCTGGATACTATTTTATTTTCGCACAATTTTGTCTTCAATCAAGAGCAGATGGATATATTTCATTTATCATATATTAGTTTCATCCAACATGAGCTGGATATTATTATATTTTTGCACAGTTTTGCTTCAGCCAAGAGAAGTTGAATGCAATCCATTTTAGGCAAGAGTTGTTGAATATGACATCTTTAGCCAAGAGTAGCTGAATATGATCATTTGTTCCCCCAAGAGAGTTTGCCTTCAATGAAGAATGTCTGAAGAACAGTCGAGCATGTTACTTTGTAACAACTCCATCCCCAGAGATCTACCGTCAGTCAAGAGCAGTTGAACATGATTCTCTGATCCCCAATCATTTGCATAGCATATAAGAAATCAAGAGCATTTCTTAGTTCATTTACATTCATGATTAAGAAATCAAGAGTATTTCTTTATTCATTTTCATAATATATAAGAAATCAAGAGTATTTCTTAGCTCATTTACATTCATGATTAAGAAATCAAGAGTATTTCTTAATTCATTTACATAACATATAAGAAATCAAGAGCATTTCTTAGTTCATTTACATTCATGATTAAGAAATCAAAAGTATTTCTTAATTCATTTGCATAGCATATACGAAATCAAGAAAATTTCTTAGTTAATTTACATTCATGATTAAGAAATCAAGAGTATTTTTTAATTCATCTACATAGCATCTAAGAAATCAAGAGTCTTTCTTAGTTCATTTACATTCATGATTAAGAAATCAATAGTATTTCTTAATTTATTTGCATAGCATATAAGAAATCAAGAGTATTTCTTAATTCATTTACATTCATGATTAAGAAATCAAGAGCATTTCTTAATTCATTTGCATAACATATAAGAAATCAAGAGTATTTCTTAGTCCATTTACATTCATGATTAAGAAATCTAGAGTATTTCTTAATTCATTTAACATTCATGATTAAGAAATCAAGATTATTTATTAAACCATATGAATTCATCATTAAGGAGTCAAGAGTACTTCTTAACATTAATTATTAGGAAATCAAGAGAATTTCTTAAATAATTTTCATTCCCATGATTAAGAAATCAAGAGTATTTCTTAAATCATCTGTATTCATCATTAAGGAGTCAAGAGTACTACTTAAGATTCATGATCAGGAAATCAAGAGCATTTCTTAAATAATTTGCATTCCCATGATTAAGAAATCAATAGTATTTCTTAAATCATCTGCATTCATCATTAAGGAGTCAATAGTACTTCTTAACATTCATGATTAGAAAATCAAGAGCATTTCTTAATTCATTTGCATTCCCATGATTAAAAAATTAAGAGTATTTCTTAAATCATCTACATTCATCATTAAGGGGTTAAGAGTACTTCTTAACATTCATGATTAGGAAATCAAGAGCATTTCTTAAATCATTTACATTCCCATGATTAAGAAATCAAGAGTGTTTCTTAATTCATCTGCAATCATCTTTAAGGAGTCAAGAGTACTTGTTAACATTCATGATAAGGAAATCAAGAGCATTTCTTAAATTATTTTCATTCCCATGATAAAGAAATCAAGAGTGTTTCGTAATTCATTTGCATTCATCTTTAAGAAGTCAAGAGTACTTATTAACCTGCGTATAATTAAGAAATAGAGAGCATTTCTTAAATCATTTGCATTCCCATGATTAAGAAATCAAGAGTGTTTCTTAAATCATCTGCATGCATTTTGTTTCGCATAACACTTAAAATATTGCTCGAAATATTTTTTCGGATCTACAAACGTACCTTCAAATCGTATCTCAACTGTACATCCAATTAGCGGGCGAAAAATTTCAAAATTGAATTTGCAGAAGTCAATTTTCTTAATCTACGGTTCACGTAGTTTTACCTGACGTGCCCGTTTTACCTTTTTGACTACTTTTTCGATCGCATTTCAATCAACCTAACCTTTTTAATCGGTCGACTTCTATTTCAAAATTTGATTAAAATCTGTATGTTTTCGAGAAGTCTATTATGCACTGATCGTTTTAACACATCCAGTTTAATTTTTCGGGCAATTTTTCCGTGATTTTTATATTTTTTTGTCCAATTTTTTTTAGCCAATTTAATTAGTTGGATTATTTAGATTTAATCATTTTTTAGATATAATTGTATTTTGATCTTTTAATTTTATTGTTTATTTTTTTTTTTAATTTGTTGTTTTTAAGTTTTTTTAATTTAACTTTTAAGAATAAGTTTGATTAAGAAGAATTAAAAGAAATATCTCTCGTGCCTTCAATCACAAAAGACCACATGTCACTCTTTCCATGATTATATTAAATATGTTTTTTCACCAATGATAAAGAGGAATCATGTGGACACCATAACACAACATATTTTCACCTTTTTCTTCTTCTTGTTTGGACTACACCAAACTCAACCCTCTCTCCAAAACCATAACCACAACCTGCAAGCCTTCTCCTCCATCAACAAACTCCCTCCTCTGCGCACTCAAATACCATCATCACTGATGCTCCTCCTTCAAATATTATATTATAACAAACCTTTCACAATACTCCTTTCAAACCCATCGTTTTCTGCTCATCCACCACCCAAACCCTTGCTATTTTGGCCTCTCCATGCGAATAATAACCATCATCGAACTTACACGGCTAAAGGCAAACCATCTAAACCACTACGCCACCACCTTAGAACCATATAAACCACAAACTCCTCCTTTAACAATTCACTTAAACCACCTCCTTCAACCTTTCGAAACCGCAACCGTCATCGCCTCACCACCCTCCACCCTTCATCTTTTTCGTCAAACCACAAAATAACCTCAACTACTCCATCACCATCGCTCCATGTTAACATCAAGACCTTCATGTAAACTATAGTGACTACACTCTTTACCAGCACCCTACACAGACACAACACCGAACTTCACGCCATCGCGGTTCTCCATGACAACACAACAACACATAACCCTCCGTCTCTCCTCTCCAAACACAACTATTTTCCGCCATAAATAGACAACAACAACACATAAACTTCAAACCAACATCATTCACCTCCCTTAATCAATTTACCATCACAACACTCATAACATCACCGCTTTCAACTGCGCCAGACAAAATCGCCATTAACATTAAACAAACAACCGTGACCCCCCTACAACATAAACTAAAACAACCACCGTTTTGCTCCTTCTTTCATGGGTTTTTTGTTTGAAACGATTTAGAGGTTGATCTTTGTTTTGTTTGGTTCTTTTATGTGTGATTTTGATCTTTGTTTGTGGTAATGAGGGAAACACTTTTTGTTTAGATAGAGAGTCGATGAGAGGGAGAAGAGAAAGGATCACGATTTGTTTTCTTCCGTTTATGATTGTTTGCGTTTTAGGAGGAAGAGAGAAACATATTTTTTCAGAAAAAAAGTAAAAAGAATAACAAGTTTTCCTCTGTTCTTGTTTTGCAACGTAAAGGAAGAGGAAGTTTTGAAATTGTGTTTTGACCAAATACTCCCTGCTACGTGTCAACCGGGGAGTGGTCATTTCAAAATTTTAAAAATCTCACTCACTCCTCTCTCTCTCTCTCAGTCAGACACATCACCGTCCCTTTTTCTTGTTTCTTTTTCTTTTTCATTTTTTTTTGTTTTTTGTTTTATTTATATAATATATATATTATTACTATTATTATTGTATATTGATTTTATTACTATTACTATTATTTGATTATTATTATTATTATTATTATTATTATTATTATTATTATTATCATTATTATTTAATATAATTAGAAATATTGTTATGTTTATTATTATTATAATTAATTATATTTATTCATCTATTATTTAATAATTATTGTCATTATTATATTTATTGATTATTATTGTTAATTATTATTATTATTATCATTTATTTATTGATTTTATTTATTATTATTTATTATTATTATTATTATTGTTATTATTGTTATTATTATTATTGTTAATTATTATTATTATTATTTATTTATTGATTTCATTTATTATTATTATTGTTGTTATTATTATTATTATTATTTATTGATTGATTCTTATTGATTCTTATTTGTTTATTTTTGTTGATTATTATTATTATTATCGTTTTATTATTAATGTTATATTTATTTATTTATTAATTAATTATTTGTTTATAATTATTGAATCGGAAAAAATGATTTAGTTGTTCGATTGATTTTTCACAGATGCGTAGCAATTTCGAAGTTAAAAATTCAATTTAACTTTAGAAAATGCTTACATGCATATAGTCTTGTTGACCGACATCAAATAAGGTGATTCCTACATGAATCGCTTTACGACTGCTTAACATAACCCTAAATTCTTTTGGTTTAATTTTCGTATCTTTTTTGTCGCTTAAAATCGGTTTTTCACAGATGTCTTTCAATTTCGGAGTTAAAAATTCAATTTAACTTCAGAAATTGATAAAGTGCATAGAGTTTTGTTGACCGATCACATAATGGGTGATTCCTACATGAATCGTGTTACGATTTTTTAACATAGCGCTAAATTATGTACTCCATGCTACGTGTCAAGCGGGGAGTGGTCATTTCAAAATTTTAAAAATCTCACTCATTCCTCTCTCTCTCTCAGTCAGACACATCACCGTCCCTTTTTCTTGTTTCTTTTTCTTTTTCATTTTTTTTTTGTTTTTTTTTTGTTTTTTGTTTTATTTATATAATATATATATTATTACTATTATTATTGTATATTGATTTTATTACTATTACTATTATTTGATTATTATTATTATTATTATTATTATTATTTAATATAATTAGAAATATTGTTATGTTTATTATTATTATAATTAATTATATTTATTCATCTATTATTTAATAATTATTGTCATTATTATATTTATTGATTATTATTGTTAATTATTATTATTATCATTTATTTATTGATTTTATTTATTATTATTTATTATTATTATTATTATTATTATTATTGTTATTATTGTTATTATTATTATTGTTAATTATTATTATTATTATTTATTTATCGATTTCATTTATTATTATTATTGTTGTTGTTATTATTATTATTATTATTTATTGATTGATTCTTATTGATTCTTATTTGTTTATTTTTGTTGATTATTATTATTATTATTGTTTTATTATTACTGTTATATTTATTTATTTATTAATTAATCATTTGTTTATAATTATTGAATCGGAAAAAATGATTTAGTTGTTCGATTGATTTTTCACAGATGCGTAGCAATTTCGAAGTTAAAAATTCAATTTTACTTTAGAAAATGCTTACATGCATATAGTCTTGTTGACCGGCATCAAATAAGGTGATTCCTACATGAATCGCTTTACGACTGCTTAACATAACCCTAAATTCTTTTGGTTTAATTTTCGTATCTTTTTTGTCGCTTAAAATCGGTTTTTCACAGATGTCTTTCAATTTCTGAGTTAAAAATTCAATTTAACTTCAGAAATTGATAAAGTGCATAGAGTTTTGTTGATCGATCACAAAATGGGTGATTCCTACATGAATCGTGTTACGATTTCTTAACATAGTGCTAAATTATGTAGTTCAATTTCTGATTTTATTTCGAGTCCCTTGGCTTTCTCTCGGGCCTTATTACAACGAGATTCTTTATTTACAATTGTCTTTTGAGCTTGTATTGTTTAATTATCGTGTTGTATCCCCATTCAACAAATTGTACCCCCATTCCCGTAAAAGTGTAATAAGTTTACCGGTTTCATTTATTTTATTGTATTAATTGATTGTTAACCAAAGATTAAAATCAACCCCTTTCAGAAAAAGAACAAAAAACAAATACTCGGTCCAACGTCGAGCAATTTTCACAAAAATCAGAATCATTTCCACTATCCACTTCTCCATCATTTTCAAAAGCATTTAAATCAATCTTTCAGTTTCAGTTCAAACGCAAATAGTAGAAACCCCGATCAAACAATCGAGTGTCTTTTCCCTAATCTAGTCCAAATTACTTAATCATGCTTAAAACATCACTTCAAAAAGGGTGAAAAGGGAGATGGTCTTAAGCCTCCGATTCATCTCCTCAATTACTTGGATACGAGTAACCTTACTCAGCCATTCGAGCAATTGTCATATATTAAAAAACTTCTAACTCCCGCCATATCTAAACTCTTTTCATAATCAAACCTTAAGTCAAACTCATTTTTTGTAACAAACTTGAACGAAAAAGAAGGTGGTATGAAGCCTTCCCTTCCCTTCCCCGAGTACTTGGATAAAAGTAGCCTTACTCGGCTATTCAAGTATTTGTTGTCAGTCCAAAATACATTAACCTTATTTAAAACCTTTTGCAATTAAGTTTGAAAAGGGAAATGGTCTAAAGCCTTCTATTCATCTTCTCGAGTACTTGAATACGAGTAGCCTTACTCGGTCATTCGATTAATCTTCATCCAACAAAACACTTAACCAATAAAACTTGTTTTTCTCCCTTGCGCGACCTTGAAAATGTTCTCAGAAATGAGTATGCTTTATCCATATTGACATCAAACAAACAAAAACTTCAACCTCCAAGAGCGAGCAATAAGTAAATGTTTAATCACTCAATATGTCTAAAGGATCACTCCTTAAAAGTAATCAATCCAATAGTTCTCTTTTAGTAGAACTACGTAGCCTTGAATTCTCCATAACACCTAGAGATACGTTGGAGCATGATTGAGAAATCTTGTCAGACACATTAATGTTAAAAAAACACCCCTTTAATAAAGCATTTTCCTTTCTTTCTTTTTCTCCCTCAATAAGTAGAAGATCACAAACAATATCACGCTAACACTCTATCGCAAATTTAACTAAGTGGTTCTAGTTGAGTACAATAGATGTGAGGGATGCTAATACCTTCCTCTTGTATAACCGACTCCCGAACTCGAATTTGGTTGCAACAACCATTTTCTTTTTTAGTTTTTAAGGAATTTTATCGATATTTTCCCTTTTCTCTTTTAGAATAAATAAAGTTCGGTGGCGACTCTATTCGAACATCTTTTCCGCGGGCGTGCGAGCACCTAGCAAAGAATCACGTTTTTCGAGATGCGACAGGAGTGAGATCTCTGAAGTGGACTTGGTCAAATCATTTTTGGAAAGGATGTAAGAGTTCACCAAGTTGAGTGAGATTGAAAGAGAATCAAATAAACAAAAGTCAATAAGGAAAGCTGAGACTTGGTCAAATCATTTTTGGAAAGGATGTAAGAGTTCACCAAGTTGGGTGAGATTAAAAGAGAATCAAATAAACAAAAGTCAATAAGGAAAGCTGAGACTTGGTCAAATCATTTTTGGAAAGGATGTAAGAGTTCACCAAATTGAGTGAGATTGAAAGAGAATCAAATAAACAAAAGTCAAACGCGGTGCCCCTATATATATATATATATATATATATTATATATATAATATATATTATATATATATATATATATATATATATATATATATATATTAATTAATTAACTGATGACACATGTTTTAATTCATTTTAGTTTTTATAGAATGATGTATTTATGTGGTTAGACATATTTTGTTTGTAATCTTGTCTTAATATTAATGATGTCAAATATATACATTTTCAAAGATTTATATACTTATTTAAGTTTCCAGAAAATTTCTCTATTTTTCATTCTAAAATAGGTCTTGTTTCTCACTGTTTATGAAATTGCTTCTGAATTATGGGGTTTCAAAAATGCATTTTCGTAATCATAAGATAGGGTGGTTCCGGAAATCCATTTCCGGAATTTCCCCTGACACAAGATAGAATTTATAAGGTCCATATTAGTTTGGAATTTGTACAAGTATGAGACTCCCATCTTATATATTTTACCAAATCACATTACACTAAAATGAACATCAATTGGCAATGTCGCAAATATCTACTTCAACGGTGCAAAATCCTCAATAGTTCAACGAGTACACCTCTTTTGTAGATATGAAATTCATACTAGGGAGTCTCTTACAATACTCTGACAATCAAAAAATTGTGAAGCTTGAGTACTGTTCACCCTTGATTGACAACAAATGGAATATTAAGTTCAACAACTTTGAGTTGAAGACTGGAACAGAAAAATGTATTCCTCATAACTCTTAAATTTATAGTACATATAATAACACGTCATACTTATACACTTATTTCAACATTCATTTAAGAATAATTTGAACAAATTAAAAAATAAAACAAATAAGTTAAATAAATTCAAACCAAAATTAAAATAATAGAACATAAGAACTAAAATAAAATTCAATTAATTAAGATTACTTTAATTAAATAAGATAGAATTATTAAAAATAAACAATACAACATATTTAATTGAACAACAATAAGCAAATTCGAGTTGAACGATAACCAATAACTCTTAATTGACAACGATAGACAATATTGACTTGAACGAAATTAATATTGAGTTTGACAATGTGACTATGTTTGAAAAAGACAACGTGATGATGAAATGTGATTGAAAGAAAAACTATAATGGAGTGATATAAATTAGGAGTTTGTATGATTGTAAAAAAAATAAGGAATTCTTTTTTTGTGATCGAGAAATGTTTTACTTTTTGATATTGATATATTAAATTTTGAATTCTTTCATTTAAAAAATTGATCAATTTGATATATTTATTTAAATCGAATGATTTTACAAAATCGACTCTAATTCTTTAGTTCAAACGATTTTGAATGGTTGATCAAATTAATTTTAACTCTAATTCTCGGTTCAATCAATTGGACCTGGTGATTCGATTCAATCTTTAGTTTTTTTTATGAGGGTGGAGAAATAATTCTGAGGGTGGGATAAACAATCCCCTTCCTTAATATTCTCTTCAACTTTTTTTTTATTTTTTTATTGGACTTATTCTTTAGGCCCATTAATTTTGATATAAAAGAAGCAATTGTACCCTAATTCATATGTGTTTTGGGTAGAAGAGCAAACTGTACATCCTTCATTCTCAGTTTCATAGGTTATCCGTGCCCCTTCTTGATTTTCGGTGAGTAATTTTTCTTTCTTACTGTTTCATCTTGCATAGCCTGTTTTGTTTATGGCAAGACTTTTTCATGTTATTTTTCCAATTGTATGCATTTTCTAGTCTATGTTGCTGGGTTATCTTTTTCTTTCATATATATTCAAGAATCTAAACCATATGCAATAGAAAAAACAAGCTTGAATGTGATTTTATATATTTATATTTGACATATGATTTTGATTTCATTATTTATTTTTCAGATTTAGTTTTTAATTTTTCAATTATTAAAATTAATAACTCTGTTTACAACTTTCCATCTATAATTAATTCTCAAATTCTCTTTTCAATTCATAATTTTCACAAGTTAAGATGCTTGTGAATTTTTTCATACTCAAAATTCATTCATCAATATATAAAATTTAAGACTTTGGTTTAGAGGATCTTTCTTCATAATTAGGGATGTTTATAGATATGGGATTAGGGGTGTTTATAGATATGGGTCAGCAAATTCAGTCTTCGAAACCAACTTAACCCTTATTTTAATCCAACCCAATTTGTGTATTTTTGATTCAATTTAAACCAACTCATTTAAACTCATCGATATTTAATTCATCTATTAGAATTTTGAATATGGGAATCCAATCCATTACTATATTATTATTATTTTTTAATATAATTGTAATTTTTTTATTTAAATCTAAACCTAAATCAAGTCTGATAGACCGAAAATCTTTATTAAAAAGTGATATATTTTATTATTTAAATTATATTCTATATATTTTGTATTTGTTTTTGGACTTATTTAGATTATGAAAAATGATATATTTTATTTAAATTAAATATTAAAATTTTATGATGTTTTAATATTTATGTAAAATAATGTGTTAATTGAATTGATTTCTTATTTATAATAATATTTGTAAAAAAATTAATGGATGATTCGTGAATCCAATCTGATCCAAATAAACGAGTTTATTCAATTTGAATTTAGTCTTAGAAATATGGATTGAACATTCGACCCGATCCAATAACTATTGATTGAGTTGGATATTAAATTAATTTGACCCAACCCACAAACACCTTTATTCATAACACATAATAACACATAAAGATCATGGCCTTAATCTAAGAAAGGATAATATTATTACATCGACTGTATAGGTCATGATCTTTATCTATCAATGATGGCTACAACAAACTTCCATCTATGAAGCCAATCTTGGTTTTGGGTTAAAATTAAGAGTTTTTATTATATACGAAGATGATTGAAATTTTGAGATAAAAATTTTAATTTATAGTGAGAAGAACTAAACAAATTAGTCCAAAGTATCTGTTGTAATTTTTGATGTGATCACACATCACACCTCAATTATTAAATTATATAAAAAAAATTTAGATATAATTCTTTAAATGTGAATTTTTATTATTTTTTAATAAAAATATGATCAGTGTATAATATATATATATATATATATATATATATATATATTATATATATATATATATATATATATAATTTTCTTCTATTTTTACTATTTAAATGATATTTTTAAATATGTTATATTTTCATTAAAAAATATAAAAATCACACCTAAGAAATTATAGATAAATTTCCTTTAAATTATATATGCTCACGCACGTATAATTTCGTCTGTTTTAAAGTATAATTTTGTCTATTTTAATTTTTATTATAGCATAATTTATTTATTTTGGGGTAAAATACTAATATTTTCTTCGTAATTATTAAATTATACGTTTATAATTTGTCTTTTTTCTTGTTTTTATTACATTATAATTTATTTTATTCTTGCTAAAGGACTAATTTCTTCTTCATGATTATTAGATTTTTTCTTGTTTTTACCGTTTATTAAAAGATTAATGTTTTCTTCATTATTATTAGGTTATCACATCATCTCTTAAATGAGAGGCGTTTCTTTTTTTCTTCGTATATTTCCTCATCCAACATTACTCTAAGGTTTGTATGAAAACTAAAATCTCACTGGACTTGTTTGTGCGCATACAAAATTAACTCTTATATTTTAAAGTTTGATTTCATAAATATTATAAATGATATTACTTAGGCATGACAACGAAACGGGTCAGGATGGTTTTTACCTTCCTAAACCCAAATCCGAATCCACAAATAATCCCCGTTCCTCGCCCCAAATTCAAATGGGGATGGAGAATCAAAATTCAAACCCGTCCCAAACGGGTTCGAGTATCCCCGCTCCGCCACCATTCATTTAGTGAAATCAATTTTTTAATAAAAATATTTATTTTTCTAAAATAAAATTACATTACAAATAATAAAATAAAACATTCTAAAAAATTTTCATACATATATTTCAAATATTTTAAATAATAAATTAAAATTAAAATATCAAAACATTGACCATATATTTAATATTCTAAATTATAAAAACTAAATAATAATGTACATAGTAAAATAAACGGGGCGGGTTCGGGGACGAGTTCGAGGTGGATACTAGTGTCCCCATTATCCGACCCGTCCCCATATTTTAAAATCGGGGAAAACCTAAACTCGAACCCAAACCCAATCAAAGCGGATTTTTCTCGTCAAATTCGGGACGGGTTCGGGTTGGTACCCGCGGGTACGAGTTATGTTGTCATGCCTAATAGTATTAGAGAAAATGTTATGGGTATCATTTATAGGAGAAAACATGGTGAAAAATAAGTTTATATGTTTTGGATAGATAAAAGATTTGTAGATTCAATTGTTAGAAAAATATATCAAAGAAAAAAAATGGATGGATGAATATCCATCCACTAAAAATATGATAACGGATGGATTGGATGAATTTTATTCTTTAATGGATGGATTGGATTGGATATTTTTAAAAAAAAATTAGTGGATTGTTAATGGACTCATGGATTGTTTTGATCCATCTATTAACGATCTAATCCATATCCATCAAATACATCCATTTTGCCACCCCTAGAAAGTAGATCAGATGGGTTATCAATTTGCCATTGGTATAGTAAAACTTAAAAAAATTACAATGAATCATGAATACTCTAAAATTTATGTCGTAATGTATCTGTTACGTATCGATACGCTTATGGGTGTTCATGAATGTGGATCGACCCACGAATTCGCTGACCCAAACTAAACCAACTCATAAATTATCTGAACCCATTCATTCACGAGTATACTCAATCCATCCCAAAACAACACATATAGTTGTGATTCGGGTATCGGGTTTGAGTATTGTAATCCGCAGATCTGTTGACCAAATCCATTGATGTGATTTTAATAATTTTTTATTATTTTTATTATTATTTTAAACAAAAATATAAAATTAATATTTTAGTAATAATCATAATTTTTCTAAAATAAAATTATTCTCCAGCAATTATACTACTAAAGCAATGAGTTAACGTGATTCTTAGATTAATTGTTGTTTCTTATTTTCTTTTGTGTCGTTTCCAACTTATGTATTTTATGAAAATAAAATGTTTTTGTTGAATTTTATATTATTATCAAGTGTTATGTTGTATTGATGAATTTTATTAGATTATATGATGTGTTTCATTGAATTTGAGTGTTATAAATAAAAAGAATCATAATTATATTTTTCATTTGAAACACAATCTGCGAATCCAACTTAATTCAACCCATAAATGAACGAGCCGGTTCAGATCGGTTTTAATAATGAAATTGTGGGTTGGACGACGAACACAACCCATTAAAATTTGAACGGGTTGAGTAATGAATTAGACCAAATCCGATCCAACTCAATCCACATATACCCTTATTACGCTGATATGCTCGCATATTTTTTATTTCACTCAAATATTTAATGCATCTAGTTGAATGAATTTTTTCATTAAATATTAAAAATGATTGATTATTAAACTTGACTTGTTTATATGAAATTCAAAAGATTAAATGCAGTTAGTTAAAAATTTTAATTAACATGTTTTTTTTAATAGTGTGAAGTGATGATATGGTCAAAGGAGACAACTTCCGAATCTTGTGATAAAAAGTCATCACATTATCCCCTTCAAAATCAAAAGCACCATGTTCCCATGATGTTGAATTCTACTTCTAAAATTTCACTGGTATGTATGCCTATTTACTTTTCTAACTATCGCAATTTGTTTTTAATATAAGACAAGTTGCAAATATATATATCAAGAGTATAATTTTCTGTCTATTTATATAAGTGTCAATTTTCTATCAAATTATTTTTAATATAATCTTAATATTATACACCAATGTATTAAAAGTGAGGTTCGACCGATTGAATCAGACATGTGTTCGGTCCATTTGACGGTAGAGACTGTCTTGCCATAAAGTTAGTATAAAAATAAAAAATTAGGTCAAAAACTAGATAAAATTGGAAAGTCGACGTGTCTGCGTTAGAGTTTTTTTAATTAAAAGGGGGAAAACCCATAATATAAATTAAAAATAGGTATGAAAATGAGGGGGGCAAAATGTCTAAACCTCAAACCTAGTAAAATTTAAAATTAGGAAGTCCTAGTTTGTTTCTAATGAAATATATAGTTACATTGATATGTATACTATTCCACCATGTATAGTTAGTAATTACTAAACCTAAATTAATTAGATTATCTGTACAGTGATTCCCTTCTCGGTAAATGTCAGTGGCAAAAAATAATAATTATGTAGTGCTTGAGTACAAAAGTCTCATTTATTCCCTTAGTTTTCAAGGCACGACACATAGTTTACTGAAAGTAAGCACAACAAGTTTAGAATTTATCTCCAACCAAACTATATTCCAATTTTGACACAAAGCATGTTCTGTCGCTAGAATGACTCCCATTAACTTTGCAAATAAAGCGTTTTCTCAACCAAGGTTGCACGCAATACTACTCAAGTGATCACCATTGTGATTTCTAAAAATTATGCCACAGGTTGTCAATAGAAGCGTGCCTCCCAATGCTTCGTTAGTGTTAACCTTAATCCTATTGGGGAAGGAGGAAACCACAAAGTCTCCTTATAAACTTGAGGCTTAAGAGGATGCGACAACACACTGAAATTTTTAAAACCACAAAGTCATGAAAAGAGGTGTTTGTGCATTTGGAAGTATTATTACTAGACCAAGCAGTTTGCGGCACGATGGAAGCACAAGCAGATTTTCAATTGATGTAGTTTTTTGAAAGCAAAATTTATTTCTAGCTGCTTAAATATTGTTAACAATATTGATAGTTGCTTCTCTAACTATCACTTGACTTTGAAGAGAATCCCTGTTGTCTAATATTCTCCAACAATCATCCATGAAGTAATTTGAGGACGATTCATCATACCCGCCATCCAGTTCCCCAACTTATGGGCATAGTTGCAGGCAAAGAAAAGATGTTGTAGTGTTTTATCCGATTTCAAGCACATACTGCATGTTGAAAATGAAGCAAGTGTGAGTAGTGTGGGAAAAAGTTCCACATTGGTTGGAATTTGAGCATTTATAAGTGAGAGAATCCACCCACTTATCACCTTGAAGTTTTGGATGAATATGAGGTGTGTCTCACACAAAGGTGTTATTCTAAAGGAAGAAGTCCCACAATGTTTAATGCTCCATATTGATAAACTTCCCAACACATGGTATCAGTGTCTGATTCGAGAAATGAATCAACTTACTTGTATCGAAATTCAACGGCGCCATACGGTGGTGAGTAAGAAACGTTTCGTTGAAGAGTGTCAATGGCGCCACAAAGGATGGTGAGTAAGAAACGTTTTGTGCGGTACACGAGTTTGTGGAAGTAAGAAGAGCTTCCACTTGAAGGGGGGCATTGTGGATTCACCCTTGAGAAGGAGTGTTGAGAATGTAAAAAGTGTAAGTAGTGTGGGTAATAGTCTCACATTTGTTGGAAATGTGAAAACTTAAGCATTTATAAGTTAGACAATCGACCCATTTATCATATTAAGGTTTTGGGTGAATATGTGGTGTCTCTCTCACAAAGGTGTTGCTCTAAAAGAAGAAGTCCTACCATATTCAATGCCCCCTTGCGAAAAACTCCCCCAACACTACAAATCCCTTAAGCATAAATTGTCATTCGTAGACTGCTTACCATTAATCAGTCTCCAAAACATCGACGACCTTGATGGCGGATTGTTGGATTCCAAATTATTTTATCCCACAAGTTAATTAATGATTACAAGTAAGATGTGTGTAAGCATCCTTGACTGTCAAATGTCCATTGATAGTAGATTTCCAAACTTTCGTATCCTCTTTCATTAAGTTAACGTATACTATGATATGTATGAGAGTGTATGAACTGGTTTGTAGATACAAGGTGGAGAGATGAATGATTTTCCAATAACAATAGAATTGCACCTAGATTCAACCCTAAAATCCTTACCTTTTTTACTTTAATTATGGATGAACCTCTGAAACATATCAAAGAGTTAGCATCGAAATATATGTTTTTTTTCCAGATGACATAATCCTATTTAGAGAGATGATAGATGATTAAAATAAGATATTGAATATATTGGATACATCTCGTATCTGATACTCATAGTGTCAATGCTGCGACAAAATGCAACATCCGTAATAGCTGAAAAACGCGATTGTTATTTAAAACTTTGGATATTAATAGAGTTCTAAGAATAATCTCTCTAATAGTTACATTTTTAAATATATTTTATTAGTAAAAATTTATATAACATCTACCAAATTATACAGAACCTCATTATTTAGTGATTCATATGAATATCAATCAATAAAAGATAATAATAATATGATAGAGATTGTGTTAACGGTATTCATATTGATATAAATAATAGTGTTTTTCATGCTTATAAATACTCACTTAGTATGAGTTGAAATTATTTGTTGAAATGCAACCGAGATGAAATTTAACCCAAGGATTAACTTTTGATAACTCTATTATAGAGACACAATCAAAAATAGATACAACTATCTAAGATAGTGTATAGGTTCGTAAAAAGTTTTTACGTGTAAAAGAGTCGCAATTATTTTATTTTGTATTTTATTTCAGAAGAGGAAATGTAAGCAATACATAAAAGGTGATAAAGTTGCTACTAATTCTGAACTTGTCGGTGAAATGAAATATGGTACTGATAATGCCAAAGATCTAAAAAGAAAATCATCTACTGTCTTATGTTCAACACCATCAGATGGAAAAAAGATTAGTTTACCAACAAGACACAAATATGGTTCTCCTGCCCAAAATGACAGGGTAGAATTTTGTGTTATTTCTAGACAAGACTATTCTCACCTTAGTGACATTGAAGATTTTATGAAGCGACCAAGTTATCTTATGAACAAAGATAATTTTTATATTCATGCTAGAGATTTAATGGATGATAATAGTAATTCTTATGATATTGCGGCATCAATCAAAGAGAAACTAAAAGAAGAAGACATGGATTTCGTTGACTCTCGAAAGAAATTTTTACCTTCTAGAAGTAACCATCTTCCAAGGCCATTTGTCCCCGTTGGACCTAGGTTTCAAGCTGAAGTTCCTGAATGGGAGGCCACAACCAACATGAAACAATATAATAGTCATGATTGTTTGAAGTGGTTAGGCACTCAAATTTGGCCTTCTTTATCTAGAAATAATGCACAAAGTATAAGAAAAGGTAGGCCGAGCTCGAGCGAGAACCTTGAATCAGTTGGTCGTGTTGAACACTATGATGAAGCTAGAGAGTGCTTACAATCGAAGGTTAATGACGCCTTCTAAAGTTGGAAGTTTGATATCTCTTTTGAAATCATGGACAATGGGAGATGAGAAGTAATTTGAATCTTTAGTGAAATTGAATCTACTATCAAGTGACACAAAATTTTGGAAGCTCGCCATGGAATACTTTCCATCCAAACCTATTGAGTGCATGATGAATTATACATTTCTAGATGCATGAGTATAGAATAGAAGATCTCCTTTTGGCGCAGTTGATGGTGAATCAAAATGATAACTATGAGATTGACGTTGCATGTTCATCCAAAAGTATAACTATAATTTCAACGGCAAAAATTTGAAAATTGGAACATTGAAGATGTTAGGAACTCGAAATCTAGCTCATGCATCTTCAATATTAATATGATTTAGAAGATGTAGTTCTTCAATGTGCTATAGAATTTCAATAGTTATGCATGTATGGTAAAAATAGAGAAAAAATGATATATATTTTGTACAAATGTTTTGTTGGGCATTCTCTTGCGGTTCATCCTTAGCCGCCGAGTTGCATTATTTAAGTTGACTTTATTGCAACACTTTCATTCTGGTGGGTGTGAATGAGGAGTTTAGTCTCACATTATTTAAAGATATGATATGTAATTTTTATTAAGTTTGATGTGTTCTTATCTTACAAGTCATTTTTGTAAGATTGAGTTACTTTTAATTTTTTTTGCATTGAACACACCTTCAAATTCGGTGTGGGATTGAGTTAAATCTAATTCATAATTCTAAGACCTATCATGTGAAATCTTGACATAAACAAATTTTTAATGAGTATGTTTGTGGTATGGGATTAAAAATGTGTATCTTGTCGTTCTTGAAGAATTATAAATATTTGTATTATTGTAAAGTATTTTTCTTTTTTTTTTGGTGTGTGTAGAAACTCCTTAATATTGTAACAGTATCCATGGTTGCTTGTTTGAGATATTAGAAACTCCTTAACTTCGTTATAATATCAATTATTTCTATTTTGTGATATTATTAGATCTAGTTGCAGTTCTGATCCCAATATTTTATCTGATTTATAAAATTAGTCTTTCTATTTTAAATTTAAACAGTTTTGAGATTATTCTATTTTAAATTTAAATCGTTTTATTCCCCCTCTCATAATTATTCATTTAAAGTTAATGATGTTTTTATTTTTTAAATAATAAATTATTTGTGACACATGACAAATAATCATATATAAATACATTGTTGAATTTTATAGATAAAAATATAAGTTAAAAAATGAACCTATAAAAAATGTGAGAGAATGACTAAAACTGTTTGAATTTAAAATAGAAGACCAACATAGTTTGAATTTAAAATATGAGAACAATTTTGTGGAAAAAAATTGAGGGATTACAACTGTAATTTAACTTCTATAAATTGTATATATTATTGCTTATTTGGAATGTTAATATATTTTTATTGAGAATTCAAGTGTGAGTAGTGTGGATAATAGTCTCACATTGGTTGGAAATGTGGAGACTTGAGTATTTATAAGTGAGGGAATTCACCCAACTATCACCTTAAGGTTTTAGGTGAATATGTGGCATGTCTCTCATAAAGGTGTTGCTCTAAAAAAAAAGAAGTCTCATAATGTTAGATGCTCCATACTGAAAAACTCATGAAGTATGTCTCTATTAATCAATGTTTTAAAAACCGGATCGAACCGCTCGGTTCAATTGGTTGGACCGAGAGTCGAAGATGAATCTGGTTTGATCAACCTTTCAAAACTGCTAGTGGGTTAAAATTGGAGTAAAATCGAAAAAATCGGATTGAACCGTTTAAAACCATTTGAACCAAAGAATCGAAGCCGGTTTTGTAAAACTGTCCGGTTAAAAAAAATGCATCAAATTAATCTTTTTTTAATTTTTTTTTTATAAATTTTAATAGGTCAATATAAAAAAAAATCATGTTAGTACAATTGAGAGGTTTTAATAGTTTTAATACCTTTGTATATACAATTTATATTGACCTATTAAAATGCATCTTTGTATTGAATATCTTTGTATTACAAAACACAATTGAGACATATGTTAGTACAATTGAAGCACATGCCATTGTAAACCAAAAGTTTATAAATAATCATAAATTTTTAATTTGGCATGATCGGTTGGGCCATTGCGGTTATATAATGATGCAAAAAATAATTGAAAATGCATGCGGTCATCAATTAAAGAGTCGGGAAATTTTTCAATCAAATAAGTTCTCATACAGCTCTTGCTCGCAAAAGAAGTTGATAATTCAGCTATCACTAACAAAAAAGTAGAAATTAATCTATCAATTTTTAAAGTGTATACATGGTGATATTTGTGGACCAATACACCCATCATGTGGACCATTTAGATATTTTATGGTTTTAGTTGATGCATCAACTAGATGGTCACATGTTTGTTTGTTGTCGACTCATAACCAGTCACTTGCGAGATTGCTAGCCCAACTAATTCGAATAAGAGCTCATTTCCCCGATTATCCTGTCAAGAAAATACGTTTTGATAATGCTGCAAAAATTTCATCTCAAACATTTAATGAGTATTGTATGTCTATTAGAATTATCATTGAACATCCAATAGCACATGTTCATACACAAAATGGACCTGCATAATCATTTATTAAACATATTAAATTAATTGCGAGATCAATTATCATTAGATGCAAACTCTCAATTTCTACTTGGGGACATGCAATTTTGCATGCAACAACATTGATTCACATCAGGCTAATAAGTTATCACACCTTTTCCCCTTTACAATTAGTTTTTGGTAAAGAACCTAATATTTCTCATCTAAGAATTTTTGGATGTGCAGTATATGTTCCAACTTCTCTACCACATCATACTAAGATGGGTCCTCAAAGGAGGATGTGAATTTATGTTGGATATGAATCTCCATCTATTATAAAGTACATTGTCTCTATCCTAATTTTGTCAGAATATTTTAAAATTTTCATGCATCCAACTTTATTTTGTTTTACTTAGAATAAAATTCCGGTCTTATAAACAGACAAATATAATTTATTTTCAAATGCACATAAAGTTAGCAGGCGAAATATGTCGAGATCGGTCCTGCATGTGATTGTTTTATTGATCTACGGTTCGCGTAGTTTAACCCGACGTCCTCATTTAACTTTTTCGATCCCATTTGCGGCCGTATTTTGATTAGTCTGGGCCTTTTCAACCAAACACTTTTTACTGCAAAATTTGATCTTTATTTGTCTGTTTTACTGAAGTATATTTTACGTAGATTATTTTATTGCATTCATTTTATTTTATTTTGTGCATTTTTGCATCGATTTTTATTCATTTTAATCCCTTTTATTTTTATTTTTTTTTATCAAAATGTCAAAAAAAAAATAGGAACAAATAAATAATCATTTGATTTTTATTAAAAAGATTTGAATTTTATTTCATTTAATTCTTTTAAACTCATTTTGATCACAAAATATTCAAGGGTAATTTTGAAAATCGATTAATTGTGCAAGCTCTAATTCTAGTGTTAACTCTTGATCATTGAATCAAGATAATCGATGGCTCGCAATTGTCCCATCAAAGTTCCCATGGACCATGACCTCTCACTTCATTTGAAAATAAAGAAAAGAAATTAACACAAAAAAAATTAGAAAAAGAAGTATAAAGAAAAGAAAAGTCTGTGAAGCGATTAGATCTTCTGGCAGCTAGAAAGTGACACCACTCACATTATGTCACTCTCACTTTTTGTGAAAAGGCCAAAAACCCTCGAATAACATAAGGCCATGTGCCCTAATCCATTCCTCAATTAACTCTCTCACATTTTGAATTGAAAAAGATACGAATAAATAAAAAGTGGTTAAAAGAAGGGATCACGTTGACAGCTAAGGGAGCGCTACAATCAAATACTCACTCCGTTTCTTTTGAAGTGTCATTTTCTTGAAAAAAAATTGTTTCTTTTTAATTGTCACTTGCAAAGTTCAAGGTAACGTTAATTGCACTTTTGTCAAAATTGTCTATAAGTAATCATTACAGAGAGAGAAAAAGAATTGAATATAATAAATAATAAAGGGTATTATAGGTAAAAGAAGAATTATTGTTTGAAAAATAATAATAATGATTAACTTTCTTGATAGGTATAAAAAGTCAAAAAAATAACACTTAAAAAGGAACAGAGGGAGTAACACCGTTGACTCTCACCTCTCCAAAAAAATGTTGAAAGGGAAAGGTCTTTATGACGTGGAAAATGGAAAGAAATGATTTTTTTTCGTTTTTCCTCTGAACAACCCCTAACGTCTCTCGCAACCTAACCAATCCGCGAGCCACGCCTAATTAAACCCTCTCTCTTATTTTTGATTGGATCCATGAACATATGTTTCCAAAAACCCACACCTCACAAACTCCCTTTCCTATCTCATTCCCATTTAAAACCCACCCTTTTTCCTGCAAACGAAAAAATACTTGTACACACACCATCACCTACACACTATTGACTCTCCTCCCTACTGCTACTCGGTCACACACTATTCTTCTCTCTTCACATAACTACACCGCTGATATTCTATAAAATACAACACTTCCACCATTTCTGGTTATCCTCTAAAAACAACCGTGTAATCCATCACACATAAACCAACCATACACTTAATCTTTCTTTGATTTTCATTCCACACATAGACTTCCTTCTTTCTTCTCACATTTCAAAACTCACTTCCTATTCTCCCTCACTCACTCCTTCCAACACCTCCATAATAACACAACCTTTATCACATTGTATAAACCTCCATTCACTCTCCAATCACCTTCACCAAATTTGATATAAATCGTCACCTTGACACTAAAAGATAAAAAAAGATCACACTTGTTTTGCCAAATCACTCATGTATCTAACACACCTTCAAATTCACAATAATTCACAATTTATCAACAATTTGGAGTGCATTACACCAGAATTTTTGCATTAAATCCAAACCAAATTCAATTTTCCCAAAAATTCCATCAAATTCAAGTAAAATTCACTCACATTTTTCTCATTTTTTTCATAATCCCAAGTTTAACCTCTAACCTAATTCTAACTATATATAACAATACCTTTCCACGTCAGCAAATCATCCACAACTCACCCTTTCAATTGTCAAAGCTCTACCCAATTGAATTCTCAAAATTCATGTTTCTTCACTTTTAAGAAACTTTAAAATTTTGTCAATTCTTTTGAGTTATTGAGAAATTGTGTTTCCACCTTCATTGCATTGAATTTACAGAATCATTACCTACATAAATCACTAACCAAAATTGTTTAAATCAAGATCAAAGGTTTAGTTCGATTTTGAACTCGATTTTTGAAGTTTATCGGATCTTGAATTTGAGTATAGGAGGTTGAAAGGATTCCAAATCTACCAAAATTTTTGGACTGGAATGGCGTTTGGACTTTCGTCGAAGCTTGATCGGAGACCCACCGTCTCCACCATTGTTGTAAATGAGTTCTTGAGGTTTTTCGTCAAAGTAAGCCTAATCCTCATTTTTTTTCTTATGTTTTTTTGTATGTTATGATATTTATACATGCTTAAGGAACTTATTTCAATCATTAGTTGCATAAAATCACACTTAAATTGAATTTTCGAAAAATTGCTCAAGAAATGAACTCAAGAACACAAAATTGTCAAAACTCTAAAACTCAAAAATAAATTGCAAACTCATATACTATTTGAACTGTTTTTCACGCTGATCACAAATATGTAAATAATTTTGAGTTTGGATGTGTATTTTGACCGGATCAAACGATTTTTCATTATGTATTTCGTGCACTTTTTCCTTGATTCTCATGAACTGTAGCTTGTTTGCTAAATTTTACTGCATATTTAGATTCAGGTCGAAAATTCAAGTCCAACATTTTATAATCTGTAATTTATTTTATTAGTTTTGTGATTTCCGGAATTTTGCTCATGAATATTGTTACAAATGATGAACAAGTGAGAGGAAAGAGATGACCAACACAAACGCCTGATCTGACTACTTTTGCCCCCCATTTTTCCTGCGCATGCCACGTGGCCTTGTGAAGCTGTTAGTTGAAGGCGGGGATCATGTACAGGATCCCCATGTGAGCTCACCTTGCTCCTTTAAATCTGGACCATTGATCTGATCCATTGGGGCAAATGCAGTCAACTACTATTGACAGGGTGTTGGCTACTTTGGGCCTATTGGGCCAGCAGTGCCAAACGCCCCCCCTTTTTTTCTTTTAATGGACCTTGAGCCACTTTTGCTCTTTTCTTTTTATATTTTATTTACTAAAAGTGCTACTCTATTTCTACACCCCTTCTTTATTTTACAACTTGTTATTATTTTTTTTTATACATTTTTTATTACTATTATTTTTAATTAATTAGACTTTGTTTTAATTAATTAATTTTTGATAATTAAACTTAAGTAATCTAATTAGTGATTGGATAAATTAATTCAATTAATTAATTAAAATAATTAGTTTCAATTAACCTAAGTAATTAGTTCAAATTAATTTTAGTTAACTAGTTTAATCACATTATTTAATCACCATATCTCATGTCCATCATCTTTGCCATTTTTGCTCATTTAGACTTACATTCTCATTATTATTTGCTTATTGGCTTATATTGAAAAAAATTAAATGAAAAATTATATTGGTGATAAATGTATTTTCTATGTCAAAATTCTTGGTCCAACGCTAAGTGGATTTTCAAAACTCGATACACTTCAAACCATTTTTTCAATTCATTTCACAAACATAAATCAAACGCTTGACCCAACATCAAACTCTTTTCATAATCAAACTCAAAATGACTAAGTCATACTTTGACCTTTTCATTATAATAAAAGAAAAATGTTACCTGGGTGAAAGGCCTGGTCATAGCCCCGGGTATTAGGCCCAAGTGGTAATCGCTTGTAAGTTATAAATACTCGTCTTTCGCCAAAATCCAAACGTGTCACCATTTTGCAATAAGTCGAAAGACAAAGCCTACCTGGGTGAAAGGTCCAATCATAGTACCAAACACTAAGCCCGAGTTATAATAGCTTTAAAGCTCAAATGTTTGTCTTTTACTCAAAACACTTGTAAATATTTGAACTTTTTTGCAAACAAATTGAAAGAAAAAGACTACCTGAGTGGAATGTCCAGTCATAGTCTCGAGTATTAGGCCTAAGTGGTAATCGCTTGTAAGTCATAAATGCTCATACTTAAATACATCAAACCTAATTTCTCACCCCCGTGTGATCAACAACTTTTGCAAAAGAGCATTGTTTGTCCATTCTAATGCGAATATAAACTAGCGTTTAAGCCCTACAGTGAGAAAACAAGCCAATGTTTACCATTAGAATGCGAGCTAAACACTTGTTCAATAAAATAAACCAACAAACCATATCCTTCCTTAGAACTATGAAGCTTTGAGTTCCTCATTGTATATGAGGATGCGTAGGAGCGAGACCCGCAATCTTGTGAAGCACCCTAACAAAAATATTTTTGCGACCCCTTTTCTTTTCCTTTTACACTTTTTATCATTCGAAGAAAAAAAATTAACATAAGCTAACATTTAATCTCAAATTTAATTAAAAGGTTCTCGTTGAGTATAACAAACGTAAGGGGTGTTAATGCATTCCCCTTGCGTAATCGATTCTCGAATCCGAATTCGGTTGCGATGACCATTTTATTTTTCTTTTAAAGGTCTTATCGATATTTTCCCTTTCCTTATTTGGAATAAATAAAGTTTGATGGCGACTCTATTCGACTCATTTTTTCTGCGAGTGTGCGAATGCCCCCACGAAGGATCATATTTTTCGAGATGCGATAACTAACGATTCTGCTAGGGATAACTTCAAGCTAGAGAGAGTCAAACCTAACTTAGTTCGACTTGTGATGTTTCTTAGCCTTGTTTGTTTGTTTTCTTCTATCCTTTGATTTTCTTGTATTTTATGTCTTGCCTTATTATTATCCTGTATTTGTTACTAGGATCTCATGACCTCTTGATGTGGATACACCGATTGCTTGAAATATTGGGCGAAAAACTCTCTACCCGATTCAAGAGGAAAAACATAAGATAGGATGATGGTTGAGTAGTGCAGGTCCCCGAGATGGTTTTTCTCGTAAGGGTCGACCCGAGAACCTCACTTAGTGTATATTCTTTTGAGAATGTTGTCGCCTGACAAGTAATTTGCCGTAAGCTTCGATTTTTTTATTAAGATCCATGAATCTAAGGACCTTTGTAGAACATTGAACCCTTTAGCCTACTAGGAACGATGTTATCGTAGTATGGGTCCTCGAGATGTTTTTCTCGTAAGGATCGACACTATGACCTTACTCAAAGTAGATTCACTTGAGGGAGTTGACGCTTGGAAAGTAATTTGCCACAAGAGGCAAACATTCTTGGCGAATCCATGACTATGGGAACCTTGTCTAGAACCTCGAAGTCGATGGTTGCATAGTGTGGTTCCCCCAAATGTTTTTCTCGTAAGGGTTGGTACTAAAACCTCACCCATAATAGATTTCCTCGAAAGAGTTGACGCCCGACAAGTAATTTTCCATAAGCGGCAAACATTTTTGGCGAATCCATGACTTTGGGAACCTTTGTAAGCCCTAGATCATTCTTGGTGAGAACCCTGTGTGACAAAGCAATCAAATTTAACCTCCATCCGTACCTTGGACTTATGAGACAATGTACCTGGAAAAAACAAAAAAAAGTACATCACGATGCATTCATTCATATATCATATGCATACAAAAACAAAGCTTTTGCATAAAAACTTGCATTCATTCATGTATTCAGAACCAACAACAACAAAAAACTTATAACTTTTACACTTTCATCTAGCAAAACTGACATCTTGACATTGATATGAAACTTACCACAACTTCAAGATGACGCTCGAGTAAATTAAGGCTAATCAAACTACCATGAGAAATGACATTGATTCCATGCAGGGGAAGATTGATCGTTTTCTTGAGACAATGCTAAGTATGGCTCAGAAGGAGAGAAATGTAGAAATAAATGCCGACGTCCGAAGAATTGCTAGTTAGATTGGCACTTCATCACTTCACATCTATAGGGTGACCAACCTCGAAGGTGGTTTTGTTTGTCCCGAAGGGATTCTTATCCTTATTCCTTTTCAAGTAGGTAATACGGGAACCCAAAATCACCCTGTCGTGTCTGCCCGACATGGATCTGTGTATGATGATGAAGATATATTTGATGCCTTCTATATGCGTCCACAAGCGAGGCCTATTGTTGGAGTCCTTCCAAACCCTACTGTTGAAAGACTTTGTACTCTGGAAGAGAAATCCAAGTCTTTGGAGGTTCACACTACTCTTGGATTGGATGTTGTTGATATGTTCCTGATGCTAGGAGTAGTGATTCCCCAGAAATTTAAAGTTCCGAACTTTGGCAAATACAAAGGTGCCAATTGTCCCCGGACTCACCTTAGAGCTCACTGTCGCAAGATGGCAGCCGATATTAGCAATACTCAACTCTTGATCCACTATTTCCAAGATATCCTCAGTGGGGCATCCCTGGAGTGGTACATGCAGGTGGAGAGGGAACAGGTCTAATCCTAGAGGGACCTGACAGAAGATTTTCTCAGGAACTACCAGTACAACATCAATCTGGCACCTAATAGCACCCAACTGTAGGATATGACCCAACGCAACAACGAGTCATTCAAAGAATATGCCCAATGGTGGAGGGAACTTGCATCATGAGTCCAACCCCCTCTCCTTGACAAAGCATTAATTGACATGTTCATGGGGACTCTCCATGTCTAGTATATGGAAATATGGTGGGAGTCAGCTTCTCAAATTTCTCTGAGACCTTCACTATGGGATAAAGAATCGAGAGTCAAGTGAAAAAGGGGAAACTACCATGTGCTGCCGATGCCTTAAGTGGAGGGAGGAAGCCTTATTCCAATTTCCATAGGAAGAGGGAAGGTGAAACCAATGCTGTTATGGGAGGATGGAAGAACAAATCTCAACAACATATTCCTATACCATACCACCAAATTGTTGTTATGGAACCTGTACCATATGAACAATCGATCCAATAACAACAACCATATCAGCAACCAACTTATGTACAATAATATCAGTAGAATGCCCATCCACAATGGAAGTTCAAGCAAAGAGTATCACAAAGAAATTACGACCCTCTTCATGTACCATACAGTAAGATATTTCCATACTTTTTAAAAGGTGTACTTTTGACCTTGAAGGAATTGAGTCTGACTACTACCCTGTATCCGTTGGGTTATAATGCCAATGCTCATTGTGATTTTCATATGGGTGCACCAGGGCACACCATAGAGCATTGTTATTCTTTCAAGAATCATGTACATGACTTGATTGAGTCAAAGGTAGTTACCTTCACACCAACATGCCCAAATGTTACAACAACCCCCATGCTGACGCATGCAAAGTTGTCAGTAAATTCCATTGAAGAAGTTTTTGAAGATAGGCGTGAATTGATCATCACAACGGTCTAAACGAGCCAATTGACTTCCAAATCTTGAAAAGGCTAGCCCAATAGCAAATTAGGAAAGGAAATATCAGTTCCTCAATGAAGGTAATCATTAAGCCATATTACCATTTTACATTCTTGTAATTTTTTCTTATTTGTCTAAGTACTGTTTACTTCAAACATTGTTGTTTGTAAATGGTATTATTAATGAAATCAACATGCATATTTTGAATCAATCCATTTGTATTCATTCATCTTTTCTCATTTATTGAAAATATAAAAAAAAACACACAAAAATACTTATCCACTTCACTTCCTTTATTAAACTGTTGTTTTAGCAAAGATTGAAGGGGGAATGACAAAAACGAAATACCCATAATTGCTAACGGTATGTTTTTGGATAAAATCCTACTAATGATATACATGCATTGTTTCAAATCCCCAAACAACGGAGAGATAATGAGTTAGTCCCTAGATAACCACTTCGAGCCTAGAAGTAGGTGTTTCTTTCGGATCTATAAACCCTTACACTTAACCCAGGGCAGGGTAGTGTTCAGTTAATCTGACTATGCATTCAAATTACAAGAGAAAACATCCCATATGGGGATCAACCACATGCCATTCCTTGTACACGTCCTGAAGTGTCAGAGAATTCATGAAAAATCCAAAAGTTATGTTGGTTGTTCTTCCGTAACCAATAACACGACAGTCACAAGCCTTTCCAAACCGAAAAAACTAAAGGCAATCCCGATGGACTTTCGAAAAACGGTCCAGGAAAAAATTAGGGATAAAAAAGAAAAAAAACAATCAAGAGAGGTCGTATAAATTCTTAAAAAGAAAACAAAATCAGGTAGCCACCATATCAAAATCCAAGGGTCGCCAATATCCATGACAAAAGCAAAACAAGGTGACTGCCATTTTAAGAAAATATTGAATCATCATATTCACTCTCGCACCGTCGAACTCTCTTGGAATATGAATGTGTGTGTTGAATTAACTGAACGTAGGACTGAAGATCATCAAGAAGAAGGGGTGAGTTAAAAAAAATTTGAGTCTTATATCCTTTGTTTCACAAACCATGAACTAGACCATGTTACAACCCACAAAAGACCTAATTGAAGTAGGATTTATTCTGAAAGCATACTACAACAAGGTTGCATAAACTGACTTGGAGAGATTTTTAATCTTCTATTTTTATATTATATTCTTGTTGTATCTTTCACACTAGCTAAATCAGCAATACGTTTGGACTAATGGTCCATTCGTCACACACTATCACATGATTCTGATAAATGATTTTTCAAAACCTGAATGAACATCGCATTAAAATTACCATTTATGAATGAACAATTTTAACAACAAGTCAGTGCTTGACATCAGGGAAATTCCAACATGGAGCAATAAGAGAAGAACTTGATCATTCGTCGATGCTGACTCGAATAAAGACCGCCTCATAATCCAATGAAGCAGGGCCATGTATCGAATGAGTATGTTGACTTGAGAATTGGCCAGTCAAAAGTAAATCTCCAAGCATCAATTGATCAAGGAGGAAATACCATCTCAGTATTCATCCCATCTAGGGCAAATTTCTCAAAGCGATATTCAGTCACTTAGAGAAAGTCCTTTAAAGGGTCATGCATGGGCAGACCACTACAAGATTCAGACATTGGGGAAAATCATCTCAGGCTATGTCATGGTATAATCTCTCCCAAGGTTTCCTTTCGAGGAGAATTTCTTCGAATACCATATAGACTGGGGCAAGACAAGTTGCAAAGAGGTCAGTTCCATCCATACTTTCAAGTTGGTTAAGTAGGTCGTGCCAGAGACTAGTAACTGTTTAGTTCAAAATGTGTGTCAAAGTGACTGCGCTAATATAACATCATATCAGCTTTTTGGAAAAAAGCCTTAGGGCAGAGAAAAAGCATAATCGTCATGCATGGACCATGTCGCTTCACTCATTAAATCATTTGCAGGATATCATGGCATAATAGGCAAAGAAGTTGAGGTACTCTTAGGAACAAACACATGGATTATCAACAAAGGATCATACTTAGGGCATTAAGAGCATCCACATCTATCCTCCGATCATCACATCGTCAAAGGCTGAGTTTCGGGAAGTCAAATCCTTTCACCTACCAAAAGTCCAATCTGTATTGGCAACTACCAAAAAAACCAAAGTCAAATCTCCATTGATCTCCTAAAGTGAAATTCCACCATACTGAGTCCAAATCCAATTCACATTGGTACAAAAAAAAACTAACATTCAAAAAAGGGAGACTAATTCAAAAAGATATCCAATTAATCATATGCATTCTCACATGCATTGCATACATCGCTTCGTACATAGCTTTCTTTCCGAAACGGGAAGCTTCCAGAAAAATATTTTCAATCGTCTACATGCATCTCATGCATCACTTCATACATAACCTTCCCTCCGAAATAGGAAGTTTCCAAAAAAAAACTAATTAATCATCTTCCATCCCACGTGCATTGGATGCATCACATCCATGCATAGATTTCTCGCCGAAACAGGAAATTTCATCCAAAAACTCTCTCGCCAAAACAGGAAGTTTTCATCAAAAACATGCATCACTGCATGCATAGCTTTCCTACAGAAACAAAAAATTTCATCAAAAAAAATCTTTCACTGAAACGGGAAGTTTTCATCAATTATCATGCATCACATGCATGCATAGGTTTTATGCCGAAACAGAAAATTTCATCCAAAGAAAATTTTCTGTCGAAACGGGAAGTTTCATCAAAAACAAATTGTCTGCATTCTCACATGCATGCATAGCTTTTCTGTCGAAACAAGAAATTTCATCCAAAAAACTTTCCCTCTGAAACGGGAAGTTTCATCAAAAACAAATTGCCTGAATTCTCACATGCATGCATATCTTTCCTGCCAATACATGAAGTTTCATCAAAAAAACATTCCTGCTGAAACGGGAAGCTTCATCAAAACACAATCCTATCAATCATTAATATGCATATGTACCTACAAGCATAACAATCCCTAAAAAACGGGAAGCTTCATCGAAAATAAGATTTAGTCAAACAGTTGCATCCCTGCATGCATCTCCATGCATCATTCCATGCATGGTATCTCCACCTAAAGTGGAATATCACAACAAAAATTAAACATACATAACATAATTCGGGATCCAGGGTCAATCATAAGTATCCAAGTCAGTCCCCAATTAAGTCAGTAGTATTTATCTAAAAAGAGTTATTACCCCGCGTGTGTTTGTGGAATTATTTTCCAGCAAGTCATTCTTCAGCTTTCTGGTGTATAATGATATTCCCCATCATTTTTCGCTATTTTTCTCCCCAAGTAGATGTTACTCTAAAAAGTCTCTTATGAGCTTTTCTCCTGCAGAGCTTTGCCAGTAAACCTCTTATAAAGGGAGTCTTTTTTAGAATATTTTCCCCAACGGATGAACATATGAGACACTGCTTTGTCACCCTCAGGGAGTCTTAGATGTAATTGGGATATTATTCTATTTGAGGAAAGTTTTAATTATATCATATAAGATGCCACTTTGCTAATCTTTAGGGAATCTCATGTGTTTTGTTTGAGATACTTCTCTAGTATCCTTGGAGAGTCTTAGATATGATTGGGATGCTAGTCCACTTTTGGAAAGTTTCAATTATATCACATAAAATGTTGCTTCGTTGATACTCAGGGACTCTTGCTTGTTTCATTGAGATACTGCTTTGGTATCCTCGGAGAGTCTTAGATATGATTGGGATACTGTTCCATTTTCGGAAAGTTTCAATTATATGATATAAGATACTGCTTCACTGATCCTTAGGGAGTCTCACTTATTTCTGCTGAGATACTGCTATGGTATCCTTGGAGAGTCTTAGATATGATTGGGATACTGCTCCATTTTTGGAAAGTTTCAATTATATCATATAAGATGCTATATCGATGATCTTCATGGAATATCACTTGTTATATTTGAGGTACTGCTTTGTTATCCTCAGAGAGTCTTAGATATCATTGGGATATTATTCCTTTTTTGGAAAGTTTCAATTATATCGCGTAAGGTGCTGCTTCACTGATCTTCAGAGAATCTCACTTGTTTTGTTTGAGGTATTTCTCTGTTATCCTCGGAGAGTCTCAAATATCACTGAGATACAATTCCATTTTTGGAAAGTGTGAATTATATCGCGTAAGATGATGCTTCACTGATCTTCAGGGGATCCCACTTGTTTCGTTTGAGGTAGTGCTCTATTATCCTCGAAGTGTCTTAGATATCATTGGATACTATTATTTTTGTGGAAAGTTTCAATTATATCATATAAGATGTTGCTTCACTGATCCTAAGAGAACCTAACTTGTTCCGTTTGCGATACTCTTATGTTATCCTCGAAGAGTCTTAGATATAATTGGGATTTTGTTAATTTTTAGAAAGTCTCAATTATATCATATAAGATACTGCTTCGCTGATTCTCATGTAGTCTAGATTGTTTTGTTCGAGATATTGCTTGGTTATTCTTAAGTCTTATGAATTGGGATGTTGTTCCATTTTTTTGGAAAGTCTCAATTATATCACTATGGATACTGCTCTACCGATTATCAGAGAGTCTTGTTGTTTTCATTTGACGTCATGCTCTACCTTTATCACCAAGTCTCACTTTGTAAGACACAATTTTGGGGTCTTTTCGTATCTAATTGATTTCTACCCTGAAAGTATGAACATTGTGGCAGTTCATCCTCCTGGGTTTAAGGAAATTAGATATGAGCATTTTTCATACCCCAATTTTGTCCTACCTAGTTTGCATATGCACTTTCCCTTTTAAAATCATTTTCATCAGCATCAACATGACCATTTCATCTGGTCATGTATTGTCATCAATTTAAAAATCTTTCATTTTGCATAGCAGTTAGTTTTGGAATCCCATAAATATTCATAAGTCAAAAGTCAACATAAAGTCAACACTTGCACGTGTTAAGAAATTTTACTAAAAACTCATGCATCATGGTTCATCATTACAATAATCATTTAATTCATCATCATAATTTTTATTTCACATTTTCATGCATAATAATCAGAAGTCAACATTGCTCATGTTGGGAAAATTGGCTAAATTTGCACATTTCTTAATTCTTTTTGAATAATTAAATTCATGACCATTTAATTCATCATCATATTTTTTATTTCACATTTTACTAATCACTTTCATGCATCATAAATCAAAAGTCAAGGAAAATTCAAAATTTTTGCACTAAAATACAAAAAAAAATATCACACTTCTTTTGCAAAATCACTCATGCATCTAACACACCTTCAAATTCATACTAAATTCATAATTTATCAGTAATTTGGAGTGCATTACACCAAGATTTTTGCATCAAATCCAAACCAAAATCAAATTTCCCACAAATTCCATCAAATTCAAGTGAAATGCATCACATTTTTCTCATTTTTTTAATAATCCCAAGTTTAACCTCTAACCTAATTCTAACTCTATATAACAATACCTTTTCACATCAGCAAATAATCCACGACCCGCCCTTTCAACTTCCAAAGCTCTATTCAATTGAATTCTCAAAATCCGAGTTTCTTCACTTTTAAGAAACTTTAATTTTTTGTCAATTGTTTTGAGTTCTTGAGAAATAGTATTTCCACCTTTATTGCATTGAATTTACAAAATCTTTACCTACACAAATCATTAACTAAAATAGTTCAAATCAAGATCAAAGGTTTAGTTCGATTTTGAACTCGATTTTTGAAGTTTCTCGGATCTGGAATTTGAGCTTGGATTTGAGTATAGGAGGTTGAAAGGATTCCAAATATACAAAAATTTATGTACTGAAAGGGCGTTTGGACCTTCGTCGGAGCTTGATCGGAGAGCCGTCGTGTCCACCATTATTGTCGGCGAGTTCTTGAGGTTTTTCGTCAAAGTAAGCCTAATCCTCATTTTTTTCTTGTGTTTTCAGTGTGTTATGATATTTATACATGCTTAAGGAACTTATTTCAATAATTAGTTGAATGAAAACACACTTAAATTGAATTTTCAGAAAAATGCTCAAGAACACTCATGAACTCAAGAACACAAAAATGTCAAAACTCTGAATCTCAACAAGAAAATGCAAACTGATATACTATTTAGATTATTTTTTTACTCTGATCATGAATATGTAGTTAGTTTTACGTTTGGATGTGTTTTGGCTGGATCGAACGATTTTTCATTGTGTATTTCGTGCATTTTTTGTCTTGATTCTCATGAACTGTAGCTTGTTTGCTAAATTTAACTGCAAATTTGGATTCAGGGAGAAAATCCAAGCATAACAGTATATAATTTGTAATTTATTTCTTTGGTTTTGTGATTTCCGAATTTTTGCTCATGAATATTGATACAAATGATGAACAAATAATGAATAGGTGAGGGGAAAGAGATGACCAACCCATAATGCATCATAGATGTTCGATCTGACTTCTTTTTTCCTCTTTTTCCATGCACGCCACACGACATTGATAAGCTGCTAGTTACGGGTGGGAATCTTGTACAAGATCTCCACGTGAGCTCGCCTTTCTCCTTTAAATCTGGGTCGTTGATCTGATTCGTTGGGGCAAGCCAATCAACTACTGTTGATTGGGCGCTTGACTGCTTTGGGCCAGTATTGCCAAACACACCCCTTGTTCTTTTAGTCACACATTTTTTTTCTTTTGATGAGCCTTGGGCCACTTTTGCTCTCTCTTTTTATTTTGTTTACTAAAACTACTACTCTATTCCTACACCCTTTTTTTTCTTTGCAACTTGTTCTTTTTTTAATTTTTGATACATTTTTTTATGAGTATTATTTTTAATTAATTTGAATTTGTTTCAATTAATTAATTTTGATAATTAAACTTAATTAATCTAATTAGTGATTGGATAATTTCTTTCAATTAATTAATTAAAATAATTAGTTTCAATTAACCTAAGTAATTTTTTCAAATTAAATTTAGTTAACTAATTTAATCTCATTGTTTAATCACCATATCTCATGTCCATCATCTTTGCCATTTTTGCTCATTTAGACTTACTTCTCATTATTATTTGCTTATTGGCTTATATTGAAAAAAATTAAATGAAAATTATATTGGGGATAAATGTATTTTCTAACTCAAAATTCTTGGTCCAACGCTAAGTGGATTTTCAAAACTCGATACACTTCAAACCATTTTTTAAATTTATTTCACAAACACAAATCAAACGCTTGACCCAACATCAAACTCTTTTCATAATCAAACTCAAAACGACTAAGTCATACTTTGACCTTTTCATAATAATAAAAGAAAAAAGTTACCTGGGTGAAAGCCCGATCATAGCCCCAGGTATTAAGCCCAAGTGATAATCGTTTGTAAGTCATAAATACTCGTCTTTCACCAAAATCCAAACGCGTCACTATTTTGCAATAAGCCTAAAGAAAAAGACTACTTGGGTGAAAGATCCAGTCATAATCCTGAACACTAAGCCCAAGTTGTAATAGCTTGCAAACACTTGTAAATATTTGAACATTTTTTGCAAATAAATTGAAAGAAAAAGACTATTTGGGTGAAAGGTCCAGTTACAGTCTCGAGTATTAGGCCCAAGTGGTAATCGCTTGTAAGTCACAAATGCTCATCTTTCAAGACTAAAACATACTCAAATACATCAAATGTGAATACAAACTAACGCTTAAGCCTCCACCGCGAGCTACCAAGCCAATGTTTAACTATTAGAATGCGAGCTAAACATTTATTCAATAAAACCAACCAACAAACAATAGTCTTCCCTCAAACTACGAAGCTTTGAGTTCCTCATTGTACCCTATGATTCGTAGGAGTGAGATCTGCAAAGGGGTTTTTGAATGTTGTAATTTGTTTGTGCAAAGTGTATCCAATAGCACCCTCGAATTCTAAAGGCGCATTGGGGAATTGATTTTTCTAGTCGGGTGCTCGAAGCATATCCGACAACACCCCTGACCTCTGCGGGTGCACAAGGCGCTGAGGGTTTTTTTTGAATTTTGTAATTCGGATGTGTAAAGCATCTTCAATAGCACCCCGAGTCTTATGACAAGATCTCCTATGTTTAGCCATGTTTTTGAGTATGAATGTTCAAATTTTGAAGTTTCCCCACAAGGGAAGTCACGTTGATCTCCATAACATAATTCTCTCATTGATCTTGTTATAGTGTGTATTGTATCTCTTTGGATGGTTCAAGGTTGGAAAGTAAGATTGTTGGCTCGCCGTGGAGGTTATGAGACTTGAGTTTGAGGTGCACGTGCAAGGCTACAACGTCCAATGCTGCAATGAAGAGCCTACCCAAGATGCAGTTGTAAAGACTTCTACATTGGGTGACCAAGAATTGGGTCTTTATGGATTGGATGTCTCTTCCCTCTCCTATAGATACAATCAACTCTATATAGCCCCAGGGCCAAGTAGTCATCCCATTGAATGCCTGCAAATTTGATCCATCCTATGGTATCAAGCTTTACTAGTTCATGCCCATATTTTCGGTTATTGATGAGTAGAGGATATCACACGAGCTCCCTCCATCTATCAGGATTCGTCAGGCATTGAATTGTGCCATAATTGTCGTGATCACCAAGGGGAACATATCTTTAGGGATTCCTCTAACCTTTTCGGAGTCTCAGAATCCCAACATGGGCCGATTTGAGGTACTCGGAAATGAGTTTCCCCCACCCTTGTAAACGACCATCATCTTCACAATCATCCTCTTGATCGTTCCTCTATAAGAGGGTTTTTATGCGAGGTGCTCCTTTGATGATGGCAGAAATATATGGGCGTTTGCCCTTTCTAGTTTTTCTTTTCTCAATGCCATGGTCAAACTCATGAACTCTCATGGGGGATTTAGTTTTAGGGGATCCTTCTCAGTCCTACTTGCTGCCTTGAATATACTCGGATAAGCGTCCTCTCTTGATGAAAGACTTGATAACATCGTTGAGCTGAATGCAGTCGTCAGTATTATAGCCATGTCCCATATGGAAATGACAATATTTCGATTGATCTAACCGCACAGATTCTTGCACGGTGTTAGGAGGTTAAATTCATGCCTTATTGAATTCGATATTAGAACATTTTTGGTAGATATGTCCTGAGGAGGTGTTTATAGGGTATACCTATCATATTGGTTGTACGCCCATTTACCGGTATACTCTCTTCACCTACGGGGGTCATTTCCCGCTTGGCGCTGAGGACGAATATCGACGAATGAGGTTGGATTATCAAAGCGACTATTCAATTTCTCCTCTAGATTTATATATGGTTGAGATAAGTTTAACATCTCTTGAGTTGTCATAACCTTTTAATTTCCCAGTTTGGTGTGAAAAGAATGGTCGCGAAGGAGGCCATTCTCGATGATCCAACATTGAAGAATTCTTCGGTTCCTTTCACTTCTATTGTGACTTGAGTGAATCGATTGATGTGGGATCGCAGACTCTCTTTCATTCCTTGCATGATACAGCTAAGGGTGTCTATAGCAACCAATTTTCTTTTTCGTGCAATAAAATGCATGGTAAGCCGATCACAAAAATTCATCCACGACTCAATTCATCCGTCAGGAATTCCGTTGAACTATAGTCATGTTGGCTCGACCTGAGTCAGTGCCACATCGACACAGTAGTAGTTGAGTTGGTCATGATAAGTTGCAAATGCTCGTCGGGGTCCCATTTCGTTGTACTCCTCCAATTTGGGATATATTTTCATGGATTTTGGGATTTTTCTCTCTAGGATCTGAGTACATAAAGGTTGTTTAAGTTATGCTCGATTTGGTTGACACTCATCACGGTCCAGGGGTAGAGCGTAACTCCATCGACCTCTTCCCAAACTCTTAGGAGGAGAATTACGCTTATCACCTTTGGAGCATTCTTTCGATTTCTGGACCTTTCCTTCTTCTTTCATCAGAGATGATTTCGGTCGTACAAACTGATTTCTCCTTGAGTCAACTTCTTGTACTATATTTTTCTATAGTCAAACATGTTGGAGGCTTTCCACAAAATGAAGGAATCTTTCTTCCACCGCCTTGGAGTTTAACTACCGAACGATGTTGTAGATGTCGTTAATTAACTCGTTTGTACCTCGAGATCCGAGCTTTGCTCCAAGAATTCAAAAACCTCGCGATATCTCTGATCATTCAGTTAGAATTGGAGACAGAACCTGATTCAATGACATTCGGGATGATCCCGTTTGTGATGGAGGAAGAATTACATTCATTCGTTGAACAATGTTGGTATTTAGGTTTTCATCGGTAACTAACTGGTGTGAGATGCAGATGACCATTGGATGGATGTATCTTATTCTAGATCACTGAAGGTTTAATACTCTAAGGAAAGTTCTATAAGCCTTAGTGCTCGCTTGATATGGATCCAGGATGTTATGCCTGGAGGTTTCCAGGACGGATATGGGACCTGCTCATATCAAATCAATTCAGTGAGTCTTTTCCTTGCAATATTCGAATTTTTGAAGGTGGGGTCGGTTTACCGAGGGTATGGTTGTCCCAGAATAGATAAGTAGATAGATAGATAGATAGATAGGTAGATAGGTAGATCAAGAGAGAGAGAGAGAGAGAGAGAGAGAGAGAGAGAGAGAGAATAGAGAGTACGATGCATGTATTATTTCTCGACAATCGTCCTCACCATGTCTACTCCACTCTCCAATGTTTTCTCATTAAATTTTTTGATGATGTTCCACTTTGATTTTTGACAAATATGATAAGATATTCAGTATAATCACAATTGAATAATGCTGAAAATTATAAAATCTTTGATTTGAATCCTTGTTACTAGTACACAATATATAAGACTGAATTCTCTCAAAATATTTACTCAAATTCCTCTAAAATCTTATAGCTTCAACAATTCTACTCCAAAGTCTTCGTTTGACATCAATCTTTACTTGGTCCTACATGTATCTTGAGCCTTGTAAAATCTGAAGATTGAGAAGAACTCCCACTTTGTTTGTAGACTTCCACACATCACTACCAAAGTAATTATGGAGACAATGACCTCATTCTTTTCCGCTTTACTTGTCAAAACCAGCCATAACCACACACACAATTTTCAAACCTCTGAATTCTTAAGAAATATTTAAAAAATGTTAATTAAAATAACAAACCTCCACACATATCTACACCTATAAGATGAGAGTTAGATCCTATTGAAAATGGATGAAGAAAAAGGCATAAGATGAAAGCTTTCATTTGAAAACACTCAAAACTAGATTCAAAACTCTTTTGAAAATTGAGAGAACAAGTGTGTTGTGAATTTCAAATCAATAGTGGATGTGTATGTTTTTCAACATTGTGAAGGGTTTTGAGAGAAAATTATTTTTATATGTGCTGGAGATATAGCACAAAAATGAGATAAAAATGATGTTTGATTTGAGTTATAAGCAAAAAGTATGATTCAAGTCAAGAGATGAAGTGATTTGAGTCAAGATCCAATAAGTAACATAAAACTAAATTAGTGATTTGAGTCACATAATTCGACTCATGAAAACATGGGATTCAAATCAAACTTACAAAACCAAATCCCATGTAAATTTAGTTTGCATTTGATTTGAATCAGACAGTCTGTGGTTCAAATTAAGCTTGTGTGATTTGAGTCATTGGTGTTATGATTCAAATCATGGCAGCAAGAAAAAAATCCCAAACTTTCTATAATTCTTGTTCGAGTCATGGAAGTTTGTGATTTGAATCGCACTTCCAGAATCCCATGTTATGAAAAATGTAAAGAGTTTTTTAGATTATAACATTGTCATGACTTGAACCATTCTCAAAATTGGTTCTTGATCCAAAACTTCAATAAGTTGACTTATAAGCATATTGCGTATTACCATAACTAAACATTTTTATTTATGAATGCTTAAAAATGAATTTAACACTTAACTCTAAGGTGCACAATCAGAGGGGGCTCAATAACGATAAAAACAAACCAAAAGCTAAAAGACAAGCAATCAAAACATAAACCCTTGGAATAGAGAGGCAATGCATTTCCAATATGATTTGAAAATGTTGATTGTTTGGCTATTGGTGACATAGTGAATTAGAATCAAATGGACATTGTTAAGAGTTTCATTGTGTGAAGTTCACATCCAAAATTTCTTAAGGAGCTAGTACCACACTTTAGTTATCAATCTTAAGTTCTTCCTTAAGACTATCTTCTCAACAATTTTGTTCGTCTCTAACCAATTGGATATGGGGATACAAAAAGAGTTTTTAATTTCCTCAAGTCATCTTCATCAGCTTTCTCAAATAGAGTTTAATACGTGTCTTCCATATCTTTTACTCGCAACATAATCTTAAGAATCTTTTTCAGAGTATTTCAGAACCCTTCCACGGACAACCATTTCCAGTTTCTTCTGATTGGTGTCGAGAAGGTTTTAGTAGAACTACTTCACCCATATAGTGTTGTGATTAAGAGGGTGATTACAAAACTTATTTCACCTATGTCTTATGTAGGCATGGAAAATAAAACTGGCCCTGGCCGACCATGGTCACCCCACCCCGAATTTAACGGGGAAAGCCTGATTTAATTATTAGCCTCAGCCAGGTTTAGGGGCGGGGTGGGTTGGTTTTAAGAGGCGAGGGTGGGGATGGTAATGCTTAAACTCGCCCTGCCCCGCCTTGTTTCCATGCCTAGTCTTTTGATAACACGCTTGGCCTCATCAGTGAGGTCTAGATCTTCTTCCATATCAAAATAAATCCTCGCTCAGAATGGAGTCCCTTCCCAACAAATATCTTTATGAACCTCTTATATGCATCGATGTTGAGAAATATTTATGAATCAAACAAGTCTGAATCAAAATATAAAATAAATGGATAGGAATTTTTTCAAGCACAAGTCTTAGTTCTCTTGTAGGCTCTAGTTTGTTTGGGTTTCATACTAAGTGTGAAAAGGAAGGTAGGTTACATGTGGTTTATTGAAAGAGAGATAGGGAGATGCGAGTAAACAGTGGTTTTTATTTTCAGAGAGAGAGAGAGAGAGAGAGAGAGAGAGAGAGATAGAGAGAGAGAGATTTTCTTAAATATGCCTAATGCATTTGCATGCATTTCTTAAACTTTTTCAACAATTGTTTGGAAGACAACTTAAAATTAGAATTAGATTCACATACCTCCGAGTCTTTAGACTTCTTGTGCACCATCAAGCCTAAATTTTCACATTCATCATCTATGCTAGGATTGGAAGATGAAGAAGAGCTCTCATCTTATTCTTTCGAAGGGATATAAACCCTTCGTCATAGTTACCCTCTGTGTTGTAGGAGTCTTTATCTTTTAGCATGATTTCCCTTTGTCTTGTAGGAGTCTTTATCTTTCTTTTTGTTGTACTTGTTGAGACTCTGGCATGTTGTACGGTAAAGACCTGAGTTTCCGCATTCATAGAATGTAACATTTTTTCCTTCTTCTTATCTTCCTTCTTATGCATACATGTCTTCTTGAAATTGATTGAACTTTTATCTGAGCATTTGAGCTTGTGCTTCTTTATATATTGAGTATATCCCTTGAATAATAACCTTATATCTTCTTCTCTGGAAGAGTATTGATTAAAACTATTACTTCATCCTCTACTTTCTTTTCCTTTGACGAAGAAGCTTTCAAGGAGATATCATGTTTTTATTCTTTAACCTTCTCTTTCTTTTTGGTGTTTATTACGCTTGTAGCGAGCCTTTTGAATTCAGTTTCATGTTCAGTCAACTTTCCAAAAATATTGTGACATCCAAATTATTGAGATTGTTTAATTCTTTAATAGTTGTAACCTTCAATTTCCATTCCTTTCACATATATCTTAAAATTTTGTTGGAACAATCTTTGTTAGAAAGGGAATTTCCTAAATTTACTAACTTGTCGATTAAATAGAGAAAACGAGTCTGCACGGATTCCATGATTTCATCAGGTTCCACACATAATAGTACATACTCCTCTATCAACATATTAATTTTAGAATCCTAATAGTCTTTAGTAACCTCATAGAGAACTTGAAGAGCGTCCCACCTTGATTATGCAATCTTATGACGTAAGTTAGAGTAATATAATTTAGCGCTTAACACATAAATAGGTATATTCCTCTAGTTTAGTTCATAAAATTCCTTTTTGGTTTCCTCACTTAACCAATCATTAAAGAGTTTTACAACACTATCGACTTTGTTTTTGGGATTAAAAGGCTCGTCAATGATTGCTTCCCAAAGTACATTGTCTATAAACATTAAGTGAACATACACATTTTTCCTTCCAATATGCATAACTTTCGGCTTTAAAAACTAGGAATCTATGGTATACTCCCTCCGGATCGTTGTTACCCATATTCTCAACTGTTTGAGTCACTTAGACTTGATCAAAATGTTAAACATATGACTCTAGATACAAGAGGGGGGGGGGGGGGGTTGAATTAAGGGGGTTTGAAAAATGACAGTTTAAAATAACATTTTCTTCTGTTACAGAGTTCAAAAACATTTGAAAAGATAAAGAAAATATGCAGAAAATAAAGAGATAAGGAAAAAGATATGAGACCATGATTTATAGAGGTTCGGTTAAAATGAAGTGACATACTCCTCTCCCCAATACTTTATCTTGAGAGTATCAAATAATTCTTATGAGCTTTTAGTATGTTAAGATCACGAACCCTCTTATAGAAGGAAAAATTTAGTTTCAGGTTTACTTCCAACCAAACAGCGAATAATGGTCTGAAGCAGTTAGTCTTCTTTCCAAACACGAACAAAGCTTCAAGCTATTAGTCCCCGAGATAAATCTAGATTTTATACATACTTATCTCAAACCAATGTGAAGTTTTGAATTGGCTATCCTTCGAACCTAACCGTGATTTTACACGGGCTGACGATGAACTGAACTGAGATTTTACACCAGGCTGATCTCGAACCAAGTAGAGCTTTTACACTAGGTTGAGCTAAAGAACCAAAGAGAATATTTTTCACTAGTTATCTTCAAGAATCCATAAAGATATCTTTTCCTTAAATGGTTGAACTTGCAAACCAAACATTGACTTAATACTAAATCCCTCAAACAAATCTTTTTACGGGTTTAACTTTGAACCCGTAGAAATACTTCCAAAAAAGAGATATTCACTCAAGAGAAAATATTATAAATTTATGAATTTACCCTTCATAGAAAAAGTTTTCTCACTTAAGCACGAGGACTTTCTCAACACGCTATGGCTAAATTAATGTGAGAAAAAGTAAAACAATATTTTACTCTCTCTCCCTCTCTCTCTCTCTCTCACACACACACACACACATACACAGACACACACACCACACACACACACACACAACACATATATATATTATATATATATATATATATATATATATATATATATATATATATATATATGAGAGAGAGAGAGAGAGAGAGAGAGAGAGAGAGAGAGAACTTGTTTCTGGATGTGAAAAAGTGAAGAGACGTGTCTCTATTTATAAGCTAGAGTTTGGTATGAAAAAGGAAAAGATCCATGAGCAAAATGAATGGCCTAATCGATTGGGTCCTTATCCCAATCCATTATTATTGCCCATTTTAGAAAGTTTTGATAGAGACTCGTTACCCTTAGTTAAAACATTATCACAATTGATTATGCATACAATTTCCCCTTATCCAATCAGTTGGTAATATGCTCCAAGCGATTCGACAGTTCAAAATTCATGTCCTAATCATTCTAACAGTTTCCAATTTATCCGGCTAGGTTCCAAAACATTTACGGGTTACTTTTTTTTTTGTTGAAATAGAGGCTTGAAAAGTGGTTTTAGTGAGTGTATGGTTTAGCATTTCACTAGAATCTTATTTTTTACAACTCTAAAGCTTTCAAGTTTCTTTCCTAGTTACATCAATCATATAAGCACATCACTAGAACATTACATATTTTACTTGATGAGGCTTGGGATAATTTAAAGTTAATTAGCATCATCATATAGTTGGAAAGTTGTTACCACCAACTTTAACAAGCATCAAAGTTGCCGTGATCAAAACACCAAGACAATCAATAACATATGGATCATTGATGCAACAAAAACTATATTAGCTTAATACTTGCAAGTACATAGATCCATATTCTTCCATTTTCTTTATGATGACAACACATCTTCCATGAGAGTATACTTCTCCCCCTTTGGCGTAATAAAAAATGCGGGAAAAATATCAAATAAAAAGTGAAAAAACATAGACAACATTGTTGGATAAGTGACTCAAGCACAAGAGGGGGTGAATTACGATATTCAAAATTCACGATTAATTTAGAAGTTTTACTACTTAAGTAGTGAATTGGGTTAGTATGATTAAGATCAGAATAAATAGCAGTAGAAAATAAAGGAAGTAAAGTATACAAATAATTAAAAAACAAAGGTTATAACACTACTACAAATAATACATTTCATGACGATGATTTCACCTAACATATTAAAAAACTGAGGTATAATTGATGGACACACCCTATTTTTTTATTTTAAGAAATACAATATATTTCGTCAGTTATTTTTAAAACCGAGGGGTAAGCCTATTCAGTGCACATGTTCGAATCCCATTAGCCATAGTTTATGTCTTTATCTCATTAAAAGTGACGTCTTCTTGAAAATTTTATTTTTAATCTAAAAGTACGCTACTTCTCACCTTGGTTTTCTTTCCAACCTAGGTGAATATGTTTCTCTAATATATATAGCTTTAGCTTGTAGCATTCAGTTTTATTTGTCTAAACAAAACAAGCATTACCCTAACGAGGAGCCGTAAACAATGAGAGTCATAAACACATATCATCTTTAATACGAAGATGTTATATGTTTAGTGCTCTCGCTTCTTCTTTAGAGATCCAATTTTTTTACTTCTTCTTCAAGGATCTGATACATCAAACACCAATGCTCATATTATTCTTGTAACACCCGTTTTTAGTAAAATTATTTTTATTTGAATTTAATTATAATTTTGTGTAATTATTTGATTATTTTGTGGGTGATTAAATAAATATGGGTGAGAGTGAGGGTGTGTGACCTGATAGTAGGGTGTGAGGGGTAATTAGAGATAGAAGAAATAATTAGAATTATTTTATTAATTGAAATAATGTTTTGATTTTATTATTTAAATAAAATAAAAAGATAAAAATAAAATAAAAGTTATAGAGATATTAAGGGCAAGGTGAGAATTAGGGAGAAAATTAAGGGGAAAATAGGAACATCCTAATTAAGAGGTTATGGTTTTAGTGTAAAAAGAGAATTAGAAGGGGATTGGAGGAGTACATAGAATTTTTGGGAGAAAAGAGGGAAAGAAGGCTAGGGCAAGAGAAACAGAAAGAGAAGTCATAAGGAGATCATCCATTGATAGAGTTTGGAAGAATTTTACTGGAAAAGTCTAAGGTAAGGGGGAGAATAACTTTCAATAAAAAGGGCTTATGCATGAGGTGTAAGGTAGAGGAGTAACCTCCCAATATGATTAATTGATTTGTTGAGAATTATGAATTTGATGATCCTATTTGATTTTATGTTGTTATGAGTATTGAATTTCATTTATCAATGTATGAATGAAATTATGTTTCGGATTGTTCATGTATTTTCCACCATTGATGATAATTGAAGGTTTTAGGGAGTTGTGAAAATATAGGAATCCATAAGTATGCTTGTTAAACTGTTAATTTGATGTTAATTGGTGAAGATGTAAAGAGATTATAGTAGCAAGTTGGTTTATTGAGTTAGAAATTCAAAATAAGTTGTTTGGATATGTTAGGGTATGTTTGGATGAGTTTTTGAAGGGATTTAGATGCCCAAAACTGAGTATTTTTATCAAGGGTTTTGTGGTAATTGACTACCACTTAATGATAATCAATTACCAACTTAAAAATTAAGTTTTTTTGAGATTTTCTGTGTCGGTAATCGATTATCACGTACTGGTAGTCGATTACCGCAGGCTGGCAGGGAAATGTTTTTAAGGTAAAACTAAAAAGGTCATAACTTTTGTTACATAAGTCCAAATGAGACCCCGTTCAAAGTGTTGGAAAGATAACATGAAATGATATCTAATGATAATGTTTTCAGAGGCTGAATGTAAGGGGATGACCAGAATAATTGACGAAAATCACATGTGTTGTTACCCGACGATGTACACCATAACTTTTGATCCGTAGGTCCAAATGACACGCCGTTTGAAGCGTTAAAAAGCTAACGCTCAGGGATACATCATGGTAATGCTTGATGAGATAAATGAGAGGTAGTACTATGCCTACTATGATAATTTTTGTGATGACTTGTATGATCAATTAGCGAATCATTATGTTTATACGATGATGTGTTGTTGTTTTGATGGAGTAACACGAATAAATGCTTATGAGTTTACATTTGTTGAGTTGATGCGGTTTATTTTTGTTTAGTAAGGTCGTGAAATTTATTGATTATTGAGTATGATGAATGATGTTATTGTGTGAGTTAAGGGTGTGACAATGTCATTATGTTTTGAGATGACATTTATGACTATTATGTTGTTGCATGTATGAGTAATGATCTAATTAAGGAGATTGATAGCAATACTTGAGTTACACTGAATTATATGATGTTGTTCATATGTGAATTATTGCGGTGTGGTAATCCATAGAGGGAATTACTTGAGTTGTCAATGCATTTATGTTAGGATCAAAGATGGGTCTTAACACATTTATTTAATGATATGTTCATGCATTAATGTTGAGTTGTGTCAAGAGGCAGGTTACTAGTTTAGAGAGGGGACTAATGACTTGTCCCAAGCTCAGAGAGGGGGCTCATGGATTTAGAGAGGGGACCCGGTTCCCGAGTGAACCATTGTTGAGTTGGTACCACATGCATAGATTTGTATAGAGTTGCATCAAGTTGCATAGAGTTGCATTTTGAGTATGAAATGAATAATGAGATAAATGTATATAATATTGGTGTTGTGTGTAATTGGTGTGTGATTGGTATGTAAATAAGTTGTGATTGATGAGTTAAAGTGAGAATGTAATTGATATATTGTGATAAACGCTTGAATTGATTCTTATTGTTTTGAATAGTGGTGCCTTACTTTAATCATGTAGCATCGAGTTAGGGATAAATGCTTAAATTTATTCTTATGTCATTTATGTTTGAATTCAAGACTATTTATGTTATTTATATTTCTAAGTTGTTTTGAGTTGACCGTTACGAACTCCTTTTGCTTATGTTATGAGACTAAGTTGTGAGTTACAATATTGTTGTTAATTATTTTACTAATAATTTCGCTGCGATGACACCTTAAACATCTGGATGAGTATGTGATGATATGTTTTAGATGCCTTATTATATGAGTATGTGATACATATCAAATGAGTTAGATGTCGTGTAAATATCCCAAGTACAAATGTGTGTATTAAACTATTTTGTTGTAACTTGTGTTACGGACAGGTTATGTGTTTCTTGTGTGTGACACCCTGAGTGTTTGTATTATGTTTAATCAAATTCCATGATAATTTCATGTGCGGGGTTTACGGTGTCACATTTCTTATTGTTGTTGTTGTTGTCGAGATCAGAAACCCTAGAGGTTTTATCTTGTTGTTATTATTGTTATTTAAACATATTTATATTATATGTTTATTAATACTATTGTTGTTGTTCTTGTTGTTGAGACCCGTTATTGAGACCCTAAACCAGAGAGGTTTAATATTGTTTTTTTATTAAGAAAATTTATCTTATAGGTTTATTGACGTTGTTGTTGTTGTTGTTGATACTCGTTGTTGAGACCCTAAATCCTAGAGGTTTAATCTTATTGTTGTTGTATAAACTGATTTATGTTATAGGTTTATTGATGATGTTGTTGTAGTTTTGTTAAGAGATTGTTATTTTGAGTTGTTTAATGTAAGTTGTTGTTTTTGAGTTGTTGATGTTATTGTTGTTTAGTTCTTCTACTACACAAAGTTATGAAAATCTATATGTTGTAATTTAGTTGTTATTATTGAGTTTGAGTTTTAGATTGATATTGATATCAATTTTATGTTTTTTGTGATTCTTTGTGCATCTATCATCTTGTTTCGTCGAGTTGAGTTTGTTATATCTAATGTCGATTGCTTGTTTCACAAATCCCTCTTTGAACATATAACCTAGTAAATTGATTTTGGAATAATCATATGCTAAATTATGTTGTATTTGAAATTTATCTTACACTGAATAATAATTTTCTAGCATTCTGCGACTCATCATTCATCTCATGTTGTTTTATTGTTAAAATCTCTAAAATACTTCTAGTTTTCGTTTAACTTTCTTCCATATTTGGTCTTTTTCAAAGCATCGAATTTCATGCTTTCAAGAATGAATTAGTAGAAAAGGAAGTGTTGAATAATGAACTTGAAACATTGAAGAGATTTTAACCATAAAACAACGTGAGATGAATGATGAGTTGCAAGATGCTTCAAAATTACTAAGTAATGTAAGTTTTCCTTTAAATATAATACAATTGTTCATATAATTATTTTCCTAACCAATTTTGAGAAGTTATATGTTAAGTATAAGGTTTAGTGAAATACGTAATCCACATTAGATTTAATAAACTCAAAAAAAATTTACCCCTCGGTTTTATTAGATAAGCGAGGTGAAAATGTGGTATATTCGTCGGTGAAATTATAAACCAAGGGGAAATGTGTTTTCACCATTTTAGAATTCCAAAAAGGTGTCCCTAGGGATTGAACCCATGACCTTTTCACATACTCGTCGGTTATTTTAAAACCGAGAGGTAAAGTATACATTTTTCATGACATTCTTCGTTACCTCACCTCTGTAGCCGAGGTTAAATGCATTTCGCGTCCGAAGTTAAATGTGCTTTTTCTAGTAGTGGAGAGGTGGTACCAGAGAGTTATCCAGGTTTGGCCGAATATTGGCTTACTCCTGTTGATCAGTCACCATTTACATTGAGTTTTCATTACTGATCCGACGCAAAACAGAGACATTTGACACACTCTGTAACATTTATGGTACATTTCGAGTTAGTTTTACTTCCGTCATTTTATTTACGCGTTTTTAATCTTTGTTATGTTTTACCTTTTATTATCGTGATTTAATGCATGGGATAACTGTGTTGTTGTCCGACAGATCCAGGTAGAAAAACCAGAGAACTCAGAACAAGACATTGGGAGATTCCGACACACAAAGGAGCAGAAAACCCTGGTACAGAAGGCCTGACACGGCCACCCATGTCACCTTACACGGGCCGTGTCAGGGCAAGGGAAGACAAGTGAAGAAAACAGTACCCTAAAACGGCCACTCGTGTCAGGCAGTGCCCTCAACCGTGTCACCCCTGCCATGGGCGTGTTAGCTTAAACGGTAGGCTGACATGGCCACCCGTGTCAGCTGACACGGGCCGTGTCAGCCGAAGCCCAAAAATTCCAGTTTTCGCGAGCTTTTCATTCGTCGGGCTTTTTAGAGACATCTTTGGACCTGTCTAACTGCTGCTGGGAATTTTCACTATAAAAGGAGGTCTTCTGCCAAAGGAAAAATCATCTTGGAATACAACAAAACACAGTATTGTGAAGCAATCAAGTATTACAGAGATCAATGCATTCGGAGAGCTGAAGATATTCATGAGCGGGAGCGATTGAAGATCAAAGTCATCCAATTACTTGTAATGTGTAATTTTTATCTTGAATTTGTTTTAAACAATATGAGTAGCTAAACCCCCCAATGCTAGGGGGGTGTCCCTGATTTAGAATTGTAATGAATTTGAGTTTACATTTGCATTTATAATATTGTTTTTAGGGTAACCTTTTGATGTGTTTATTGCTTTCTCTTTCGGACCAATTGAGATTGAATTGTGGTTATCAATTAGGCTGGACCGCCATTGATAAGGTTTTCATAAGGTTACTCTATAGTAGATATCACCTAGGACTAGGGATACCCTATATGAACCAAGCATTCTTGATATTATACAGCTTAACTTCACCCTGATTGGCTATGGACATAGGAATTATGGTAGATTGATTAAAGGTTTTCTCACCAAGGACTTGGGAGAAAATACCCTTGAGAACTGGTAGTAATTGATATTTGTTGATGCAATAGTGACTTAGAGTTGTTACAGGGATAAATCATACACCTTCCCTGGCATTGTTCCTTTTCCTCTATAAACCCTTATTTTCATTATATTTTTACACTCAAAAACCAAACTAATACTTTTTGTTTAATTGAATGATAATTTAAACTCAATATTAACGTGCAGTCCTTGAGATCGATATTCAGGGAATTTCCCCATTATTACTATAAAAGGAAAAATAGTACACTTGCTATTTTCCCGATCAAGTTTTTGGCGCTGTTGCCGGGGAATACCAAAAATATAGAGTTTAATTTCAATTAAAATTTTGTTGCTCTGCAATAAAATTAATTTTCTGTCATTTATAATTTACTAATTTGTGTATGCGAGGAGAACCCTCAGCTGAATTTCTTTTTGACGCAGAGATCGAGAGAACCCTTCACCGAAGACACAGAGAACAAAGAGTGGATTCTACAGAAGAAAGTACCTCTGATCACTCAAAAGTCAAGGAACCAATGGCTGAAGTTCCTCCAATTCCACCTCCTCCACCTCAGAAAAGACTCATGGGTGACTATGGAGGTGCAAATGCACCGGGTGGTAGACTGACCATTGTAAACTAACCGGTGAATGTGACGTATTTCACCACTTTAGCTGAAGAGGCGGAAGAATGGTTCTATTCTCTCCCTGCCGGTAGTATCACTTCCTGGGAGGAGATGGAAACTGCATTCTTAAATGAGTACTTTCCAGCATCAGTATTCCTGAGAAAAAGGTATGAAATTCTAAATTTCAAACAGAAGGATGGTGAATCATTGGGAGACACTTACAAAAGATTCAAAGGGATATTAGTCGCGTGTCCCACTCACAATATAGATCAGACCGAACAAATGCAGATGTTCGTTAATGGGCTGAAAAATAAAACAAAATAGTTGATTGATACAACAGTCGGTGGCTTAACAAATTTCTCAACAGCCACTGGTATCAAAAGGATTATTGAAGCAATAGCTGCCAATGAGCATCTAGAGCTATATGACAGATGTACTAGTCAGCCAGACGGGGTGATTGATCTAAAATTAGAGACAAATAAAATCCCTCTAGAAGACATTATTGCTGCCGAAGTAGACAAAAAGCTGAAAGCTATGAATATAGGTACTCAACAGATAGCGCAGGTTCAGCCAGCTCAGGCGAGCACTTGTGAAATCTGTAATGGACCTCATCACACGGTCTATTGCTTTGCGACTCCCCAACAAATTGAAGAGATCAAATTCTTGAAGCAAAATAATTCTTACTCTAAGACTTACAACCCAGGTTTGAAGAATCATCCAAACTTCTCCTGGAAAGATCAGAGAGGGAATGTTCCGCAACAAGGTACATGCCAATATCAGACTCAGTATCAGCAACAACAACAACAACAGGCACCTAAAAAAGCTGAATGGGAGATTGCCATTGAAAAGTTAGCAGCCCACAACATACAGTTTCAAGAAGAAAAAGGGACTAATCAGAAAAACACCACAACCTCCATCAAAAATCTTGAAGTTCAAATGGGACAGATAGCACAACAGTTAGCTTCAAACTCTCAAGCCCCGGTCACCCTACCTAGTGGTACGGTGACAAATCTGCGGGAACATAACACTGTTAATGCTGTCACAACCCGAAGTGGAAAGTCAACAGAGGAAAATGATATAGAAAAAGATGGATTAATAGAGGTGGATTTAGAAATCAAGGAAACAAAAGTCCAAGATGAAGAAGCAATACCACCTCCTGTCAAGGAGAAGGAGAAGGTTCCTAAACCCATAATCAAACTCCCTTACCCTCCACGACAGAAAAAGAAAAATCAACATGAGAAGAATTTTGAGAAGTTTCTGGAGATGTTCAAAAAACTCGAAATCAATATCCCTTTTTCTGAAGCATTGGAACAAATGCCAATATATGCCAAGTTCCTGAAAGACATAATTTCCAAGAAGCGTTCCACTGATACGGAACTTATCATCCTGACTGAAACATGCAGTGCCATTCTCCAAGGCATGAAAATCCCAATGAAAAAGAAAGACAGGGGATCAGTTACTATTCCTTGCACTATTGGTGATAGAAAATTCAAGAAGGCTCTAATTGACTTAGGAGCAAGTGTAAGCTTGATGCCACTGTCCATCTATAAGAAATTAGGCATCGGTTCTGTTCAAGATACTCGAATGACCCTTCAGTTTGCGGATCGTTCTGTTAGGCGACCCTATGGTATTGTGGAAGATGTTCTTGTAAAAATTGACAAGTTTGTCTTTCCAGTCGACTTCGTCATTCTGGAAATGCCGGAGGATGAGGAGGTTCCTCTCATATTCGGAAGACCTTTCTTGGAAACAGGATGGTGTATGATAGATATTAAGGAAGGAACTATGACCCTCAAGGTCTATGATGAAGAGTTAAAGATAGATGTGAGGAATACAATGCAATACAAAGATGATATCGGCACAAGCAACACTATAGAGATAATCGACCAAGTAATTGCTCAAGAAAATGACCAGCATAGACCCCAGTCACCACTAAACCGGGTCTTAAGCTTATCCATTTTTGAAAGTGATGAAGATGAAGAAGAATATGAGGTGCTTGCTCTAATGGAAAAACAACCTGAATGGATTAGATCTAGACCACACCGGTGGGAAGATCTAAGACCACCACCATCCGATGTCACTAAAGAACAAAAAAAAGGGGTGAATCTGAAGCAGTTACCAACAAATCTGAAGTATGTATTTCTAGACACTGAAGAAAAACGTCCAGCTATCATTAATGCTAGTCTACAGAGTGTCCAAGAGGAAGAACTCATTCAAGTGCTAAAAAAATACAAGGGTGCAATCAGATGGGCAATTGAGAACTTAAAAGGTATAAGCCCTACTGTTTGTATGCATAAGATCTTAATGGAAGATGACCACAAACCGGTAGTGCAACCACAACGAAGACTTAACCCAGCCATGAAAGAAGTGGTGCGCAAAGAAGTTGTAAAACTCTTGGATGCGGGCCTAATCTACCCTATCTCCGATAGCTCTTGGGTAAGTCCAGTCCACGTGGTACCAAAAAAAGGGGGCACAACGGTAATAAAAAATGAAAAGAATGAGTTGATTCCAACCCGCACTATTACAGGTTGGAGAGTGTGCATCGATTACAGAAGGCTAAATGTGGCAACAAGGAATGATCACTTCCCGTTACCATTCATTGATCAAATGCTGGAAAGGTTAGTAGGACACAATTACTATTGTTTCCTAGACGATTACTCGGGGTACAACCAGATTGCGGTTGCCCCTGAAGACCAAGAGAAGACTGCATTCACATGCCCCTATGGTATTTTTGCTTATAGAAGAATGCCATTTGGCTTGTGCAACGCACCGGCCACCTTTCAAAGGTGTATGACTTCTATTTTTGCTGACATGCTCGAAAAGTATATGGAAGTATTTATGGGTGACTTCTCAGTATTCGGTTCTTCATTTGATAATTGTTTGACTAACCTGTCCCTCGTGTTAGAAAGATGCCAGCAAACAAATTTGATCTTGAATTGGGAAAAATGTCACTTCATGGTCCGGGAAGGAATAGTCTTGGGACACAAGATCTCCAACAAAGGTATCAAAGTGGACATAGCAAAAGTGGAGGTAATAGAAAATTTACCACCACCGGTGAATGAAAAAGGCATCCGAAGCTTCTTAGGACATGCGGGTTTCTACCGCAGGTTCATAAAAGATTTCTCCAAGATTGCCAAACCGCTGACTAGTCAACTGGTAAAAGATACCCCATTCCTATTTGACAAAGAATGCAGGAAAGCCTTTGAGGCCTTGAAGAAGGAGCTGGTGTCAGCGCCCATTGTTATTGCCCCAAATTAGTCTCTTCCTTTTGAGATAATGTGTGATGCAAGTGATAACGCAGTAGGGGTAGTGCTTGGGCAACGCAAGGAGAAGCTCTTGCATGTGATCTATTATGAAAGCCACGTACTAAACCCTACTCAAATGAACTATGCAACCACAGAAAAAGAACTCCTGGAGGTAGTATACGCGTTTGATAAGTTCAAATCCTATCTGCTGGGATCAAAGGTTATTGTATATACTGACCATGCTGCTTTAAAATATCTTTTTTCCAAACAGGAATCAAAGCCAAGGCTGCTGTGATGGATCCTACTACTACAAGAATTCGACCTGGAAATCAGAGACAAAAAGGGTAGTGAGAACACTGTTGCTGATCACTTGTCTCGGATGACTCCTATCCAAGAGACAGAAGAAACGCACCCCATCAGAGATGAGTTCACGGACGAACGTATTCTAGCCGTTACGCATATCCCATGGTTCGCCGATTACGCGAACTTTGTGGTAGGTGGACTGATACCTGATGACTTTGACTCTAACAGACGAAAAAAGTTTTTGCATGATTGCAGGTTCTATGTATGGGACGATCCATTCCTTTACAAAAAGGGATTAGATGGCCTAGTCAGGAGATGTGTTCTAGAGGAAGAGCAGAGGGACATTTTAAAAGCCTGTCATAACTCAGAATATGGAGGACATTTTAGCGTAGACAGAACCGTAGCCAAAGTCCTCCAGTCTGGATTGTACTGGCCCACATTGTTCAAAGATGCACAAGCAGTGGTAAAAGAGTGCGGCAGATGTCAGAGAACAGGCAACATATCCAAAAGAAGTCAGATGCCTCAGAATGCCATGTTAGAAGTCGAACTGTTCGATGTGTGGGGGATAGATTTTATGGGACACTTCCCACCTTCCTTTGGAAAGCAATACATTCTGGTTGCAGTTGACTATGTGTCAAAATGGGTGGAAGCAGTTGCACTGCCCACGAAAGATGCAAAGGTGGTAATCAATTTCCTCAAGAATTGTATCTTCACACGGTTTGGGGTACCAAGAGCACTGATTAGTGACGAAGGTACCCACTTCCTAAATAAATTGATGGAAAACCTACTGCAGAAATACAATGTCAAGCATAGAATCGCCACACCATACCACCCCCAGACTAGTGGACAGGTTGAGGTATCCAATCGGCAGATCAAGCAAATCCTAGAAAAAACCGTCAGTGCCTCAAGAAAGGATTGGTCAATCAAGCTCGATGACGCACTCTGGGCATACCGAACAACGTTCAAAACACCAATAGGTATGTTCCTGTATCAGTTAGTCTATGGTAAAGCTTGTCACCTACCACTCGAACTTGACCATAGGGCGTTTTGGGCTACCAAATTCCTCAACTATGATCTTGCCAAAGCGGGTAAATCTCGGATCCTCCAATTACAAGAGCTGGAAGAGTTCAGAAATCGAGCGTATGAGAATGCCAAGATATACAAAGAGCAAACCAAAACCTGGCATGACAGGCGCATTCAGAAGAAAGACCTTCAGGAAGGACAACTAGTGTTATTATTCAATTCAAGGTTGAAGCTCTTCCCAGGGAAACTAAGGTCCCGATGGTCGGGTCCCTTTGAGATACAAAAGTATTTGCGTATGAAGCTGTTGAACTAAGAAATCCAGCGAACAAAGACACGTTCAAGGTGAATGGGCAGAGAGTTAAACCTTACATACAAGACCAGGAGGGTGGTCCTATAGAAAAAATCCGTCTCACCTAAGCAGATGGAGAACCGTCGAGCCATGCGATGTTAAACGAAGCGCTTTGTGGGAGGCAACCCACGCTTTTTATTTCTAATTAATTGTGTGTGTCTGTAGGTTTATACAGGAGTTCTACAAGGAGGGAACATCAAGGAGGAACCAGCAGTTGAACAAACCAAAAAAAGCAAAAAACGGCCAAAAGGACAGCCAGACACGGCCACCCGTGTCAGCTGACACGTGCCGTGTCAGAAGAGGGAAAAGAAAACGTGGAACTGGAAAAACAGTGGCCTGACACGGCCACCCGTGTCAGCTGACACGGGCCGTGTCAGGAGCACTGTAAGAAAGAGGATTTTTGGACTTGGTAAATAGTAGCCTGACACGGGCGGCCGTGTCAGCTGACATGGCCCGTGTCAGGAGCACTGTAGGAAATTGCTGGAACGTGGTAAACCAGTAGCCTAACACGGCCACCCGTGGCAGGCAGGCGGAATTTTTGATTTTTTTTTGAAATTTTTGATTTTTCGTGGGGCCCACCCACTTAATCCACTATTAACCACACCTTTTCCCCAATTACCTCATCATTATCTGATTTTCATCCCACACATCATTACTCTCTCTCATCATTCTTCATCTCTTTCTCTCACACTCTTTCAAATTCCATTAAACCTCATTAACCTCACCACACAAAACCTTCCATAAACCCAATTTCCACTCACCTATCACCAAAACACCCTTCACAAATATTACTCCACTCGTCGTCCCGGTCCTAACCACGGTTTCAGAATTTCCTAACTCGAAAGTTCATAATATTTTTATTTTTTGCAGGTCCAAAATGCCCCCTTGGAGAATCCTCACCGGAAAGCAACAACTTGCATAAATGGCGAAGTCACGGAAGCGCCAGAGTCGGAATCCTAATCCACACAACATCGTGTTTGACAATTCGGAACAAGAACGGCGATACCAAATTCACCGGAAGCGCAAACTCACGCCGATAAGGTATATGTTTGAGCATACTCTAAACGCTTTGGGGATGAAAATTGAGGTAGACCGAATGTTCCATGTTTTGGGAATGCTCGAGTTCATGAGTTTGGAAGTGTCGACCTATGAGCGCATTACTCTCGAGTTCCTTAGCACGTTGGAATTCCAGCTGGAAAAACGGTGGATTGACACAACCAGGTATTATTTCAGCACCTTACGTTTTCGGTTGTTTAACAATTATCATGAATTGTCTGTTGAGGAGTTAGCTGCAATACTCCGACTCCCTCTGAATGGACCTAGAACGGTCCCAGACGGGTTCTCACCTAAGGATTTCTGGATCGCCATCACCGGGAGGACGGATTACTCCTCCAAAGGTGCGAAAGCCTCGGGCATCCAGAATCCATGTTTCAGGTACACCCAAAAAGGTTTAGCCTATACCCTGTTTGGAAGAGGCGATATCACTGGGGTAGCTACTCAAAGAGAGCTATTCTTTATGTACTCGATGGCTCAAACCAAAGCCATCAATGTAGCTGCCTTTGCAGCAAACTACCTGGGCAGAATCGGCCGAGCAAACTCCGGAGGGATATCCGTAGGGGGAATGATCACCCAAATTGCATTGCATTTCGGGTATCAAGCTGTTTTACTCGAGGACACGCCAATTGCAGGTAACACAAAAATTGACATGTCTGCTATAATTTCCCAAGGTATGATTGTTGTTGCCCCTACTACTATTTCGTACTTATCCATAAGAGGTTTATCATCGCTATGCCGGATCCGGACAAAGTTGCTATTACTGACTATGCTAATTAGTTGTGTGTGAGCGCCGATCCCGATGCGGATGAAGGCCACGAAACTGACCATTTTACTACAGGTGAGCAATTTGTGGATGACCAGGCAGAAGGAACGGAAATAGAAGAAGAAGATCCTCAAGCACCTCCTGAGCAGTTTGTCCCACAGCATCAGGAACCCACCAAGCAGGCGGCGGGTTCATCATCTTGGTCAACTGACCAATGGAGCTGGGTACAGACTGAGATAGGTGACTTGAGGACTGGACAACAACGACAAGGCATCGAGCAAGCCCTTCAGGGAGCGATGTTGGATGAGATGAGCAACATGATGCGACAATTGATGTTGCATTTCCCACAACCACCTCCTCAGTAGGACCCTGTGAGTACCCTCCTCCGCGCTTGTTCAAAAACATTATGGACAATGTTGAGTTCAAGTGTGGGGGAGATTTTATGTCTTTTATTAGTATTTGGTTATTGTGTTATTTTTACTTTTTACTTTTGTATTCTAGATTTAATTTGTCTGTTGAAGGTACATTATGCTGCAAGTGTGTCAAGTCTGTGTTGACAGGTTGGAAAAAGTAAGGATCACGATTGAGAATGGATGAAAGTATCACACCACTCACCATGGCTTGTTGTGAAGGATCTCCCCAGAAAGTGACACTGCTGAAAGTAAAGATCGGGCGCAACGTATACAACTTAACCGACACGAGTATCCTGCATATTCCAAAGTAAGAAAGAAATTGCATCAAATTAATGAGCACTGTGGATCCTGTCAAAGCTGAACCAAACCAAGTGAGTCATAAAAAGACAAACACATTGATCATCATGAGCGTCATTCAGGTTTGTCTTTATCACTCTAAATTTGCGTAGACTCTCTGGGACTGTCACTGCATGATACACACACCGAGGCACATTGTTTGTAATTAACCCCGAGCCTTTCTAGCCATCCCGAATAATTATATCCCTTGTTAACCCCCTTTGAGCCTATATCCAATTTTTTGTTTAAACACCATAAATGTAACCATTGGCCAAAACACTTCCTCACCCTGTTCAGAGTCATGATAATGCATTCAAAGCTATGTTGAAAAGCTAAGTTTGGGGTAAAAACCCCAAAAGCTCTCAAAGCCTAAGAAAGTGCCAAAACAAGAGAAAAAGAAAAAATGATGAATCGAGAAAAAGAAAGAAAAATAAAAATTTGACAACTCGAAGATTCAAAAGAAAGAAGCACAGAAAAGAGCAGTCGGTGAAAAAGAAAACCGAGGAAATAATAGAATCAAACACAGGATGTAACATCGACTCTGAACCAAAAGCCACTTATTTTCCTTTTTTTATCCATACCCTAACCCCAACAAAGCTACAACCCGAAAGACCTCAAAAGTGTGTGTGTTGTGTGTAGGTGATGAGAAAAGAGAGACTATTCAAACTTGTGAGTGATATTGCATACTTTGAATTATGAGTGTAAACAGCTTACCCCGAGAGAATTGGTGAGAATGTGAAATAAGCTGACAGGTGAAACAGTGCTTTGAAGTGGAAGTGTGAATAATGACTTAAGAGGATAGGCAGGACTTGTGGAAGGAAAAGGGAAGACGTTTGCGAATGATCTCAACAGTGGTGGAAAGCATGAAGAATTATGAGGAGTGATAATGAAACATTATTCGGGACAAGCAATGAGTTAAGTTTGGGGTTGTGATCAGTAACCATTTACATTGAGTTTTCATTACTGATCCGATGCAAAACATAGACATTTGACACACTGTGCAAGCATTTATGGTACATTTCGAGTTAGTTTTACTTCCGTCATTTTATTTACGCGTTTTTAATCTTTGTTATGTTTTACCTTTTATTATCATGATTTTATGCGTGGGATAACTGTGTTTTTGTCCAACAGATCCAAGTAGAAAAACCAGAGAACTCAGAACAAGACAGTGCGAGATTCCGGCTCGCAAAGGAGCAGAAAACCCCGATACAGGAGGCCTGACACGGCCACCCGTGTCACCTGACATGGACCGTGTCAGGGAAAGGGAAGACAAGTGAAGAAAACAGTAGCCTAACACGGCCACCCGTGTCAGCTGACACGGGCCATGTCAGGAAGTGCCCTCAACCGTGTCACCCCTGCCATGGGTGTGTTAGCTTAAACAGTAGGCTGACACGGCCACCCGTGTCAGCTGACACGGGCCGTGTCAGCCTAAGCCCAAAAATTCCAGTTTTCGCGGGCTTTTCATTCGTCGGGCTTTTTAGAGACATCTTTGGACCTGTCCAACTACTGTTGGGAATTTTCACTATAAAAGGAGGTCTTCTGCCAAAGGAAAAATCATCTTGGAATACAGTAAAACACAATATTGTGAAGCAATCAAGTATTACAGAGATCAAGGCATTCAGAGAGCTGAAGATATTCATGAGCGGGAGCGATTGAAGATCAAAGTCATCCAATTACTTGTAATGTGTAATTTTTATCTTGAATTTATTTTAAACAATATGAGTAGCTAAACCCCCCAATGCTAGGGGGGTGTCACTGATTTAGAATTGTAATGAATTTGAGTTTACATTTGCATTTATAATATTGTTTTTACGGTAACCTTTTGATGTGTTTATTGCTTTCTCTTTCGGACCAATTGAGATTGAATTGTGGTTATCAATTAGGTTGGACCGCCATTGATAAGGTTTTCATAAGGTTACTCTACAGTAGATATCACCTAGGACTAGGGATACCCTGTATGAACCAGAGCATTCTTGATATTATACTGCTTAACTTCACCCTAATTGGCTATGGATATAGGAATTAGGGTAGATTGATTAAAGGTTTTCTCACCAAGGACTTGGGATAAAATACCCTTGAGAACTGGTAGTAATTGATATTTGTTGATGCAATAGTGACTTAGAGTTGTTACAGGGATAAATCATACACCTTCCCTGGCATTTTTCCTTTTCCTCTATAAACCCTTATTTTCATATTTCTTTACCTTCACTTTTATTATTATATTTTTACACTCAAACCAAACTAATACTTTTTTTTAATTGAATGATAATTTAAACTCAATATTAACGTGCAGTCCTTGAGATCGATATTCGGGGAATTTCCCCATTATTACTATAAAAGGCAAAATAGTACACTTGCTATTTTCCCGATCACCTGTCCCCAAAGATATTATTGAGATTTGACTATAATATTGAGATTTTATAAGTTATGCCCATGAACCTTTAATACAAGAGAATCACAATATTCTACACTAGCATATCCCCAACCAAAAATGAGCTTTTCCATGGGCTAAACTATCAAATCAAGTAGAGATTCTGCAAGCTGATCTCATTAACCACACATAACTTTTCAAAGTCGGGTTCTTTAACCAAACATATATTTTTCAAGTGGTTTATATCAAGAACCAAACACAATTCTTCAAGAGTATCAGACTCTTGAAAATAACAACAATGTCATGATACTACTACAACTTATTCCCCACAACCAGTTTTCAATCACAGGGAACTAAGTCAACTTTGGTGAAAATAAAATGTTTAGAGAGATGTAGAGAGACAAAAGAGAGAGAAATTGAGAATAATAAGAGAAATTATGATTCCTAATGTGAAATGAAGTGAATATTGTAAGACCCCAATTTTGTCCCTAAGATCCCTCATGGCATCATAACATTGCATTGCATAGCCTCAAGGATCATTGAGCATCTTGGCTCCCTTTCCCTTTGGGTAGGGATCTCTTGTGAGTGGTTTGAGATCACCAAGCATGCTTGAATTGTATATCATTGCTTTTCTTGTTTTATTTACTAACCAAAAGCACAAAAATATGTCACTAACATCTTTTGTTTGTAGCTTAAGCAATCACCAGGTCAAGAGCTTCAAGAAAATCCTTTGTGCAAGAGATGAGATATTTTCTTGGGATGAGGATGACATGATTATTATAAGGAGCTTACATGAGCTAGGGTTTCATTTTGAAGCAATTTCACCAAGTGTTAGAGCCTCAAGTTAATCAAGACATTTCAAGGTCATCTAAGGACCAAAAGTCAACTGTGCAGTCAACTGAGGGCTATGAGGTGGGGAAATGAGTTGAGGCACCTCAATCATGTTCAAATGGGGTATACTCATCATTCTAAACATCCATTCTTGAAGATTCAAAGGTCATGGCAAAAGTTACTAAAAATGGAAAATGACCTATAATTCAAAGTTTCCAAATTTGGCAAGTTTTGGTCCACTTTCAACTTGACTTGTCAATGTCAAAGAAGTTTCAAATGGAATTTTGGTGAACATGAAGTTTGTAGATATTTGTCTCCCCTTTCCAAAACGTCCTAATTCATGTCAATATGATGAATGGTTGAGAAGTTATGGTCATTTGATCACAAAGTGTGCATGGAAATTCAAAATGACATAACTTTTGATACAATGCTCCAAATTGGTTCATTCTTTTTGCAAAATGCTTCTCATGTTAAAGACATCTCAAAATGAGCTTTTGCCATGCATGGGAGAGGCTTGAATGTTCATTATTTCACACATGTGCAAATTGAAGAAAATATTCAACATTCATTTTTGGCTTAAGATGCAAGCAAATTAATTCTCAAATCATGACCCTTGGATGTTCTTAAGTGAATTGGAAGCTTAACATGGAGTTGTGCACGTGTATTATGGGCATGTGAGCTCATTTTTCATTTTTGCAAATTGTTTCATATCTCACTAATCATGATTAACCAATGGAAAATATGATTAGCATTGTCATTAGCAAGGAGTATAAGTACCAAAACCCTAATCATAACAGAAAGAGGAACCATTTCAGATCTGAAATTCAAGAACTCTCTCAAAACTCTCTCTCATCGAATTTGATTTTTCTCCACATAACTCTCAAATATTATTGCATATTCTTGATCCTCATCCTTCACTGATCAAGAATCATCATCTGTTTGGAGTAATTCAGCCAGAATTCGAGCAGTTCAAGAGCAATGTCATGTTAATGGAATTTGGAAATTGAAGTGGATTCAAGAGGATTCAACCGTTCATTTTTGCTTAAAGCTTCATAGGAAGATCATAGGAGAAGATCTGGAGCTGTAGAGCTTGAGAGAACACGATTTCAGAGAGCTGCACTTCAAGGTGACTCAAAATTCGATCTCTCCTTTTGCTGTTTTTTGATCATAGACTTGTAGATCTTGTTGAGTAGAGCATGGAGATATGTTTAGATTTGAAAATGAGTGAGAATTGAGGATGTTAGGTTGACTGAAAGTTTGGATCTAGAAAATGTTTCACTTCGATCTGTAGAATCTAGGAAGAATTAGGAAGAATTAAGGTCATATTTGGAATCCTCGCGGAGAGACGGTTCGAATGGTATAAGTTTGGTGGATTTCTGGAAATTTATTGGGCGGCACCGCCACGTGAGTCGTCGGAGAAGACGACCGGAGCTGTAGCTCCGGCGTCTGCGTGCTTAGGGTTTATGCTGATGTGTTTGCCACGTGTTCCTTGCGTGTGAGTTCGATTGGCTGAGGATTGTTTGACTGAGCCACGCGTGCGTTGAAGCGCTGAGTGGCATGCTGACTGGTTTAAGTGAAACGATGCGTTTCACTGTTTGAACGTGGAACGTTGGATTGATGAGCGCGCCAGATCCATTGGTTCCTGATTTTTCTGGATTTTATTCAAATATATTTGTTTCCCTCCATTTCCATGTTATTTTTCAATTATTTTGCTTATTTTGTTTAATTCATAAAAAATGCAAAAATGATCCAAATGAGTCCCAATTTTTTTTCATAGATTTGTATTGATGTCTACTTTTTTATGGTGTTGATTTCATGAATTGTTTATGTCTGGATTTTTATTTTTGAATTTTTGAATTGATGTTGTGCCAATTTGATCTATTGCATTCAATGTGTTGTGAAATTCTCTATGTTGAACCTTCTGATCCAATTTTTTGCATACATGACATTCATACATAATATGAATTTTTGGTCACTGGTTTGGATTTTTTCTCACATGTTATCTTCATTTTTGACACATAGAGAAAAGTGTGACAATTTGTGTCACATTTTTGACATTGAATTGGTGCATTTTTGTTCACATAGCATTTGCATCATTCTGGATTTGATTTTTTTGCAGTTGAACATTCATGGCATGAGAAACTTATACAAAAAATCTCAAAGTCATTGCATGCATTTCTGATTTGGTATGAATTTTCTAAGTTGGAAGCTCCTTTTGTGCATATTTTTGAGGCTTTTGAAGCATTTGAATGATATTTGGAGTATGATGGATCTTTGGCCATGGTGATTGGTGTTTAGGGGTTCATATGTTCTGTTTGGGACTTGTGATTTGATTCATCTCATGCCATTGGTTGTTTATGCTTTGTTGTGTTGATTGGATGTACATAAGCTAACTTTGTTGTTTTGTTTCAGGATTGGATACTTAGCATTGGTAATTGAGTTTGTTCTCACTTTGTGAGACGCAAATACATTGAGTACTGACCTATTGTTGTTTTGTAGGATTTTAATTGATGTGGTGAACTCATGAGCTTATTTGAGTGCTAGGGCACTTATGCACTGAATTGTGTAACTGTTAGAGGGTTTCACTGTTTGTTTTCTGGTTGTATGACTGAAGTACTAATTGTTTAGTCTTTGTACAGGTACCTTAGTTGTTTGCTTGCTTTAGCTCTTGCTTGAGCATTGGATTGTGGTTGACACACCACTCAGGTAGTTAGCTTCTTACTTCATGTAGTCTGAAGTCCTGTCACCTTTTTGGCAGGCATTTTGCTGGCAAGTCCTCCTTCAGAGGCTCTGTTTGTGTTTGTTTAAAATTATGCTCAAAGACCTCCAAGAAGAGGCATGTGTTATTTGTTAAGACCTCCAAGAGAAGAGGCAATTGACGGATAAAAGGGATTAGTAGCCAATCCCCCGTTATTCAGTGTGTCGTTCTTTATGCTCGCACTACGTGCTGATGCTTCTAAACATGTGCCCCAAATCTTTGTCCAGAGTCTGTCAAGTGGAAAAGGATCCCACTTTCTAGATCCCCACACTTTCTTTGTCATGAGCTCACTCCGGCCAGGGTTAAGAGCATGAGGTCTCATCCTCATTACCGTTTTGATCAGCTTCACCCTAACGTTCAAATGTTAGTGGTTAAGAGCTACAGATTACCCTTTACAGTTTGGCTTATTTGTCGAAGTTGACATGACCCCTCTTGACTAAAGCCCACCCATTGTTTGAGCCTCTTGTATGGATATAGTGTGTGATGTTTGTTTACTTGTGAGTTAAGTTCTTGTTAGAGACCTCAATTTAGGGATGTTGATTGCATGACAACTATTAGGCTCGAGTCTTAATCTCCCTATTAGTTTGTTGTTTCCCTGGTCTCTGGTTAGGAGAGTGCTTTACCCCATGGAACTTTTGATGTGTGTGCTCTTGAACTAGGAGTTTCCATTTGAGCTTAATTGGAGGATCATTACCATGTTCATCCAAGTGGAAGATACAAGATACATTGAGGATCTCTTATGAGACTTTTTTGATTGCTTATACTTTGTGCTTGCTTATTCCAAAGGATGGGAGCTACTTGGATCATCAATATGATCTCAAGAGAGGAACTCCTAGTGTGGTTTCATTTCATATCCCTCATCTTTTTGTTTTCCTTAGGACTTAGCCCTTATCTCCACCCTAACCCAAGCCAAAACTCTTTTGTGCAAACATTTAACCTTTGTTTCCAACATTAGAAACCTAAGCCTTATGCTTTTGATTTTCAAACTTTCTTTTCATAACACTCATTTTGAATTGAATCTTTAAGTCAACTTTGACCGCTTTTGTATATACTTCTAATTGGTAAATATAACCCATTCAAATTTCCCTTTTGTGGTTCCAGTGGCCACTTTCTTAATCAAAATTTTCCATAACCTTTAGCTATTAGGTTTGAGTTATCCTTGTGGTAGATGTAATACTCACCTATATCCTTAGTGATGGATAATGAGTCTTCCATGCTTATTATAGGGTTAACCCCTCACTAGCATGTTGAAGCTATCCTCACATGGTGGATTTGTGGTTTTAGGTTGAGTTTTCTCCCTTTGATAACAAAAGACCTTAAGGCTTTTGGACCAATCAATTCACCAATTTGTTTTGTGATTTTTACCCCGAACTACGAGGTTTTAATCCTACCTTTTTAAGATGGTACGTAGGCAATGGGTTTATCCATCCAAACACAAAATGTAAATAACTTGTATATTCTATTCTCATCTCTTCAATCATGTTTGCACAAACAAAATTTTCACAAAAACAACTACCTTACAACAAGTGTGAAAAGGGCTCCCTAGGAGTACCTAGGATGTTTTGGGTGCCTAACACCTTCCCATTGCATAACCAACCCCCTTACCCAGATCTCTGTTTCTTTTACTAGTTTTTGTTAAAACTATTAGGTTTTTGTTCGCTTTCTAACCATTCCTTTGGATAAATAGAAGTGCGGTGGCGACTCGACTTGTATGGTTTACCTTGGATTTAGTCAATATTTCTAATGGTAACGAATACCCCGCTACAGAAAAGTGGCGACTCTGCTGGGGAGTTGCCTAGTGGGTTTTGCCTACTCTTCATGCTTGTTGTATTGTATTGTTTTGTGACATATTTTTGTGCAATTTGGGATTACTGTATTGTATGTAATGATTGATTTGCTTGATATTAATTCCTTGTATGCTTGGTGATCTTTGTGAGATGAGTTCTATACCCGGACTCGAGTGCACTTAGGATAGGAGAATGGCGTAGTCTTGTTAACTTGCGTGGAGTTATTCCTTAGCAAGTTGACTTGCAAGTCCATTCACTTGGTGGAGGTCATGTTGGGATCAATAATGTCATACAAGTAAGTTGTGGTTAGACATTACTCTTTCCAATATAGACCTTAGAAGCCAAAGACCTTAGTTTACCAAGCCCATCTTGGCCTATTTTTAGGATGTAGTACGAAGGTCGTTCAAATGTAAGATTTGATACGATTGTTACGCGATACTACACTCATAAGAGTCTCTCTTGAGGATATTTTTGGAATACGAGTAGTCGTTTCTCCGATAATATCCGAAAGATGGGATGATGACTATGGGAACCTCTTGTAGAACATGTTTGGCAGGTTTAAACCCTAGTACATTCCCTTTGGGTGGTTCTTAACCGAGACCCCATGCTCGTGACTTGCAACAAACCCTTGATTCATGGTTGATCCGTTCATGTATCCTTAATATCAATGGAACTTGGGTGTTGATAAGGTTCATTGATATTAAGGATAGAATGGTTCACGCTTGGCGCAAGGTTCATAAGAAAGGAAGGAAGGAGTTGGGTTCTAAGAATTGCATTGCTTTGGAGCCTTACACTGCTTGGGTAAGGAAGAGAGCATCTGAGTATCTCATGCCTTACGAATATCCGAGACCTACACCTTTGGTTGTGGCTGGACCTTCAACCCTCCCTAACCAAGGAGTAGAGGAGTTGAGAGACGAAGACCTATCACGTGCCTGGATCCGTGAAAGGGAAGAGTTGCTTCAGCAGATTAAAGAGAAGGATGCTTTGATAGAGTTCCTCGAACATCAGGTTATTGATGATCCTGATGATGCATGGACTTCTCTACTTCCCCAGTCTTCCAAGTTTTGGAAGAGGAAGTACGATCGACTCGCCAAGGAAAAGGCAGATATGGAGGCAGCTTACGAGAGGGAGGTGAAGAGGCTTCGTGCATCTTTTCTTCCTGTGTCCCGAGCTTTAGATGATTGTTTCTAGGGATCCATAGGATGATTATTTTCCTTTTCTCTTGTATATGATTGACAATGCTGTACTTCTTTTCCCTGATATTATTTGATGAGATATTTCCATATGTGATAAACAGTTAATATTTCCAAAAATTTGCAAATAAAACCCTAGAGTTCCTTTTAAATAAAAACAAATCATATGCATAAGCATTGCATGCATCATATGCATAAGCAGGTTTTGTTCCCGGCTTCTGGTCTAGTGGTCTAACTCTGTGTTCTTCATTTATTTTGAAGACAAGCTGACTCACCGATACTACACTAGAGCCAACTCTTCAAGACTGATGGATCATCTAGAGCAAGAGAACCGTGAACTCAAAGAGGAAGAGACCACAACTCGGCTTTACACATATCCATGAATTGTAGAGACGACGCCATGTCCAATGTGCTGGTGGACATTGGGTCATCCCTGAATGTATTGCCAAAAACCACTCTCTCAAAACTGTCTTATCAAGGGCCTCCCATGAGGCAGAGTGGGGTAGTTGTGAAAGCTTTTGATGGGTCTCGAAAGACTGTGATTGGGGAAGTTGATCTCCCTATCAAGATTGGACCAAGTGATTTCGAAATTACCTTCCAGGTTATGGACATTCACCCATCCTTCAGCTGTCTCCTAGGCAGACCATGGATTCACGAGGCTGGCGCCGTGACATCCACCCTACACCAGAAGCTGAAATTTGTGAAGAATAAGAAACTGGTGGTGGTAGGGGGAGAAAAGGCTCTCCTGGTTAGCCATTTGTCTTCCTTCTCGTACATAGATGCTGAAGATGAAGTTGGAACTCCTTTCCAAGCTTTATCTATAGCTGAGCCTGTTGAAAAGAGAACTCCTTCATTTGCTTCCTATAAAGATGCAAAGTTGGCCATTAAGTGTGGTGCAATTGCTGGTCTAGGAAAAATGATTGAGCTGGAAGACAATAAGTCCCGGGTTGGCATTGGCTTTTCTTCTAGGGTCTTCAACGAGAAAGGATTATTCAAGAGTGGAGGCTTTATCCACACCGGTCAGGATGAGGAAGCTGCTGCTGTGTTGGAAGAGGATGCAGAGGATTCTGACAATTTCATCATCCCTGGAGGGATCTGCAACAATTGGGTCGCTGTGGATATTCCTACAGTTATCCACAAGTCCACGTAATGATCACTTTGTTTAAAAACCCTTCTCCCATGCCAAAAGGAGGAGTGATGACATTGTTGGCAACATAAATACAATGATATTTTCATTCAATAAATTCATGTTAAATGTTTGTTTTTCCAATTATTTTCCCTTTTCGTTTTTGCATGAAATTGGTGATCACATAAAACCCTAAAAATAGAATAAAATCAATCTTTTCATCTGCATAATGATTTGCCTTGTTTGATTTCTAAAAAGCTTTTCATATCCAAAATCATTATGCAGGTTGATCAAACCCATTGAACATAATGATCCGACACCATCTCCCAATTTTGAGTTCCCTGTATTTGAGGCAGAGGAAGACGATGGTGAAGAGATTCCTGACGAGATTACCCGTCTACTTGAGCATGAAGAGAAGATCATTCAGCCGCATCTTGAGAATCTGGAAACAGTCAACTTGGGGTCTGAGGATTGTGTGCGAGAAGTGAAGATTGGGGCACTCCTGGAAGAATATGTTAAGAAGGGGTTGATTGATTTGCTACGAGAATATGTCGATATCTTTGCTTGGTCGTATGAAGACATGCCGGGTCTAGATACAGATATTGTGCAACACTTCCTACCCTTGAAACCTGAGTATGTGCCTGTGAAGCAGAAGCTCAGAAGAACTCATCATGATATGGAAGTGAAGATCAAAGAGGAAGTTCAGAAGCAAATTGATGCGGGGTTTCTGGTGACTTCTACATATCCTCAATGGGTGGCCAATATTGTGCCCGTGCCTAAGAAAGACGGAAAAGTGCGGATGTGTGTGGACTATAGAGACTTGAATAAAGCTAGTCCAAAAGATGATTTCCCTCTACCACATATTGATATGTTGGTAGACAATACAACTAAATTCAATGTCTTCTCATTTATGGATGGATTTTCCGGATATAACCAGATTAAGATGGCACCCGAGGATATGGAGAAGACAACATTCATCACACCTTGGGGAACATTCTGTTATCGAGTGATGCCCTTCGGTTTGAAGAACGCCGGAGCCACGTATCAACGAGCTATGACCACCTTGTTCCATGATATGATGCACAAGGAGATTGAGGTATATGTTGATGATATGATTGCTAAGTCAAGAACGGAAGTTGAACATGTAGAGCACTTGTTGAAGCTTTTTCAGTGTTTGAGGAAGTACAAGCTTCGTCTGAATCCCAACAAGTGTACATTTGGAGTCCGTTCTGGCAAGTTATTGGGCTTTATTGTCAGCGAAAGAGGTATTGAGGTTGATCCTGCAAAGGTCAAAGCAATACAAGAGATGCCTGCGCCCAAAACTGAGAAGCAAGTCCGAGGTTTTCTTGGCCACTTGAATTATATTTCCAGATTCATATCCCACATGACTGCCACATGTGCGCCGATATTCAAGCTCCTCCGGAAAGATCAGTCCCATGATTGGATCGAGGATTGCCAGAAAGCTTTCGATAGTATCAAAGAGTATCTGTCTGAACCTCCAATCCTGTCTCCGCTTGTAGAAGGAAGACCTTTGATCATGTATCTGACAGTTCTTGAAGACTCGATAGGTTATGTACTCGGTCAGCAAGACGGATCAGGGAAGAAAGAGTATGCTATTTACTACCTGAGTAAGAAATTCATTGATTGTGAGTCTCGATACTTAATGCTTGAGAAGACATGTTGTGCTTTGGCTTGGGCTGCTAAGCGTTTACGCCAGTATATGATAAATCATACAACTTGGTTGATATCCAGAATGGATCCAATCAAGTACATATTTGAGAAGCCTGCTTTAACCGGGAGGATTGCCCGTTGGCAGATGTTGTTGTCTGAGTATGATATTGAGTAGCGAGCTGAGAAGGCTATTAAAGGTAGTATCTTGGCTAACCACTTGGCACATCAGCCTATTGAGGATTATCATTCAGTTCAGTATGACTTCCCAGATGAGGAAATTCTGTATTTGAAAATGAAAAATTGTGATGAGCCTGTCGCAACCTGAAAAAATGGAATGCGAAAAAAAACAATCGGCGAAGAAAGACAGGAGAGTCGCCACCGTGCGTTATTTATCCCAAAGGAGGGAAAGGAAACGCTCGAAGTAAACCTGGAAAAAGGAAAGGACAAGACAGGGTCTCGCAACCAAATCTTGGGTTCGGGAGTCGATTATGCGAAGGGAAGGTATTAGCACCCCTACGCATCCGTAGTACTCTACGGGATCCACTTTTGTAGTTCTTGTCTAAAGGGTGTGGGTTTATCTAATGTGTTATTTACTAAGAAAAAGGGGTCAAAAGAAAATCACTCGCACGGATGTCGCATCCACTGCATACGTATCTCATCTGAATATGAGAATCAGAGTCTTCGTAGCTCGGCTACCTAGGGGTTAAGGGTAATTGTGCTCGCTAAGACATCGCGTCTTATGCCTACGTATCATATCTGGAATGAGAATCAGAGCAAGCCGTAGTTCGGCTAACTACGGGGTTATGGATTGGGTTTTGGGACGAACGGCGTTACTACGCAATCTACCGGATGCTCGACCTTTGGAGACTTACCCGCCTGTAGTAGAAGGAGTTAACGTGTTCTTAGGAGAAGAAAAATCAATGAGTTGGTAGGGTTAGGGATGCTCATGCAAAAAGGGGTAATGAGGAAAAGACCTCATAGCTCTTAACCCTAGACAGGGTGAGCTCGTGACAAAAAGTGGGGTTTCAGAAAGGTGGAACCCTCTCCACTGACTGACCAGACAAAAGATCTGGGGTTTTTGTTCTGAAGCATCGACACGTAGTGTGATCTTAAAGAACAACGCACTGAATAACGGGGGATTGATTATTGATCACTTTTATCCGTCAATTGCCTCTCCATGGAGGTCTTTAGGCAAAAAGTAAATAAACAAAAGAAAACATTGCCTCCTATCGAGGTCCTCCAGCTAAGAAAGCGGTAAAATGCGGGAAAGATGTAAAAGTACTCCACGGATAAAGATCCGAAGTAACAACAACTAAAGAGACAAGGAACCCGGAGATCTCTCAAGCTGGCACCATCAAAGAAAGCAAGTCAACACAGGTAATCGAAATAAATCTCCCAGTGGTATCCCATAAATAAAGTGGAAAACCAAACAGGCTATCTCTTCAGGAGTCATGTGAGCCCTCACAAAAAAACTCAACAAACAGGTTAGAGAAACAAGATGGGGTGCAATCAAGAGTTGCACCAAATAATAGAGTCACATGAATCATGCCATTAAAGTTCACAAAAAGCTCACAAAAAGCAACCAAGGGTAGGAGGCCTAAACCTCTTGTCAAACAAATGCATTAAAAGGGTATAAAAAATTTCAGGTTGAAAGTATAAAGTAGTGGAAATAGGGCAAACCTGATTGGAGAGATCAATTGAAATTGAGTTGCACCCTTGGGTTTGTAGAGCAATCTTGGGGTAGATATGAGGTAAAGGTGATTCTGGGCAAATGAGTTTCCTTCAGGGTCTGGAGGTTGCTCTGAACTCTGTTAGCTCTTCTCTCACTATCTTTTTCCCAGGTTAGGTCAGGGTTTTGTTCCAAGGAAACCTCAGAGTGTTTTACTTCTCTTCCTTTTTCTGTCTGTTCTCCCTCTTTTATAACCTGATTTTCATGGCTTTGTGGGCTCAAATGAGAGAGGTCCAAGTCCAAGATTTTTCTATTATATTTTATTTATTTAATTATTATTTTTTTTTTGTTTTTTTTTTGTTTTTTTGTTTTTTTGTTTTTTCGAAACGCGTGGGCTTGGCCTAGCGAGCATGACAATTCATGAACAAACTTTTGCTCCTTCAAGATTAACGTTTTGACTGACGAATAGACCCCTGTTGGAAGTAACTCAAGTCTTTCCCTTGTGTTGACTGATCATCTAAATAGAACCCACAAAGTGTCCTGGATGATGTTCAAGCTTCTTGGAGCTAATCCCGATTGACATGATGAAATGCAATGTATCTAATATTAAATGACCTAAAAATGAATGCGTGAATAAGGAGGGAAAATTTTGGGGTGTTACAGCTGCCCCTATTCAGTCATCAGCTAACCCGAGCAGGATGAAAGCGAACAGCTTATCAGACAAACAGGGTGAGCTGTGATTGAATACCAAAGACAGACCGAAAATTTGCGCTCCGAGAACACCACAAAAATGCTGAAATACACCGCGCTGTTTATTTCTCTTCCGATCCTCTGGCTGAATCTGAATCAGTCTTCTAACTTAATCTGGAGTTTCGATCCTCTGGCTGAATCTATACTCAATTTAGTCCTCTGGTTGGATGTTAATATTGATCCTCGGGCTGGATACGGTTTCAATCTTCTGACTAGATCTTCTTCGATCTTCTGGCTAGATCTCCTTTGTTTCGATTCTCTGGCTGAATCTATTTTCTTTGATTCTCTGGCTGAATCTACTTCGATCTTCTGGCTAGATCTGAATTGTTTCGATTCTCTGGCTGAATCTATTTCCGGTCTTCGGGCTAGACCTGACTTCGATCTTCTGGCGAGATCTTCTTCGATCTTTTGGCTAGATCTGAATTGTTTCGATTCTCTGGCTGAATCTATTTCGATCTTCTGGCTAGATCTGAATTGTTTCGATTCTCTGGCTGAATCTATTTTCTTTGATTCTCTGGCTGAATCTATCTATTTTTCGGTCTTCGGGCTAGACCTGACTTCGATCTTCTGGCTAGATCTGGATTGTTTTGATGATAAATTCCCATCATCAGGATCTCGCATCTGGGGCATGCGCTGGTTGACCCTCTTTCGAAATCTACAGTCTTCATGTTAAATATGCAGCTTCGAGAATATCCCACTTTTGGGCTTTGTACATATTCTTCAGGCTAGAACATGTTATAACGACTATTCGATTAGACTTTGTTTTTTTAATGCGATCCGCGGGCTCGATCCTCTTGTAGGTTGATTTTCTGTTGAGCTGTCAATCTATTCCTGCAGCTGGCTTGCTGGGGAAATAACGCTCGTAGTCGACTCTCTGGCTGAATCTTCGAAATGACCCTCAGGTTGGATCTCTGGAAAACGATTCTCAGGCTGAATCTTCGAAATGACCCTCATGCTGGGTCACACACACACACTTGATCCTCTGGCGAATCTCATGACTTTGGTTGTAAAGTAATTTTTCAGTCTGCTTTGAAGAACCTGTTTATCAGCTTATGTGTATGTTTGATATGCATGCAAATGCAAATGCAAATGTTATGCATGGTGCAAAAGAAAAAAGAAATCTGCTTGGGGAAGCAACTCTGGAAAAGAGCGGATCGCTGTATCAATCCTTGAATTCTCTATGGGGAACGATCCGTCTGCCGGGACCGGGGAGCCACCGAAAATAAATCGGCCTTTTTTGAAAAGTTGACCTTGCTGGGGAAGTATCAACTATGGAAACTTTGCTTAGCGAGGCTCTGCGAGGAGAGTCTGTGAGGAAAGCACTTCCTGGGGAAATGTCGTAGGAATCGACCTTTGCTGGGGATATGAACTTGCTAATCGTCCTCAGGCTGGGGATTAAAACAAATCTGTTAAAAAAAAATAATCTGCTGGGGACGAGATGAACACTGGGAACACCACCCTCTTGTCTGTTGGGTATGCGACTACTCCGCTGTTGCTGGGAAGATACAGTCTGGTACTGTCGACTCCGCTGGGGATATACAGTCTGGATACTGTCAACTCTACTGGGGATATACAGTTTGGATACTATCAACTCTATTGGGGAACCTGCTCTGTAGAGGAGAGGCTTTGTCAACCGCTTGGGGGTGAGGATTCATGACTTGGCATCCGGTTCCTGTGACCTGTAACCAAAAAATACACGTATGCCCCGGGGAATTACTCGATTTGAATTCACCGTCCAAGATTAAGCACATTCAAAGCAATTTTGAATGTTTTCCTGCGCAAGTCATCTGCAAAAGCCACCATTACATTCCGATGCAATATGTTTCCTCAAGAATTCAGACATCTTTTGCAAATAAACTGATAAATGAAAAGTAAAGAGGCTTTTTAACTGAATTATTCGACTTTTGTTGGTTGAAAAATTTGTGCCAGGAATAGGCGAGTACATCAGGAAGCTGATCCCTGGAAAGAGGCGATCGCTATAAATTGAACAAGAGAAACTATCCTAATGGCAATGTGGAAACGGGGTCCCACCGAGTTTCAACTCTGCTATGGCTCGTATGTCCTCAAGATGCTCTGCTCATCTTGCTTTTTGAAGTGGATGATTAGTCGATCTTTTACCTTCGAAGATTGCCGGATTGAATGAAACGGTGATATAACAAGGATGAGCTCAGATCGCAGTTATTCGCTTATTCCCTAACTTTTGCGTGGACCGCCCTTTTGGGTTTTCAATCCACCGGGATACCCTTTTTTGCCTGAGCCGCCCTTTCGGGTTTTCGACTCACCGGGTGTACATTTTTTTTTGATTTTTATATCCCTAATTTTTGCTCGAACCTCTTCATTCTTCTTTTTGGTTCGTCGGGATGCCCCTTTTTTGCCTGGACTATTCTTTTTACTGTCCAGCGGGTCTATTTTATGCGAAATATTTTTTAACTGCGTTTGAGTTGACAGGGGACGGGAAGTCTTCGCCATCCATGGTTGTTAGCATCAGAGCTCCGCCAGAGAAAACTCTTTTAACCACGTATGAACCCTCGTTGTTCGGTGTCCATTTGCCCCTGTGATCTGTGTTGGGAGGAAGAATTCTTTTGAGTACCAATTCACCGACTCGATACTCCCGAGGGCGCACTTTCTGATCAAACGCTCTCTTCGTCCGTCTCTGATATAGCTGGCCATGGCATATAGTTGCTAGTCTCTTTTCCTCAACTAGGCTTAGCTGATTGTATCGAGAACAGACCCATTCTGATTCGTCCGGCTTCACTGTTGGTGCAGGGAAAAGTTATTCTGGCACAAAATGGCATATGAACCCCCTCCGGTGTGATCAACACTGCACCAACTCCGCGACCATTGACGTTGACCGCCCCATCAAACATCATAATCCATTTGGATTCAGGGTCAGGCCCCTCCTCCGGGAGTGGTTCCTCGCAATATTTCGATTTGAGAAACATGATGTCCTCATTAGGAAAGTCGAACCTCATAGGTTGGTAATCATCAATCGGTTGCGCGGCAAGATAATCTGACAAGACACTTCCTTTGATGGCTTTTTGTGAAGTGTATTGGATGTCATACTCTGTCAGCACCATTTGCCACCTAGCAACCCTGCTGGCTTTTCAAAAATATACTTGACTTAATCCATCTTTGACATCAATAGAGTCGTGTGAGTCAACATATACTGTCTTAGTCGGCGAGCAGCCCGTGCCAAAGCGCGGCAAGTTTTCTCGGGCAGTGAGTATCTTTGTTCACAGTCGGTAAACTTTTTGCTAAGGTAGTATATTGCATGCTCATTTCGACCTAACTCGTCATGATGACCGAGCACACAACCCATTGACCTTTCTAACACAGTCAAGTACATGATCAACGGTCTTTTCCTCTCGTCCTGTAGACTGGCCCCGATCTTGATCTCTTTCTTGTCGTCTTCGGTACCAATGTTGATGGTCTCAACCACCTCCTGATAAGGTGTGATATCTCGGTCCTCCTGTTTCAACAACCTGGCTAACTCCTCAAGCAATTTACAATCTTCCTCAACCCCTTCTTCGGCTTGATAGATAGGATTGTCGAAGTCATACTTGGCCATAGCAGTGTCGTTAGCAGTGAGATCCAGGTGATCAGTTTTACGAGGTGTTTTTTTGGAAAGAAAAACGAAAAAGAAACATGAAAAAGAAACATTGCTGTTTTTGTAAAAGTAAAAATAATTGAAAGAAAGAGAACACAAAATTGTTTGCAAAAGCTGTCCTTTATTGATGATGAAAATAATTGCGAAATGTAACTAAATGGATGGCCCTACAGATGAGTCATTACACCTTGGTCAAAGTGTAAGACTTTGTTATGCATGTGATAAAAGGAAAACAATAAAAATTACTCCTTCAGTAGAGTAAACCGGACGACTTTTTCAGACGACCAATTGTCGAGCTTTTCTCCTGGGACATACGGGCGAATCCAACTATCTAAGTCATAGTCGCTGTCAGCCTTGTCTTCATCTACAGCATTGACGGTGTGGGGAGAAACCAAACCCCCGCTGGAGAAAGTACCGGCTTCATTCTTCTGAGACCCCGGAGTATACCCCAATCCAAACTTGTCTTCTTTTATGATTGGGTCCACAAATTTGCCCCAGCCTTGGGCATTACCAGCCTTAACCATTTCAACAGCTTGCTTGTATGAAGAGATAGAAGTCCCGACCTTCTCAGACCCAGGTGAAAAGACAGTTTCGGGCGCGACCTCACTGATGTTTATGGCTTCGAAGCCCTGACACAGCATCTCATGCATCTCGCCATCCATCTCCACATACTTAAATGTAGACAGGTGGCTAACAAAAATATCCTCTTCACCACAGACGGTGACGATCTGACCTTCTAGTCCATATTTGAGCTTCTGGTGGAGAGTAGAAGTAACAACACCGGCAACATGAATCCAGGGTCGACCTAGCAGACAGCTATAGGCAGGCTAGATATCCATCACATAAAAGGTACTCTTGAATACCTGCGGTCCAATCTTAACTGGAAACTCAACTTCGCCACAAACAGCTTGCTTAGAGCCATCAAAAGCCCTTACAACTAAATTACTCGGCCTCAGGGTGGCGTCATCGCAATCCAACTTCGTTAAGGCTTTCTTTGGGAGAACATTCAGAGAAGAACCTGTATCAACCAAAACATGGGAAAGCACCGTCCCTTTGCATTCCATTGTGATATGCAAGGCTTTGTTGTGATTCCTGCCCTCAGATGTTAGGTCATAATCGGTGAAACCTAGCGCATGGCTAGTGTGTACATTCGAAACTACCGACTCCAGCCGGTCAACAGTTATCTCTGGTGGAACATAGGCCATATTCAGTACTTTTAACAAGGCTGCTCTGTGTGCCTTAGAGCACATCAATAGTGAGAGAATGGAGATCTTTGAGGGTGTCTGATTTAGCTGGTCGACTACCTTATAGTCATTTTTCTTGATAATCCTCATAAACTCATCCACTTACTTCTCGAATGCGGTCTTAGGAGGAGCTTCCTCGGTAGTAACCTCTTCGGTGGATACCTATTTTCCTTTAGCCTTGGCAGCTGCCTCAGCTTCAGCATTCGTGCGCAATGTTGATGGTGCAAATAGGTGTCCACTGCGAGTGAAACCAACAATTCCTCCAACATTGTCTACAGCGGAGCTACCAATGTCAATGTCTTCTTCGTTAACTTTCTGCCCCTGGCAGTAGATAAAAGCCCCATAGTGCCACGGGATAGCACTGTCTTTCTCATACGGAATAGGTCCTGGTACCGTGATGTTGACCAGACCAATCAAAGTCGGTTGAGGGTTGTCAGAGTAAATTGGTGCTGGACTTTCTGGGAAATATATTGTTGTCGGAGCGGGTCTCTCGGGAACATATATTTCTTCAGGAGTGAAATAAAACACTACTGTCGACACATCATTCTTCACTGGACGAGTCTGATCGAACTGAAGACAACCTTTATCTATCAGTTGCTGAATACCCCTTCTCAAACTATCACATCCGTTCTCGGCGTCTTGACAATTTCTACACTCTTCCCCACAGCCCGGGAAAATCCGTCCTTTCAAGTGTCGGTCTTTGACCACCGATAGCGAAGTCTTCACTTTAGTCACATCGGAAACCAAATTCAAAGTTTCCCCACTATCAACAACGTTAATCCTCTGCCCGCCGTGAGCTGGCATCGGGTTTTGGATAACATTAGGCACCGGAGAAAAATTGATGGCCTGGGCATCTCTCAAATCTTGTACCTTTAGCTGGAGAGCCTTGCAATTATCTGTAGTATGGCCAGGTGCGTTGGAGTGAAAAGTACATCTGGCATTGACATTATAACCTCTAGGCAGATTGTTGGGATCGACCGGTGGGGCAAGAGTTCTCAACGTAACCAGATTCATGTCAATCAGCTTGGGAAGTAATACAGAATAAGGAATTGGGATTGGCTCAATGACCCGGTCCGCCTGCCTTGGACGTTGTTGATAGGGTCTTTGCTGACCCGAATTACCTCCTTGTTGTTGATTGTTGTACCTGAGTTGCTGTTGCGGATGATACTGCGGTTGAGGAACAGGTGTTGGAATAGTGACTGTGGTCACTTGATCTTGATAATAATTTGGGCGTCCTCTCCCCCTGCCTTTGCCGGCATATACAACGCTCGTCTCACCTTCTCTTCTTCGCTGACCGTTACCAGCAAACGGTTTCTTGGGAATTGATGAGTTGGAAGCACTGTTGTCTTGAATTCGGCCCATCTTCAGCAGACTCTCGATCCTTTCTCCAGCAATCACTATCTCTGCAAAGCTGATTGACGAGTAAGCAGCCAATCTCTCGATATAATTGCCTTGAAGAGTGTTCATGAATATGTCCGCCATCTCCCTTTCAGACATAAGGGGTTGGACGGATGCAACAATATATCTCCAACGCTGAGCATATTCTCTAAAGGTTTCCTTGGCAGTCTGAGACATTCCTTGCAACAAGGTCCGATTTGGAGCCATGTCCAAGTTGTATTGATATTGCTTGACAAAAGCCTCTGCCAAGTCTTTCCAGCTCTTGATGGTAGTACGAGACAAATGAGAATACCATTCACGAGAAGCTCTAGTTAAACTGTCTTCAAAATAGTACATCCACAGCTTTTCATCTTCAGTGTGAGCTCCCAACCTTCCCAGATAAGATTGGAGATGAGTGCGTGGGCAAGAAGCCCCGTTGTATTTCTCAAAAGTAGGGGGTTTGAACTTGTGAGGGATCCTTACTCCCTGAACCAGACCAAGATTGGTGACATCAAAACCTAAGGAATTTTGAGACTCCAAAGATTTGAGCTTCTCAGCAAGCTCATCCATACGGCGAGTGGTCTCGAGGGCCTCGTCGCGCAAAGAAAATTGATCATACTGACAATCTTCAGTAACGGGGCGCCCGTTAATCCGAATCCCTTGATTCACATTATACCTTCCGCCAATATCATTCCCAACATTTCCCGTGTTGCCAACATTACCCGGGTTTCCACCAACATTTGCGTTACCCGAGTTTCCAGTGTTCACAGGGTTATCAGCGTTCCCAGGGTTACCAGGGTTCCCCCCAGCACTTGGTATTTCCACCTCTGGATCGGGCCTCGGTTGCTCAACCAATTCCTTCAGCTTCGCCTGGCCTTCTGCCATACCAGTCATCAATGTCATGAACTGATCCATCCTTTCACGCATATCAGCCAGTTCTTTCTGTATCTGGTCCATTGCTAGTCGTGGACGGTTTTCCTTTGTCGGGTACCTGTGAACTCGCTTGGGACCAATAACTGCCCGCAACAGGGAACAAACATTAGACACTGCGGTGACACCTGCAAAACAAACAAGGGTTAGTATGTATGGTATGCGATGCACTGCTTATTCGATTTTAAGGCCCCCCCTTAAAAAGGGAATACCCTGCAAATGAATAAGCATGAGATGTTGGATGCAAATATGCAAATGATGTTATGCAATGCAATGGCATGTCAATCAGAATTGCTGGATCCGCTTGAACATCTGTCAGGTTGCACTGCCTGGAGAGAAATTAAGAGGGTCAAGCAAAGCACACCAAACAAAGGTCATGGCATGGATCATGTTATCCTTAATATCAACCATCCATTTTTGGTGGATTATGGTTTACACCTTATCAACACCCAAGTTTCATTGATATTAAGGATACCTGAACGGATCAACCATGAATCAAGGGTTTGTTGCAAGTCACGAGCATGTAGTTTAGATTAAGAACCACCCAAAGGGAGTGTACTAAGGTTTAAACCTGCCAAACATGTTCTACAAAAGGTTACCATAGTCATAATCCCATCTTTCGGATATTATCGGAGGAACGACTACTCGTATTCCAAAAATATTCTCAAGAGAGACTCTTATGAGTGTAGTATCGCGTAACAATCGTATCAAATCTTACACTTGAACGACTTTCGTACTACGTCCTACGAATAGGCCAAGATGGGTTTGGTAAACTAAGGTCCTTGGCTTCTAAGGTCTATATTGGAAAAAGTAATGTCTAACCACAACTTACTTGTGTGACATTATTGATCCCAACATGACCTCCACCAAGTGAATGGGCTTGCAAGTCAACTTGCTAAGGAATAACTCCACACAAGTCAACAAGACTATGCCATTCTCCTATCCTAAGTGCACTCGAGTCCGGGTATAGAACTCATCTCACAAACAGAACCAATAGATACGGCAGTCATATGTACACAATGCAATAAAGCAGGTAAATGCTGAAAGATAAATAACTGTACAAAAGAATAAACACCCAATAAACAAACAACCTACAAAAGCTAGGAGGGACTCGCTTAGGGAAACCGGGTCCCCAGCAGAGTCGCCAGCTGTCGCAACCTGAAAAAATGGAATGCGAAAAAAAACAACCGGCGAAGAAAGACAAGAGAGTCGCCACCGTGTGTTATTTATCCCAAAGGAGGGAAAGGAAACGCTCGAAGTAAACCTGGAAAAAGGAAAGGACAAGACAAGGTCTCGCAACCAAATCTTGGGTTTGGGAGTCGATTATGCGAAGGGAAGGTATTAGCACCCCTACGCATCCATAGTACTCTACGGGATCCACTTTTGTAGTTCTTGTCTAAAGGGTGTGGGTTTATCTAATGTGTTATTTACTAAAAAAAGGGGTCAAAAGAAAATCACTCGCACGGATGTCGCATCCACTGCATACGTATCTCATCTGAATATGAGAATCAGAGTCTTCGTAGCTCGGCTACCTAGGGGTTAAGGGTAATTGTGCTCGCTAAGACATCGCATCTTATGCCTACGTATCTCATCTGGAATGAGAATCAGAGCAAGCCGTAGTTCGGCTAACTACGGGGTTATGGATTGGGTTTTGGACGAACGACGTTACTACACAATCTACCGGATGCTCGACCTTTGGAGACTTACTCGCTTGTAGTAGAAGGAGAACGTGTTCTTAGGAGAAGAAAAATCAATGAGTTGGTAGGGTTAGGGATGCTCATGCAAAAAGGGGTAATGAGAATAAGACCTCATAGCTCTTAACCCTAGACAGGGTGAGCTCATGACAAAAATTGGGGTTTCAGAAAGGTGGAACCCTCTCCACTGACTGACCGGAAAAAAGATCTGGGGTTTTTGTTCTGAAGCATTGACACGTAGTGTGATCTTAAAGAACGACGCACTGAATAACGGGGGATTGATTATTGATCCCTTTTATCCGTCAATTGCCTCTCCATGGAGGTCTTTAGGCAAAAAGTAAACAAACAAAAGAAAACATTGCCTCCTATCGAGGTCCTCCAGCTAAGAAAGAGGTAAAATGCGAGAAAGATGTAAAAGTACCCCACGGATAAAGATCCGAAGTAACAGCAACTAGAGAGACAAGGAACCCGAAGATCTCTAAAGCTGGCACCATCAAAGAAAGCAAGTCAGCACAGGTAATCGGAATAAATCTCCCAGTGGTATCCCACAAATAAAGTGGAATACCAAACAGGCTATCTCTTCAGGAGTCATGTGAGCCCTCACAAAAAAATTCAACAAACAGGTTAGAGAAACAAGATGGGGTGCAATCAAGAGTTGCACCAAATAATAGAGTCACATGAATCATGCCATTAAAGTTCACAAAAAGCTCACAAAAAGCAACCAAGGGTAGGAGGCCTAAACCCCTTGTCAAACAAATGCATTAAAAGGGTATCAAAAATTTCAGGTTGAAAGTATAAAGTAGTGGAAATAGGGCAAACCTGATTGGAGAGATCGATTGAAATTGAGTTGCACCCGTGGGTTTGTAGAGCAATCTTGGGGTAGATATGAGGTAAAGGTGATTCTGTGCAAATGAGTTTCCTTCAGGGTCTGGAGGTTGCTCTGAACTCTGTTAGCTCTTCTCTCACTATCTTTTTCCCAGGTTAGGTCAGGGTTTTGTTCCAAGGAAACCTCAGAGTGTTTTGCTTCTCTTCCTTTTTCTGTCTGTTCTCCCTCTTTTATAACCTGATTTTCATGGCTTTGTGGGCTCAAATGAGAGAGGTCCAAGTCCAAGATTTTTCTATTATATTTTATTTATTTATTTATTTATTTATTTATTTATTTATTTTTTAATTTTATTTTCGTTTTTTTTTCTTTTTCGAAACGCGTGGGCTTCGCCTAGCGAGCATGACAGTTCATGAACAAACTTTTGCTCCTTCAAGATTAACGTTTTGACTGACGAATAGACCCCTGTTGGAAGTAACTCAAGTCTTTCCCTTGTGTTGACTGATCATCTAAATAGAACCCACAAAGTGTCCTGGATGATGTTCAAGCTTCTTCGAGCTAATCCCGATTGACATGATGAAATACAATGTATCTAATGTTAAATGACCTAAAAATGAATGCGTGGATAAGGAGGGCAAATTTTGGGGTGTTACAGAGCCTACACTCAACGAAGGGCCAAAGCCTGGTTCCAGATGGAGTATGGTATTTGATGGAGCTGTAAATCAGTATGGAAATGGTATTGGGGCAGTAATCATTACTTCTTAGGGCATACACATTCCCTTTACAGCAAGTCTAACTTTCAAATGGACGAATAATATGGCTGAGTATGAGGCCTGTATTATGGGATTGGAAGAATGCATTGATCTAAGGATCAAACATCTTGATGTTTATGGTGATTCGGCCCTCGTTGTCAATCAAATCAAGGGTGAATGGGAGACAAATCAGCCTGGTCTTATTCCATATAGGGATTATGCGAGGAGGATTTCAACGTTCTTTACTGAAGTTGACTTCCATCATATTCCTCGAGATGAGAATCGGATGGCAGATGCTCTTGCTACACTTGCTTCGATGATTGTGGTAAAACTGTGGAATGAAGTTCCCAATATCACCGTGATGCGCTTGGATAGACCAGCTCATGCATTTGCAGTTGAAGAAGTGAAAGATGATAAACCATGGTATTATGACATCAAGTGTTTCCTTCAGAACCAGGTTTACCCGCCTGGAGCATCTGTGAAAGATAGGAAAACTTTGAGGAGATTATCAGGCAGTTTCTACCTCAATGGCGAAGTGCTTTATAAGAGAATTTTTGACATGGTGTTGCTCAGATGTGTGGATAGACACGAAGCAGACCTGTTGATGGCTGAGGTCCATGAAGGTTCATTTGGTACCCATTCCAATGGACATGCCATGGCTAGAAAGATGTTGAGGGCAGGCTACTATTGGCTGAAAATGGAGTCTGACTGCTGCAAATATGTAAAGAAATGCCATAAGTGTCAGATTTATGCGGATAAGATTCATATTCCCCCGACACTTCTGAATGTAATTTCATCACCATGGCCTTTCTCTATGTGGGGAATTTACATGATTGGCATGATAGAGCCGAAAACGTCCAATGGACAAAGGTTTATTCTCGTAGCAATTTATTACTTCACTAAGTGGGTTGAAGCAGCATCATATGCAAATGTGACCAGGCAGGTGGTTGTGAAGTTTATCAAGAATCAACTCATATGCCGTTATGGTGTGCCAGATAAGATCATTACTGATAATGGATCTAACTTGAATAACAAGATGATGAAAGAGTTGTGTAGTGAGTTCAGGATTGCACACCATAATTCTTCTCCTTATAGACACAAGATGAATGGGGTTGTTGAAGCTGCTAATAAGAATATCAAGAAGATTATCCAAAAGATGGTTGTTACGTACAAAGATTGGCATGAGATGCTGCCATTTGCTTTGCATGGATATCGTACATCTGTCCGCACTTCAACAGGGGCAACCCCTTTCTCTCTTGTCTATGGCATGGAGGCCGTACTCCCAATAGAGGTGGAGATCCCATCAATGAGAGTTTTGATGGAGGCCAAGTTGACTGATGTTGAATGGGTTCAGAGTCGCTATGACCAGCTGAATTTGATTGAAGAGAAGAGATTGACTGCCATGTGTCATGGTCAGTTGTATCAGCAGAGAATGAAGAAGGCTTTTGATAAGAAGGTCAAGCCTCGTGTGTTCAGAGAAGGTGACCTCGTGCTCAAGAAGGTCTTGTCTTTCGCGCCCGATTCCAGGGGCAAGTGGACTCCAAACTATGAAGGTCCATATGTTGTTAAGAGAGCCTTTTCAGGCGGTGCTTTGATACTTACAACTATGGATGGGGAGGATTTCACTCGTCCTGTGAATTCAGATGCAGTCAAAAAATACTTCGCCTAAAAAATAAAAACAGAATAGCTCGCTAAGTTGAAAACCCAAAAGGGCGGCTTAGGTAAAAATGAGCGTCTCGGTGGATTGAAAACCCGAAAGGGCGATCCAGGCAAAAGTTAGAGACATAAAAAATGAATATATGCATCCCGCTAGATTGAGTACCTCATCCTGGGGCAATCTAGGCAAAAAATTAGGGATTTGGCAAGTAATTGCATCCTGACAAGACTGTGTTCTACAATTGTCATCCATCAGAGGTTCTTGTTCATTCATCGTCAACTAAAGCTTCGAAGACATCGAATTCAGAATTGGTGGAGAAATGGTCATTATGTTCAATGTAGCCCTTTTCCAATATATATCACCAATTTCAAACTTGTAAAGATCTATGGAGTCTTGCCATTTGCAGACTACCATTCCATCAAATAAATTTGAGCCTTTTATCCAATTATTTGCACTCTTATTTGTTTCTATTCAATAAATGTTTTGCATTTTTTGATTGAGAAAATATCATTGTTTTAAATAAATGAATTTTTCATAACTTGTTTTTTAAACAAAGTGAACATTCACAATGACAAAAGGATACTTAGGAGATCCTCAGTGCTCTCCCAAGGGTGGTATGATCCCCAACAGGGTAAGACATTTGTTCATATCCCTGGCATGACTGTATCTTCTTCCTCTGGAGCCCTTTTATGGTTCATCCCCGAGTGGTATGCTTGTTGAGATGTTCACCACTCTCCCCTTCAGCGGAAGAGCGATCTTTTCTCCTCAGCAGGTGTGATCTCCTTGGTGAGTTTGGTATTTGGTGTCGAATCACCAGATTCCTCTTATATCCCTCAGATGGATTCCCCAGTAGAGTTGCTTTTGTGGCAGTTTCTGCCTGTGCAATGAATTTTTTTCCCCAGCCGGATTGACTGATGATTCATCCCTCAGAGATTTTGTGATTTCTTGGTATCTCTGATTCCCCGATAGATTGGATACTCTCCATTGGAATTTTGGGCTTCCTCCCTTGAGATGTAGTACCGGACGGCTGTGTGCCTTTTCCTTTGGAGTTGTTTGTGTTAGAATGTATGTTTGTCAGCATTCATCATACATAAATCACGCATATGTGCATATAACCTTCAAACATTTGGATATTCATATTGCATTTTTTGCCATATATCTATTGTTTGTTATCCTCTGCTAGTTAGTGATACATTGCCCAAGCAGATGTCAGTGTCTGATCCCTCAATATAGAGTCATCCCCTTTAAGCATAAAGCATTTATCTTTCCTGCCATATTCCCCACTGAGTTATATCCTCGTGGACGACGGTTGTTTCTGCTTCCTCCCAACACATATATTGGGATGGGTTCCCCTATTGAGTTATATCCTCATTAGGATGAGTCTCGATTCAGTTTGCCTTTTTGGTTTGATCCTAAATTGGCCTCTTGTGACTGTCTTTGGTGTTTCCCTGTGATAAATGAATAATTGCTCAATAATCAATAATTATTCACCTTATCCTCAGCAGAGTTTGTGGTTTTCTACCCTTATCCCGGTAGTTGTAAACCCTATTTTCCCCCTTTGGAGAGATAACCATTGTTGTTCATCCTAGTTGATGACGGTTACTCTTCCGTGGTTTTCTACCCAGTATCCGGTAGATGTAATCCCCTCTTTGACGGTTATCATTATCCAATATTCGGTATTGATATTCCCTCCTTCTTTTGGATAATTTCTCTGATTAAGCAATTTTATCCCCATCGGGTCCTCTTTCATTTACCGTTTGCCGGTGATGTTTGTTGCTCCCCTTGTTTGGTCATCATTATATACCTAGTTTTGGTATCCCGATGCCTTTCTCTGTCGGTCGATTTATCCTTTATTAACCCAGTAACCGGTTGTGGATAATCTTCCATGCGAGTATATTATCTACGTTCCGACGGTAATAGATAATATATCTCATGCACTCTTTGGTCGAAGCCTTTTGTTCTTCCCTAGTCGAGTAAGATTCGTATCCCTGTTTTGGAATCGAATGTCCATCCCATAATCGAGTTTGCGTTCTGCTCTCTTTTTGGATGATGAGTGTTTTGGGAATATTCCCCAATTCATGCTTTGGTTGGTCACCTATTATATGCCCAGTAACCGGTATCCCTAGTGTTCCTTCCTTCTGCTCCCTTTTATGACTTTGGTCCCCTGTGGAGTCAGATTTTCCTGAGTTGAAATATACCTTTTAGGTCTTCGTCAGATGATTTGGATGATTGATATCTCTCACCCTTATACCGGTCTTAGATATTCATTCTTCCCGAGCTTGTTGTTCTATCACCCTTATACCGGTGATCAGATCACATGTCTCATCGAGCTTGTTACCCAGTAACCGATAACACCTCGTCCCGCTGCTTCCCCAGGAGAGTCTTTTTAGACATCCCCCAACGAGGTATCTGTTGTGGATCGCCTTTTGCTGTGTTGGCATATTCCCCAATACATGCAGCTTTGAGTCAGCTCGAGTCTTTCCAACGGATTTATTCCCTTTGGAGACTCTTTTCCCCAGATTTGAGTCGTGACCTGCTCACGCGTTTTCATCCCTTAACTCCCCGGTGGAGTCCCTTCCCCATGGAGTGGATAACTCATAGGGATTATCAAATTCCTTCTGATCTTTTCTTCTTTGTGGACACATATCCCCAAAGAGTTTGTTTGTTTTGCATACATACATTTGCATTATGAGGTCTCTTAGGGACCAAAATTTGTCTCTTTGTTATTATTTAAGCCCATTCTACCTCGTCGAGACGAAGATTTTAACCTTCACTTCTCCGGCTAGAATGACCTTAAATAGGGGCATCTGTAAGACCCCAATTTTGTCCCTAAGATCCCTCATGGCATCATAACATTGCATTGCATAGTCTCAAGGATCATTGAGCATCTTGGCTCCCTTTCCCTTTGGGTAGGGATCTCTTGTGAGTGGTTTGAGATCACCAAGCATGCTTGAATTGTATATCATTGCTTTTCTTGTTTTATTTACTAACCAAAAGCACAAAAATATGTCACTAACATCTTTTGTTTGTAGCTTAAGCAATCACCAGGTCAAGAGCTTCAAGAAAATCCTTTGTGCAAGAGATGAGATATTTTCTTGGGATGAGGATCACATGATTATTATAAGGAGCTTACATGAGCTAGGGTTTCATTTTGAAGAAATTTCGCCAAGTGGTAGAGGCTCAAGTTAATCAAGACATTTCAAGGTCATCTGAGGACCAAAAGTCAACTGTGTAGTCAACTGAGGGCTATGAGGTGGGGAAATGAGTTGAGGCACATCAATCATGTTCAAATGGGGTATACTCATCATTCTAAACATCCATTCTTGAAGATTCAAAGGTCATGGCAAAAGTTACTAAAAATGGAAAATGACCTATAATTCAAAGTTTCCAAATTTGGCATGTTTTGGTCCACTTTCAACTTGACTTGTCAATGTCAAAGAAGTTTCAAACGGATTTTTGGTGAACCTGAAAGTTATAGATATTTGTCTCCCCTTTCCAAAAAGTCCTAATTCACGTCCATATGATGAATGGTTGAGAAGTTATGGTCATTTGATCACAAAGTGTGCATGGAAATTCAAAATGGCATAACTTTTGATACAATGCTCCAAATTGGTTCATTCTTTTTGCAAAATGCTTCTCATGTTCAAGACATCTCAAAATGAGCTTTTGCCATGCATGGGAGAGGCTTGAATGTTCATTATTTCACACATGTGCAAATTGAAGAAAATATTCAACATTCATTTTTGGCTTAAGATGCAAGCAAATTAATTCTCAAATCATGACCCTTGGATGTTCTTAAGTGAATTGGAAGCTTAACATGGAGTTGTGCACGTGTATTATGGGCATGTGAGCTCATTTTGCATTTTTGCAAATTGCTTCATATCTCACTAATCATGATTAACAAATGGAAAATATGATTAGCATGGTCATTAGCAAGGAGTATAAGTACCAAAACCCTAATCATAATAGAAAGAGGAACCATTTAAGATCTGAAATTCAAGAACTCTCTCAAAACTCTCTCTCATCGAATTTGATTTTTCTCCACATAACTCTCAAATATTATTGCATATTCTTGATCCTCATCCTTCACTGATCAAGAATCATCATCTGTTTGGAGCAATTCAGCCAGAATTCGAGCAGTTCAAGAGCAATGTCATGTTAATGGAATTTGGAAATTGAAGTGGTTTCAAGAGGATTCAACCGTTCATTTTTGCTTAAAGCTTCATAGGAAGATCATAGGAGAAGATCTGGAGCTGTAGAGCTTGAGAGAACACGATTTCAGAGAGTTGCACTTCAAGGTGACTCAAAATTCGATCTCTCCTTTTGCTATTTTTTGATTATAGACTTGTAGATCTTGTTGAGTAGAGCATGGAGATGTGTTTATATTTGAAAATGAGTGAGAATTGAGGATGTTAGGTTGACTGAAAGTTTGGATCTAGAAAATGTTTCACTTCGATCTGTAGAATCTAGGAAGAATTAGGAAGAATTAAGGTCATATTTGGAATCCTCGTGGAGAGACGATTCGAATGGTATAGGTTGGTGGATTTCTGGAAATTTATTGGGCGGCACCGCCGCGTGAGTCGTCGGAGAAGACGACCGAAGCTGTAGCTCCGGCGTCTGCGTGCTTAGGGTTTATGCTGATGTGTTTGCCATGTGTGCCTTGCGTGTGAGTTCGATTGGCTGAGGATTGTTTGACCGAGCCACGCGTGCGTTGAAGCGCTGAGTGGCATGTTGTCTGGTTTAAGTGAAACGGTGCGTTTCACTGTTTGAACATGGAGCGTTGGATTGATGAGCGCGCCAAATCCATTGGTTCCTGATTTTTCTGGATTTTATTCAAATATATTTGTTTCCCTCCATTTCCATGTTATTTTTCAATTATTTTGCCTATTTTGTTTAATTCATAAAAAATGCAAAAATGATCCAAATGAGTCCCAATTTTTTTTCATAGATTTGTATTGATGTCTAATTTTTTATGGTGTTGATTTCATGAATTGTTGATGTCTAGATTTTTATTTGTCAATTTTTGAATTGATGTTGTGCCAATTTGATCTATTACATTTAATGTGTTATGAAATTCTCTATGTTGAACCTTCTGATCCAATTTTTTGCATACATGACATTCATACATAATATGAATTTTTTGTCACTGGTTTGGATTTTTTCTCACATGTTATCTTCATTTTTGACACATAGAGAAAAGTGTGACAATTTGTGTCACATTTTTGACATTGAATTGGTGCATTTTTGTTCACATAGCATTTGCATCATTTTGGATTTGAGTTTTTGCATGTTGAACATTCATGGCATGATAAACTTATACAAAAAATCTAAAAGTCATTGCATGCATTTCTGATTTGGTCTGAATTTTCTAAGTTGGAAGCTCATTTTGTGCATATTTTTGAGGCTTTTGAAGCATTTGAATGATATTTGGAGTATGATGGATCTTTGGCCATGGTGATTGGTGTTTAGGGGTTCATATGGTTCTGTTTGGGACTTGTGATTTGATTCATCTCATGCCATTGGTGGTTTATGCTTTGTTGTGTTGATTGGATGTACATAAGCTAACTTTGTTGTTTTGTTTCAGGATTGGATACTTAGCATTGATAATTGGGTTTGTTCTCACTTTGTGAGATGCAAATACATTGAGTACTGACCTATTGTTGTTTTGTAGGATTTTAATTGATGTGGTGAACTCATGAGCTTATTTGAGTGCTAGGGCACTTATGCACTGAATTGTGTAACTGTTAGAGGGTTTCACTGTTTGTTTTCTGGTTGTATGACTGAAGTACTAATTGTTTAGTCTTTGTACAGGTACCTTAGTTGTTTTCTTGCTTTAGCTCTTGCTTGAGCATTGGATTGTGGTTGACACACCACTCAGGTAGTTAGCTTATTACTTCATGTAGTCTGAAGTCCTGTCACCTTTTTGGCATGCATTTTGCTGGCAAGTCCTCCTTCAGAAGCTCTGTTTGTGTTTGTTTAAAATTGTGCTCAAAGGCCTCCAAGAAGAGGCATGTGTTATTTATTAAGGCCTCCAAGAGAAGAGGCAATTGACGGATAAAAGGGATTAGTAGCCAATCCCCCGTTATTCAGTGTGTCGTTCTTTATGCTCGCACTACGTGCTGATGCTTCTGAACATGTGCCCCAAATCTTTGTCCAGAGTCTGTCAAGTGGAAAAGGATCCCACCTTCTGGATCCCCACGCTTTCTTTGTCATGAGCTCACTCCGGCTAGGGTTAAGAGCATGAGGTATCATCCTCATTACCGTTTTGATCAGCTTCACCCTAACGTTCAAATGTTAGTGGTTAAGAGCTACAGATTACCCTTTACAGTTTGGCTTGTTTGTCGAGGTTGACATGACCCCTCTTGACTAAAGCCCACCCATTATTTGAGCCTCTTGTATGGATATAGTGTGTGATGTTTGTTTACTTGTGAGTTAAGTTCTTGTTAGAGACCTCAATTTAGGGATGTTGATTGCATGACAACTATTAGGCTCGAGTCTTAATCTCCCTATTAGTTTGTTGTTTCCCTGGTCTCTAGTTAGGAGAGTGCTTTACCCCATGGAACTTTTGATGTGTGTGCTCTTGAACTAGGAGTTTCTATTTGAGCTTAATTGGAGGATCATTACCATGTTCATCCAAGTGGAAGATACAAGATACATTGAGGATCTCTTATGAGACTTGTTTGATTGCTTATACTTTGTGCTTGCTTATTCCAAAGGATGGGAGCTACTTGGATCATCAATATGATCTCAAGAGAGGAACTCCTAGTGTGGTTTCATTTCATATCCCTCATCTTTTTGTTTTCCTTAGGACTTAGCCCTTCTCTCCACCCTAACCCAAGCCAAAACTCTTTTGTGCAAACATTTAACCTTTGTTTCCAACATTAGAAACCTAAGCCTTATGCTTTTGATTTTCAAACTTTCATTTCATAACACTCATTTTGAATTGAATCTTTAAGTCAACTTTGACCGCTTTTGTATATACTTCTAATTGGTAAATATAACCCATTCAAATTTCCCTTTTGTGGTTTCAGTGGCCACTTTCTTGATCAAAATTTTCCATAACCTTTAGCTATTAGGTTTGAGTTATCCTTGTCGTAGATGTAATACTCACCTATATCCTTAGTGATGGATAATGAGTCTTCCATGCTTATTATAGGGTTAACCCCTCACTAGCATGTTGAAGCTATCCTCACATGGTGGATTTGTGGTTTTAGGTTGAGTTTTCTCCCTTTGATAACAAAAGACCTTAAGGTTTTTGGACCAATCAATTCACCAATTTGTTTTGAGATTTTTACCCCGAACTACGAGGTTTTGATCCTACCTTTTTAAGATGGTACGTAGGCAATGGGTTTATCCATCCAAACACAAAATGTAAATAACTTGTATATTCTCTTCTCATCTCTTCAATCATGTTTGCACAAACAAAATTTTCACAAAAACAACTACCTTACAACAAGTGTGAAAAGGGCTCCCTAGGAGTACCTAGGATGTTTTGGGTGCCTAACACCTTCCCATTGCATAACCAACCCCTTACCCAGATCTCTGTTTCTTTTACTAGTTTTTGTTAAAACTATTAGGTTTTTGTTCGCTTTCTAACCATTCCTTTGGATAAATAGAAGTGCGGTGGCGACTCGACTTGTATGGTTTACCTTAGATTTAGTCAATATTTCTAATTGTAACGAATACCCCGCTACAAATATGAGCCTCCTTTATATAGGAAAAAATTTGGCTAAAAATTAAAATGATCTATGGGCCAATTAACTCACCTAATCGATTAGGTTCTAAGTCTAATTAATTAGGTATCATAAATAATCGATTATATGTGCCCAATATGGAAGGTTTAGATAGATAGTTGTTATCAATCATTAAGATACTATTATAATTGATTATTTAATCGATTAATCTTCATCTAACTGATTAGCCTTAGGATCTAGTCGATTAGGTAGATAAAACATTTCTCCCAATCCAGGTGACAGACTCCTAATTAACTGCATAGGGCTTTAAAACATTTTTAGGTGTTTTATTAGGTAAAAAAGAGTCTTCAAAACTTTTTAAAGTGTGTATATGATTTGTCTTAGTATCTTAGGAGTTACTCTCCTACTTTCTCAATACTTTAGTCACTCAGACAATTAAGACTAGGCGAACTTTCACAACTCTGAAGTTTTCACGCTCCTGCTTTTCCATATTTGCCATTATGATAAACACTCTATTGGAGCCTTGAGTCTTCTATTGAATAGGCTTGATATTTCTTCAGGTTAGTCACCATCATCAAGAATTTTGGAAGATATCACCAAGAGAACAATGCAACATTGTCATCATCAAAACATCAGAATGGTTGTTATTATCAGGATCGTCAGCTTCATACCTACAAGCACATAAATCCATACATAGGATTGCTCAAGTAAAAGGAACATGTTACTTGAGAAAGAGATGAACAAGAATAATACATAGTGAGGTATAAATAAACAATATATAAGATCATACTTTTCTCCAACAGAGGGAAACACCTATCTTTGAGATAAAATTGTAGGTAAACTTTGGGGGACTTATTCCCTTTGATTCTTTCTTGAACATAAATAAAATATATTTAGACATTTTTAAACCGAGACTAAATTCTGGAATCTACTTCTATCTTGCTGAGATTCCTTCCAAGAAGACATCATTTACCCTTAGATATTCAATAATATTTTTCCAAATTTTCAATCTCTATTAAGTGTACTACCTCAAACCCTCAAGATAACTTGAGTAAAACTCCCCCTTTCAAGGAAACAACAAACCACCGTTGATTTCCCTTTTCTATAAACCATTTGATATGCCAGTTGGTCCAAATAGAAGACTTATAAATTCATTACAAATTTATTACCTCAACCTTCTAAGAGGTTCCATGATCACAAATGTTTAACGATACCACTAAAGGCAACACTTTGAACACATTCATCAACACCTTGATCATATCCATTGAAAAACACCATCAACGCCTCGATCAAAATTATCAGGATTGACAAACTCCACTAGGTAACCACTTCTTCTTGTATTCCTAAGGTATACACATGATTTGCATAACCTTATTGAATTTGCAAGGATGAATCCTTCACAGTTGTAAAACATTTCTTTTTCATATTTGTTGGTGTAGAGCTTTAGATTTCTTTATACATTCATTAGGTGAATCTGTTTAAGGAAGACTTCCTATGATCGATGTATTTGTAACCCAAGATAGTACAAAAGCTTTGTGATATGAAAATAAGGATACTTTATAGAGTGATCTGCAAATTTTAAATTCATCCTTGTATCGCTGACTTTTGCAATACCAAGTTTTTGATAGATTGACAATGGCATCAGGCTCATATTAGCTTCTAAATCATTTTGAACTTCTTGTAAGTTATGTCTTCTATAGTGCATGAAATTGTGACAGATCCATGATCTTTTCATTTGATGGAGATTCTCATACCTTTGCATACACTTCTCAGTTAAGCTTATTGGTTCATTTCCCAATATTCTCGTTTTAGAAATTATATCTTTCATGAATTATTCGTACATGGGCATTTGCTCGAGTGCTTCAAAGAAAGGAATGTGAATCTCTAACTTTCTGAATATTTCAAGAAACTTCTCAATTTTTTATATCTTTTTGATCCTTCTTCTTCACCCTTTGAGGATAAGGTAGCCTAATCACCAATTTAGTCTCATTCTTATTTTTCACTTCAGTTGGATTTTGGGGGGAACATAACTTCTTTTGATTTTTTCTTATTCTCCTTCACTTCGAGATCTACCTCTATAAAATGATCATAATTTGTTTCCTTCACTTCTTTATTCTCAGCAACTTCTGACTTCTTGTTGTCACAGTAGTAACATTGATATGATCTATGGAATTTGGGAATGTGGTGCTCAAAGTACTCCTTTGTGCTTGATGTGAAACATGTAGTTCTTTTTTAATCACTCTCCTTTTTAATCTTTGCGGATAAAGAAATATGAATTTTGGCTTTGGAAGTTTTTCTTCTTGAGCTATGTTAGTAACTACATTTAGACTCTCATGATTTTCTTCTTGTGAAAGTTGTTTAGCTATTTGTACTACCTGAACCTCTAGATTTTTTATAGATATTATAGTGTTCCTTAAATTTTTCACCGCCTCTTCTTAAAACTGGGCATTCTGGGAAGTAGTGTTTTTGAGGTTATTCTTTGTCAAATTAAAGATGTCTAATTCAACTTTTATATTTTAAGTAAGAGCTAAATCAACTTTTATGAGCATGTGATATGAGGATACATTATAGGTCATTTTGGACCAATACCATTGAACAAGTGATTTTCCTCAACTTCAAATATGCATAACTCCCTCATTGTAAATCCAAATGATGTCAAATTGGTGACCATTTTTAAGGTCTTTGAAATAGATACAACGTTTATGAAGGCACTTTTCTCATTTGGAGCTCACATAAAAAGTTTAGCAAGGTGGAACATCGAGGATATGACTTGACACTTAGAAATTTTTTCAACATGTTGAAATTTCCAAACTTCCACCTCAAAATTCACCATGATACAAGTTCCAAATGGAAAAGTGTTCAACATAAGAGTTGTTCCTCTTGATATAAGATTTCCAAAGAGTCCTAATTCATTCATTTTGGATGAGGTTTGCTAGGGCTACGCATGGTGTTAACAGACCTGCATCAATTGGTAAAATCAAAACTCCAAATGATCATTTCATAATGCCTTGCCAATCAAGCTTGATTTAGACCTCATTTCAGTTAGTTTTAGACCTTAGTGCATTGCTTCATGAGCATGTATACGCCCATGCAAGCTTAAGCATGACATTGCCAAATTTGGAAGAAGTTTCAAGTGTGCAAATAACACTTGAATTTGCTATAAATAGAGACCTTCTGAGCTCATTTCAAGGGATCCTTGCATGCCAACTTTGCCTCCACTCTTCAAACCCTCACAATTCAAAGGAAAACCTGATAATTTTCACTTGAAAATTGAGTTTGAATCTCACTATTTGGAGATTCAAAAACTCCAGGATCCAAAGCTTCTTACCATTCCTAATCCATTTCTACAATCTACTGGAGCAAGATCAAACAAGAATTGAAGCAAGAAGGATCAAGTTCTGCACAACATTGGAGGTATTTTCCAGATTTTTTCTTCTCTTCGATTCTCACTCAATTCTTATCAATTCTCTTGGATCTTTGGTTGTCTGAAGTCCTACCAATGTAGGCAAGAAGATTGAGTTGCTTTGAGGTCAAATTGAAGCAACTCAATTGACACACCTCAAAATTCAACTCCTCATATCTTTCTATATATTTGGAGTTAGTTAAAATTGAGGTCATATTCGCGCTCTACGCCATTTTTTCTTTCAGATCATGTCCTCCTTTTTCATTTATGTCATGGTAATGATTGGACCAGCCCGACCAAGGTCGCCTGAGAAGACGACCAGCGCTTTGCTCCGACAATGAGGTGGCGTGGTCCTGAACCATTGATCCAGTTTAAAATGTTTTAATCACAAGCGTTGGTTTGGATGACCAGTTTTGTGGCGCGCTGACTAAGTTCCATCATGGAACGCGCGTTCGTGTCCACTTGATCTTCCACCGCAATTAATGAGGGAGATCAAGTGGTCCACGTTTTTTTTGTATTTTCTGATTTTTATTTTATTCCTTTGATTTTCATTAATTCATGTTAATTTTAATATTGATCCAAAAACTATGAGAGTTTCACCAATTTTTTTTAAATAAAATCCTCTTTCATATTTTGAATTAAAATTATTTTTTGGATCATTATTAATATTTTTCATGATTTAATTGATTTTGTGATTATTTTTAATTGTTTAAAAATACTTTTAAGTTTTCAAAAATTCTGAATTTTTTTCTCCAAGGTCCTTTTATCTTGTTTGACCTATGATAAATCTCATGACCATTTCTTTGGTGTCTTGATGAGGTTTTAGGAAATTGACCAACCATATTTAATTTAATGCATTATTTTTAGTATTTTTAAATTGAATAAATGCCAAATAATTGTGTTGAGCCATTTTGATTGATTTTGTAAGTTTGACTTGTGTTGTTGGGCCTTGGTCAAGGTTGATTTGACTTTGCTAGGTTAAGATCATTGGATTTAGGGGATTGATGGAATATACATTCCATCTCCCAAAATGAATGAATGATCTTAATTCGATAAAAGTCATCCTTTGTTCAATTTGAGTTTGATCTATCTTCCCCCCCTCTTCACCCCATTCCCCTTCTTTATGCATTCATGTCATGGACCTATGATATCTCTACATCCTAAGGCTAGTTGATTGCAAAATCAACATAAGTATAGATGAGATTAGGCCACCACTTTTGCATATTCTTTTTGTGTGTGGTATGTTTCATGAGCATAGTCCATTATACTATGTCTCTAACATGCATTAACACCAAAATTCTATTTCCCGACCTCAAATAGTTGTGACTTCTACATAAGTCCAATTACGATTGCTTAACATATCACTAAATTTTGACATAAAAGGCATATCATTCTAGTTAGTGAGATTGTAAGTCTCTCCTCTTTCATGGTATTGTGTGAAAACTTGGCCTTTTTTCCTTCCTTTGGAAGATGTCTTGGTTCAAGGATCCATGCTTGTGATAAGTGGGTTGAGTGTTCTCCAAAGAATGACTTAAAAATAAAAGCAAAAGCAATACTAACTTCTAACTCATTAACAACTAACATTTAATTTTAAATCATTTACCTTAATGCACTTTATTTTTTAAGCCTTATTCATACCATTCTAATTGTTTATGTTAATGTCATTTTTAGTTTGTCCACTTGGACCATATTTTTTGATATATTTTGTTTGTGTATATTGTGTTTGGTTGTGTGGTCTTTGACCATTAATGTACATAATAAGAACAAAAACCCTAAAAAAACACCTTGTATGGACTGTTGGTTTGATCTGAGACTATTGGACTTAGAATTTAGGCAACACTCCCTATGCAAAGGACTTGGCCAATGGCAACTTTCATGTAACCAAGTGCTTGTAATTTAAAACTTCATCTGTGTAAGACCCTAATTTTGACCTTGAGATCCCTCATGGCATCATATCATTGCTCAGTGCATTACCTCAAGGATCATACGATGTTTGCCTCCTTAACCTTAGGGTTGGGAATTGTGTGAGTGGTTTGAGACAACCAAGCATGCTTGTATTATATATATTTCCTTTTCTAATTTTTATTACTAACCAAAAGCACAAAAATATGTCACTAACCCTTTTTTATTTTGAAGCTCAAGTGATCATGTGCTCCAATGCTCCTAGGAGGATCCTAAGCTCAATGAAATGGCTAGATGAAGATGAGAACAAGCATGGAAATGGTACACAAAGATCCTAATCATCATATATGTATTCCAAGTATCTCAATTTGCCAATTTGATCAAGATAACCCAAAGGGCTTGAGGATTGATTCCCATAGAAACCCTAATTTAACTGTGCCTTGATTGTGCCTTGCTCATGAAGCAACCTCAACCTATGATCAAATTTAATCAAGGGAAGTTCTTTAACTCATTATTTTATTCATATTTGAGCCTATGTGAGGCCCCTCAATCATTTATTCATCAAGATTGGAAGTTTGGCCTTGAAAAGTTGACCAGTCAAGTCATCTGACTAAACTGAGGTCCACTGAGATACAACTTGAAAAGTTTGGCCTTGAAAAGTTGACCAGTCATGAATACAAATCCCCATTTTCCCTCTTAAACATTCAAACTGATTAACATCCAAAGCTTTTGTAAATATGTAAGCTAATTGCATTTCAGTAGTAACATGCTCTAGTGCTATGATTTTCTCTTCCCCAAGTTCTCTAATAAAGTGATGACGAATATCAATGTGCTTTGTCCTGCTGTGCTGAATAGGATTTTTGAAAATATTTATAGCACTCAGGTTGTCATAGTACAATGTCATGACATCTTGTGTGACATTGTATTCAGTCAACATTTGTTTCATCCAAACTAGTTGAGAACAACTACTCCCAGCTGCTATGTATTCAGCTTCAACAGTGGATAGGGACACACAATTTTGTTTCTTGTTAAACCATGATATCAAGTTGTTCCCCAAGAAGAAACATCTTCCTGATGTGCTTTTCTTATCATCGGCACTTCCACCCCAGTCAGCATCATAGTAACCAGTTAGCATAGATACATATCCATGAGTATATAACATCTCATAGTCACTGGTCCCATTGACATATTTCAGTATTTTCTTCACTTGGTTTATGTGATTGACTTTTGGTTCAACTTGATATCTAGCACAAACACCTACAACAAATGCAATGTCAGGTCTGCTTGCTGTGAGATATAGCAAACTTCCTATCATGCTTCTGTATAGACTTTGATATACACTAACACCATTTTCATCTTTGGAGACTTTCAAATGTGTAGGAGCAGGTGTCCTTTTATGACTTGCATTCTCCATGCCAGACTTCTTAACAATGTTCTTGGCATATTTGCTTTGAGATAGAAAGATAGAATCTTCCATCTGCTTGACTTGTAGCCCAAGAAAGTAGGTCAGCTCTCCAACAAGGCTCATCTCAAACTCAGACTGCATTTGTCTAACAAAATGTTCAACCATCTGATCCGACATCCCACCAAACACAATATCATCTACATATATTTGTGCCACCATGAGTTTTCCTCCTTCATTCTTCACAAATAGGGTCTTGTCAATACCTCCTTTCCTGTATCCATTGTTAGTGAGGAACACAGTGAATCTCTCATACCAAGCCCTAGGAGCTTGTTTCAAACCATAGAGGGCTTTCTTCAATCTGTACACGTGCTTTGGAAGATTTGGATATGTGAATCCTTTAGGCTGTTCAACATATACTTCCTCATTTAAGTAGCCATTCAAGAAGGCACTTTTTACATTCATTTAGAACAGTTTGAACTTCAGAATACATGCCACTCCATGCAAAAGTCTAATGGACTCAAGGCGAGCTACATGAGCAAATGTTTCATCAAAATCCACTCCTTGTTCATCAAATTTATTCTTATACACCCACTTTATACCTATGACATTTATTCTTTTAGGTCTAGCGACCAGTTCCCATACTTCATTCCTCTTGAGTTGACCTAACTCCTCCTGTATGGCATTGACCCAGAACTCATCAATCAAGGCTTCCTTGACATTCCTAGGCTCAATCTTGGAGACAAAGCAGCCATGTGATATCACTTCCTTTGATCTAGTTGTGACCCCTTTATTTGGATCTCCTATAATGAGATCTTTGGGATGATCCTTCTGAATTCTGATGGAGGGTCCCTTATTGATTTTGTTATCTTCAGGTTCAGCTTGAGGAGGTTCACTCTCCTTATTTTTGTCTGAGAAATCAGCTGGGGGATCATTCAAAGATGTCTCAACATCGTCTGTGACATCAGTCTGTTGGTCATCAACCACAACATTGATAGACTCCATCATTACTTTTGTTCTGGAATTAAAGACTCTATATGCTCTGCTGTTTGTTGAGTATCCAAGGAAAATTCCTTCATCACTTTTGGGATCCATCTTCCTTCTTTGTTCACTTCTAATTTTGATAACTTGACTTTCCTTTTCTCTTTGAAGTTTTAGACAAAGATCTTTGAAGGCTTCAAAAACATCAAATTTTTCTCTTATAAAATTGATCCAAGTATATCTGGAGAAGTCATCCACCTCTACATATGCATACTTCTTCCCACCAAGGCTTTCCACTTGCATGGGTCCTATCAAATCCATATGGAGGAGTTCCAATACTTTGGAAGTGGTGTCATGTCTGAGCTTCGGGTGTGACATCCTTGTCTGTTTTCCAATCTGACATTCCCCACAGACTTTTCCTTCATCAATTTTCAGATTGGGAATTCCTCTAACAACTTCAACAGATATAATCCTCTTCATACATTGCAGATGGCCCAATCTTTGATGCCATATCTTCACTTCTTCTTCTTTGGCTAAGGTACACATTGAAGAATAACCAGTTTCTTGAGAACTCCATATATAACAGTTGTCTTTAGACCTGACTCCTTTCATGATTAGTTCATTTTCTTTGTTAGTAATCAGACATTCAGTTTTAGTGAAGTTTACATTTAGACCTTGGTCACACAATTGACTGATGCTTATTAGATTTGCAGTCAATCCCTTAACAAGTAGGACATTGTCAAGGTCAGGAACTCCAGGGCAATCAAGCTTACCAATCCCCTTGATTTCACCCTTAGCTCCATCACCAAAGGTTACATAGTTGGTGGTATGAGGATGAAGGCCAGTTAGCAGATTTTTGTTTCCAGTCATGTGTCTGGAACACCCACTATCAAAATACCAATCTTCTTTGGCTGAAACTCTGAAGTAAGTGTGAGCTATCGAAGTTGTAACATCTGTCCTAGGAACCCATTGCTTTTTGTTAACAGGTCAGTGATGTTTGGGTTTAGGTTGATGATGAGAGGGACTAGGATAGCCATACAACTTATAGCATAATGGTTTTATGTGGCCAAATTTTCCACAGTAGTGACATTTCCATCTTTGATTTTTCCCTTTCTGATGTCTTCCTTTATGATGTTGTGACATATGATGTGACATCTCTGGTTTGCACTTGTGTTTGAGCTTTGATTTGCTACCAGTGTGGCTGCACTCAGGTTTAGATTCATTGAACCCAATGCCAGACTTGTCTCCTGTCATTTGTCCAGTCTGGAGAATTTTTTCTAAGGTGTCAGATCCATTATTCAGCATTCTTACATACTTGGTCATCCCATCTAGTTTAGAATTCAAGAATACTGCTTCAGTCTTCAACTTGGAGATGGTTTCCAAATGTTCTGCCTTCTCATTCTCCAACTGTGCTATCACTTTCTTCTGGCTTTCAACTTGTCGACACACTTCTGCACTTCCATCAGACCCCATCATCACTTGAATCTTCATCAAAACCCCATCTTCCAGTCAAGGCAGTCACAAGATTTGCAGACTCTTCTGTTTCACTTCCATCAGACCAAGTGGCAGCAAGACTCCTCTTATGTTTCTTGAGGTAGGTCCCACATTCAGTTCTAATGTGTCCATACTCATCACATTCATGACACTGAACTCCTTTTCCTTCTTTGGGCTTTTCATCTGACCTTGTTCTTCTTCCAGCATTGTTGGATTTACTGATGTCAAATGCGATGTTCTTGACATTTGCGTTAGATCTTACATCCATCTTTTTCACAAGTCTGTTGAACTGTCTTCCTAGCATTGCAACATCATTTTCCAGATCTTCATCAATATCTAGACCTCTTTCCTCCTCTTCCTCCTCCGTGTTTGACATGAAGGCTATGCTTTTGACTTTCTTTTTAGATCCATCACACATTCCCATCTCAAATGTTTGAAGGGATCCAATTATCTCATCAACTCTCATATTGGAAATGTCTTGAGACTCTTCTATGGCTGTCACCTTCATAGAAAATCTCTTAGGGAGTGACCTGAGTATTTTCCTTACTAATTTTTCATCTGACATCTTCTCTCCCATGGCTCCCGAAGCATTAGCAATTTCAAGGATATTCATATGAAATTCATGAATATTTTCATCTTCTTTCATCCTTAAATTTTCAAACTTGGTGGTGAGCAGCTGCAGTCTAGACATCTTTACTCTAGAGGTGCCTTCATGAGTGGTTTTGAGAATGTCCCAAGCACCTTTAGCAACCTCATAATTGTTTACCAATCTGAAGATATTCTTGTCTACTCCATTGAATATAGCATTCAATGCTTTAGAATTTCCAAGGGCTAGATCATCCTCCTCCTTGGTCCATTGTTCTTCAGGCTTTTAATCAGTTGTAGCTTCTCCTTCCTTAGTAACTACTGGATGTTCCCAGCCTGTTAACACAACCTTCGAAGCCTTATTATCCAGAGATTTTAGGAAGGCTACCATTCAAGGTTTCCAGTAGTCATAGTTGGATCCATCCAAAATAGGTGGCATGTGAACAGATCCTCCATCTCTCTCCATAGTACTAGAAAGTATCGTCCTTAGATCTCACCCAGAACCAGAGCAGGATGCCTGCTCTGATACCAATTGAAATTCTGGTATCAGATATGAGATGTCGAAGGTAATGTCACGAAACTAATATCTGAACAATACAAACATGATAAAAGATAAAGAACTGTAATGCAAGAGACATAAGCATATGTTAACCTAGTTCAGTGCAACTCACCTACGTATGGGGGCTACCAAGCCAAGAAGGAAATCCACTAAATAGAATCAGTTCAAAGATTCTTAGTAAACAACACAAGTTACAGTCTTTTTCACCTAATCTCTACCCGTGTGACTTCTACCTAAGAACTCTTAGATATGAGATCCCACTCACTCCCCCTCAATCACACTAGTGATATTAAACAAGAATTACAATGAAAAGAAGACACTCTTCAAAGACACACACTTGATCTTACTTAGCAACTTCAATCAAGTAGACACACACTCATGCTTAAAAGCTTTGAGTGACAAATTACAACTCAAAAGTCAGACCAATTCAATCATCTATGGATGAATTGAATGGCTTACAAGTCACACGACCACACAAGACTTAAACCCTTATTTTCTCTCAATATTTTGTTCTGTATTTCTTGTGTATCAAATCAGGTTTTCCATGTCCTTTTTATAGAAGCATTTGGCTGGGCTTGGACATCATAAAACCCTAAAACTATTTTCCATTCATATCTTCTCATGACAGTTGATTAGATCTCTTTGGAAAATAAGTTAATCACGTTGTAATCACTGATTGATAGCGTGTTCAATTAACTCATCAATCATACACAGATTGCCATTAAAATTGCAATTACATAATACATAACATTCAGACTGAATGTTCTGTATACAGATGTCATGACATCGGGTCTGACATCCTGGAACAATCCTGCATAATTATATTTTAAACATCCAGCAGGTACAAGTAATCTTATGTTAAGACATCACATGTGACATCTTGTGAACACTCTTGGTTTTACCAAAATTACTGCCAACACCTAGAACCAACAAACTCCCCCTTTGGCAAGTTTTGGCTAAAACATATATCAGTCCATTTGTTCACAAGAAAAAACACATCAGCAGTTAAACATCATAACAGTAGTTAAGCAGCACCAGAAGCAAACAAAATTACTAGCTATAATAGCAACTAGTAATACACATATTAAACACATGGGTACTACTTCTCCCCCTAAGTCTGTTCAATACATAGATCTCCTTAAGCACTTGTAACATTCAGAGTTACCCTCTGACATCCGTCCGTACTTCAACAGGGGCAACCCCTTTCTCTCTTATATATGGAATGGAGGCTATGCTCTCTGTGGAGCTTGAGATCCCATCAATGAGAGTCTTGACGGAAGCAAAGTTGACTGAGGCTGAATGGGTTCAGAGTCGTTATGACCAATTGAACTTGATTGAAGAGAAGAGATTGACTACCATGTGCCATGGTCAGTTATATCAACAAAGGATGTAGAAGGCCTTTGATAAGAAGGTCGAGCCTCGTGTGTTCCGAGAAGGTGACCTCGTGCTCAAGAAAGTCTTGTATTTCGCGCCCAATTCCAAGGGCAAATGGACTCCAAACTATGAAGGTCCATATGTTGTTAAGAGAGCCTTTTCAGGCGGTGCTTTGTTGCTTACAACTATGGATGGGGAGGATTTCACTCGTCCTGTGAATTCGGATGCAGTCAAGAAATACTTCGCCTAAAAATAAAAACAGAACAACTCGCTAAGTTGAAAACCCGAAAGGGTGGCTTAGGCAAAAATGAGCGTCTCGGTGGATTGAAAACCCGAAAGGGCGGTCCAGGCAAAAGTTAGAGACATGAAAAAAATGAATATACATATCCCGCTAGATTGAGTACCTCACCCTGGGGAAATATAGGCAAAAATTAGGGATTTGGCAAGTAACTACATCCTGACAAGACTTTGTTCTATAATTGTCATTTGTTAGGGATTCTCGCTCAATCATCGTCAACTGAAGCATCAAATACAGTGAATTCAGAGTTGGTGGAGAAACGGTCATTATGTTCAATGTAGCCCTTTTTCCATGTATATCACCAATTTCAAATTTGTAAAGATCCATGGAGTCTCGCCATTTGCGGGCTACCATCCCATTAAATAAATTTGAGCCTTTATCCAATTCTTGGAACTCTTACTTGTTTATGTTTAACAAACGTTTACATGTTTTAATTGATAAATATCATTGTTTTAAACAAATAAAGTCTTATAAACTGTTTAAAAAAAAGAACATTCACAATGGCTGAAAGGATAAATGGAGTGTCATCAACGCTTTCCCAAGGATAGTATGATTTCCAAAGGGTAAGACATTTGTTCATTATTCTGGCATATTTATATCCTCCTCATCAGCTTTCAGTTGTGTCCTCAGCAAGAAGTTGCCCATGGCGATTGGTGAAGGGTCTGTTCCCCTTTTCATCCCCAGCATGTTACGTGTTGACGAAGGATTCATTGCTGATTCCCTCAGCCAACGTAGTTCCTTTAAGAATATTGGCAGTTTATCCCCGGTAGGCTTGCCTAATCCGATTTGGTAATTGTATCTCCTCTGAGTCTGAAGATTTCTTCCAGTATGGAGAGATGATATGGAAGATGTGTTGTTTCTTTCCCCAGAGGAGAAAATTGTTCTTTCTTCCCTTAACAGAGTTGCCTCTCAAGCATTTAGAAGGGAGTCTTTTGATTGACGTGTATTTGGTTGGTGTCTGTTCCCCACGGAATTGCACATCATTCCTTGATAAGTTCCCCGATGAAGTTTCTCCTACGGAGGATCTTATTGATATTCAGACACCTGTCCCCGAGAAATGATGGAAAGTCCGTGGCAGTTGGAAGTTGTGACTTTGCATGTCCCCAGTGGTGATCGATGTCTTGCCTTTCTTTTTGAAGTTGCACCGGATGTCCGTTTGTGACTCTTGAACCTTTTTGTGTTAGATATGTCTATCTGTCAGCATTAATCATACACAAATCGTGCATATACATGCATAATCATAGGATTCAAATATTCATCATTGCATTCTTTGCCATATATCTTTGTTTGTTATCTCCTGCTGTTGGTGAAATGCTCTTCCCCAAGCAGATATTTGTGTCTGATCTCTCCATATAGAGTCAACCCCATAGGCAGAAAGTGTCTATCTTTTCTTCCTTCTTCCCCACTGAGTTATGTCCTCGTGGATGATTATTGTTTCAGTTTCCTCCCCAGTTGTGTATTGGGATGGAATTGCTCCCCTGAGTTATATCCTCATCGGGTTAAGTCTTGTTTGATTGTGTCTTTCTAGTTTATTCCTGGATTGACTTTCCTTTCTTGATTATCCCCTGCATTTCCCTGTGGTTCAGTTGTTCAATTGCTCAGTAACCCATAATTGTTCATCTTTTTCCCCAGCGGATCTTGTGGCCTTCTACCCAGTAACCGGTAGTTGTAAGTCCTGTTTTTGTGGTTTTCTACCTGGTAACCGGTAGATGTAATCCCCTATTTGTTGGTTATCTTTACCTAGTATCCGGTATTGATATTCCTTCGTTTTTGAGTATTTCACCTAGTAACCGGTGATATATCTCTTGGATAATTGCTTTTGTTAGGCAGTTTATCCCTTGCGAGTCATCTTTCATTTACCCTTGTCCGGTAATGATTGTTTCTCTTTTTGATTGGTGATCATTTTATGCCCAGTAACCGGTATCCCGATGTCCTTTCTTTTCGGTCGATTTATCCTTTATTAACCCAGTAGCCGGTTGTGGATAGTCTTCCATGCGAGTATGTTATCTACGTTATGATGGTAATAGATAATATATCTCATGCGCTCTTCAGTCGAAGTCTTTTCTTCCCCAGTCGAGTAAGATTTGTATTTCCCTTCGGAATCGAATGCTCATCCTGTAAGTCGAGATTGTTTTTTCAGCCCTCCTTTCAGATGATGAGTGTCTTGGATATGTTCCCAATTCACGCCTGGTTGGTCACCTATTATGACTTTTGTCCCCTATGGAGTCAGATTTTCCTGAGTTGAGATGTGCCTTTTGGGTTCTCCTCAAACGTTTCGGATGATTGATATCTTTCACCCTTATACCGGTCTTAGATATCCTTTCTCCCTGAGTGTGTTGTTCTCTCACCCAGTAACCGGTGCTTTGACAATATGTCTCCCTTTGAGTTTATTACCCGGTAGCCGGTAATATCTCGTTGTTTCTTCCTCAACTGAGTCCTTTGTGGACATCCCTTCCTGAGTCCGGATTTTTATCCGACGTATCCTTTATGGATAGTTTTGTTGTATTGGAATATTCCCCAATACATGCATCTTCGCGTTGGCTTGAGTCTTTCCATCGATTTATTTTCTTGGTATCCCTTCGTGTCTCCCAGCAAGTTTTCAAGTTGTGACCTACTCACGCATTTTACCTTATTTTTCCCCAGAGTCTCTGTTTCCCTAGTGAGTATGCTACTCCTATGGATTTTCAGTTTCTCCCGATTTCTTTTTCTTTGTGGCAATTATTCACCATGAAGATTTTTTATTTTTGCATGCTTACATTTGCATCACGAGGTCTCTTAGGTGCCAAAATTCGTCTCTTTGTTACTATGTAAGCCCATTCTACCTCGTCGAGACGAAGATTTTAACCTTCACATCTCCGACTAGAATGACCTTAAATAGGGGCATCTGTAAGACCCTAATGTTGACTCTGAGATCCCTCATGGCATCATATCATTGCTCAGTGCATTGCCTCAAGGATCATAGCATGTTTGGCTCCTTAACCTTAGGGTTGGGACTTGTGTGAGTGGTTTGAGACCACCAAGCATGCTTGTATTATATATATTTTCTTTTCTCACTTTGATTACTAACCAAAAGCACAAAAATATGTCACTAACCCTTTTTTGTTTTGAAGCTCAAGTGATCATGTGCTCCAATGCTCCTAGGAGGCTCCTAAGCTCAATGAAATGGCTAGATGAAGATGAGAACAAGCATGGAAATGGTCCACAAAGCTTCTAATCATCATATATGTATCCAAAGTATCTCAATTTTCCAATTTGATTAAGATAACCCAAAGGGCTTGAGGATTGATTCCCAAAGAAACCCTAATTCAACTGTGCCTTGATTGTGCCTTACTCATGAAGCAACCTCAACCTATGATAAAATTTAATCAAGGGAAGTTCTTTAATTCATTATTTTAGGAATATTTGAGCCTATGTGAGGCCCCTCAATCATTTATTCATCAAGATTGAAAGTTTGGCCTTGAAAAGTTGACCAGTCAAGTCATCTGACTAAACTGAGGTCCACTAAGATACAACTTGTGATGTGTTTGTAAAATTAAGATGACCCTAAGAGAAAACATGTTCTTAAGAACCCTATGAACAACTTTAATGTTCATCAAAAATCCATTTGAAACATTTAAGGTCATCATTCATTTCAAAACATTATAGGTCATTTTGACTGAACCCTTAATTTTGGGTCAACTTTCCAAGGACCTAACTTCCTTAATTTTTATGATTTTGAGGTGAGACCAAATGAATTGTAAATATTGATATGTTTACTTCAAATTTCATGTTGGGAAAAATTTCATAATCCTAAAATAAATATATTTGATAATACAAAACATTATAGGTCATCTTGTACCTAAGTCATTGAATTTGAAAAAGTGCCCAATTTCAAATGCCCATAATGTTTTCACGAAAAATCCAAATGATGCAAAATTTGAGTCTAAATTGATCAAATTGAAAAGATCTACAACTTTGATGTTTAAGGTTTTTCCATATGAAGCTTTCATCATGGTAACAGAGGGGCTTGAAGAGGCTTGCTTTTGGTGAAAATTTTCAAAGAGTGACTTAGACATGTTTTGTGCCCAAACTTTCACAGCCAGTTTTCACTAATTTCCAAATTCCAAATGAATTTTTACCCAACATGACTTTTGTTCCTTATTTCAAGGGCTTTCCAACCATTACTCACATTACTTTTTTGGACTTTCCATTGGTGAGTTTTGAAGAGCTCTTTCTTTATGTTCATTTTTGCATTTCATGTTGGAACTTGATGTGCAAGCCAATTCCACTTCAATTACACGTCCAATTCCATTTCATTTGAGTTCAGCTTGGTTTAGCACCCATCATTAGGCCTTACATGCGCCTGTACAGGCCCATGCCCCAAAATTCAAAGGTGCCTTCTGAACGAGGGAATCATGATCTCAGTCCTCTTCAGCTATAAATAAGAGTTCAATCTTATTCATTTCAAAACCTGGTGGAGACCTGAAGTGCTGCAGAATTGAAATCCTAACCATTACCAAAGGAATTTTTAGATTTTTCTCTCTTTTTCAAGCTTGAAATTCAACATCATTAGTTGATTTTCAAAGCTCAATTCCTTAGCCTATCATCTCCATTACATCTCCAGAGCAAAAGCAGATCAAGATCTTGAAGAATTCGTGGCCGTAGAAGCTCCATTTTAGAGGTAGAACTTCAAACTTTTTGGATCTAGATCTTGCAATTCAATGTAATTTTCTTTGGTTTATGTGGTTTTCTGAAGTCCTCACACTTGAGGCAGGCCAGTGGTGGTCTCAATTGTTCATTCCGTGCATTCCCAGTTGACACACCATGATCTTCCATCTCACATTTCTCTCTAAATAGGAAGAGTGAGGAAGATCCATGGATACAGTGGTGATGTACATCACCTAAGCTTCATTTTGATGTCCTTATTTTTTATTTTTGTTACAAACTTTTTCTCTGCAAGTGGTGGCCGATATCTGGTAACTCACCAGAGAAGATGGTGGTTTCCACCACCATCACCACGTGTGCACTTTCCTGATTGTTGGATTGCTTGGCCACGTTATAATCTCATGCGTTGGTTGTGTTTACTTATTTTAAATCATCATGTCGCGCGCTTGACTTAAGTCCACCATGCGTCCTCGCCTTTGATCTATGCCACGTTAATTCATGAGTTTGATCTGGTGGCTGCGCTTTTTTCTATTATTCCTATTTTCTATTAAATTTCAGTTAATTCCTTTTATTTTCAAAAATTCATAGAAAATTTATTTGAAGTCACAAAAATATGAGACCAATTCCAAAAATTTTCATGAAAAATATAGTTTCATATTTTGATTTTTTAATTATTTTTGTGACACCATTTAATTTTTTTTGTATATTATTTGATTTTTAATAGTTTTAATTCATTTTTAATTACTTTCTGATATTTAAAAAATCCAAAAATATTTTCCTAACACCTATGGATCATGATAAGTCAATGAAAAATAGTTTCATCAATTTATTCTTTGATTTGAGATTTTAATTCATATTGTGTTATTTTTCATTGTTTTTAATTATTTTTAAATAGTTTCTGATTTCCAAAGTTATTGAGAAAATTAGTCAAAGTTTATTTGACCATGTTAGACCTATGCGAATTTAATTGGACTTGTTGAAGTTGATTTGAATTAAATTTGAGGTTTGACCATATTTTGATTATTTTATTTTGCATTTATTTTAATTCAAAAAAATACCAAAAAATTATGAGTGACTTGTTGACTTGTAATCTTCATTTCTTTTATGTTTAGCATTGATTGATGATGACTTAGTTCACATTTGATCAATTGAGTTTGATACTTGAATTCTCTTTCCCTCCCTTTCATCTTCATCTCATTATTTTCATCATTTGGCCAATGAGTTAATGTCTTATGGTTGGTCTTGACAAATGAGAGGTCTAACCTTCTTTGATCCAAACCAAACTCAACTTGATCCAAGATCAAGTGAGTTGTTTTGTGTCCAAGATAGGTTGCTTCTTGGTCAAGCAAAAAACCTAAAGTCCATACAAGGCCCTTCTCGTTTTGTTTTGGCATGGCAAGTTTATGCAGCTTGGCTTACTAGTCAAGATCTCTAACTTCTGTTTATTTGCCTATAGTTTTATTGACCGACCTCAGATAGGTATGACTACTACATTAGTCCACTTACGGTTACTTAACATAGCGCTACATTGTCTTATGACGAACTAACGTAACTTCACTAATTACTAACTTTAATTTGAGAATTTAATTTCTTGCCCTTTACTTTTAATGCCATTTATTTCTTGCTCATTTATCCATATTGCTTTTCATTTTTGCTCACTTGAGCACATATTTTATGTTTATGTCATTTGTCTTTTGCTCATTTGAGCTCATTATTGTATATAATTATATGGTTGTCTTGTGATTGTTTTGTCCTTGTTTTGTGTGAACCTAATGCAAAAAGGAGAAAGGACTTAGAATTAGGACATACCCATGCTTAAAGGAGTTCAAGAGCAACTAGGCCTCATGCCTTTAGAATGCTAAGCTTGTTGAAGAGCAACTAGGCCTCATGCCTTTAGAATGCTAAATTTCAAAGTTGACTTTAAAGGACTTATCATCTAAACTTATTCTTTGTCCATTCCCCTTATTGTGTTGTGAACTTTTTGATGTTTGCTCTTGTGAGATAGGCATTCCATCTTGAGATAGTAAAGAGGACCATTGTCATGAGTAGCCAAGTTAAGAAAGACAAGCCAAATGGAGATCCTAGGAGCTTGAATCCAAGTTGTTTGATTGCTTGTTTGTTTGCTAAGTCCAAAGGAAAGGAGCATCTTGAATCATCTCTATGATTTCAAGAAAAGGAACTCTAAGGGTTTATCTTTTTTCTCTTATCTTTGCATGCTTTAGGACTAGCCCTTCTCTTCTTCTCCTCACTCCAACCAAGCCAAAATCTTTTCTTGCAAACTTTGACTTTGTTTCAAACGAGAAACCCAAGCCTTATTCCTTTGACTTTTCAAAATCTTTTCATAAATACTCATTGTGAACAAATCTTAAATCCAACTTTGACTTCATTTTTGTAAATACACCTAACTTGTAAATCTAACTCACTTCAAGTTTATTTTGTGGTTCCAATGGCCACCTTTGTTAAAACTTTTCATAAACATTAGTCATAGGTTTGAGTTATCATAGTGGTTTATGTGAATATCACCTTATCCTTAGTGATTGGATTATAAGTCTTCCATACTTATTATAGGGTTAATCCCTCACTAGTATGTTGAAGCCTTCCTCACATGGTGGATTGTTGGTTTAGGTTGAGTCTTCTCCCTTTGATAACAAAAGACCTTAAGGCTTTTGATCAAATCAATTCACCAATCTTTGTGATTTTTATCCCGAACTACGAGGTTTTGATCCTCCTTTGTGATGGTATGTAGGCAATGGGTTCATCCATTCAAACAACAAATTTGTAAAATATAATTTATTCTCTTCTCATCCCCTCAATCTTTTGCACAAATCTTTTCACAAATACCAACCTACAATACATATTTGCAAAAAGGATTCCCTTAGAGTACTAAGGATTTTTTGGGTGCGTAAAACCTTCCCATTTCATAACCATCCCCCTTACCCAGATCTCTGACCTTTGTATTAGTTTTTGATTTGAAAAACTTCTTACTTGGCTTTTGTTCGCTTTTTAGCCTTTCCTTTGGACAAATAAAAGTACGGTGGCGACTCGAATTGTATGTTGACTTTTGGTTTAGTCAATAAACCTAAAGGTAACGAAAACCCCGCTACAGTCTGGTACATCATTGAAGATCCATTTGAGTTCATCTGCAACATGATCATTGTGAAGCTATTATTTTGAACCTGTGACTTGTGGCATTATGGAATTCATCTGTTAAATGGGAAAATTTGAAGAAGATCATGGAGTTTCTTCGCTTGGATGTGGCTATCTTTATTTGATACCTTGCTCTTCAAGTTAATATATTGTGAATTGTTTGTTGCTTGATCCTAATGTCTAAGGGAATTTGGGTTTCTATATGACACTCTTGTCTATTGGATTGCATCCCATTGGTCAGATCTTTTCAACTCTCAACTTTTAAATTTGTGCTTAGGATTATTCCCTTCATCTCCTCACCATTTCTTTAATTTCAAAATCTCTACCTCTTGTTTCTTAAAATCTTCTTTGCTTGTGCTTGATTTCTAAACTTAGAGTATATTGCAAGTTAGAAACTTTGGCCTTACGCCATTGCATTTTCCAACTTCTTTTCTCAATCAAATTTGTAAATATACTTAACTATACTTGACTTAAAATTTTCAGAAAGCCAAAAATAATTAACCCATTCAAACCATTTTTAGGCCTTTGTGCCTTTCAAACTTAAATATTTGTTAAAAAGCAATACATCCACTTTGAAATTTATACCATGAACTACAAGGTTTTGATCCCTCATTTTTATGTTGGTACGTAGGCACAAGTCTGAAGGTCTTGTCAAACACAAAAATATAATTAATGAATTCCTTTCTCATCCCCCCATTCTATTTGCTTGCAAACACCATTTGTACAAAAATACATATGACACAAAAAAAGGCTCCCTAGGAGTACCTAAGACACTTTGGGTGCTAACACCTTCCCTCTATGTAACCAACCCCCTTACCTGTAATCTCTGGAATTTTATTAGTTTTGATTTGAAAACTTCTTTTTTTGGGTTTTATTCGTACTTTTCCCTTTTCCCTTGGAAACAATAAAAGCGCGATGGCGACTCTTGTTATTTGATGTCTTGCTTATCCATAGCTTGATGATCATGAATTTACCACTACAAAAATTAAGTGGCGACTCTGCTGGGGAATAGTCTCCAGTGGGTTTAGCCTACTTTTTTGTGTGATTATAATTGTATATTTTATGTACGTATATTTGTTTGTGTGATATAATCTGCTTGTTGTGCTTGGTGATCTCTGAGTGGTGAGATAAGTTCTAACCCGAACTTGAGTGCAATTAAGATAGGAGGATGGTAGAGTCATGTTCGACTTGTGTGGAGTAGTCCTTAACAAGTTGGCTTGAGACCCATCTGCTTAGTGGAGACCCTTTTGGATTTGGAAATGTCACACAAGTATTTATGGTTAGGCATTACTATCTCTAATTTGGGGTCTGAGAAGCTGAGGACCATAGAACATTTACCCCTCTTGGCCTATTTAGGACGTAGTACGAAGGTTATTCAAGTGTAGACTTGATAATAGTTGTTACGTGATACTAGACTCAGATGAGTTTCTCTTGAGAATATTATGGGTTGATGAGTCAGTCATCCTAACCTATAATATCTGATAGATGGAATTAAGACTCTGGGAACTTTTTAGAATATGATCTATAGGTTTTTATCCTTAGTTCACTCCTTTGGGATGGTTCTTACCCAGACTCCATGCTCGTGACTCACAAAGGTAGGATTAAAACCTCGTAGTTCGGGGTAACAATCTCAAAAGATTGGTGAATTGATTTGGTCAAAAACCTTAAGGTCTTTTGTTATCAAAGGGAGAAAACTCAACCTAAACCAACAATCTACCATGTGAGGAGAGCTTCAACATACTAGTGAGGGATCCACCCTATAATAAGTATGTAAGACTTATAGTCCAATCACTAAGGATAAGGTGAGGTTTACATCAACCACTATGGTAACTCAAACCTACGGCTAATGTTTAAAAAAGGTTTTAACAAAGGTGGTCATTGGAACCACAAAAACAACTTGAAGTGAGTTGTATTTACAAGTTAAAATTATTTACAAAATGAAGTCAAAGTTGACTTAGGGTTCATTCATAATGAGTATTAATGAAAAGAGTTTGAAAAAAAACAAAGGCATAATGCCTAGGTTTCTAATTTTGAAAACAATGTCTAAGTTTGCACAAAATGAGTTTGGCTTGGGTTAGAGTGGAGAGAAGAAGAGAAGGGATATTCCTAAAGCATGCAAAGATGAGAGAAGAGATAAAACCCTTGGAGTTCCTTTCTTGAATTCATAGAGATGATTCAAGATGCTCCTTTCCTTTGGACTTAGCAATCAAACAAGCAATCAAAACAATTATACATTCAAGCTCCTAGGATCTCCATTTGGCTTGTCTCTCTTAACTTGGCTATTCATGGAAATGGTCCTTCTTACTATCTCAAGATGGAATCCCTATCACACAAGAACAAACAATCAAAAAGTTCACAACACAATAAGAGTAATGGACAAAGAATGAGTTTAGATTAGGGGTCCTTTCAAGTCAACTTTAAGATTTAGCATTCTAAAGGCATGAGGCCTAGTTGCTCTTCAACAAATTTAGTATTCTAAAGGCATGGGGCCTAGTTGCTCTTGAACTCCTTTAAGAATAGGTAGGGTCCTAATTCTAAGTCCTTTCTCCTTTTTGCATTGGGTTGACACAAACAAAGACAAAACAAATACAAAGCAACAATATATTTATATACAATAATGAGCTCAAATGAGCAAAAGGAAAATGACATAAACATAAAATATGAGCTCAAGTGAGCAAAATGAAAAGTAATATGAATAAATGAGCTAGAAAGTAAATCGTATTAAAGAAAATTGCAAGAAAAATAAATGCTTGAATTAAAGTTAGTAATTAGTGGTTAATGTTAGTGTGTCATAAGACAATTAAGCGCTATGTTAAGCAATCGTAAGTTGACTAATGTAGTAGTCCCACCTATCTGAGGCCGATCAATAAAACTATAGGCAAATAAACACAAGTTAGAGATCATGACTAGTAAGCCAAGCTCCTACAACTTGCCATGCCAAAAGAAAAGAAGGAAAGCCTTGTATGGACTTTAGGTTTTTTGCTTGACCAAGAAGCAACCTATCTTGGACACAAAGCAACTCACTTGATCTTTGATCAAGTTGACTTTGATTTGGATCAAAGAAGGTTAATCCTCTCCTATGTCAAGATCAACCACAAATCATTAACTCATTGGCCCAAAAATAAAAAGAAGAAGTGGGATGAAGATGAAATGGACAAAAGGAGAAAATCAAACATCAAATACAATTGGTCAAAATAGAATTAGATCGTCATCAACCAATGTAAAACAGAAGAGAAATGAAGTTTAAAAGTCAACAAAGTCAAACATATTTTTGGTATTTTTTTGGAACTAAAATAAATGAAAAATTAAAATGGACAAAATATGGTCAAACTTCAAATTCAATTCAAATCAACTTCAACAAGTCCAATTGATTCATCATAAGTCTAACATGGTCAAACAAGGTTTGACAAATTTTCGCAACATTTTTTTAAAACATAAACTATTTAAAATCAATTAAAAACAATAAAATATAACACAAATGAATTAAAATCTCAAATAAATCTCAAATCAATTAAGAAATTGATGAGAATATTTTTCATAGACTTATCATGATACATATGTGTTACGAAAATATTTTTGGAATTTTCAGATATCAAAAAGTATTTAAAATGAATTAAAAACTATCAAAAACAAAATAATTCACAAAAAATATTAAATGAAGTCATAAAAATAATTAAAAATCAGATTATGAAACTAGATTTTTCAAGAAAATTTTGCCATTGGTCTCATATTTTTATGACTTCAAATAAAATAGTTATGAATTTTTGAAAATAAAAGAAATTAAAAGAAATTAAAACAGAAATAATAAAATAGGAAAAACAAGGAGCGCTGGATTTACTTCATTAAATTACGTGGACACATCAAGCGGTCCAGAAGCGCGTTCCCACCATGGTCACAAGTCAAATGCATTACACAATGAATTAAAAAAGTAAACATAACGCATGGCTGAGATTATAACGTTCACATGAGATCCAATGGACACAAGACATCCACGTGGGAATGGTGGTGGAAACCACCATCTTCTCCGGTGGACCAACCAACTCCGGGCACCAGTTGCAGGTTTTTGAACCTCAACCAAAATGCATGAACCAGGTACCAAAATGAAGCTGGGGTGATGTACATCACCCCTGTAAACTTGGATTGTCCTCAAGATTTCTATCAAGTGAGAAATCTGAGCTTGAAATTCAAGGTGTGCGAACTGAAATGCTTCAAAACATGAAATCAAGACCACCACTGGCCTGCCTCTTGCTCGAGGACTTCAGAAAACAGTTTGAACACAAGCAATTCACATTGTATGATGAAATTTAGGTCAAAACAGTTTGTTCATATACCTTTGAAGAGCAGCTTTGTGCAGCACGATCTACTCAAACTCTTGCTTCCAATTTGATCAGGAGATGGTGAGGATGCAAGGCTTAGGAATTGAAACTTGAAGATCAACTGATTGTGTTGAAATTCAAGTTTGAAATTGAGAAATAAAAATCAGAATTCCTTTGAATATGGTTGGGTTTTGATTTTAGCAGAGCTTCAGATCACCATAAGGTTCAGTTTTGAATGAGCATGGCAATGTATTTATAGCTGGAGATGAAGTAAGCAAGTATAATACTTGTGTGCATGAAGCTTTGGGTCCTCCAAGCATGGGCCTGTACAGGCGCATGTGAGGCCCAAAATCAAGTGTAATTGCAAGTTGATATCATTCTGAGATGGATTGGACGTGCAATTGGCCTTGTGTTTGCTTGTGCATGAAGATTCAAAGTGAATTGCATAATTGGGCATAAATGTTCATCTCTTCGAAAGTCACACATCAAAAATCCAAACATAGGCATGTGAGTAATGGTTGGAAAGGTCTTGACATAAGGAAAAAAAGATATGTTGGGAAAAAAATCCATTTGGAGTTTGGAAATTTATGAAAACTGACCTTGAAGTTTGAGGTACAAAACATGTCTTTGAAAATTTTACGAAAATGATCAACTTCAAGCCCTTATGTTTTAATGATGCAAGCCTCAAATGGAAAAACCTCCAACATAAAAGTTGTATATCTTTTTAAGATGATCAATTTAGACTTAAAGTTTGCATCATTTTGATTTTTGATGATAAAGTTATGGGCCCTTGAAGTTAGACTTTTTTCAAATTCAATGACTTAGGTCCAAAGTGACCTATAATGTTTTGTATTATCACATGTGTTTATTTTAGGATTATGAAATTTTGTTCAACATAACATTTGAGGTAGACATATTAATATTTCCAATGCAATTGGTCTCACCTCAAAATCATAAGAATTGAAGAGTTTAGGTCCTTGGGAAGTTGACTCAAAATTAGGGTTTCAGTCAAAATGACCTGTAATGTTTTGAAATGAATGGTGACCTTACAAGTTTCAAATGGATTCTTGATGAACATTAAAGTTGTTCATATGGTTATTAATAACATTTTTTCTCTTGGGGTCATCTTCAATTGACAAACACATTAAAAGTTGTGTCTTAGTGATTCTCAGTTTGGTCAGATGACTTGACTGATCAACTTCTCAAGGCCAAACTTCAAATCTTTATGAATGAATGATTGAGGATACTCACATAGGTTAATATATGCATAAAATAATTAATGAAAGAGCTTACTATGATTTAACTTGATCATATGTTGAGGTTGCTTCATGAGCAAGGCACATTCAATGCATAGTTGAATTAGGGTTTCCTTAGGAAACAATAGTCAAGCCCTTTGGTTTATCTTGATCAAATTGGCAAATTGAGATACTTGGGAGGCATATATGATGGTTAGGAACCTTGTGAACCATTTTCATGCTTGTTCTCATCTTCATCTAGCTACTTCATTGAGCATAGGAGCTTCCTAGGAGCAAGGGATCTCATGATTGCTTGAGCTTCAAAACAAAAGAGGTTAGTGACATATTTTTGTGCTTTTGGTTAGTAAACAAAATAAGAAAATCAATAATATACAATACAAGCATACTTGGTGGTCTCAAACCAACTCACACAAGTCCCAACCCTAGGGTCAATGAGCCACATATGCTATGATCCTTGAGGCAATGCAATGAGCAATGATATAATGCCATGAGGGATCTTAGGGTCAAAATTAGGGTCTTACAGATGCCCCTATTTAAGGTCATTCTAGCCGGAGATATGAAGGTTAAAATCTTCGTCTCGACGAGGTAGAATGAGCTTAAATAATAACAAAGAGACGAATTTTGGTCCCTAAGAGACCTCATGATGCAGATGTATGCATGAAAAAGTTAATACTCTATGGGGAAATATGGCCACAAAGGTAAAGAAATCAGGAGAAACTGAGAATCCATAGGAGTAATATGCTCACTAGGGAGACATAGACTCTGGGGAGAAATAAGGGTAAAAATGAGTGAGCAGGTCACAACTTGAGAACTTGCTGGGAGACACGAAGGGATTCCATGAAAATAAATCGATGGAAAGACTCGAGCTGACGCAAAGGTGCATGTATTGGGGAATATGCCAATACAACAAAACTATCCGCGAAATATACTTCAGATTAAAATCTGGACTCAGACAAGAAAATCCAATAAGGGATTCAACTGAGGAAGAAAAAATGAGATATTACCAACATCTGGGTAATAAAATCAAAAGGAGACATGTCATCAAAACACCGGTTACTGGGTGAGAATAACACACTCAGGGAGAAAGAATATCTAAGACTAGTATAAGGGTGAGAGATATCAATCATCCGAAACATCCGAGGAGGACCCAAAAGGCACATCGCTCAGGAAAGATCTGACTCCACATGGGACAAAAAGTCATAATAGGGAGCAGAAGGAAGGAACACCAGGGATACCGGTTACTGGGCATATAATAGGTGACCAACCAGGCATGACTTGGGAACATATCCAAGACACTCATCATCCGAAAAGGAGGGCTGAAAAAGCAAACTCAATTTATAGGATGGGTATTCGATTCCACAAGGAAAAACGAGTCTTACTCAACTAGGGAAGAAAAAGACTTTGACTGAAGAGCGCGTGAGATATATTATCTATTACCGTTAGAACGCAGATAACATACTCGCATGGAAGATTATCCACAACCGGTTACTGGGTTAATAAAGAATAAGTCGACCAAAAAGAAAGGACATCGGGATACCGGTTACTGGGTATAAAATGATGACCAATCCAAAGGAGAAACAATCATTACCAAACAAGGGTAAATGACAGATGACTCGCGGGGGATGAGTTGCTTAACAAAAGCAATTATCCAGGAGATATATCACCGGTTACTGGGTGGTATACTAAAAAACGAAGGAATATGAATACCGAATATTGGATAATGATAACCAACAAAGAGGGGATTACATCTACCGGTTATTGGGTAGAAAACCACAGAAATAGGACTTACAACTACTGGTCACTGGGTAGAAGGCCACAAAGATCCACTGGGGAAAAGATGAACAATTAATGGTTACTGAGCGACTGAGCGACTGAGCAACTAAGCCACAGGGAAACTGCAAGGGAATAACAAGAAAGGAGTCAATCTAGGATCAAACTAGAAAGACACAATCAAACAAGACTCAACCCGATGAGGACATAACTCAGGGGAGTAATTCCATCGAGATACACAACTGGGGAGGAAACTGAAACAAAAATCATCCACGAGGACATAACTCAGTGGGGAATATAGAAGGAAGGATAAACACTTTCTGCCTATAGGGTTGACTCTATATGGAGAGATCAGACACAAACATCTGCTTGGGGAAGAATATTTCACCAACAGAAGGAGATAACGAGCAAAGATATATGGCAAAGAATTCCACATGAATATCGGAATGCTATAAGTATGCATGTATATGCGTGGTTTATGTATGATTAATGCTGACAGATAGACATATCTAACACAAACAAGTCCAAGAATCAATGGACGGACATCCGGTATAACATCTCAAAAGAGAAAGGTCGGGCCCACAGGAGAAATCAACTCTGGTGGGAAGCATCAACTATCAGGAGACACCAATCACCGCTGGGGACAAAAGCTACTGCTGGAGATAAGCAAAGGTCACAACTATCAACCGCCGGGGAAAGGCAAAGTCTCAGCTTGGGAACATGCAGAGATATCAATAAGATCTGCTGTTGAACAGACAAAAGATCCATCGTAGAGGAAACTCTACCAGGGAGCTCGACATGGATAAGGTCCGTCGTAGGAGAAACTCTACTAGGGAACTTATCAGGGAATGATATGAAACTCCGTGGGGAACAACCACCAAACGGAAACACATCAATCAAGCATTCTCTTCTAACTGCTGGAGAAACCAACTCTGCTGAGGAAAGAGAGAAACATTACTCCGCTGGGGAAGGAAACAACACATCTTCAACAACAACTCAACTTAGAGGAAACTTTCCAATAAGGAGGGGAAAACAAATTATCAGGCTCAGATCAGGCAACTCCACTGGGGATAGACTGTTGGCGACCATACTGGGGATAATTTGCCATGAGCAACCCTACTGGGGATGAGTTGTAAGCCAACCTGTTGGGGATAACTACAAGTATCTTTGGAGGAACTGTCCGGGCTAAAGGGATCGGAAACGAATCCTTCGTCAACACGCACCATGCCAGGGATGAAAAGGGGAACAAACCCTTCACCAACTGCTATAAACAACTATTGCTGAGGAGATATTTGAAAGATAGCTTTGTAGAGAACACATGCTTACTTTGCCGAGGAATTCTACTCAAGCTGGGAATTCCTGTTCCCTCTACTGGAGATTTCCAATTACACTGGGGGAAGACCAAGTTCCTCGTGAATAGATAGCATATCAACTTTTATCAATCTATAAGGGATTTTAGGTCAGTCTACACAAGGGATGACAACCATCTGATTGATAAAACACAAATGCTAGACTCAAACTCTCTGGGGAGTTGAGGATGTGTAATTCTTTCTGTGCTCGCTGGAGACAACCTGAAAGATGATGAAGAGGATACAAACATGCCAGAACATGAACAAATGTCTTACCCTTTTGGAGATCGTACTATCCTTGGGAGAGCACTAAAGACATTCCATTTATCCTTTCAGTCATTGTGAATGTTGACTTTGTTTAAAAACAGTTTATAAAACTTTATTCGTTTAAAACAATGATATTTATCAATTAAAACATGCAAACATTTGTTAAACAGAAACAAATAAGAGTGCAAAGAATTGGATAAAGGCTCAAATTTATTTGATAGGATGGTAGTCCGCAAATGGCGAGACTCCATGGATCTTTACAAATTTGAAATTGGTGATATATATTGGAAAAAGGGCTACATTGAACATAATGACCATTTATCCACCAACTCTGAATCCGATGTATTCAAAGCTTCAGTTGAAGATGACTGAGTGAGAATCTTTGACACAAGACACTTGTAGAACGAAGTCTTGTCAGGATGCAATTACTTGCCAAATCCCTAATTTTTGCCTAGATTGCCCTAGGGTGAGGTACTCAATCTAGCGGGATATATATATTCATTTTTTTTCATGTCTCTAACTTTTTCCTGGATCGCCCTTTCGAGTTTACAATCCACCAAGACGCTCATTTTTGCCTAAGTCTCCCTTTCGGGTTTTCAACTTAGCGAGCTATTATGTTTTTATTTTTAGGCGAAGTATTTCTTGACTGCATATGAATTCACAGGACGAGTGAAATCCTCCCCATCCATAGTTGTAAGCATCAAAGCACCGCCTGAAAAGGTTCCCTTAACAACATATGGACCTTCATAGTTTGGAGTCCACTTGCCCCTGGAATCGGGCGCGAAATACAAAACTTTCTTGAGCACGAGGTCACCTTCTCGGAACACACGAGGCTTGACCTTCTTATCAAAGGCTTTCTTCATCCTTTGCTGATACAACTGACCATGGCACATGGCAGTCAATATCTTCTCTTCAATCAAATTCAATTCGTCATACCGACTCTGAACCCATTCAACCTCAGCCAACTTGGCTTCCATCAAGACTCTCATTGACGGGATCTCAACCTCCATGGGGAGCACAACCTCCATGCCATATACAGGAGAGAAAGGGGTTGCCCCTGTTGAAGTGCAGACAGATGTACGATAATCGTGCAAAGCAAATGGCAGCATCTCATGCCAATCCCTGTACGTGACAACCATCTTCTGGATAATCTCCTTGATGTTCTTGTTAGCAGCTTCAACAACCCCATTCATCTTGGGTCTATAAGGGGAAGAATTATGATGTGCAATCTTGAACTCGCTACACAGCTCTTTCATCATCTTGTTGTTCAAGTTAGATCCATTATCAGTAATGATCTTGTCTGGCACACCATATTGGCATATGAGTTGATTCTTGATAAACTTCACAACCACCTGACTGGTCACATTCGCATATAATGCCGCTTCAACCCACTTGGTGAAGTAATCAATAGCTACGAGGATAAAACGGTGACCGTTTGACGCCTTCGGCTCTATCATGCCAATCATGTTAATTCCCCACATGGAGAAAGGCCATGGTGAGGAAATAACATTCAGAAGTGTCGGGGGAATATGAATCTTATCCGCATAAATCTGACACTTATGGCATTTCTTCACATATTTGCAGCAGTCAGACTCCATTGTCAGCCAATAGTAGCATGCTCTCAACATCTTCTTTTCCATGGCATGTCCATTGGAATGAGTACCAAATGAACCCTCATGGACTTCAGTCATCAACATGTCTGCTTCGTGTCTATCCACGCATCTGAGCAAAACCATGTCAAAATTTCTCTTATAAAGCACATCACCGTTGAGGTAGAAACTGCCAGATAATCTCCTCAAAGTCTTCTTATCCTTAGTAGATGCCCCAGGCGGGTAAATCTGCGTTTGAAGAAAACACTTGATATCATAATACCATGGCTTATCATCTTTTATTTCTTCGACTGCAAGTACATGAGTTGGTTTGTCCAAGCGCATCACAGTGATATTGGGGATTTCATTCCAATATTTCACCACAATCATTGAAGCAAGTGTAGCAAGAGCATCTGCCATCCGATTCTCATCTCGAGGAATATGATGGAAATCAACCTTAATAAAGAAAGTTGAAATCCTCCTCGCATAATCTCTGTACAGGATGAGGCCAGGCTTATTCGTCTCCCATTCACCCTTAATCTAATTAACAACAAGGGCCGAATTACCATAAACATCAAGATGTTTGAGCCTAAGATCAATACATTCCTCTAAACCCATAATAAAGGCCTCATACTCTGCCATATTATTCGTGCATTTGAAAGTTAGCCTTGCTGTAAAAGGAAAATGTGTGCCCTGAGGAGTAATAATCACTACCCCAATACCCTTTCCATATTGATTAACAACACCATCAAACACCATGCCCCATCGGGAACCAGGCTCTGGCCCTTCATCGAGCGTAGGCTCATCGCAATATTTCATTTTCAAATACAGAATCTCCTCATCCGGGAAGTCGTATTGAACAGACTGATAATCCTCAATTGGTTGATGTACCAAATGGTCAGCCAAGATACTACCTTTAATAGCTTTCTGAGCTCGATACTCAATGTCATACTTAGACAACAGCATCTGCCAACGGGCAATCCTCCCAGTTAAAGCAGGCTTCTCAAAGATATACTTGATTGGATCCATTTTGGATATCAACCAAGTCGTATGATTTAACATATACTGGCGCAAACGCTTAGCGGCCCAAACCAAAGCACAACATGTCTTCTCAAGCATTGAGTACCGTGACTCACAATCACTGAACTTCTTACTCAAGTAGTATATAGCATATTCTTTCTTCCCTGATTCATCTTGCTGACCCAATACACAACCCATAGAGTCATCAAGCACAGTTAAATACATAATCAATGGTCTCCCTTCAACAGGCGGAGACAGAATCGGAGGCTCTGACAGATACTCTTTGATACTGTCAAAGGCCTTCTGGAAATCCTCGGTCCAATCATGACGCTGATCTTTCCAGAGGATCTTGAATATAGGCGCACATGTGGCAGTCATATGGGATATAAATATGCAAGTATAATTCAAGCGGCCAAGAAAACCTCGTACTTGCTTCTCAGTTTTGGGCGCATGCATCTCTTGTATTGCTTTGACCTTGGCAAGATCAACTTCAATACCTCTTTCACTGAAAATAAAGCCCAATAACTTGCCGGAACGGACTCCGAATGTACACTTGTTCGGATTCAGACGGAGTTTATACTTCCTCAAACGTTGAAAAAGCTTTAACAAGTGCTCTACATGTTCAACTTCCGTTCTCGACTTTGCAATCATATCGTCAACATATACCTCGATCTCCTTGTGCATCATATCATGAAACAAGGTAGTCATATCACGTTGATACGTGGCTCCGGCGTTCTTCAAACTGAAAGGCATCACTCGATAACAGAATATTCCCTAAGGTGTGATGAATATTGTCTTCTCCATATCCTCGAGTGCCATTTTAATCTGATTATAACCGGAAAATTCGTCCATGAATGAGAAGACATTGAATTTAGCTGTATTGTCTACCAACATATCAATGTGTGGTAGAGGTAAATCATCTTTGGGACTAGCTTTATTCAAATCACGATAGTCCACACACATTCGGACTTTTCCATCTTTCTTAGGCACAGGCACAATATTGGCCACCCATTGAGGATATGTAGAAGTCACCAGAAACCCCGCATCAATTTTCTTCTGAACTTCTTCTTTAATCTTCAATGCCATATCAAGATGAGTTCTTCTGGGCTTCTGCTTCACAGGCACACACTCAGGCTTCAAAGGCAGGAAATGTTGCACGATATCGATATCTAGACCAGGCATGTCTTCATACGACCAGGAAAAGACGTCGACATATTCTCGTAGCAACTCAATCAACCCCTTCTTGACAGATTCTTCCAGGAGTGCCCCAATCTTCACTTCACGAATGCAGTCTTCAGACCCCAAGTTGACTATTTCCAGATTCTCAAGATGCGGCTGAATGATCTTCTCTTCATGCTCAAGCAGACGGGTAATATCATCAGGAATCTCTTCAACATCATCTTCTTAGCCCTCAAATACAGGGAACTCAGAGTTGGGAGATGGCGTTGGATCATTATGTTCAATGGGTTTGATCCACCTGCATAATGATTTTGAGTATAAAAGAGATTTCAGAATTCAAACAAGGCAAATCATTATGCAGATGAAAATATTGATTTTATTCTCTTTTTAGGGTTTTTTGGTGATCACCAATTTCATGAAAAAAGCAAAAAGGAAAAATAATTTGGAAAAACAAACATTTAACATGTAATTTTTGAATGAATATCATTATATTAATATGCCAACAATGTCACCACTTCTCCTTTTGGCATGGGAGAAGGGGTTTTTAAACAAAATGAACATATTACGTGGACTTGTGGATAACTGTTGGAACATCAGCAGCGACCCAATTATTGAAGATTCCACCCGGGATGACAAATTTGCCCAGATCTTCCTCTTCATCATCTTCCACAATGGCAGCAACTTCCTGATCTTCAACCGTGTGGATAAAACCACCACTCTGGAATAGCCCACGCTCATTAGAAATGCCTGAAGAATACCCTATGCCAGGTCGGGACTTATTATCTTCCAGCTTGATCATTTGTCCTAAACTAGTAGTTGCGCCATGCTCAATGGCCAACTTCGCATCATTGTAGGAAGCAAATGAAGAAGGTCCTTTCCTTGAAGGCTCAGCAATAGATAAGGCTTGGAACGGGGTCCCAACCTCATCCTCCGCATCTATATAGGAAAAGGAAGATAAATTTCTAACCAACAGAGCCTTCTCTCCCCCTATCACCACCAACTTCTTGTTTTTAACAAACTTCAATTTCTGGTGTAGGGTGGATGTCACGGCGCCTGCCTCGTGAATCCATGGTCTGCCAAGCAAGCAACTATATGATGGATGGATATCCATGACCTGAAAAGTGATCTGGAAATCACTAGGTCCAATCTTGATCAGGAGTTCTACTTCACCGATCACAGTTTTCCTTGATCCATCAAAAGCTTTCACTACCACTCTACTTTGCCTCATGGGAGGCCCCTGGTAAGAAAGTTTGGCCAGAGTGGATTTTGGCAACACATTAAGCGATGAGCATGTGTCCACCAACACATTGGACAAGGCATCATCCTTGCAGTTCATAGAAATGTGTAGAGCCAAATTATGGTCTTTTCCCTCCTCGGGAAGATCAGCATCGCAAAAGCTCAAATTGTTACAAGCAGTTATGTTTGCAAAAATGCTATTAAACTGTTCAATTGTGACATCGTGATCCACGTATGCCACGTCCAACACCCTCTGCAAAGCTTCGTGGTGCGACTCAGAATTCATCAGCAAAGATAAGACGGATATCTTTGATGGAGTTTGTAGCAGCTGATGAACAACGTTGTATTCACTTCTCTTGATGAGCCTCAACATCTCATCACAATCCTCTTTCAAAATGCCATGCTGGCCAACCAGGATTGGAGCTTTCACATATCTATCAACAACAGGGTCAGCGCCCTTCACAACAAGTTCCGGATTAGAAGAAGAAGACGTCCCCACAGGACCGGCAGGATTAACAACAGCAGTTCTTCTCACGACATCTTCGTGGGGTTTCGGCTACACCGAGAAAACACAACCACTACGGGTCACACCACTAACATAAGAAATGCTTACTACGGAAGTTGAGGGAAACGACACCTCTTTTCCATCTTCCAGCATTACAACATTGTACCTGTAAGGAACAACTTTATCTGAAGAAGATGGGACAGGGCTCGCGGGCTTGATCACAAGAGATGGAGAAACCTTCTTCTTGTTGCCATCATATTTGACGACAACAGGCTCTAGTATCTTGAACACAGGAGAAATAACATCAACTTCGTCCTCATTTCGATTCTAAAGTATCTCAATCATACCCTGATCCAACTTCTCTTGGATGTCCTTCCTTACTTGTCGGCATCCTCTTTCGTTGACAGTGCACACCTGACACCTGTCATGGTCATGCTCATAGTGACTGTATCCATACAACAGTCTATGCATCTCGACCAAAGATTGCCTGATATCATTGACATACAAGACTTTATATTTTCCAGGGCAACCCTGGACCATGTTCACAACAACTTTCCCATGCCCGGGCAATGGGTTCTTCTTGACATTAAGACCTACGTCCTCGAAAAACAAAATCCCACTTATAACAAGGTCTCTCACCTTGGTCTTCAGGGGATAGCAATTTTCCACATCATGTCCGGGAGCACCGGAATGATATACACAGTGTAACTCAGGCTTGTACCACCACTGAGGGTTGGTAGGTACAGCAGGTGGGTCTCGTGGAGTAATTAACTTTCTATCTATCAGAGATGGATAAAGTTCAGCATATGATATTGGAATTGGATCAAAAGTGACCCTCTTCCTCTTGTAGCTGGTGCTGGTGTTATTGTTGTTTCGAGGCTGGTAGGCCTGCTGCTACGGACGATGCTGTTGTTGATATTGTTAATGTTGTTGTTGTTGTTGATGATGAACTTCCCTGAAGGCAGGTCCTATATGAGCCACCTGGTGTTGGCTAATGGCAGGATGCACGTTCTTCCTCTTCATAGAGGGCCTTCATTTGATATGGGAAGACACAACATGTGCCTCTCCCTCTTTCTTCTTTACAAAGCCCCCATATCTCTTTGCTGAAGAGCCTTCATCCCTAGACAAACGTCCTTCCCGGACTCCTTCCTCTAGCCTCATTCCCATATTCACCATTTCGGTGAAGTCCGAGGGAGCACTAACAATCATCTCTCATAATAGAAAGAACTCAAAGTCTTCAGGAAGATCTTTGTCATTTCTTTCTCTTCAAGGTGTAGCATAATCTGAGCGGCCAACTCACGCCATCTCTGGGCGTACTCTTTAAAAGTCTCATTCTCCTTCTGGGACGTCGCCCTCAGCAGGTCCCTATCGGGAGCCATATCCACATTATACTTATATTGCTTGACGAAAGCTTCACCAAGATCGTTGAAGGAGCGAATGTTCGTGCTGCTCAGACCCATGTACCATCTGAGTGCAGCACCGGGCAAGTTGTCTTGGAAGTAATGGATAAGAAGTTGATCATTCTCTGCCTGTGTTGACATCTTGCGAGCATACATCACAAGATGGCTGAGAGGGCAAGTGTTTCCCTTGTATTTCTCAAAGTCAGGTACTTTGAACTTTACAGGGATTTTCACATTGGGAACAAGACACAACTCAGCAGCACTCTTACCGAAGAGGTCTTTACCCCTCAGAGTCTTCAGTTTCTTGCGCAACTCAAGGAATTGGTCGTTCATCGCGTCCATCTTCTCATAAACATCTGGGCCCTCAGATGGCTCAGAATGATAGATGGTGTATTCTACTTTGGGTAAAGTGTGCATAACGGAAGGTGGCACAGAAAGGACCGGGCTAGATGCCGATAGAGAAGCGAGAGTTCGAGCAAAACCCTCGGGCACAAAATTGGCGGGCATCCCCCAGGGGAACCCGGCTGGCATAATAGGCGCGAAGTGAGCGGTGGCGGCAGGCACAGTTGAGGAAGCTACCTCGGAAATAACCATCCTCGCGGGAGGAGTTACAGGAGTTGGTGACGACTGGCTCTGAGCAGCCAGCACTGACTCCATCATGGTAGTCAACCTAGCTACTTCCTCTTTCAGTTCACGATTCTCTTGCTCTAGATGCTCCATTAGTCTGGGAAGATTCGCTTTGGTGTTATACTGGTGCGTCAGCTTGTCTTTGAAATAAATGAAGAGCAAAAAGTTAGACTACTGATCAGAGCTGAACAAAACCTGCTTATGCATATGATGCATGCAATGTTTGTGCATATGATTTATTTTTATTTGAGGAACTTTATAGAGATCTATTTGTAAATATTTGAAAATATTAATCTTTTAAAACATATATGGAATACTTATAGCAATAATATTTGGAAAAATTTTTACACCAAAGAAGTAGTACAGTTTTGGTAACCAAATACAATACAAGAGGAAAGGAGAATAAACATCCTATGGAGCCCTAGAAACAATCGTCCAAAGCTCTCGAGATCGGAAGATAGGCTGCACGAAGCCTCTTTACCTCTCTCTCATAAGCTGCTTCCATATCAGCCTTCTCCTTGGCGAGTCGATCACACTTCCTCTTCCAAAATTTGGATGACTGAGGAAGAAGAGAAGTAACCACATCATCAGGATCATCAATAACCTGATGCTCCAGAAATTCTATCACATCATCCTTATCTCTGAGTTGTTGAAGTAGTTCCTCTCGCTCACGAACCCAAGCACACGATCGGTCTTTATCTCTCAACTCCTCTACTCCTTGGTTAGGGAGGGTTGAAGGCCCAACCATAACCATAGGGGTAGGTCTTGGATAGTCATATGGCATACGGTACTCAAGCGCTCTCCTACTCACCCAAGCGGGGTAGGGCTCCAAAGCAATACAATTCTTCGGACCAAGCTCTTTCCTTCCCTTCCTATGAACCTTGTGCCAGGCGCAGACCATTCTGCCCTTCAAATTCTGGGGATATTTACCCTCTTGAAAGAACACATCTTCAAATAGAATGTTGTTAGGTTTATCCTTTAAGGGGAACCTAAGCTGACGGCGAGCCAAAATAGGGTTGTAGTTAATTCCACCACATGTACCAAGAAGAGGAACATTGGAGAATTCACCACAAGAATCAATAATCTGGACACCATCACACACACGATTATACCAAGAAATATCATCATTAGTGAGAGACATAAGGCTCGTAGACCACCGTAGACATCCCTTGTTCTCCTTGAAGGCGAGCGTCTGAGGCAAGTGCGAAATAAACCACTTGTACAATAGAGGCAAACAACACACAATGGTACCACCACCCTTTGCATTCCTCATATGCAAAGATAAATAAGTGTCACCCAAAAGAGTCGAAACGTGATTAAGAGTAGAGAAAATCCTAATAGCATTCACATCCATAAAATTGTCGATGTTGGGGAATAACACTAGCCCATAGATGAGAGGTACAAATATGGCCTCAAAGGCGTCCTCACTCATGGCCTTCCCAAACAAAGTAGCTTGGGAAATGAGAAAATCAGACGGGAGACCTTGAATTCCACCTTTGGTAGTCATATGAGCACCAATATCAGATACATCTATATGAAGCAGATAAGCAATCTCTTGGGAAGAAGGAACCCTCTCCAAACCATTGAACGGCAAGTGATCTAAGATAGGTATACCCACAAGATAGGCATACTCCTCAAGTGTAGGCAAAAGCTGGAAATCCAGAAAAGTGAAGCAACGGTACAGAGGATCATAGAACTGCACCAACACACTCATCAGACCTTCATCCACCTGAGTAGCAAGAATAGACAGAAGCTTCCCATGGCGAGCTTTGAACTCCAAGGGATCTAATACATAATATGTCAAACTCCTTAACTCTTTCAAGTCGGGTTGTCTGAAACTGTACTTATTCGTATTCCTTCTTTGCTTATCCATGTCTGAAAATTTGCAAATAGACCTCTTAAGTTCCTTGAAAGTTTATTTGACCATGTTAGACATATGATAATTTAATTGGACTTGTTGAAGTTGATTTGAATTAAATTTGAGGTTGGACCATATTTTGATTATTTTATTTTGCATTTACTTTAATTCAAAAAAATACCAAAAAATTATGAGTGACTTGTTGACTTGTAATCTTCATTTATTTTCTGTTTAGCATTGATTGATGATGACTTGGTTCACATTTGATCAATTGAGTTTGATACTTGAAGTCTCTTTCCCTCCCTTTCATCTCCATCCCATTCTTTTCATCATTTGGCCAATGAGTTAATGTCTTATGGTTAGTCTTGACAAATGAGAGGTCTAACCTTCTTTGATCCAAACCAATCTCAACTTGATCCAAGATCAAGTGAGTTGTTTTGTGTCCAAGATAGGTTTCTTTTTGGTCAAGCAAAAAACCTAAAGTCCATACAAGGCCCTTCTCCTTTTGTTTTGGCATGGCAAGTTTATGGAGCTTGGCTTACTAGTCATGATCTCTAACTTGTGTTTATTTGCCTATAGTTTTATTGACCGACCTCAGATAGGTGTGACTATTACATTAGTCCACTTATGATTGCTTAACATAGCACTACATTGTCTTATGACGAACTAACATAACATCCCTAATTACTAACTTTAATTTGAGCATTTAATTTCTTGCCCTTTACTTTTAATGCCATTTATTCCTTGCTCATTTATTCATATTGCTTTTCATTTTTGCTCACTTGAGCACATATTTTATGTTTATGTCATTTGTCTTTTGCTCATTTGAGCTCATTATTCTATATAAATATATGGTTGTCTTGTGATTGTTTTGTCCTTGTTTTGTGTGAACCTAATGCAAAAAGGAGAAAGGACTTAGAATTAGGACATACCCATGCTTAAAGGAGTTCAAGAGCAACTAGGCCTCATGCCTTTAGAATGCTAAACTTGTTGAAGAGCAACTAGGCCTCATGCCTTTAGAATGCTAAATTTCAAAGTTGACTTTAAAGGACTTATCATCTAAACTTATTCTTTATCCATTCCCCTTATTGTGTTATGAACATTTTGATGTTTTCTCTTGTGTGATAGGGATTCCATCTTGAGATAGTAAAGAGGACCATTGTCATGAGTAGCCAAGTTAAGAGAGACAAGCCAAATGGAGATCATAGGAGCTTGAATCCAAGTTGTTTGATTGCTTTTTTGTTTGCTAAGTTCAAAGGAAAGGAGCATCTTGAATCATCTCTATGATTTCAAGAAAAGGAACTCCAAGGGTTTATCTTTTCTCTCTTATCTTTGTATGCTTTAGGACTAGCCCTTCTCTTCTTCTCCTCACTCCAACCAAGCCAAAATCTTTTCTTGCAAACTTTGACTTTGTCTCAAACTAGAAACCTAGGCCTTATGCCTTTGACTTTTCAAAATCTTTTCATAAATACACATTGTGAACAAATCTTAAATCCAACTTTGACTTCGTTTTTTTAAATACACCTAACTTGTAAATCTAACTCACTTCAAGTTTGTTTTGTGGTTCCAATGGCCACCTGTAACAGGGTATTCGTTACCATTAGAGATATTGACTAAATCCAAGGTAAACCATACAAGTCGAGTCGCCACCGCACTTCTATTTATCCAAAGAAATGGTTACAAAGCGAACAAAAACCTAAAAGTTTTATCGAATCAAAAACTAGTAAAAATGTCAAAGATCTGGGTAAGGGGGTTGGTTATGCAATGGGAAGGTTTTAAGCACCCAAAACATCCTAGGTACTCCTAGGGAGCCCTTTTCATAAGTGTTGTTCTAGTCTAAAGGGTGTAGGTATATCTAAAGTACTATTTACTAAAAGGAAAGTTAAAAGAAAATGACTCGCAAGGATGTCGCATCCACTGCCTACGTATCTCATCTGAGTATGAGAATCAGAGTCTTCGTAGCTCGGCTACCTATGGGTTAAAGAGAAGTGTGCTCGGTAAGACGTCGCGTCTTATGCCTACGTATCTCATCTGGAATGAGAATCAGAGCAAATCGTAGTTCGGCTAACTACTGGAACAAGGGTCTCGATTGCAACTAAGGCAAGAGAAAGGGAAGGTCTCGATCGCAACGAGGGAGAGAGAAAAGAATCGCAGCAAGGGCGAAAGCAAACAAAAATTAGTTGTTAGTCGTCAGTCAAACTCGACAAGACATCGCATCTTGTGCCTACGTATCTCATCTGAACATGAGAATCAGAGTTGTCGTAGTTCGACTAAACTAGGGGTTAAGGATTGCCATCTGAACATGGACTTACAAAAGGGGACACCAGCTGTGTCAAAGGAAAATGGGCAATGCGTCCACATCCTAGCAGTAGGTGTCACAGCTCACTGAATCGAGTCTTAGGCAGTTACCTCTTTGCAATACAAAGGACTGACATGCCACAAGACCGGAGACGCACGGAAGGTCTAAAAATGGGGAAGCTCTGCTCTAGAGTTATCATGCAATATGGAGCTATGTGTTAGGATTTACAAAGGGGAACATCTACCTAATGTTAGCATGCAAAGAATAACGGAATTCTACCTATGTTATCATACAAAGGGTTCTACCTAATGGGTGCTACCTAAACGGAATAAGAGTCGACGGATGGAGCGCGGAGAGGAGTTACGGATAAGGGTATATGGCGATGCCTGGGGAAATTGACTTACAAGAGGTTGATGGCGATGCCTGAAGCAATTGACTTACCAGAGAAATGGCGATGCATGAAGCAATCGACTTACAAAAGGATGGATGAATGCGTGTTGGTTCTATTAATTTTTGAAAATGATTACTTGACATTGGATCGAGCTTTTGATATTGTTTTGAAATGGTTATCGGAAGTTTGTTTTAATTCTTGTATTAACAGATGAATAAAGAATGAAAGAATAAACATTATACACTTCATGGGAGAGGGGTACATTTGTTATGAATGGGGATTGTTCGTGGCAATCAAACAATAAGAATATATGCCTCATACATCATACAAGTAGGCAACAGTTATCAATCAGATCGGATAAATAAATAAGTGTATAATCAAATCAAAGAATGAAATAATGGAGCATTAAACCATGAATGGGAAGTGTGAACATGTTAAACAATCAAGTAATAGAAGCATGGATGAAAGAAACAAGTATAAAAGATGATAGATGAATCAGACAGATGAAAATATGCACAAGAGGTTCACTGAAATAATTTAATCAGGAAATGAGGTAGGATCAAATAAAATTAAGATACAAGGCCTCTAATACATGGCATATGAGATGAACAAGGGAGGATCAAAAGATCTCTTCAATTGCCATAAGCAATCCCTAAGTCAAACATCGATCATAAAGAAGTCAACTGAAAATTCAAGTCAACTTAAAAAATATGAAATAAATAGTAAATTAATCAAGAAAATTATGAAAAATTAAAAAAAATGTAAGGTGGGGTCAGAACATCATCATCCCCCAAAAATATTTTAAAAATAATAAAAATTAGTGCATGAATTAATTAAAATAAAACATAGGTCAAACCAAAAGTCAATTAATAAGACTAGGTTAGAAATAAATCAAGAATAAATAGTAAATTAATCAAGAATATTATGAAAAATTAAACTAAGTAAGGTGGGGTGAGGACATCATCATCCCCCAAAAAGATTTTAAAAATAATGAAAATTGGCACGTGAATTAATTAAAACAAAACATAGGTCAAACCAGAAGTCAATTAATAAGACTAGGCTGGAAATAAATCAAGAATAAATAGTAAATTAATGAAGAAAATTATGAAAAATTAAAATAAATAAGATGGGGTCAGGACATCATTATTCCCCAAAAAGATTTTAAAAATAATGAAAATTGGTATGTGAATTAATTAAAATAAAACAGAAGTCAAATTAAAAGTCAACCAACCAAACCTGGTAAAAAATAAATCCAAAATAAATTGAAAATGTGAAATAAAATTCCACAAAAAGGTCAGGTTGACCATGAGACAGTGCTCGACCTTCATTCCAAAAATCAAATGCTAACAATAATTTTAAGTCATAAAAATAAAATCAATAATAAAAAAGTGTGTTAAAATGGACCATTTAGAATAAATAAATAAAATAAAATATTAATATTAAAAAATACGAAAATAAAAATTATATAAAATTAAATAAAATGTTGAGAAAAGTGAAAAATATTTTTGGGTAATTTTATGGACGAAGAAAATATTTTAAATAAGAAAAAGAAATATGAAAATGGAAGGATTAATGGTGATGAACATGGTAAGTAAGCGTAGATATATCAAAACATGGTCATGGAAGAGATGATTACCTAATGGAAAATAGAAGTGGAATGGAATCTGATATGTGATGAAGCTTTTCCTCCTTACCATGAAATTTCAATGCTCCTTTAGGGTTAGGGTTTCAGCTTCTTAAATAGGGTGGATTAGGTGTTCTCATGGGCTTTTTAATAAGTGATTTATCCATAAGAATAAAAGTGTGAAGTGAGGTGTAAAATATTGTTATTTTGGACCAAACTTAAGTGAATGGATGTCCAATGCATGGCCAAAAGAGGTAAAAAACGTGACTGGTTTGTGCAGCATGCTTAGAAAATCTGATTGGGCCAGCCAGGCCCAAAATCTGCCTAGAAAATCAAGTCATGGTGCCCACTTTAAACGAATGTATCTCTCAAACCATGGATCCAAATGAGATGATTCCAAAAGTATGTGAAAGAGGACATGGCAAGGTACAATTGTTGTGAAGAAATTATTTTTAAATAATGCCTTGAAGTGCAAGAAAACTGGCCAAGAAGTCTTGACAAATTTTGAAGATTTTGGACTTAGAAATTTTTCCAAGTGTCCTAAAAAAATGTCTCACTTTGACTAAGCATAACTTTCTCAATTTTAATCCAAATGGAGAAAACTTTATATCTCTAGAAAGCTTGGAACAAGAGGAACAACTCTCATGTTAGAGAAATTTTCAAATGGAGCTTTTATCTTGATGCAAAATGGGCTTAAAGTGAGTGCAACGATCATGAAAACTTGCCCTAAATCGAAAGTCAACCATTTCCAAATTAAGTAACTTTTCCAATTCCTGATTAAATGATGAATCCATGATCCAACCTTGATAAAATTTCACATGTAGGATCCCCTAGCCATGGATTTTGAGATTCCACTCTCAAAATGTCAGGAGTTGTCTTTTCTGGCCCACAGTTGACTTTTCCCAAACTCTCTGATTCCCGATTCCATTGATCAATTAAAGCACTTCTAGCTCAAATAAAGAGCTGATTTTTTGTATGTAGACCCTTGCGGACATATGGAGGGCTATGGAGAAGAGTTTCACCCAAAGAATCAGAAATAAACTGATTTTATACCAAACCCTAGTTTTAGGGCGAAATGATCAGGAACTGATTGCACTGATTGCCAATGGATCTTTCTGAGATAATTGTGAATCTTCCTAGGCCAAGATGCCTCTCTAATCATGACATGGATGAGCTCCTCTACTTCCAACCAAACATTGCTGTTGCAGGTAGCCATGAAACCCTAATTTCTGATTAAATCCAGATGAACACTATGATAGCTTTGAATCCTTCACTGATGAACTGAGGACCATAATAAGATACTTGGACCCCCCTGAGACCCTTGAGACTTGTATACTTAGAAAATCAAGTCCAATTCTCAATCTTGCTTTGTGTGGGCTCTTTCTGTTAAGGAGTGGTCGATCAAAACTAGATCTCCATGTCACTAATGCAGTATGCAATTAGTATGACCTAATGTGATGCTAATGAAGTGTAAAACATAATCCCACGCTTCCAGGAAAATGAAGGGTAAATTTTGGGTATTACAAAGACAACAATACTTCGCACATTAAGACTCATCATTCTTAGATTGTTGTTGAATTCCTTTTTAAAATTGATGTTCTTAAAATAAATGTTTTATTATTTTAGAAAAATGATTGTTCATTGATTTATTCATTTCAAAATGGTCATCATAAAATTAAATTTTATTAAAGCAAAAACAAATAAGAATAGAAATAATTGGATAAAAGGCTCAACTTTATTTAATAGAATGGTAGTCCGCAAATGGCAAGACTCCATGGATCTTTACAAAGTTTGAAAATGGTAATTTACATGGAAAAGGGCTACATTGAATATAATGACAACTACTCTCCCTACCAACTTTTAAATCCACTATACTCTTGTCTTATGTTGAGAATGATGAGTCAGAACCAAATAATAGTTCAAAACTGCTTCAAGGCCAGGACCAGTCGGATGCATTTACTTTCCATAATCCCAAATTTTTGCCTAGATTACCCCAAGGTGGGGTACTCAATCTACCTAGATAACTTTCTATTTTATGTCTCTAACTTTTTCCTGGATCGCCCTTTCAAGTCTTCAATCCACCGAGACACTCACTTTTGCCTAAGCCTCCCTTTCGGGTTTTCAACTTAGCGAGTTGCTCTTTTCCTTTTTTAGGTGAAGTATTTCTTGACTGCATCGGCATTCATAGGACGGGCAAACTCATCACCATCCATAGTTGTAAGAATCAATGCACCTCCAAAAAAGACTCTCTTAACAACATATGAGCCTTCATAATTAGGAGTCCATTTTCCCCTAGCATCAGGTTCGAAATATAGAATCTTCTTGAGCACGAGGTCACCTTCTCGGAATACACGAGGTTTGACCTTTTTATCAAAAGCTTTCTTCATTCTCTATTGATATAACTGACCATGACACATGGAAGTCAATCTCTTCTCTTCAATCAAATTAAGTTGGTCAAACCTGGTCTGACACCATTCAGCTTCAGTCAACTTGGCTTCCATCAGCACTCGCAATGATGCGATCTCAACCTCTACAGGGAGCATAACTTCCATTCCATAAACGAGAGAGAGAAAGGGGTATCCCATATTGGTGCAGACGGATGTACGGTCCCCAAGCAAAGCAAAGGGGAGCATCTCATGCTAATCTTTGTACGTCACAACCATTTTCTAGATAATCTTCTTAATGTTCTTATTCGCAGTTTCAATATCCCCCTTCATCTTGGGTCTGTAGGGAGAAAAATTATGATGTGCAATCTCGAAGTATTTACAAAGAGCTTCCACCATATTGTTGGCACACCGTAACAACATATGATCTTGCTTGGTCACCTAAAAAAATGTCTCACTTTGACTAAGCATAACTTTCTCAATTCTAATCCAAATGGAGAAAACTTTATATCTCTAGAAAGCTTGGAACAAGAGGAACAACTTTCGTGTTAGAGAAATTTTCAAATGGAGATTTTATCTTGATGCAAAATGGGCTTAAAGTGAGTGCAACGATCATGAAAACTTGCCCTAAATGGAAAGTCAACCATTTCCAAATTAAGTAACTTTTCCAATTCCTGATTAAATGATGAATCCATGATCCAACCTTGATCAAATTTCACATGTAGGATCCCCTAGGCATGGACTTTGAGATTCAACTCTCAAAATGTCAGGAGTTGACTTTTTTGGACCCACAGTTGACTTTTCCCAAACTGTCTGATTCCCGATTCCATTGATCAATTGAAGCACTTCTAGCTCAAATAAAGAGCTGATTTTTTGTATGTAGACCCTTGTGGACATATAGGGGCCATGGAAAAGAGTTTCACCCAAAGAATCAGAAATAAACTGATTTTATACCAAACCCTAGTTTTAGGGCGAAATGATCAGGAACTGATTGCACTGATTGCCAATGGATCTTTCTGAGATAATTGTGAATCTTCCTAGGCCAAGATGCCTCTCTAATCATGACATGGATGAGCTCCTCTACTTCCAACCAAACATTGCTGTTGCAGGTAGCCATGAAACCCTAATTTCTGATTAAATCCAGATGAACACTATGATAGCTTTGAATCCTTCACTGATGAACTGAGGACCATAATAAGATACTTGGACCCCCCTGAGACCCTTGAGACTTGTATACTTAGAAAATCAAGTCCAATTCTCAATCTTGCTTTGTGTGGGCTCTTTCTGTTAAGGAGTGGTCGATCAAAACTAGATCTCCATGTCACTAATGCAGTATGCAATTAGTATGACCTAATGTGATGCTAATGAAGTGTAAAACATAATCCCACGCTTCCAGGAAAATGAAGGGTAAATTTTGGGTATTACAAAGACAACAATACTTCACACATTAAGACTCATCATTCTTAGATTGTTGTTGAAGTCCTCTTTAAAATTGATGTTCTTAAAATAAATGTTTTATTATTTTAGAAAAATGATTGTTCATTGATTTATTCATTTCAAAATGGTCATCATAAAATTAAATTTTATTAAAGCAAAAACAAATAAGAATAGAAATAATTGGATAAAAGGCTCAACTTTATTTAATAGAATGGTAGTCCGCAAATGGCAAGACTCCATGGATCTTTACAAAGTTTGAAAATGGTAATTTACATGGAAAAGGGCTACATTGAATATAATGACAACTACTCTCCCTACCAACTTTTAAATCCACTATACTCTTGTCTTATGTTGAGAATGATGAGTCAGAACCAAATAATAGTTCAAAACTGCTTCAAGGCCAGGACCAGTCGGATGCATTTACTTTCCATAATCCCAAATTTTTGCCTAGATTACCCCAAGGTGGGGTACTCAATCTACCTAGATAACTTTCTATTTTATGTCTCTAACTTTTTCCTGGATCGCCCTTTCAAGTCTTCAATCCACCGAGACACTCACTTTTGCCTAAGCCTCCCTTTCGGGTTTTCAACTTAGCGAGTTGCTCTTTTCCTTTTTTAGGTGAAGTATTTCTTGACTGCATCGGCATTCATAGGACGGGCAAACTCATCACCATCCATAGTTGTAAGAATCAATGCACCTCCAAAAAAGACTCTCTTAACAACATATGAGCCTTCATAATTAGGAGTCCATTTTCCCCTAGCATCAGGTTCGAAATATAGAATCTTCTTGAGCACGAGGTCACCTTCTCGGAATACACGAGGTTTGACCTTTTTATCAAAAGCTTTCTTCATTCTCTATTGATATAACTGACCATGACACATGGAAGTCAATCTCTTCTCTTCAATCAAATTAAGTTGGTCAAACCTGGTCTGACACCATTCAGCTTCAGTCAACTTGGCTTCCATCAGCACTCGCAATGATGCGATCTCAACCTCTACAGGGAGCATAACTTCCATTCCATAAACGAGAGAGAGAAAGGGGTATCCCATATTGGTGCAGACGGATGTACGGTCCCCAAGCAAAGCAAAGGGGAGCATCTCATGCTAATCTTTGTACGTCACAACCATTTTCTAGATAATCTTCTTAATGTTCTTATTCGCAGTTTCAATATCCCCCTTCATCTTGGTCTGTAGGGAGAAAAATTATGATGTGCAATCTCGAAGTATTTACAAAGAGCTTCCACCATATTGTTGGCACACCGTAACAACATATGATCTTGCTTGGTCACCTAAAAAAATGTCTCACTTTGACTAAGCATAACTTTCTCAATTCTAATCCAAATGGAGAAAACTTTATATCTCTAGAAAGCTTGGAACAAGAGGAACAACTTTCGTGTTAGAGAAATTTTCAAATGGAGATTTTATCTTGATGCAAAATGGGCTTAAAGTGAGTGCAACGATCATGAAAACTTGCCCTAAATGGAAAGTCAACCATTTCCAAATTAAGTAACTTTTCCAATTCCTGATTAAATGATGAATCCATGATCCAACCTTGATCAAATTTCACATGTAGGATCCCCTAGGCATGGACTTTGAGATTCAACTCTCAAAATGTCAGGAGTTGACTTTTTTGGACCCACAGTTGACTTTTCCCAAACTGTCTGATTCCCGATTCCATTGATCAATTGAAGCACTTCTAGCTCAAATAAAGAGCTGATTTTTTGTATGTAGATCCTTGTGGACATATGGAGGGCCATGGAAAAGAGTTTCACCCAAAGAATCAGAAATAAACCGATTTTAAACCAAACCCTAGTTTTAGGGCCAAATTGATCAGGAACTGATTGCACTGATTGCCAATGGATCTTTCTGAGATAATTGTGACTCTTTCTAGGTCAAGATGCCTCTCTAATCATGACATGGATGAGCTCCTCTACTTCCAACCAAACATTGCCTGTTGCAGATAGCCATGAAACCCTAATTTCTGATTAAATCCAGATGAACACTCTGATAGCTTTGAATCCTTCACTGATGAACTGAGGACCATAATAAGATACTTGGACCCCCCTGAGACCCTTGAGACTTGTATACTTAGAAAATCAAGTCCAATTCTCAATCTTGCTTTGTGTGGGCTCCTTCTGTTAAGGAGTGATCGATCAAAACCTGATCTCCATGTCACTAATGCAGTATGCAATGAGTATGACCTAATATGATGCTAATGAAGTGTAAAACATAATCCTATGCTTCCAGGAAAAATGAAGGGTAAATTTTGGGGTATTACAGCTTCCCCTATTCAATCAACTAGAAACCCGAAAGGAAGATAGCAACGGCTTTCATACTTTTGAGGTATCAAGTGATTGAATACGATAAAAGCATGAAAATTTACACTGAAGTGAAAAAATGAAGTAACAATGCCTGTCAGAATCGGCCAAGAGGTGGTCTTGACATGAATGCCGCTCATCAATCTGAATACTGGAAACGACTTCGATCTGAGCATCGGACGATACTTGATTATCAAACATCGGTCTGAACACCGGGAAACTGGCCTGAATGCCACTTCGGTCTGAATACCGAAAAACTGGCCTGAATGCCACAAGTTGCATCGACCTGAATGTCGGAAAATTCTTCGATCTGAACATCGGAAAACTGGCCTGAATGCCACTTCGGTCTGAATACCGGAAACTTGGCCTGAATGCCACAAGTTGCATCGACCTGAATGTTGGAAACTTCTTCGATCTGAACATCAGAAAACTGGCCTTAATGCCACTTCGGTCTGAATACCGGAAACTTTCATGCCTGTCAGCATCGACAGAAATAGGGAAAATGATAATTGAGGCGGCGCGTGGGCCAACGACCCCTGCTGGGAATAATAAAGATAAGTCATGAACAATCTTCAGTCTGAGTACTGGAAACAACTTCTGGCTTATCACTTGGGATACCGAGAATACCCTATGCTTTACATGCGTATGTTTGAATTTTTCAATGGCGTAATGCTCCATGAAAATGGAAATGCTACGCAATTTAGGAGCATGCAATGCAATATGATTCTACATGCAGGGATGCGAAACGCTTGATTAGAGAGAATGCCAAGCTGAGGCAAGGAATTCTGCTGGGGAAATGATCACCATCTTCTGGACCCTGGCAAGGCTGTTGGAGATGCACAACACAAAGAACTCTATGGGGAAATGACCCGCCACACGGTGTTCTGGAAAATAACAAAATACCGAGGCTCTGACTGGGAGATAATGGCACTGAAAACTTGCTGCTGAGGAAAGCGATAGTGGTTCTGGCAACCATAATCTGCGAGAGAGACGACTCAGTAGGGGAAGCAAACACCGATACGGTACCGAGATTCTTCTTCAAGGAAAGAGACCATGGGTCTAGCGTCGAGATCATCAATCTGGCATCGAACTCTGAGGAGCAGCCGCTTCTGTTGGGAAGATACAATCTGGCACCGTCAACTCTGCTGGGGATATACAGTCTGACACTGTCAACTCCGCTGGGGATATACAGTCTGACACTGTTGACTCTACTAGTGAATGTATAATTTGAAATAAATTCTTGTGGAAGTACAGCAGTGAGAGCCTGCTAGGGATTGAAGAATCCAACGCTCGGACCGGCTCTGTAGGGATAAGATACCAAATTCCAACTGTTGAGGAAAAACATCCGCAATCATTTGATGGGGACCTTAAGGAAATTCCCCGAGTGTACCTGTTCTGAATAGACGATCCAAAGCACTTAAAATTTACAGCAATTTTCAATGTTTATTAAGCACATACCTATAAAGCTCTTATGTTTCATGATGCAATGTTTATCAAAAATTCGGACGTCATTTTTGCAAACAAAACAGTAAAATGAAAATGAACACAGAGATGTACTAAATAACATGATTTTATTGATTGAGTGGCCTCTGAATAGGTATTTACATCAGGAAGCAATCCCTGGAAAGAGGTAATTGCACAACAGATAAAAACAGAAATTAATCTAATGGCAATGTGAAATGGATTTCTATCGGGTTCCAATTCTGCTATGATTCGCTCGTCTTCAAGATCCTCCAGATGATCAGCTTTCCGAAAAAGGTGATTGGACTGTTTCCTATCCTTCGGAAGTTTCCGGTTATCGACACGAGATGATATTCAGAACTACTCAGAACGCAGGCATTCGCTTAATCCCTAACTTTTCCATGGATCGCCCTTTCGGGTTTTCAATCCACCGGGATACCCATTTTTGCCTAAGTTGCCCTTTCAGGTTTTCAACTTACCGGGTGTATAATCTTTTCATTTTTTAATCCCTAACTTTTGCCTGAACCTTTTTCATTTTCTTGGTTCGCCGGGATGCTCATTTTTTTGCCTGGACTATTCTTTTTATCGTCCAGCGGGTCTATTTTATGCGAAGTATTTTTTAACTGCGTCTGAGTTCACAGGGGAAGTGAAGTTTTCACCATCCATAGTTGCAAGCATTAAGGCTCCACCATCAAAAACCTTGGTGACAATATACGGTCCATCATAGTTAGGAGTCCACTTGCGCCTGTGATCTGTCTGAGGAGGAGGGATCCTTTTCAAAACCAAATCTACGACTTGGAAGCATCGAGGACGCACTTTCTGATCAAAGGCTCTCTTCATCCAACTTTGATACAACTTCCCATGACAAATGGATGCCATTCGCTTCTCTTCGATAAGACTCAACTCATTGAACCTTGTCCGAACCCATTCAGCTTCGTCTAGCTTGACATCCAACATGGCTCTTAGAGAAGGAATCTCCACTTCAACAGGTAGGACTGCCTCCATACCATACAGAAGGGAGTAAGGGGTTGCCCCGGGCAACCACATGTCTGGTGACCTTCGCAAATGACGCTGCTTCGACCCACTTGGTGAAATAGTCGATGGAAACAAGGATGAAACGATGCCCATTAGAAGCAGTTGGCTCAATCTTTCCAATCATATCAATGCCCCACATAGCAAACGGCTACGACAAAGACATTACATTCAGAGGATTTGGCGGCACATGTACCTTATCAGCATAAATCTGGCATTTATGACACTTCCGAGCATATTTGAAACAATCAGATTCCATGGTCATCCAGTAATAACCCGCTCTCAACAATTTATTAGCCATTGCATGTCCTCCGGCATGAGTATCGAAGGAGCCTTCATGAACTTCCTGCATTAACATGTCCGCTTCGTGTCTATCCACGCATCTGAGCAAAACCATGTCGAAGTTCCTCTTATACAACACATCGTCTTTGTTCAAGAAGAAACTGCCTGCCAATCTTCTCAAAGTCTTTCTATCATTGTTGGATTCCCCTGCAGGGTACTCTTGATTCTTCAGAAATCACTTGATGTCGTGGTACCAGGGCTTGTCATCAACTACCAGTTCAGCAGCAAACACATACGCGGCCCTATCAAGGTGCATAACATCAATCCGGGGAGCGTGGTTCCACCGAATCACCTTGATCATGGAGGATAGAGTAGCAAGAGCATCTGCCATCTGGTTCTCATCACGAGGTATATGATACAGCCTTACTGTTGTGAAGAAAGTCAACAGTCTTCTCGTGTAGTCTCTGTAGGGGACCAGATTAGGCTGGAGAGTATTCCAATCACCATTCACTTGATTGATCACTAGAGCTGAATCTCCGAAGATATCCAGAGTCTTGATTCTCAAATCAATGGCTTGCTCGATACCCAAGATACAGGCTTCATACTCAACTTCATTATCGGTGCACTCAAAAGTCAGACGAGCGGTGAAAGGCATGTGGGCACCTTTCGGAGTGGTAATGACAACACTAATTCCACTTCCTTTGGCATTGACGGCCCCATCAAACATTAAAGTCCACTTTTCATCTGGATCAGGTCCCTCCTCAACAACTGGCTCTTCACAGTCTTTCATCTTGAGGAACATGATGTCTTCATCCGGAAAATCAAACTTCATCGGCTCATAATCATCAATCGGCTGCTGAGCAAGATAGTTTGACAGAATACTCCCTTTGATGGCTTTCTGGGATGTATACTGGATGTCGTACTCTGTCAGTACCATTTGCCAATGAGCAACCCTTCCGGTGAGAGTTGGCTTCTCAAATATATACTTGACTGGATCCATTTTGGAGATCAGTAAGGTTGTGTGAGTCAGCATGTATTGTCTCAATCGCTTAGCAGCCCATGCAAGTTCACAACATGTCTTTTCAAGCATTGAGTATCTTGACTCGCAATCTGTGAATTTTTTACTCAGGTAGTAGATGGCATGCTCTTTCCTACCAGTCTCGTCGTGTTGACCGAGAACACAACCCATGGAATTATCAAGTACTGTCAAATACATAATCAGCGGTCTCCCTGGGACTGGAGGTATAAGGATAAGAGGATTATGAAAATAGTCTTTTATCTTCTCGAAAGCCCTTTGGCAATCATCATTCGACCTGATGGCCTGATCTTTTCTCAACAATTTGAATATTGGCTCACACGTGGCTGTTAGGTGAGAGATGAACCTTGCAATGTAGTTCAACCTTCCTAAGAAACCACAAACTTATTTTTCTGTTCTTGGCTCAGGCATTTCTTGTATCGCTTTCACTTTGGCCGGATCCACCTCAATCCCTTTTTCACTAACAATAAAACCCAGCAGTTTTCCAGATCTCACCCCGAAAGTGCACTTGTTCGGATTAAGCCTCAGCTTGAATTTCCTCAAACACTCAAACAGTTTCTGTAAATTCACCAGATGTTCTTCTTCCGTCTGAGATTTGGCAATCATATCATCAACGTAAACCTCGATTTCATGATGAATCATATCATGGAAAAGAGTTACCATAGCTCATTGATATGTTGCCCTAGCATTTTTCAGACCAAACGGCATCACCTTGTAGCAGAAGGTGCCCCATGGGGTTATGAAAGTTGTCTTCTCCATGTCTTCTGGTGCCATCTTAATTTGATTATAGCCAGAAAATCCATCCATGAAGGAGAATACCGAGAACTGAGCCGTGTTATCCACCAAAACGTCGATGTGAGGTAATGGGAAATCATCTTTAGGGCTAGCTCTGTTCAGATCCCGGTAGTCGACACACATCCGTACCTTTCCATCCTTCTTAGGTACCGGAACGATATTTTCAACCCATGGCGGATAATTTGTAACCGCTAGAAACCCTGCATCCAACTGTTTTTGCACTTCTTCCTTTATCTTGACAGCCATCTCTGGTCTTGTTCTTCTGAGCTTCTGCTTGACCGGAGGACAATCCTCTTTGAGAGGAAAACGGTGTACCACATTGTCTGTGTCAAGCCCTGGCATGTCCTGATAAGACCAAGCGAAGATGTCAACATACTCTTGCAGCAATTCAATCAGCCCCTTCTTCACATTATCTTCCAAAGCAACCCCTATCTTGATCTCTCTCTTGACGTCCTCGGTGCCGAGATTAATCACTTTAGTAGACTCTTGATGCGATCGAATAACCCTTTCTTCCTGTTTTAACAACCTGGCAAGTTCTTTAGGGAGTTCACAGTCTTCATCACCCTCTTCTTCAGCTTGAAAGATTGGATTTTCAAAGTCGAAGCGAGCCATATCAGAACTGTTATCAAAAGGATCCGGTGACGTGCATCTGCATGAGTGATGGTATGTGCTTATGAGTGTGAACAAGAAGCGGAAACTAAACAAAACATTCCCAAATGTATGTATTTTTTAAATATTTTTTTATTTTTGAAAACTTCAAAAATAGAAAGACAGTGAACAAAATATTTGAATGCAAAAAGACGTCCTTTATTTATGATAAAAAATGCAGGTATCCACATAGATGAGCCCTACAATGAGTCATCACGCCCTGGGAGGAACGTAAGACTTGGATATGCATGAATAAACAAAGAAAATTACTCTTTAAGAAGAGTGACTTGGATAATCTCTTCAGAAGACCAGTTGCTGAGAACTTCACCCGGGACCCTTGGACGCACCCAGTTGTCAATGTCACAATCACTATCCCCATCTTCTTTGTTGATTGCAGAGACCTGGCCGTACTGAATGATGCCAGCACTGGAGAAAGTAATCGGCCCCTGACGAGTCTGAGGCGTTGAAGTTGTAGAAGTCAATGCCGGCTGATACCCAATCCCAAACTTGTCTTCCTTTACAGGTAAATCCACCGGACGTCCCCAACCGGGAGCAACACCTGAATTTACCAAGGCCTATGCCTGCTTGAAGGACGAAAAAGAGGCTCCTACTTCAACCTCTTCCACTAGAGCTGCATCCTTGACTTGAACTGCCTCAAAGGCGTGACACAGGGTCTCATGAATCTCACCTTCTACCTCTACATACTTGAATGTAGACAGGTTACTGACCAGAATATCCTCCTCACCACAGACAGTGATAATTCTTCCGTTGACCGGGAACTTGATCTTCTGATGCAAGGTCGAGGAGACTGCCCCAGCATTGTGGGTCCAAGGACGACCCATCAAGCAGCTATACGAAGGACTGATATCCATCACACAGAATACGGTGTTAAAGGTTTTTGATCCAATCTGAATTGGCAATTCTACCTCTTCGAACACCGACCTCTTAGAACCATCGAAGGCTCTTACCACAAGATCAGAAGGCTTCAAGATCAAACCTTCTACATCTAACCTTGATAGGGCTCTCTTGGGTAGCACATTGAGAGAGGAACCTGTATCCACTAGAACATGGGATAACACAGTGTCTTTACACTCCATCGAGATGTGCAAAGCCTTGTTATGATCGCGTCCAGCTAGCGTCAAGTCAGAATCAGTAAAACCCAACCTGTTGCTTTGTATGAACATTTGCAACGAACCCTTCTAGCTGGTTCACTGAGATCTCTTGAGGCACATATGCAGCATTAAGGACCTTCAGGAGTGCCTCCCTTTGTGCCTCCGAACACAGCAGGAGTGAGAGAATAGATATCTTGGATGGCGTCTGAATCAACTGATCGACTACCTTGTAATTGCTTTTCTTTATAATTCTCAAAAGTTCGTCCACATCCTTCGCAAAAGCAGGCTCAGAGCCAGCCTGTGGTGCAGAGGTACCCTCATTCACAACTTGCTTACCTTTGGCCTTCGCCGCGGCGTCAGCACTATCAGGTTGGGTAACCGATGGTGAGAACAGTCTACCACTTCTGGTGAATCGCCCGATTCCACAAATATTATTCACTGCGGGATCTTTTATCTCAATTCCAGGTTTAGACTTCTGATCCTGCACCTCTTCCACTTTCAGTGGCTGCTCCACTCCATGATCATGCGTGTACACACTCCCCCGGTAATTCCAGGGAATGGCCCTTTCGCTGGTGAAAGGTAAAGGACCAGGGGTCGTGATGGTCATAGTGGATTGATGCGGTCGCACTGGTGCTACTGGTTGCGCTTCTGGCACACTGATCTGAGCAGTCGGGTAGAAAATTGTGATAGTGGCAACATCACAGTCATACTCAGAAATCTTATTTATTGAAGTACAAACATCCAAAACATCGGAATCAAGTTCAGCAAGTACATCAGAATCAAACACCATGTTTGGAATATCAGCAACAACATCAGAAAAATTAATTACATCATTGGGAATTACAAAATCAGCAGGAATAACATTTGTAGATTCTTCAGCATATTCAGGAAAGAGAGGATCAACATCTGCATTCTCAACAACCCCTTCAACAACCCCTTCAACAGACCTTTGGGCAGATAAGTCTTCAGCTTGGAGGATACCATCGTCAGGCAAGGCCTGGATACCCTGCTGCAGCTTCACATAACCCCCACCTCTGTGCAACACAACCCAAACAACCGCTCCCACAGCCGGGGAAAACATCTGCCTTTAGCAAGTATTCTTTGATTTCTAACAGCAGAGTCTTCAGCTTCAACACCTCATTGACTAGTTTGGCTTCTCCTTCAATCATGTTAACATTTGCTCCACCATGCTGCGGCATGGGATTGTTGACAACATTAGGAGCCAGCTCAAAGTTAATGGCCTTTGAATCAATAAGGTCCTAAACTACGTGCTTCAAAGCTTTGCATTTCTCAATAGTGTGGCCAGGTGCCCCAGAGTGGAAATTACACCTAGCATTGGCATCATAACCCACTGGAAGCCTGCCAATGGGAGGAGCCAAAGTGCGTAACTGCACAAGTTGCAAATGTTGAAGGTTGGGAAGCAACTGGGCATACGACATCGGAAGAGTGTCGAAACGCCTATCCATCATCCTCTGTCTCTGTTGATAAGCAGGTCTGTTACCCTGTTGTTGTTGGTATTGATTTTGTTGACGTTGAGTTTGTTGTTGTTGCACTAGTGCTGTAGCCGGAATGGTCACTGCTGCAACATAAGGTTGTTGATGGTAATTCTGAAAGTTATTCCTCCGGTTACCCCTATTCTGATAAGAAGATATGGCATTTGCGTCCCCTTCTCTCCTCTTTTGTCCTCCTAAGAACGGCTTCTTTGACCCCGAAGATGATCCAACCCCATTTTGGATCTTACATGTCTTCTAGTAGTTCTCCACCCTCTCACCTGTAGAGACCACATCAACAAAATTCGAGGCGTTGCAACCCACCAAACGCTCCAAATAAGATCCAGGCAGTGTGTTTATAAACATGTTGGCCATCTCTTTTTCCAACATCGGAGGCTGAACACGGGAAGCCAACTCTCTCCAGCATTGAGCATACTCTTTGAAGTACTCGTTGCTCTTGAGAGACAAATTCTGGAGTTGAGTCCTGTCAGGTGCCATATCCGCATTGTACTGATATTGCTTCACAAAGGCCTCAGCCAAGTCTCTCCAGCAGCAAATATGGGCTCTGTCCAACCTCATATACCACTCCAAGGATGCCCCAGCTAGGCTGTCCTAGAAGAAGTACATGAGCAGCTTTTCATCATCAGAATACGTGATCATCTTGCGAAAGTAAGTTTGTACATGAGTCTTCGGGCAAGAGTTGCCATTGTACTTATCAAACACGGGGACTTTGAATTTTGGCGGAACTCTCACGCCTGGGACCAGCCCCAAGTCAGCAACACCCACACCAAGAGCATTCTGCCCTTCCACAACTTTCAACCTCTCTTCCAGTCTCCGAAACATAGGGTCCATACCATGGCCCATGCCAAAGTCCTCCTGAAGCAGGGGGAGTTGATCCTTATGATCATCATGGATGGGTTGTTGAACAAGGTTGCCATGTGGGATTGTGATAGGCCCCGGTCCATTGGGTCCATTAGCCTCTCCAGCGGGAGGATCAGCCACAACCTCCGGTTGAGTAGTAGGGGGATTCCCCTGTACCAACAATCTAATCTCCTGCTGTCCCTAAGCCACTCCTTGGACAACTTCCATGAACTGATTCATGCGAATCCTCATCTCAGCGAGCTCTGCTTGTAAACCTTCCATTGCTCTCTGTTGATTCCTTCGGGTACCGTATCGGTGAATGCCTGAGTCAGCTATCCTAATAATGGAATTCCAAACAAGATGAGAACACTGCGGCGGTACCTGTTATACAAGACATGCTAATGAATATGCAAATGCAATGACATGTTTATCAATTTCAAAGGGTATTCTACCCCTTGATTCCAGTCTCACATTAGATAAACAGTGTAAGAAAACCCCGACTAGAATCAAGAAGAAGATATAAACCCCTAGGAATAGATAAACATGATGCATGCAATGCTTATGATTTAATTTTTATATCAGAGGAACTTTAGAGTCTTATTTGCAAATTTTGGAAATATTAAACGTTTATCACATACGAAAATATCACGTCAATTAATATTTGGAAATGTTTTTACGCCAAAGAAGTACAGTCTTGGTAACCAAATACAATACAAGAGAGAAGGAAAATGAACATCCTATGGATCCCGAGAAGCAATCGTCCAAAGCCCTCGAGACCGGAAGATAAGCTGCACAAAGCCTCTTCACCTCCCTCTCATAGGCTGCCTCCATATCTGCCTTCTCTTTGGCGAGTCGATCATACTTCCTCTTCCAAAACTTGGAAGACTGAGGAAGTCGAGAAGTCAATGCATCATCAGGATCATCAATAACCTGGTGCTCAAGGAGCTCTATCAAAGCATCCTTCTCCCTGATCTGCTGAAGCAACTCCTCTCGTTCACGGATCCAAGCACGCGAACGGTCTTCGTCTCTCAATCCTCTACTCCTTGGCTAGGGAGGGTTGAAGGCCCAGCCACAACCAAAGGTGTGGGTCTTGGATACTCATAAGGCATGAGGTACTCGGAAGCTCCCCTCCTAACCCAAGAGGTATAGGGTTCCAAACCGATACAGTTCTTCGGTCCTAGCTCCTTCCTTTCTTATGGATCTTGCGCCAAGCGCGAACCATCCTGCCCTTCAAGCCTTGGGTATCTTTTCCCTCCTGAAAGAACACACCCTCTAATAGAATGTTATTGGGTTTATCCTTTAGGGGGAACCCAAGCTGACGACGTGCCAAAATAGGGTTGTAGTTAATTCCACCGCATGTACCAAGAAGAGTTATATTGGAGAATTCACCACAAGAGTCGATAATCTGCACACCATCATATACACGGTTGTACCAAAATATATCATCATTAGTGAGAGACATAAGTGTCGTGGACCACCGTAGACATCCTTTGTTCTTCTTGAAGGCGAGCGTCTGAGGCAAGTGCGAAATAAACCACTTGTACAATAGAGGCAAACAACACACAATGGTACCACCGCCTTTTGCATTCCTCATATGCAAAGAGAAATAAGTGTCACCCAACAGAGTACAAATATGGCCTCAAAGGCGTCCTCACTCATGGCCTTCCCAAACATAGTAGCTTGATCAATGAGGAAATCAGATTGGAGACCTTGAATTCCACCTTTGGTAGTCATATGAGCACCAATAATAGATTAATTTATACGCAACAGATCAACAATCTCTTGAGAAGAAGGAACTCTCTCCAAGCCACTGAACGACAACTGGTCTAGGATAGGTATGCCCACAAGATAGGCATACTCCTCAAGCGTGGGCAAAAGCTGGAAATCCAGAAAAGTGGAGCAACGGTACAAGGGATCATAGAACTGCACCAACACACTCATTAGACCTTCATCCACTTGAGTAGCCAGAATAGAAAGAAGCTTCCCATGACGAGCCTTGAATTCCAAGGGATCTAATACATAGGATGTCAAACTCCTTAACTCTTTCAAGTCGGGTTTTCTGAAACTGTACTTCTTCGTATTCCTTCTTTGCTTATCCATGTCTGAAAATTTGCAAATAGACCTCTTAAGTTCCTTGAAAATTTTCTCATTGTTGATGATATGGATGTGTATGAATGCATGAATGCATGGATGCAACAATCACACTCAAGGATCAAGCAAATCACACCACACAAAGGTCATGGGATGGCTCAAGTCATCCTTAATATCAATCATCCATTTTGGTGGATTATGGTTTACACCTTATCATCACCTAAGTTCCATTGATATTAAGGATACACAGGAACGAATCAACCACGAATCAAGGGTTTGTTGCGAGTTGCGAGCATGGAGTCTTGGTTAAGAACCACCCAAAGGGAGTGTACTATGGTTAAACCTGACAATCATGTTCTACAAGAGGTTCCCATAGTCATCATCCATCTTTCGGATATTATCGGATAAACGACTACTCGTATTCCAAAAATATTCTCAAGAGAGACTCTTATGAGTGTAGTATCGCGTAACAACCGTATCAAATCTTACACTTGAACGATCTTCGCACTACGTCCTAAGAATAGGCCAAGATGGGCGTGGTAAACTAAGGTCCTTGGCTTCTAAGGCATATATTGGAAAAAGTAATGCCTAACCACGACTACTCGTGTGACATTATTGATCCCAACATAACCTCCACCAAGTGAATGGGCTTGCAAGTCAACTTGCTAAGGATAAACTCCACACAGGTCAACAAGACTATGCTATTCTCCTATCCTAAGTGCACTCGAGTTCGGGTATAGAACTCATCTCACGAAGATCACCAAGCATAGAAGGAATTAATATTCAAACAATTCAATCATTACATACAATACAGTAATCCCAAATTGCACAAAAATATGTCACAAAACAATATACCATACAATACAACAAATATGAAAACTAGGCAAATGATAGTCCCCAGCAGAGTCGCCACTTTTCTGTAGCGGGGTATTCGTTACCATTAGAGATATTGACTAAATCCAAGGTAAACCATAAAGTCGAGTCGCCACCGCACTTCTATTTATCCAAAGGAATGGTTAGAAAGACAACAAAAACCTAAAAGTTTTATCAAATCAAAAACTAGTAAAAATGTCAGAGATCTGGGTAAGGGGGTTGGTTATGCAATGGGAAGGTTTTAAGCACCCAAAACATCCTAGGTACTCCTAGGGAGCCCTTTTCATAAGTGTTGTTCTAGTCTAAAGGGTGTAGGTATATCTAAAGTACTATTTACTAAAAGGAAGGTTAAAAGAAAATTACTCGCAAGGATGTCGCATCCACTGCCTACGTATCTCATCTGAGTATGAGAATCAGAGTCTTTATAGCTCGGCTACCTATGGGTTAAAGAGAAGTGTGCTCGGTAAGACGTCGCGTCTTATGCCTACGTATCTCATCTGGAATAAGAATCAGAGAAAATCGTAGTTCGGCTAACTACTGGAACAAGGGTCTCGATTGCAACTAGGGCAAGAGAAAGGGAAGGTCTCGATCGCAACGAGGGAGAGAGAAAAGAATCGCAGCAAGGGCGAAAGCAAACAAGGATTAGTTGTTAGTCGTCAGTCAAACTCGGCAAGACATCGCATCTCGTGCCTACGTATCTCATCTGACATGAGAATCAGAGTTGTCGTAGTTCGACTAAATTAGGGGTTAAGGATTGCCATCTGAACATGGACTTACAAAAGGGGACACCAGCTGTGTCAAAGGAAAGTGGGCAATGCGTTCACGTCCTAGTAGTAGGTGTCGCAGCTCGCTGAATCGAGTCTTAGGAAGTTACCTCTTTGCAATAGAACGGACTGACATGCCACAAGATCGGAGACGCACGAAAGGTCTAAAAGTGGGGAAGCTCAGCTCTAGAGTTGTCATGCAATATGGACCTATGTGTTAGGATTTACAAAGGGGAACATCTACCTAATCTTAGCATTTAAAGAATAAGGGAATTCTACCTATGTTATCATACAAAGGGTTCTACCTAATGGGTGCTACCTAAACGGAATAAGAGTCGACGGATGGAGCGCGGAGAGGAGTTACGGATAAGGATAGATGGCGATGCCTGGGGCAATCGACTTACAAGAGGTTGATGGCGATGCCTGAAGCAATTGACTTACCATAGAAATGGCGATGCATGAAGCAATCGGCTTACAAAAGGATGGATGAATGCATGTTGGTTCTGTTAAGTTTTGAAAATGATTACTCGACATTGGATCGAGCTTTTGATATTGTTTTGAAATGGTTATCGGATGTTTGTTTTAATTCTTGTATTAACAGATGAATAAAGAATGAAAGAATAAATATTATACACTTCATGGGAGAGGGGTACATTTGTTATGAATGGGGATTGTTCATGGCAATCAAACAATAAGAATATATGCCTCATACATCATACAAGTAGGCAACAATTATCAATCAGATCGGATTAATAAATAAGTGTATAATCAAATCAAAGAATGAAATAATGGAGCATTAAACCATGTATGGGAAGTGTGAACATGTTAAACAATCAAGCAATAGAAGCATGGATGAAAGAAACAAGTATAAAAGATGATAGATGAATCAGACAGATGAAAATGTGCACAAGAGGTTCACTGAAATAATTTAATCAGGAAATGAAATAGGATCAAATAAAATCAAGATACAAGGCCTCTAGTACATGGTATATGAGATGAACAAGGGAGGATCAAAATATCTCTTCAATTGCCATAAGCAATCCCTAAGTCAAACATCAATCATAAAGAAGTCAACTGAAAATTCAAGTCAACTTAAAAAATATGAAATAAATAGCAAATTAATCAAGAAAATTATGAAAAATTAAAATAAGTAAGGTGGGGTCAGTACATCATGATCCCCCAAAAAGATTTTAAAAATAAGAAAAATTAGTGCATGAATTAATTAAAATAAAACATAGGTCAAACCAAAAGTCAATTAATAAGACTGGGTTAGAAATAAATCAAGAATAAATAGTAAATTAATCAAGAAAATTATGAAAAATTAAACTAAATAATGCGGGGTCAGGTCATCGTGATCCCCCAAAAAGATTTTAAAAATAATGAAAATTGGTACGTAAAGTAATTAAAATAAAACATAAGTCAAATTAAAAGTCAACCAACTAAACTAGGTCAAAAATAAATCCAAAATAAATTGAAAATGTGAAATAAAATTCCAAGAAAAGGTCAGGTTGACCATGAGACAGTGGTCGACCTTCATCCCAAAAATCAAATTCTAACAATAATTTTAAGTCATAAAAATAAAATCATTAAAAAAAGTGTGTTAAAATGGATCATTTAGAATAAATAATTAGAATAAAATATTAATATTAAAAATGACGAAAATAAAAATTATATAAAATTAAACAAAACGTTAAGAAAAGTGAAAAATATTTTTGGGTAATTTTATGGACGAAGAAAATATTTTAAATAAGAAAAAGAAATATGAAAATGGAAGGATTAATGGTGATGAACATGGTAAGCAAGCGTAGATATATCAAAACATAGCCATGGAAGAGATGATTACCTAATGGAAAATAGAAGTGGAATGGAATCTGATATGTGATGAAGCTTTTCCTCCTTGCCATGAAATTTCAATGCTCCTTTAGGGTTATGGTTTCAGCTTCTTAAATAGGGTGGATTAGGTGTTCTCATGGGCTTTTTAATAAGTGATTTATCCATAAGAATAAAAGTGTGAAGTGAGGTGTAAAATGTTGTTATTTTGGGCCAAACTTAAGTGAATGGATGTCCAATGCATGGTCAAATAATGCCTTGAAGTGCAACAAAACTGGCCAAGAAGTCTTGACAAATTTTGAAGATTTTGGACTTAGAAAATTTTCTAAGTGTCCTAAAAAAATGTCTCACTTTGACTAAGCATAACTTTCTCAATTCTAATCCAAATGGAGAAAACCTTATATCTATAGAAAGTTTGGAATAAGAGGAACAACTTTCATGTTGGAGATATTTTCAAATGGAGCTTTTACCTTGATGAAAAATGGGCTTAAAGTGAGTGCAACGATCATGAAAACTTGCCCTAAATGGAAAGTCAACCATTTCCAAATTAAGTAACTTTTCCAATTCCTAATTAAATGATGAATCCATGATCCAACCTTGATAAAACTTAACATGTAGGATCCCCTAGGCATGGATTTTGAGATTCCACTCTCAAAATGTCAGGAGTTGACTTTTCTGGCCCCACAATTGACTTTTCCCAAACTGTCTGATTCTCGATTCCATTGATCAATTGAAGCACTTCTAGCTCAAATAAAGAGCTGATTTTTTGTATGTAGATCCTTGTGGACATATGGAGGGCCATGGAAAAGAGTTTCACCCAAAGAATCAGAAATAAACCAATTTTAAACCAAACCCTAGTTTTAGGGCCAAATTGATCAGGAACTGATTGCACTGATTGCCAATGGATCTCTCTGAGATAATTGTGACTCTTCCTAGGCCAAGATGCCTCTCTAATAATGACATGGATGAGCTCCTCGACTTCCAACCAAAAATTTCCTGTTGCAGGTAGCCATGAAACCCTAATTTCTGATTAAATCCAAATGAACACTCTGATAGCTTTGAATCCTTCACTGATGAACTGAGGACCATAATAAGATACTTTGACCCCCCCCTGAGACCCTTGAGACTTGTATACTTAGAAAATGAAGTCCAATTCTCAATCTTGCTTTGTGTGGGCTCCTTCTGTTAAGGAGTGATCGATCAAAACCTGATCTTCATGTCACTAATACAGTATGCAATGAGTATGACCTAATATGATGCTAATGAAGTGTAAAACATAATCCCATGCTTCCAGGAAAAATGAAGGGTAAATTTTGGGGTATTACACCACCTTTGTTAAAACTTTTTATAGGTTTGAGTTATCATAGTGGTTGATGTGAATCTCACCTTATCCTTAGTGATTGGATTATAAGTCTTCCATACTTATTATAGGGTTAATCCCTCACTAGTATGTTGAAGCCTTCCTCACATGGTGGATTGTTGGTTTAGGTTGAGTCTTCTCCCTTTGATAACAAAAGACCTTAAGGCTTTTGATCAAATCAATTCACCAATCTTTGTGATTTTCATCCCGAACTATGAGGTTTTGATCCTCCTTTGTGATGGTACGTAGGCAATGGGTTCATCCATTCAAATAACAAATTTGTAAAATATAATCTATTTTCTTCTCATCCCCTCAATCTTTTGCATAAATCTTTTCATAAATACCAACCTACAATACATATTTGCAAAAAGGGTTCCCTTAGAGTACTAAGGATGTTTTGGGTGCGTAAAACCTTCCCATTTCATAACCAACCCCCTTACCCAAATCTCTGACCTTTTTATTAGTTTTTGATTTGAAAAACTTCTTACTTGGCTTTTGTTCGCTTTTTAGCCTTTCCTTTGGACAAATAAAAGTGTGGTGGTGACTCGAATTATATGTTGACTTTTGGTTTAGTCAATAAACCTAAAGGTAACGAAAACCCTGGTATAGTCTGGTACATCATTGAAGATCCATTTGAGTTCATCTACAACATGATCATTGTGAAGCTGTTATTTTGAACCTATGACTTGTGGCATTGTGGAATTCATCTGCTACATGGGAAAATTTGAAGAAGATCATGGAGTTGCTTCGCTTGGATGTGAATATCTTTATTTGATGCCTTGCTCTTCAAGTTAATATATTGTGCATTGTTTGTTGCTTGATCCTAATGTCCAAGGGAATTTGGGTTTCTATATGACACTCTTGTCTATTGGATTGCAGCCCATTGGTCAGATCTTTTCAACTCTCAACTTTTAAAATTGTGCTTAGGATTATTCCCTTCATCTCCTCACCATTTCTTTAATTTCAAAATCTCTCCCTCTTTTTTTTTAAAATCTCCTTTGCTTGTGCTTGATTTCTAAACTTAGACCATATTGCAAATTAGAAACTTTAGCCTTACGCCATTGCATTTTCCAACTTCTTTTCTCAATCAAATTTGTAAATATACTTAACTATACTTGACTTAAAATTTTCAGAAAGCCAAAAAGAATTAACCCATTCAAACCATTTTTAGGCCTTTGTGCCTTTCAAACTTAAATTTTTGTTAAAAAGCAATACATCCACTTTGAAATTTTTACCACGAACTACGAGGTTTTGATCCCTCATTTTTATGTTGGTATGTAGGCACAAGTATGAAGGTCTTATCAAACACAAAAATATAATTAATGAATTCTTTTCTCATCCCCCCATTCTATTTGCTTGCAAACACCATTTGTACAAAAATACATATGCACACAAAAAAAGGCTCCCTAGGAGTACCTAAGACACTTTGGGTGCTAACACCTTCCCTCGATGTTTTATTTTTACTTTTTTCTTTTCTGAAATGGTAATCACAAAAAACATAAATAAATAATAGTATTCCATCTGCAGAATATTTGGTCACAATTCACTTCTCTAAAATAAAAATATCAATTTATTATGCAGGTTGGTTCTCAAACACATTTAATACAAAGATCCTACTCCCTCTCTGAACTTTGATTTCCCTGTGTTTGAGGCCGAGGAAGAAACTGATGATGAAGTATCTGATGAATTATCTCGTTTGCTTGAGCACAGGGAAAAAGCCGTTCAGCCATTTGAAAGCAGATTGAATTATTCAACTTGGGTTCCGAAGATGATGTGAAGGAAGTCAAGATTGAGTCTCAACCGTGTCCAGAGCCTAAGAATGGGTTGATTGATCTTCTTCGAGAGTATTCTGATGTGTTTGCTTGGTCCTATCAAGACATGTCTGGTTTAGATTCTGAGATCGTGGAGTATAGATTTCCTTTAAAACCAGAATGCCTGCCGATCAAACAGAAATTGAGGAGGTCTTATCCTGATATGGCAGTAAAGATCAAAGAGGAAGTGCAAAAGAAGATTGATGCAGGTTTTCTTGTAACCTCCGAATATCCGCAGTGGGTGGCCAACATTGTGTCTATTCCTAAGAAAGATGGAAAAGTCCACGTGTGTGTTGATTATAGAGATTTGAACAAAGCTAGTCTGAAAGATGATTTTACTCTGCCACACATTGATATGTTGGTAGACAATACAGCTAAATTCAAAGTTGTTTCATTTATGGATGGATTTTCCGGTTATAATCAGATCAAGATGGCACCTGAAGATATGGAGAAGACCACATTCATTACACCCTGGGGAACATTCTATTATAGCGTGATACCTTTCGGTTTAAAGAATGATGGTGCAACATACCAGAGAGCTATGACCACTCTTTTTCATGATATGATGCATAAAGAAATTGAAGTTTATGTTGATGATATGATTGCCAAATTAAGTGATGAAGAAGAACATGTTGAGCATTTGTTAAAGTTATTCCAGCATTTGAGGAAGTACAAACTCCGTTTGAATCCCAATAAGTGTACTTTTGGTGTTCGTTCTGGTAAGATGTTGGGCTTTATTGTCAGGGAAAAGGGTATTGAAGTTGATCCTGCCAAGGTCAAAGCAATACAAGAGATGCCTGTGCCCAAAATTGAGAAGCAAGTCAGAGGTTTTCTCGCCCGCTTGAATTATATCTCAAGATTTATATCGCATATGACTGCCACATGTGCACCTATATTCAAGCTTATTCGGAAAGATCAGTCTTGTGATTCGACCAAAGATTGCCAGAAAGCTTTTGATAGTATCAAGGAGTATCTTCTCGAGCCTCCGATTCTGTCTCTGTCTGTTGAAGGAAGACCCTTGATCATGTATTTGACTGTGCTTGAAGAGAGTATGGGTTGTATTCTTGGTCAGCAAGATGAGTCTGGAAAGAAAGAGTATGCAATTTACTACCTTCGTAAGAAGTTCACCGACTGTGAGACTCAGTATTCTATGCTTGAAAAGACTTGTTGCGCATTGGCTTGGGCTGCTAAGCGTCTGTTCCAGTATATGTTAAATCATACTACTTGGTTGATATCTAAAATGGATCCAGTCAAGTACATTTTTGAAAAGCCCACTTTAACTGGGAGATTGTCTGTTGGCTGATGTTGTTATCCGAGTATGATATTGAATACCGATCTTAAAAAGCAATTAAGGGTAGCGTCTTGGCTGACCATTTGGCTCACCAACCTATTGAAGATTACCAGTCAGTGCAATATGATTTTCCTAACAAAGAGATTTTTTTACTTAAAGATGAAAGATTGTGATGAACCATTGATTGAAGAAGGGCCAGAACCTGCTTCCCATTGGGGCATGGTATTTGATGGAGTTGTTAATTCGTATGGTAGTGGCATTGGGGCAGTGATTATTACTCCTCAAGGCACTCATTTTCTGTTTACAGCTAGATTAACTTTCAAATGTACAAACAATATGGCCGAGTATGAAGCTTGCATTATGGGGCTTGAAGAGGCCATTGATCTCAGAATCAAGTATCTTGACGTCTATGGAGATTCAACTTTGGTTGTGAATCAGATCAAAGGTGAATAGGAGATGAATCAACTTGGTTTGATACCATATAGAGACTATGCGAGAAGGATTTTAACCTTTTTTACAAAGGTTGAGTTTCATCATATCCCTCGAGATGAAAACCGGATGGAAGATGCACATACAACGTTGGCTTCAATGATTGTGGTGAAATTTTAGAATGAAGTTCCTAATTTGACTGTAATGCGTCTTGACAGGCCAACTCATGTATCTGTTGTTGAAGAAATTAAAAATGATAAGCCATGGTATTTTGATATTAAGTGTCCAAAGTCAGATTTACCCACCTGGGGCATCTTTGAAAGATAAGAAGACTTTTAGAAGATTAGCTGGCAACTTCTACCTGAATGGTGATGTGCTTTACAAGAGAAACTTAGATTTGGTTTTACTCAGATACGTGGATAGACACGAAGCATACTTATTGATGACTGAAGTCCATGAAGGTTTCTTTGGTACTCATTCTAATGGACATGCTATGGCAAAGAAGATATTCAGAGCAGGTTACTATTGGCTGACAATGGATCTGACTGTTGCAAGTTTGTGAAGAAATTCCACAAGTGTCAAATTTATGCAGATAAAATTCATGTTCCTCCGACACTATTGAATGTCATTTCCTCTCCATGGCCCTTCTCCATGTGGGGAATTGATATGATTGGTATGATTGAACCCAAAGCTTCGAACCGACATCGTTTTATTCTGGTGGCTATTGACTACTTCACAAAGTGGATTGAACAAGCATCGTATGCAAATGTAACCAAGAAAGTTATTGTAAGGTTTATCAAGAATCAGATTATATGTTGTTATGGTGTGCTGAGTAAGATCATTACTGATAATGGATCTAACTTGAACAACAATATGGTAGAAGCTCTTTGTGAGGACTTCGAGATTACACACCATAATTCTTCTCCCTACGGAACTAAGATAAATGGGGTTGTTGAAGCTGCAAATGAGAACATCAAGAAGATCATTCAAAAGATAGTGGTAACCTAAAAAGATTGTTATGAGATGCTCCTATTTGCTTTGCATGGGTACCGTACATCCGTCCACACTTCAACAGGGGAAACCCCTTTCTCACTTGTTTATGGTATGGAAGTTATTCTCCCCATGGAGGTTGAGATCCCTTCACTGCGTGTGCTGATGGAAGCCAAGTTGACAGAAGCTGAATGGTGCCAGGCCAGATATGACCAGCTGAACTTAATTAAAGAGAAGAGGTTGACTGCCATATGTCATGGTCAGTTGTATCAGTAGAGAATGAAAAAGGCATTTGATAAGAAGGTCATACCTCGTGTGTTTCGAGAAGGTGATCTCGTGCTTAAGAAGATTTTATCTTTCAAACCTGATGCCATGGGTAAATGGACTCCTAATTATGAAGGCTCATATGTTGTGAAAAGAGCCTTTTCAGGCGGTGCTTTGATTCTTACAACTATGGATGGTGAAAAGTTCACTCGTCCTGTGAATGCTGATGCAGTAAAGAAATACTTCTCCTAAAAAGAAAAGAACAACTCGCTAAGTTGAAAACCCGAAAGGGTGGCTTAGGAAAAAATGAGCGTCTCGGTGAATTGAAAACCCGAAAGGGCGATCCAGGAAAAAGTTAGAGACATAAAATAGAAATTCATCCCGATAGATTGAGTATCCCACCTTGGGGAAGTCTAGGCAAAAGTTAGGGATTATGGCAAGTAATTATATTCAGTTGGTCTTAATCATTGAAGTAGTTTTGAGCAAGTCGTTTGGTTCTGATTCGTCATTTTAAACCAAAGCCAAGAGCATAGTGGATATTGAAATGGGTAGGGAGAGTAGTTGTCATTGTATTCAATGTAGCCATTTTCCATGTAAATTACCATTTTTCAACTTTTGTAAAGATCTATGGAGTCCTGTCATTTACAGACTACCATTCTATTAAATAAAGTTGAGCTTTTTATCCAATTGTTTCTACTCTTATTTATTTCATCTAAATTAAATTGAATTTTTGTGATGATAATTTTGAAAGGAATTAATAAATTAAAATATTTTTTTCTTAAGAGTATAAAAGAAATTACTTTAAAAGCAACCGATTTCAGCAAAGAATATCAACAACAGTCTGAAAACAAGTAAGTCTTGATCTGCGAAGCCTTGTTGGTCTTCCCCAAGCAGTTGGTTTGGTGATAATTCCCAAAGGATTCATCATTTATTCCCCAGTAGAGTGGAGTTGTTGATCGGTCCCTTTTGCAAATTTTCCGAGTCTAGTTGAAGGCTCACATCCTCAGCAGTTTATTTAGATCCTCCGTGCAGAGTTTTACCTCTCGTTCCCCTCAGTGGATTTCATCTTCAGATGCGGAAATATTGATTCTGGGAAGTATTTGATTTGGTCCCCTGCGAGGTTGTCTCCCATTTGATATGGTGTTGACCTAAAATTCCCGCAGAGTTGAAGCCTTAGCATATCTTTTCTCTCTCCCCAGCCAGGATTGAGTTATTCAGAACCAGATTATTTATGTTTATCCCTAGCATTTTTTCTCTAGTCGGTGTTTCCATCTTGTTGAGATTAGCCGAGTGTTGCAGTGGTGATTCAGATTTGTGATATTTATATCCTTTATGATTATTCTTCAGCATAATCATCAATCATATACATACACATTCATACATCAAATATTTCATTATGCATTTGATGGCATTTGATTCCTTATTCCTGATCTCCTGCTATGGTGATATTATTTCCCTATGCAGATTTGGTGCGTCTGTCCTCCTTCAATAGTAGAGTGTTAGCCCCTTAAGCAGAAAGAGTTTAACCTTTCTCATTCCCCATTGAGTTATTTCCTCGTGGATGATTATTATTTAAGTTTCCTCCCCTGTTAATTATCTGGATGAAACCATTCCCCTTGAGTTATTTCCTTATTGGGTCGAGTCTTTGTTGATCTTTTCTTTCTAGCTCTTACCTAGATAGATACTTTTGGTCCTTTGAGAGTTCATTACCCAGTAACTCGTAATATTCCTCTCGATTTTTGAGTACTTTACTTTCGCCCAATATCCGGTAAACGTAATCTACCCCCTTTACTTTCTTCAGCGGATTCGTTTTAACATTTCCCCAGGCAGTGTATCCTTGATATCTTCATCCTAACCGATGACAGATACTCTCCCTATGTGGTATTCTGCCCAGTAAAAAGGTAGTTGTAATCCCTATTTCATTCCCCAGAGAGTTAATCCTTGATATGCTCATCTTAACCGATGACAAATTTTCTCCTCTTTGTGGTATTCTATCCAGTAACCGACAGATATACATCCTACTTCTCCCCTCAGAGTTAATCCTTGATATGTTCATCCTAACCGATGACGGATTTTCTCCCTTTGTGGTTTTCTACCCAGTAAAAGGTAATTATAAATCCTGTTTTCCCCTGCAGAGTCTATCCTTGATATGTTCACCTAACCGATGACAAATATTCTCTTTTTTTTATTCTATCTAGTAACTGATAGATATAATTCCTATTTTTCCCCGACAGTTTATCCTTGATATGTTCATCCTAACCGATGACACATATTCTTCCTTTTAAGTTTATCCTTGATATGTTTACTTTAACCAGTGACATATATTCTCTCTTTGGTCTTCTGCCCAGTAACAGGTAGTTATAAATCCTATTTTTCCCAGCAAGTCATTCTTACCCAGTAACCGGTAACGAATACACCTCCTTTTTCTCAGAGATTCATCCTTTATATGTTTAACCTAACTGGTAACGGATGTCCCTCTGTCAGGTTATATTATCTTCCTACCCAGTAACTGGTAATAGATAATATACTTCTGGTACTCCAACGTTGAAATTAATTCTTACCAGTTGAGTTTGAGTGCGTATTTCCTCAATGAAGTCGCCAATCCCCTATTTGGTTCAGGTATTTCAGTTTTGTTCTGATCTACCTGTTTCCCCTGCAGATTTTCCTTATCCCTAACCGAGTCCTTCCATTGATTTATTTTCATGGAAATTCCTCTCGTGTCCCCAATAGCTTTTAAGTTGTAGCCTGGCCTACGCATAACCACTTATTCCCCAAAGTCTCGGTCTCCCCGGTGAGTTTTTCCGTATTCTCCTGTGGACTTTTAGTCTCTTCGAATTCTTTTCCTTTGTGGCGATATCTTCCCCACAGATATTAGTTTTAACATTCATATCATATGCATCATGAGGTCTCTTAGGGACCAAAACTTATTTCTATGTTGTTATTTAAGTCCATTCTGCTGAGTTGGTACAAAGATTTTAACCTTCACATCCTAGGTCAGAATCTCCTTAAATAGGGGCAGCTGTTGAAGGAGAATTGACATCCAAGGCGCAGCGGAATTTAAAAATTTCTCCATTTAGTGATCCTTACGAATGGGCATGATCAGTGATAGAATCGTTACCTCTTGTGGCGATTCAAACCTTTGGTGCAGATCTCTTGTAACGATCAAAACCTTGGATACAGATCCACGGGGCGATCACGAACTTTGAACGATGACAACGTCTCTACTCAGTCCACACGAACGGATTCCTTCAATCGCAGTGCTAGCTGTTATGAATGAAGGCTTTGAGTGAGAGAAAGAGAGATATGAAATTCCAACTCTTCAGTTGTGTTGTATTCCCATACAATGCTTCTGCGCAAGAGTTCTATTTATAGAATCACTTGTGTGGGCTTCAAGCCAAAAAGCCCACTTAAGTGCATTTTTCCCATATCTCATAATATGCCAAAATCACTTAAGTATTTGGTACCTTACCATATTTCGTATTCTACTTAAGGGCACCATACATTACGGTATTCCTTAATTACTCTATCTCTCATCAATTCGTCTTTTGTGTGTGACCCTGTAGGTTTTCGCGACGTTGGCAATTATATTAAATCACGCATTTAACATAATAAATAGTGAGCGGTATCTAGCAACACATCACTACTACCCAAGACACGAAAATGTCATGTGATTTGACAAAACCTCCTGTGATAATAATTTTGTGTATAATTACCCCTTTGCCCTTATGTCTATATTGAACACAAGGTATAGACCGTGTCATCCTTGTCCAGTTCAATATTGGGCCCATAGACATTTATCCTGTTACGCAGGATGGGCAAATTCCATCTAGGACACTCATGTCCCTTAGCATGCTTTGTGGAGTACCCATCAACTACTGTCTTTATGGTTATCCAGGTACGGACATTGTTGGATCAACAATAAAGCACTCGACTCTACATCTAGGATCCATAGTGGTTTCAGGTCGAAGAGTGGTATACACTATTATCACCATGAGAATAACTTATTACACTTTGCATAACTTTCTATATAGTATTCTCATAGCGGGTCAATCCGGTATAAATATTACTCCTAATATTCATACCTATGTTTAAGACTTGATAACTCTTTATCCATGATCCGTGAGATGTGATCATCAGTCTACAAACATAATAGTCTTAATGCTTTAATGTTATCCCACTTCACACTAAAGCTCGACTACGGATACTTTAAGAATAGTGTCCTTATGTTTAATGTGCTCTCATGATTAAGTCACACTTAATACATTAAACGGACTATCTATTCCAGGGACTTTATTAATCAACCATAATAAAGAAAATGCCTTTTATTATTAATAAATAATTCGATACAAGTACCAAAAGTATTGGCCTCTAGGGCTTACACCAACAATCTCCCACTAGCACTAGAGCCAATCAGGCATACCCCGTATGCCCATTGATCTAGTATGGCCATCATGCTTCTGCTGCGCAAGAGGCTTTGTCAGTGGGTCAGCTATATTGTCAAGTGTAGTTACTTTACATATTTTCACATCTCCTCTATCTATTATCTCTCGAATGAGATGATAACGCCTAAGTATGTGTTTGGATCGTTGGTGAGATCTAGGCTCCTTCGCTTGTGTGATAGCACCATTGTTATCACAATAGAGACCAATGGGATCCACAATGCTAGGGACTATGCCAAGTTCACTAATGAACTTTTTGATCCAAACAACTTCCTTTGCTGCACTTGAGGTAGCAATATACTCGGTCTCGGTTGTAGAATCAGCAACTGTATCTTGCTTTGAACTTTTCTAGCTCACAGTGCCACCATTTAAGCAAAACACATAACCATTGGAACCATTAAAGCGTCTCAGCACTTTGTCTATGTACTCTGACTTAGGCCAAGCATTTTGTGATCTATCTCTATAGATTCTGATTCCTAATTTATAGGCTGCTTCACCTAGGTCCTTCATAGAAAAGCATTTACCCAACCAAGACTTTACTTGTTGCAGGGTAGGGATATCGTTTCCAATGAGTAGGTTGCTCTTACACAACTACTTGTTCTACTTGAGCAGGTTGCTCTTACACAACTACTTGTGTTTCCTGCTCTAATTCCTCCATAGGTGTATCGATGCTTTGTGATTCTTGAATTTCTTCAAGCTCTACTTTCCTCCCACTGATTCCGTTGGAAATAAAATCCTTTTCTAGGAAAACTCCAGTTCGAGCGAGAAACACTTTGCCCTCAGAAGGATTGTAGAAGTGATACCCTCTTTTTTCTTTAGGATACCTCACAAATAAGCATTTGTCAGATTTGGGCTCAAGCTTAGTTGAAATTTGTTGTTTCACATAAACTTCACAACCCCAAATCTTCACATAAGACATATGTGGTTTCTTACCACTCCATATCTCATATGGTGTATTTTCAACCTCTTGGATGGAACACGGTTAAGTGTTTAAGCTGATATCAATAGTGCATGTCTTCAAAAGGAGTTTGGAAGATCGGAGTGACACATCATGGATCGGACCATGTCCAACAAGGTTCGATTTCTTCTCTCAGATACACCATTCCATTGGGGTGTTCCAGGAGGAGTAAGTTGGGATAGGATCCCACACTCTTTCAGATGGCCATCCAACTCTAGGCTTAAATACTCACCACCTCGATCTGATCGAAGAGTTTTAATATTCTTACCTAGTTGGTTTTGTACTTCATTCTTGAATTCTTTGAACTTTTCAAAGGACTCTGATTTGTGTTTCATTAAATACACATAACCATATCTACTGAAATCATCAGTAAATGTGATGAAGTATTGAAAACCTCCTCTGGCTGGTATGTTCAGTGGTCCACATACATCAGTATGTATGAGGGCCAAAAGATCATTAGCTCTTTCACCTTTTCCTGTGAATGGAGACTTTGTCATCTTTCCAATTAAACAGGATCTGCATGTCTCATATGATTCATAATCAAAAGAGTCCAACAGTCCATCTTTATGGAGTTTGGAAATGCGTTTCTCATTTATGTGGCCTAATCGACAATGGCAAAGGTAAGTTGGATTTAACTCATTAGGTTTCATCCTTTTAGTATTAATGTTATAAACTGGCATTTCAAGATCAAGGACATATAATCCATTGTTCATTTGAGCAGTAGCATAGAATATATCATTCAAATAAATTGAACAACAATTGTTCTTTATTATGAATGAAAAACGAACTTGTCCAAACAAGAAACGGAAATAATATTCCTGCTAATTGCTGGTACATAATAAAAGTTCTCTAACTGAATTATTAAACCACTAGGTAAAGTCAATTCATAAGTTCCTACGGCTAAGGCAGCAACCTTTGCTCCATTGCCAACTCGTAGGTCGACTTCACCTTTTTCCAAATCTCTACTCCTTTTCAGTCCATGCACATTTGTACAAATGTGAGAACCGCATCCAGTATCTAATACCCATGATGCAGAAGTAGATAAATTTATTTCAATAACAAAAATACCTGAAGTTGGAGTCTCTACTCCATTCTTCCTATCTTCCAAGTACTTTGGGCAGTTCCTCTTCCAGTGTACGGTCTTACCGCAATGGAAGCAGGTGCCTTCCTTTTCTATGCTTCCACTAGGCTTCAAAGCAGCAATAGTGGGTTTGAGTTTGGCAACTTCCTTGCCTTTCCCTTTATCATGTTTGAGGAAAATCCTCATGTTTCGGTACCAATCCAGAAAATTTGTCCCAGACAATTTTTCCTTCTCAAGGTTTGATCGTAATATGTTGTTAGAGGTGTTTGTTGTCATGGTTATCTACATAAGGATTCATGAAAATATAAGTATCATTGACATATTTAATTAGGCCTTTAATTAAACATGCTCCCACTATTTTATTCAAAACAAATGACCCTCATCATTTGATTCGGAAAATCCCGTTGGAAGATTTTCTAGTGGGTCGAGATCCATATTTCACTTCGTTCTAAGTCCACGTAGGCGGATTATACAAAACTAGGTTATTTAGGTAGGAACTCCTTCCAATTGTATCTCATACAACTCTCGAAAATTTCAGTTGGATGAATAACTCCTTATTCCAATCCATCATATGGATCATTCCCAACTCTTGCTTCTAAACATATATATAATCTTATTATAATTTGTTTAGTTAAGTTTGACCCATTGTTTTAACAGTTGGATATTACAATTATCCCATCGCACCTTACTAATATAGAACATGCACCTCGCGTAGGCGAAACCTACATTATTCGATACTAGTCTTGATGAGTGTTAAAACTTGGAAAGCATAAATTTAATCTTTATTTTGAGGGAATTGCAATTTTTCTGATCTCACCGGCTTGTTTATCATATAAACCGTCTCTCACATGCATCAACATACATTCACATGCATCAACATACATACAAACATAATGAAACAGTTATGGCCCCTAGCGCAATTGTTCTCCCAAGCCAATGAGAGAACCTAAGCTAACCTAACAACGATCTAAGCTTCTCCAAGCAAGATCTTCAAGGTTGTCCTCCTTTGGCACTGACTTCTTTGCTTTCTTCATATCATTACATTACATAAAATAAACTCGTTTTACATACGAGGGAGTGAGATGAGAAAAGAAGTTACATTTGGGAGTTAAGAGAGAGGCACGACACGCTGGTCGTATTTTAAAACCCAAAGCAAAATAAAGGAAAACTAAGGCCATAACCGATCACCACAAGACAATGATAAACACTTTATTATTATTATTAATTCCTTTAATTAATTAAAATCAAATTAAATTTTGACGACCGATCACCACATTTTAATGAACAATTCATTTAAAATCAATGTCGCTTTTCGCATCAACACTTGATACTTTTAAAGCACTGAGTTAGCCGAACGGGGGAATTTTGCCTTGCGTTAACCGGTTAACCAAATGCGTTAACTGGTTAACACTGTTTGAAATCTGTTCAAAAAACTGTTTTCTGCCTTGCGTTAACCGGTTAACCAAATGCGTTAACCGGTTAACACTATTTGAAAATGTCTTGGAAAACTGTTTTCCGTCTTGCGTTAACCGGTTAACCAAAAGCGTTAACCGGTTAACACTGTTTGAAAAACTCAAAAATTTTATTTCGTATTGCGTTAACCGTTTAACCATACGCGTTAACCGGTTAACACTGTTCCAAAAAGTGTTTAGAAAGCACAACTCTTGTGCAGTCATAACCCCAATCGCATAACTCTCTGACAACACAACCCTTGTGCCGTCACTAACCCTGATGCACCAATTTTAGACCGTCAAACACATCTCGATTGTTAATTCAGTATGATTGATAAACACGTCATTGCTTCACCATACTAATGTCGGATCAAGAAGCAAACGACCATTGATCGCTCAAAGGAAAACAATCATTGAGTGTTTGAATGAACGAAACGAGAACACTATATCATATATAATGTATTTTGCATCAGGATTATATATATCATATATATATATAACTTGATCGATCTCAATTTAATCTTTGATTCATTCTGTCTTTAATCATATTATTACAGAATAAAAACAGTTATCAGATTCATGGTTTCGTAAGTGGCTCTGATACCACTGAAGGAGAATTGCCATCCAAGGTGCAACGGAATTTAAAAATTTCTCCATTTAGTGATCCTTACGAATGGGCATGATCAGTGATAGAATCGTTACCTCTTGTGGCGATTCAAACCATTGGTGCAGATCTCTTGTAACGATCAAAACCTTGGATACAGATCCACGGGGCGATCACGAACGTTGAACGATGACAACGTCTCTACTCAGTCCACACGAACAGATTCCTTCAATCGCAGTGCTAGCTGTTATGAATGAAGGCTTTGAGTGAGAGAAAGAGAGATACGAAATTCCAACTCTTCAGTTGTGTTGTATTCCCATACAATGCTTCTGCACAAGAGTTCTATTTATAGAACCACTTGTGTGGGCTTCAAGCCAAAAAGCCCACTTAAGTGCATTTTGCCCATATCTCATAATATGCCAAAATCACTTAAGTATTTGGTACCTTACAATATTTCGTATTCTACTTAAGGGCACCATACATTACGGTATTCCTTAATTACTCTATCTCTCATCAATCCGTCCTTTGTGTGTGACCCTGTAGGTTTTCGCGACGTTGGCAATTATATTAAATCACGCATTTAACATAATAAACAGTAAGCGGTATCTAGCAACACATCACTGCTACCCAAGACACGAAAATGTCATGTGATCTGACAAAACCTCCTGTGATAATAATTATGTGTATAATTACCCCTTTGCCCTTATGTATATATTGAACACAAGGTATAGACCGTGTCATCCTTGTCCAGTTCAATATTGGGCCCATAGACATTTATCCTGTTACGCAGGATGGGCAAATTCCATCTAGGACACTCATGTCCCTCAGCATGCTTTGTGGAGTACCCATCAATTGTCTTTATGGTTATCGAGTTACGGACAACATTGGATCAGCAATAAAGCACTCGACTCTACATCTAGGATCCATAGTGGTTTCAGGTCAAAGAGTGGTATACACTATTATCACCATGAGAATAACTTATGACACTTTGCATAACTTTCTATATAGTATTCTCATAGCGGGTCAATCCGGTATAAATATTACTCATAATATTCATACCTATGTTTAAGACTTGATAACTCTTTATCCATGATCCATGAGATGTGATCATCAGTCTACAAACATAACAGTCTTAATGCTTTAATGTTATCCCACTTCACACTAAAGCTCGACTACGGATACTTTAAGAATAGTGTCCTTATGTTTAATGTGCTCTCATGATTAAGTCACACTTAATACATTAAACGGACTATCTATTCCAGGGACTTTACTAATCAACCATAATAAAGAAAATGCCTTTTATTATTAATAAATAATTCGATACAAGTACCAAAAGTATTGGCCTCTAGGGCTTACACCAACAGCTGTAAGACCCCAATTTTGACCCTAAGATCCCTCATGTTATCTCATCATTTGCATTGGCTTTGGGATAACACCTTGGCATCCTCCTTACCCCTTGTTCATTGGGTTTGCATTGGGAGTGGTCACCAAGCACATTTGATTATATCATACTATGTTTTTCATTATTTACTAACCAAAATGCCAAAAAAATATATCTATGTATAGTTTGTTACTTTTGTAGGTAGTGTGTGTGTTCACCCATGCTCCATCAAGCTCATATCTAGGGTTTAATACCCTCAATGCAAGAAGATCAATTAAGATATGGTTTACATTGGTTCTAGACATCATATATGGATCCCCATGGTCTTCACATATCATTTTGATCAAGAAATCATCAAGAGTTTGAAGCTTGTTTACCTTGGAAGGCCTAATTCATCTGGGTATCTTGTGTGACTTCCTCAACAAGTTTCTTCAACATTTTATCAAATATATCAAGGGATACTTCATATTACATCATCTTACACATATATGATCCTCCATGAGTCCCAAATATCAAGAGAATGTCAAGTTTGCAAGTTGGTTCATGGTGGTTGACCAGAGAAAGTCAACTAGTAAAAATAGGGATTTCCTAGACCCTATCTCCTACAATTTTTGTCATATTAAAATGATTCCAAGATGAAATTTACTCCTTATTACATTCAAAACAACTTTCATGTTGAAGTCAAGAGCTAGTTTTGCTTGGAAATTCTTATGGTGAAAGATTATAAGTTATTTTGTTTGAACCCTAGTTAGAAGGTCAACTTCCAAGGACCATAACTTGCTCAATTTTTATGATATGAAAGCCATTCAAGTTCAATGATCAAATTAAATATGTCCTTTTCAACTTTTATGTTTGGAATAAGTTCAAATTCTACTTGAAAATGCATGTTCCAAGAGGAAACATTATAGGTCATTTTGGGCCATTACCATTGAACAAGTGATTTTTCTCAAAACTTGTAAAATGCATAACTCCTTCATGCCAAATCCAAATTAGGTCCTATTTATGACCAAATTGAAGAGGTTTGAGATAGATACAGCTTTTATGAAGTAACTTTTTCCATTTGAAATCCATAGCAAAAGTTATTCAAGGTGGAAGAAGTGAACATTTGGCTTGGTACATAGAAAACTTTATAATATGTTTGATTTTAAAAACTTCCACCTGACACTTCATCATGATCCAAGCTTAAAATCAAAACGTGTTCAACATGAAAGTTGTTCCCCTTGATATCACCTTTCCAAAAAGTCCAAGATCACGTCATTTGGCCAAAGAATGAAGGACTTGCGCATGGGTTCTTTTCAAGGGACCAATTGGATGGATTTCACCTTCACATTTCAAATTCAAATGCATGGCCACATGACATGATTTCCGCATGATACATAATCATTTTTGGATCTGAATACATCACCTGATGGGCTTATCACACGCTCAAGCAAGCATACAATGAAAATCGCTAAATTTGGTAAAATTTGGAAGTGTATGGAAATGAATCACATTGGCTATAAATACAACCCTCATGGCTCAGAATTGAGAACTTCATGCCTAAGCTTTGAACCTGCAATCCAAACCCTCTCCATTAAAGGATAATCTTGAAGGTTTTCATTTGAAAATCGAGCTTCAAATCTCATTCTGTTTTGAGATTGAAACTCCAAGAGTCCAAGCCTCATGACTATTTGTTTGGGCCTTGGTCAAGGTGGATTTGACTTTTGTTGGATTAAAATCATTGGATTTAGGGGATTGGATTGATGAAATGTACATTTCATCTCCCAAAATGAATGAATGATTTTAATTTGATAAAATTCCTCCCATGACCAATTTGTATTTCTCACATTCTCCTCCCCTTTCATCTTCATCCCTATTCTTCCCCATTCCTTCCATTGACCAATGAAATCTCAAATATCCTAAGGCTAATTGGTTCATCAATGACCTTGTGTCAGATGAACCAATACAAGTATGGATGAGATAGGTTTATCCCTCTTTATCTTTTCTTTTAGTGTGTGGTATGTTTTAAGAGTTTGTTTCATTATACCAAATCTCTAATATGCTTTAACACCTAAATTTTTATTGCCCGACCTCAGATAGTTGTGATTTCTACATAAGTCCAATTATGATTTCTTAACATAGAGCTAAATTTGACCCTAAAGGCATAACATTATAGTAAGTGAGATTGTAAGTCTCCCATCCTTCATGGTATTGTGTGGAAACTTGGCCTTTTTTCCTTCCTATGGAAGATGTCTTAGTTCAAGGATCCATGCTTGTGAATGGATGGTTGAGTGTTCTTCAAAGAATGACTTAATCAATTAAAAAAGCAAAACACTACTAACATTCAATTAATCTTGACTAACATTTGACTAACTCTTATTAATATTGCTTTACTTTCAAGTCATTTAATTTATGCAATTTAATTTTTAGTCATTTATCATTCATTTCCATTTACATTTCATTTAACTTGTTTATGTTTATGTCATTTTCACTTTGCTCATTTGAGTCATATCTTGTGATTGTATATATTTTGTTTGTGAATTTTGATTTTGTTTGTGGTCTTATGACCTTAAAACACCTAATAAACAACAAAAACCCTAAAAAGAATTTGGTGGACTATTGATCTTAATATGAACTTCTAGACTTAGAACTAGGCAACATTCCCCGTGCAAGTCTTGGGATGTGTTTGAGTTCATATGCTATATTTTCTTGGTGCAAACTGTTATTTTGATCTTGTGTCTAATGCTTTATTCTGAGTTGATCAAGGAGTATTTCATCTGATACATGAGAAGACAAAGAAGACTGCTAGCTATGGGATTTTCTTTCTTGGATGTGGCTATCTTTATTTGATGCCTTGATATTCATGATGTCTGATATTGCTAATTGCCTAATTGATTATTGCTTGTGTAAGACCCCAATTTTGACCCTAAGATCCCTCATGCATTTTCATCATAAGCATTTGCATTGGGATCATACCTTGGTATCCTCCTTACCCATTTTCATTGGGTTTGTTTTGGGAAAGATAACCAAGAACTTTGTGATTATATCATAATTGTATTTTATCATTTTACTAACCAAAATACCAAAAATATGTCTTTGTATCTCTCTAACTCTTTTTATAGGTAGGGACATGATATCCTTGATTCATTGATCACATCTAGGGTTTGAGACCCTCATGAACAAAGAGCACAATCAAGAATTAATTCAGGAATGATTATGAGCATCATGCATGAGTCCCAATTGCTACTACATGTTATATTGATCAAGTTTGCTTCAAGATTTTGAGGGTGATTTGCCTTGGAAACCCTAGTTTGACTAGGTATCTTGAGTAACTTCTCCAACAAGCTATTTCATCAATTGATCAAATTTTTCAAGAGACACTTCAAAATTCATAATCTTATGCATATATGATCTACCATGAGCCAAGAAAGTCAAGAGAATTGGAAATTAGCAAGTTGGTTGATGGTGGTTGGCCAGATGAATTCATCTGATCAAAACTGGGTCTCCCTAGACCCTATCTCCTATAATTTTCACCATATGAAAATGATTCCAAGAGCAAACTTACTTTAAATGACATTATAAACAACTTTCATGTTGAGACCTAGAGCTAGTTTGCTTGTAAAATCATTTTCTATGTTGAAACATTATAGGTCATTTTGTCTAAACCCTAATTTGAAAGTCAACTTCCCAAGGCCATAACTTGCTCAATTTTAATGAGATGAAATATTTCCAAGTTTTAAAATCAAATTAAATGTGTATACTTCAAATTTTATGTTTGGAGTGAGAGCTAATTCAACTTATTTGCACATGTGATATGAGGCTACATTATAGGTCACTTTTGACCTATACCATTGATCAAGTGATTTTGCCAAACTTCAAAAATGCATAACTCTATCATTTAAAATCTAAATGACATTAAATTGGTGACCATTTTAAATTTCTTTGAGAGAGATACAACTTTGATGACGACACTTTTCTCATTTGAAGCTCCCATAAAAAATTAAGCAAGGTGGAATATTGAGACATGTGGCTTGGCACTTAGAAAATTTTCAATATGTCAAAATTTTCAGAAATTCCACCTCAAATATCTCCAAGTTCCAATCTCCAAATGAAAAAGTGTTTAACATCAAACTTGTTCCTCTTGATCTTACCTTTCCAAAGAGCTAAAATTCATGCATTTTGGATGAGAAATGCATAGGTTGCGCATGGCTTAAATAGGATGGTATCATGTGTCATGGATCAAACTTCAAACAACAATGTGAAATTGCCTTGCAATCCAATCCACCTCCAATGCCTCTGAACTTCATTGTGTACCTTTGAACAATCATTTGATGGGCCTATGCGCGCCCATGCAGCTGCTTACATCACTTTGCCAAAATTGGAAACTTGAAAGGTGTAACAACCCAATTTTAGTAATTATTTCTTATATTATTATTACTATATTTTATTTTATTTATTTGGAGTGTTAATTAATTAATTGGTTGTTAGGTAGTATAACAATTGATTATATTAATTAATTTGGTGTGTTAATTAATTATTTAGTTGATATGAGATATCATGAATAATGGAATTAATTAACTTGGTGTGTATATGGTGTTAGTTTAATTTAATTGAACTAATTAGAGATATTTAAATATTTTGTCTTATTGGGCCTATTAATTAAATTAGAGGTATCATGTTTTAAGGCCAAATAGACTACTAGTATATAAGAGGTGAGGAGAGTGAGAATTAGGATTCATTTGATCATTTGACAACAATAGAGAAAAAGAAGAGGAAAAGTAAGGAGAAAAGGGGAAGAACGAGAGAGGAGATAGGGTTTCCAGAAAATTGAAGAGGTAAGGGGGAGAATCCTTATTATTATGGGTTAGTATAATTGGGGCAATGGGTAGAAATATGTTTAGGTTGAAATCCCGAAATTGCATGGTTTTGGAATTGTTAGGTCTTGATGAATATTCTCGATTTGTGGTGATTTGATTGTGTTAAAACTGTAAATTAATGTTATATACTTAGAGTATTGTATGAGTCATAATTTTCTGAACGTGTGGCTTTTTACGGAATCGAAATCGGAGGTCCGAAAGTCCTCCAAAGATGAAAACTGCAGAAAATTCTGCATTCTGTTTTATGTTAACCGGGACCCACCGAGCGTTAACGGGTTACTTGCTTGAAAATTTGCGCAGGAAGTTGATTCTGTTTTATGTTAACCGGTTACCGACCGAGCGTTAACCAGTTACTTGCTCGGTTTTGTGTTAACCGGTTATCCACCGAGCGTTAACCGGTTAGCACTGTTGAAAAATGAAAAATGGAGATTTTAAAAAGTTGTATTCATTTGCAATGAGATCTAGTGTGCGCGTTTGATAATTAGCCTATATTTGTGAATGATATATTCTTATGAATGTATATATGTACCATTGGTGGATAATTCATAGAGTTGAATTGTGGTGATATGTGGAATGTTAAGATAGTAGAGATGATCTTAATTGCATATGTGTTGGTATTTGTACATTCATTCATGGCATGGTCGGCTTCATAATGGAAGGGGTGAAACTGTGGGTTCACATGGTAGCATACGTTGATCCTTAATTGGAAATAGGCGTAGTAGACGTTGATCCTTGAATGGAAATAGGCGTAGCATACGTTGATCCTTAATTGGAAATAGGCGTAGTAGACGTTGATCCTTGAATGGAAATAGGCGTAGCATACGTTGATCTTTAATTGGAAATAGGCGTAGTAGACGTTGATCCTTAATTGGAAATAGACGTAGTGGCTTTGATCTTGTCTAGATCAGAAGCGTGGCTTGGATTCTAGATATTGAATCGGAAAGCAGTGAAACATTGGGTTCACATTGCGGTACCACATGCATAGAGTCGCATGTCTTGCATTGAGTCACATTAGAGTTATGTGATAATTGAGTGTATGCATTATTGTGATTGGTATGCGTGTATGAGATATGGTAATTGAATTTGATGATGTTTGGATGCATAACTTGGCAAAGTATATGATTATGTGATAATTGTAGTTATGTGTATTTTTGGGAATATAATATTGGATTTGAATATTATACTCCTTGAGTTTTATGTGTGCTTGAAACATGTGAAATAAATGTTGGTTAATATTATTTACATGGTTATATGAAGTGTGATGAATTTATTTAATTGTTGATTTAATCATTATGCTTTATTATACTTCTTCATAATGATTTGAATTCTCACCCTTTTGTTGGAATGATGCTTTACATGGCATCGTGTAGATACTCCGGAGTAGTATTGCTGAAGTAAGTGGACGGTAGCTCACTCGAGATTAGCCAGAGAGTTTCCGTATTTTAGCTGAGGACTAGGTAATGAGTCAATGCTATGGTCATGTAACACAGGGTAGATTGTTAGTATTGAACTCATATCTTATTTGGATATGCATTACGTTATTACTTGTGAACATGTTTGATTGCAATTGATGTTGGAGAGGCCATCGTGCCAAATATTCTGGATATGGTTTTATTTTATCTTGAGGAGATTATTGAGAGGTGATCATGGTATGGGACATGGATCATTTTATGAAATGCATGAATATTCATTATTTTCCGTTGCGAACGCATATTCTTGAATATTCATGATAATTGAAATGTGTTATTTTAAATGACCAGGTGTATTGTGTATTGATGATGAATGATGTTGGTTTTTGAAAGCTTTTAGTTTATTGAAAACGTCGATGTGACGCCCTTTTGTTTATATGCGTGCTTATTTACTCTGATTATATGTTAAGTATTTTGGGGTAGAAAAAGGGGTGCTACATTAGTGGTATCAGAGCATGGTCGACCAGTTGGTCAATAGTCGTTAGGGTTTTCAATCCCGTTGTATTTGATTTGTGTATCTGACACGATCGATACTGTTTGTCTGGTTGTTCGGGATGTTTAGGACGATGGTTGGAGGCAGGAATGACGATGCCATTGCTGAGGCGCTGAGGATGTTGGCTGAATCCATTGGTCAGATCCCTCAAGCGAATGCTGGTAACCGAAATGGAGATGATGATGAGTTCCGTGCTCTGGGGAGATTCCAGCAGAACAATCCTCATGTCTTTGAGGGTGAGCATGAACCTGATATAGCTCAAGCTTGGCTGAAGGCAGTTGAGAAGATCTTCAGAGTCATGAACTGTACTGATGCTCAGAAAGTGCAGTTTGGTACTCATATGCTTGAGAAGGAAGCTGAAAATTGGTGGAATAACACTCTTCAGAGGTTTGAAGAAGACATCATTGAGGTTACTTGAGCTCTTTTCCGTGATATTTTCTTGGAGAACTATTTTCCGGAAGATTGTCGTGGGAAGAAAGAGGTGGAGTTCCTTGAATTGAAGCAAGGAAATGGTACGGTTGCGGAATATGATGCTAGATTTCAGGAGCTTATCAAGTACTGTCCTCATTACAATACTGTTAATGCTGAGAGATCTAAATGCTTGAAGTTCGTGAATGGCTTGAGACATGATATCAAGAAGGCCATTGGTTACCAACAGATTACTTGTTTTGCGGAGTTGGTTAACAAGAGTCGGATTTATGATGAGGATAGTAGGGAGAGTGCTTCTTTCTACAAGAGTTTGAAGGGGAAAAACCAAGATCGTGGGAAACCGTATGATGACAAGAGGAGACAATCCGGTTTTGGAAAGAAGCCAAGTGAGGGAGGATCTTCTACTCCACTTAAGTGTTTCAAATATGGCGTTGAAGGTCATCATGCTGTTGACTGTAGTAAGGATTCTGTGACGTGTTTCAATTGTGGCAAGAGTGGTCACAGAGCAAACAATTGTGGAGTTGGTTCGAGTTGTTTCAATTATGGTGAGAAAGGTCACATTAGTACCAAATGTGATAAGCCAAAGAAGGAGCAAGCGAAGGGAAAGGTGTTTGCATTGTCTGGTGCAGAGGCCACTACCGATGATAGACTGATCCAAGGTACGTGCTTTATTAATGGTACACCTTTGACTGCCATTATCGATACTGGTGCAACACATTCTTTCATTTCTTTGGATTGTGCTAAGAGACTGAATCTTATATTATCTGATATGCGTAGAAGTATGGTTATTGATACACCTGCTATGGGTTCTGTTTCTACTTCCTATGTGTGTCTGAATTGTCCGTTGAGTATCTTTGGTAGGGATTTTGGAATTGATTTAGTTTGCCTTCCTTTAGAGCAACTTGATGTAATTTTGGGTATGAATTGGTTAGAATTTAATCGGGTGTATATCAACTGTTTCGAGAGGACAGTTATTTTTCCTGAGGTTGGTGCTAAGGAAGATTGGTTTGTGTCTGCTAAGCAAGTTGATGAATCGGTGCAAGATGGTGCCGAGTTGTTTATGTTGTTGGCAACTTTGGATATTCGTGAGAAGAGGACGATTGAAGAATTGCCAATAGTTTGTGAGTTTGCGGAGGTATTTCCTGAAGATATAAGTGATTTACCGTCGGAACGTGAGGTTGAGTTTTCGATTGATTTATTTCCTGGAACTAGTCCTGTATCGATGGCTCCCTATCGAATGTCTGCTTCTGAGTTGAAAGAGTTGAAGAGTCAACTTGAAGAGTTGCTTGAGAAGAAGTTTATTCGTCCTAGTGTGTCGCCGTGGGGTGCACCTGTTCTATTGGTCAAGAAGAAAGAAGGTTCTATGAGATTATGTGTTGATTATAGACAACTGAACAAAGTGACGATTAAGAACAAGTATCCACTTCCAAGGATTGACGATCTGATGGATCAGCTGGTTGGAGCTTGTGTGTTTAGCAAAATTAATTTGAGGTCTGGGTATCATCATATTCGTGTAAAGGCTGAGGATATTCAAAAGACTGCTTTTCGGACAAGGTAAGGTCACTACGAGTACTCCGTGATGCCTTTTGGTGTGACTAATGCACCTGGTGTATTTATGGATTATATGAATAGAATTTTTCATGATTATCTGGATAAGTTTGTTGTTGTGTTCATCGATGATATATTGATTTATTCCAAGAGTAAAGAGGATCATGCCGAGCATTTGAAGGTTGTGTTATCGGTGTTGAAAGAGAGGAAGTTGTTTGCTAAACTCTCCAAATGTGAATTTTGGTTGAGTGAAGTAAGTTTTCTTGGACATGTGATTTCGAGTGGTGGTATTTCTGTGGATCCTACAAAGATTGAAGCTGTATCTCAGTGGGAAGCTCCTAAGTCTGTGGCTGAGATTAGAAGTTTTCTTGGTTTGGCTGGTTATTATAGGAAGTTCATTGAAGGATTTTCTAAGTTGTCGTTACCGTTGACGCAGTTGACGAGGAAAGGTCAAGCTTTCATTTGGACTTTGCAGTGTGAAGCGAATTTTCAAGAGCTTAAGAGAAGGTTGACTACGACTCCTATTTTGATTTTACCGGATCCGTTAGAAACTTTCATTGTGTATTGTGATACTTCTTTGTTGGGTTTGGGAGGTGTTTTGATGCAAAAAGGGCAAGTGGTAGCTTATGCTTCAAGGCAACATAAAGTTCATGAGAGGAATTATCCGACACATGATTTAGAGTTGGCCGCCGTTGTGTTTGTGTTGAAGCTTTGGAGACATTATCTGTTTGGATCGAGGTTTGATGTGTTTAGTGATCACAAGAGTTTGAAGTACTTGTTCGATCAGAAAGAATTGAATATGAGGCAAAGGAGATGGTTGGAATTCTTGAAAGATTATGATTTTGGTTTGAATTATCATCCTGGAAAGGCGAATGTTGTAGCCGATGCATTGAGTAGGAAGTCATTGGACATGTCTATGTTGATGATTCGAGAGTTTGAATTGTTGGAGCAATTTAGAGATTTGAGTTTGGTTTGTGAAGCGATGTCTTCGTGTGTTAAACTTTATATGTTGAAGCTTACGTGTGGAATTCTTGACGAGATTAGAGAAGGTCAGAAGTCAGATTTGAAATTAGTTGATGTTATGACAGTGATTAATCAAGGCAAAGGTGGTGACTTTCGGATTGATGGGAATGGTATCATGAGGTGTCGTGATCGAGTTTGTGTTCCGGATGTTGCGGATTTGAGAAAGAGGATTCTCGAGGAAGGGCATAGAAGTGGTATGAGTATTCATCCTGGTGCTACTAAAATGTATCAAGACTTGAGAAAGATGTTTTGGTGGCAAGGTATGAAGAAGGATGTAGCGGAATTTGTGTATGCATGCCTGACTTGTCAAAAGTCAAAGATTGAACATCAAAAGTCGTCTGGTTTGATGCAACCGTTATCTATTCCCGAGTGGAAGTGGGATAGTATCTCTATGGATTTTGTTTCGGGTTTGCCGAGAACATCGAGTAATTGTGAGGCGATTTGGGTCGTGGTGGACAGGTTGACGAAATGTGCTCATTTTATTCCGATAAGGATGGATTATTCGATGGAGAGACTTGTTAAGTTGTACATCGAAAGGATTGTGTGTTTACATGGTATTCCGTCGAGCATTGTTTCGGATAGAGATCTGAGGTTCACTTCGAGATTTTGGGAAGGTTTGCAAAGTGCTTTGGGTACGAAGTTGCGTTTGAGTTCGGCATATCATCCGCAAACTGATGGTCAAACGGAGAGGACTATTCAGTCACTTGAAGATCTTTTGAGGTCTTATGTTTTGGAACAAGGAGGAAATTGGGATAGTTTCTTGCCTTTGATCGAGTTTACGTATAACAACAGTTTCCATTCGAGTATCGGAATGGCACCTTTTGAGGCTCTTTATGGTAGAAGGTGTAGAACTCCTTTATGTTGGTACGAATCGGGAGAGAGTGTTGTGGTTGGACCCGAGTTGATTCAAGAGACTACGGATAAGATTAAGATGATCCAAGAGAAGATGAAGGCTTCTCAGAGTCATCAAAAGAGTTATCATGATAAGAGGAGGAAATCTCTTGAGTTTGAGAAATATGAGCATGTGTTTCTTCGAGTTACGCCAATAACGAGTGTTGGTAGAGCTTTGAAGTCGCGTAAGTTGACGCCGCGTTTCATTGGTCCTTATCAGATTTCCGAGAGGATAGGTAAGCTGGCATATCGGATTGCATTACCACCGTCACTTTCTAATCTTCATGATGTGTTCCATGTGTCTTAATTGAGGAGGTACATTGCGGATCCATTGCATGTTGTTCCATTAGATGATGTTCAAGTGAGGGATAATTTGACGGTTGATACATCACCTATGCGAATTGAAGATCGAGAAGTGAAGAAGCTTCGTGGTAAGGAAATTGCCTTGGTGAAAGTGATATGGGGCGGAGTCGCCAAGGGAAATATTACTTGGGAACTCGAGGATAAGATGAAGGAATCGTATCCGGAGTTGTTCGTTTGAGGTAAATTTTCGAGGCTGAAAATCTTTTAAGTGGGGGAGAGTTGTAACAACCCAATTTTAGTAATTATTTCTTATATTATTATTACTATGTTTTATTTTATTTATTTGGAGTATTAATTAATTAATTGGTTGTTAGGTAGTATAACAATTGATTATATTAATTAATTTAGTGTGTTAATTAATTATTTAGTTGATATGAGATATCATGAATAATGGAATTAATTAACTTGGTGTGTATATGGTTTTAATTTAATTTAATTGAACTAATTAGAGATGTTTAAATATTAGGTCTTATTGGGCGTATTAATTAAATTAGAGGTATCATGCTTTAAGGCCAAATAGAATACTAGTATATAAGAGGTGAGGAGAGTGAGAATTAGGATTCATTTGATCATTTGACAGCAATAGAGAAAGAGAAAAGGAAAAGTAAGGAGAAGAGGGGAAGAACAAGAGAGGAGCTAGGGTTTCCAGAAAATTGAAGAGGTAAGGGGGAGAATCCTTATTATTATGGGTTAGTATAATTGGGGCAATGGGTAAAAATATGTTTAGGTTGAAATCCCAAAATTGCATGGTTTTGGAATTGTTAGGTCTTGATGAATATTCTCGATTTGTGGTGATTTGATTGTGTTAAAACTGTAAATTAATGTTATATACTTAGAGTATTGTATGAGTCATAATTTTCTGAACGCGTGGCTTTTTACGGAATCGAAATCAAAGGTCCGAAAATCCTCTAAAGATGAAAAACGCAGAAAATTCTGCATTCTATTTTATGTTAACCGGTTACCCACCGAGCGTTAACCGGTTACTCGCTTGAAAATCTGCGCAGGAAGTTGATTCTGTTTTATGTTAACCGGTTACCCACCGAGCATTAACCGGTTACTTGCTCTGTTTTGTGTTAACCGGTTACCCACCGAGCGTTAACCGGTTACCACTGTTGAAATATGAAAAATGGAGATTTCAAAAAGTTGTATTCATTTGCAATGAGATCTAGTGTGCGTGTTTGATAATTAGCCTATATTTGTGAATGATATATTGTTATGAATGTGTATATGTACCATTGGTGGATAATTCATAGAGTTGAATTGTGGTGATATGTGGAATGTTAAGACGGTAGAGATGATCTTAATTGCATATGTGTTGGTATTTGTACATTCATTCATGGCATGGTCGGCTTCATAGTGGAAGCGGTGAAACTGTGGGTTCACATGGTAGCATACGTTGATCCTTAATTGGAAATAGGCGTAGTAGACGTTGATCCTTGAATGGAAATAGGCGTAGCATACATTGATCCTTAATTGGAAATAGGCGTAGTAAACGTTGATCCTTGAATGGAAATAGGCGTAGCATACGTTGATCCTTAATTGGAAATAGGCGTAGTAGACGTTGATCCTTAATTGGAAATAGACGTAGTGACTTTGATCTTATCCGGATCAGAAGTGTGGCTTGGATTCTAGATATTGAATCGGAAAGCGGTGAAACGTTGGGTTCACATTGCGGTACCATATACATAGAGTCACATGTCTAACATTAAGTCACATTAGAGTTATGTGATAATTGAGTGTATGCATTATTGTGATTGTGATGCGTGTATGAGATATGGTAATTGAATTTGATGATGTTTGGATGCATAACTTGGCAAAGTATATGATTATGTGATAATTGTAGTTATGTGTATTTTTGGGAATATAATATTGGATTTGAATATTATACTCCTTGAGTTTTATGTGTGCTTGAAACATGTGAAATAAATATTGGTTAATATTATTTACATGGTTATATGAAGTGTGATGAATTTCTTTAATTGTTGATTTAATCATTGTGCTTTATTATACTTCTTCATAATGATTTGAATTCTCACCCTTCTGTTGGAATAATGCTTTACATGGCATCGTGCAGATACTCCGGAGTAGTATTGCTGAAGTAAGTGGACGGTAGCTGACTCGAGATTAGCCGGAGAGTTTCCGTATTTTAGTTGAAGACTAGGTAATGAGTCAATGCTATGGTCATGTAAAACGGGGTAGATTGTTAGTATTGAACTCATATCTTATTTGGATATGCATTACGTTATTACTTGTGAACATGTTTCATTGCAATTGTTGTTGGAGAGGCCATCGTGCCAAATATTCTGGATATGGTTTTATTTTATCTTGAGGAGATTATTGAGAGGTGATCATGGTATGGGACATGGATCATTTTATGAAATGCATGAATATTCATTATTTTCCGCTGCGAACGCATATTCTTGAATATTCATGATAATTGAAATGTGTTATTTTAAATGACCAGGTGTATTGTGTATTGATGATGAATGATGTTGGTTTTTGAAAGCTTTTAGTTTTTGAAAACATCGATGTGACGCCCTTTTGTTTATATGCGTGCTTATTTACTCTGATTATATGTTAAGTATTTTGGGGTAGAAAAAGGGGTGTTACAAAAGGAGTGTGCAATTATCACTTGAAATCTCCATTGTTTTGGAATTCAATTCTCAAGGTGTCCATTGATTCTAAGCCATTCCATTCCTCTTCTGTAAGCAATGGGAGTAAAGTAAAGCACAATTCAGATCAAGATCTAACAAGTTCAGACCTCCATTGAAGGTAAATTGCAGAAAATTTGATCTCTTCGATTCTCCTTGTTTCTTGCTCAATTCTCTTGATTATTGTGTTGGCTGAAGTCCTACTAATGTAGGCAAGGTGATTGAGTTGTTTTGATGCTGAATCCAAGCAACTCAGATCCTGAACCTCATTTTTCAATCCACATATCTCTAAATATAGTTGGAATTGGAAGAAATGGAGGTGATATCCGTGCTCAGTGATGTTTTCTCTTTAAAATCATATTCCTGGTTGAAATTTTGGTGATGGTTGATGATGACCAGTCCGGCGAAGCTCGCCGGAGAAGACAACCGGAGCTCTGGCTCCGGTGATGATGTGTTTCAAGTCTAGACCGTGTGATCCTTGCTCCATGTTATAATCTCAGCCGTTCCTTTTGATTAAAAAGTTTGCCACGTAGTTGACTCGTGCATTGGTGGAACGTGCGTTGTGGATCATCAGATCTGCCACCTCAATTAATGCGGGAGATTTAATGGTCCACGTATTTTTGCAATTTCTGATTTTTCTTTTTATTTGATTTTCTTCAATAATTCATATTAAATCCAATATTGATCCAAAAATATGGGACTTTCACCAAAAAAATTCAAATATTTTTCTCTTTCATATTCTAAATAATAATTATTTTTTGGATCAATATTAATATTTTTCATGAATTAATTGATTTTTCATTTGTTTTTAATTGTTTAAAAATATTTTTAAGTGTCCAAAAATTATGAATTAATTTGTTGTTTGACCTTGTTTGACCTTGTTTGACCTATGATAAATCACATGGAGATTTATTTGTTGTTTTGATGTGATTTTAGGATTTGGACAAAACATATTTGAATTTAATGCATTATTTTAATACTTTTAATTGAATAAATTTCATTTTAATTGTGTTGACCATTTGGATTGACTTATTTGAGTTTCTTATTTGTTGTTGGGCCTTGGTCAAGGTTGATTTAACTTTCTCAAATTAATATTATTGGATTTAGGGGATTTATGGAATGTATATTCCATCTCCCAAAATGAATGAATAATATTAATTTGGTAAAAGACCTCCTTTGACCAATTTGTGATCTCATTCATCCCTTTCCCCCTTCATATAATTCCCTTTCTTCATCCATTCATTTCAATTGACCAATGACATCTCTAAATCCTAATGCTAGTTGATTGAAAGATTAACATGAGTATGGATGAGATTAGGCCATACCTTTGCATATTTTTTGTGTGTGGTATGTTTAATGAGCATAGTTCTTAATACTATGTCTCCAACATGCATTAACACCAAAAGTCTATTGCCCAACCTCAAATAGTTGTGACTTCTACATAAGTCCAATTACGGTTGCTTAACATAACGCTAAATTTGTGACACAAAAGGCATAAGCATTCTAGTTAGTGAGATTGTAAGTCTCCTCTCTTCCATGGTATTGTGTGGAAACTTGGCCTTCTTTCCTTCCTTTGGAAGATGTTTTGGTTCAAGGATCCATACTTGTTGTAAGTGGGTTGAGTGTTCTCCAAAGAATGTCTTAACATTAAAAAGCAAAGCAAAACTAACTATTAACTTACTAACCATTAACCTTGACTTTCAAGCTTTTACTTTTAATGCAATTTATTTTTTATTTTAATTTGTCATTGTACATACCATTCTAATTGTTTATGTTTATGCAATTTTCACTTTGTCCACTTGGACCATATTGTGTGATATACTTTGTTGCTTTGTTTGTTTGATTGGTCTTTGACCATTAATGCACATAATAATAAAAAAAACCCTAAAAGAAAATTTGAGTGGACTGCTGTTTTGATCTCCCCAATTGAACTTAGAATTTAGGCAACATTCCTTTGCTAATGGACTTGGCCAATGCCAATTTGTTGAAAGACCAAGAACTTGCAAGTTTGGATTCATTTGATACATCATTCAAGATCTCACCAGATTCATCTGCAACATTGGTCCTTGTTAAGCTGTTATGTTGAACCCGTGACTTGTGGAATTCATCTACTACATAGGTTATTCTAAAGAAGATCATTGAAGTGGATAAGCTTGAATGAGGCCATCTTTATTTGATGCCTTTGTTCTTCAAGATTGACAATTGTGCATTTGTATGTTGCTTGATTCTAAAAAGTCCAAGGGAATTCTAGGTTTCTATTGACATACTTGTCTATTGGATTGCTCCCATTTGGTTAGATCTTTTCAACTTTAAACTTTTAAATTTCTTGTATCTAGGGTAGTCTCTTCATCTTCTCCCCATTTGTTTAATTTCAAAATTTCTCCCTCCATTTTCAAAACCTTCTTTGTGTGAACTATTTTTGTTCTAAACTTTGACCACTTTCAAAAAGGTAGAAACTTTGGCCTTATGCCATTGCATTTTCAAACTTTATTTCTTAAATCAAACTTGTAAATGAACTTAACTATACTTGACTTAATCTTTCAAATAAGCCAAAAAGAACTAACTCATTCAAACCATTTTAGGCCTTTGTGCCTTTCAAGCTTAATTTTTGTTAAAACCAACATACTCACTTTGAAATTTCTAGCACGAACTACGAGGTTTTGATCCCTCATTTATATGTTGGTAAGTAGGCACGAGACCGAAGGTCTTGTCAAACACAAAAATATAATTAATCAATTCTTTTATCACCCCCCCATTCTATTTGTTTGTGAAAATCACTTCATACAAAATACATATGCACACAAAAAGGGCTCCCTAGGAGTACCTAGGACACTTTGGATGCTAACACCTTCCCTCTGTATAACCAACCCCCTTACCTGTGATCTTTGACTTTTATTAGTTTTTATTTGAAAACTTCTTACTATTTCGGTTTTGTTCGCATTTTTCCCCTTTTCCCTTGTAAACAATAAAATCGCAGTGGCGACTCTTGTTAATTGATCTTTAGCTTGTCAATAGCTTAATGATCATGAATTTCCCGCTACAGAAATTAAGTGGTGACTCTGCTTGGCAGTAGTCTCAAGTGGGTTTAGCCTACTTTTTGTGTGAATATATTTGTATATATGTGATGTTTGTATATATGTATGTGTGATATAATCTGCTTGTTGTGCTTGGTGATCTCTGAGTGGTGAGATAAGTTCTAACCCAAACTTAAGTGCAATTAAGATAGGAGTATGGTATAGTCATGTTCGACTTATGTGGAGTAGTCCTTAACAAGTTGGCTTGAGACCCATCTGCTCAGTGGAAACTCCTTTGGATTTGGAAATGTCACACAAGTATTTGTGGTTAGGCATTTCTATTTCTAATTGGGTCTGAGAAGCTGAGGACCTTAGAACACCTAACCCATCTTGGCCTATTTAGGACGTAGTGTGGAAACTGTTCAAGTGTAGACTTGATAATAGTTGTTACGCGATACTACACTCAGACGAGCTTCTCTTGAGAATATTATGGGTCGATGAGTCAGTCATCTTAACCTATAATATCCGATAGATGGAATTAAGACTCTGGGAACTTTTTAGAACATGATCTATAGGTTTTTATCCTTAGTTCACTCCTTTGGGATGGTTCTTACCCAGACTCCATGCTCGTGACTCACAACAAACCCTTGATTCTTGGTTGATCCAATCAAGTCTTGTCAATATCAATGGAACTTGGGTGTTGATAAGGTGTAAACCATAATCCACCAAAATGGATGATTGATCTTGACAATGAATTGATTCATCCCTTGACCTTTGTTTGCCTTGTGTGTGATCCCTTATTTGTGATTGTTGCATTCATGCATTTCATGCACATCATAACATTCATCACACAAAATTTCAAGGAACTAAGCTATCATTTGCAAATATTTTCAGACCATGGATTGTTGACGAAGGAACACTAAGAAGTACAGTTTCAGATGTCCCGACTTGAAAGAGTTAAGGAAGATAACATCTTTTGTATTAGATCCCTTGGACTTCAAACAACGTCATGGGAAGCTTCTGTCTATCTTATCTGCTGATGTAGTTGAAGGATTGTTGAGTGTATTGGTGCAGTTCTATGATCCTCTCTACCATTGTTTCACTTTCCCAGATTTTCAGCTTGTGCCTATCTTTTGGGGATACCTATTTCTAGTAGAATGCCTTTTAGTGTATTGGAGGAGATTCCCTGGTCTAGTATTATTGCTGAAGCTCTCCCTATGAAGAAGTCTGAGATAAAGGCTCATTGGGTGAAGAAATGAGTATTATTTTGATTGCCATCTGTTTTCCTCATCAAGGAAGCTACCACTTTTTCTCAAGCTAGTAATGTGTATGCTTTTGAAGCTATCTTCGTGTTGCTCATTTATGGATTAGCTTTGTTCCCTAACATTGACGGTTTTGTTGATGTTAACACCATTAGACTTTTCTTGATTGGGAATCATGTGCCTACTTTATTGGGTGATATGCATTTATCTTTGCATCTAAGGAATTCTAAGGGTGGTGGAACTTTTGTCTATTGCACTCCTCTCCTGTGCAAGTGGTTTATTTCGCACTTGCCTCAAATGCCTACTTTTGTGGAGAACAAAAAATGTCTAAGGTGGTATCAGAGACTTATGTCTCTCACTAATGATGATATCGTTTGGTATGATCCATCATTAAGCAGTTTGGAGATTATTGATAGTTGTGGTGAGTTCTCTAATGTGCCTCTCATTGGTACGCAAGGAGGAATTAACTACAACCCCGCTTTGGCTCGTCGTCAACTTGGGTTCCCCTTGAGAGACAAACCTAATAACATGTTGTTAGAAGGTCTTTTCTATCAAGAGGGTAAAGATCCCCAACATTTGAAGTAGAAGATTGTGCATGCTTGGCATAATGTGCATAGGAAAGGAAGATCTGAGCTTGGTCCGCGCAATTGTGTAGCTTTGGAAGCTTACACTCTTTGGGTGAAGAAGAGAGCTTTGGAGTTGAAGATGCCCTATCCTTGTGAAAGACCTATGTCTACGGTTGTGGTTGAGCCATTAACTCTCCCTAACCAAGATGTAGAGGAGTTGGAAGACGCGCTCATCAAGATGAAGCAAGAGAAGGATATGTGGGAAGAGCGTTTCCATGCTTTAAGCAAGAAGCATGAAGAGTTTCTATTGGAGTCTAAGGACAAAGACGCACTGATTGAGCTACTTAAAGACCGGGTGACGAAGAGACAGAGATATCCAAAGGTTTCATCTTCTAGAATGCCTCAGCCTTCCGTTGCTTGGAAGAAGATTGTTGACCAGCTTGTCCACGAGAAGACTCAGATGAAGGCTTCTTTTGAGACCGAGATTCGTTGCATTCGAAGGAAGTACGTGCCTTCAGCCAGATCTTTTGACATTGTTGTTAGGGATCCTTAGGATGACTAGTCTCCTTTTCTCTTGTATATTTTATTTTGGTCTCTGAAATTGTACTCAGTGTAATCCTTCCAATTTATATAAATGAAAAGAGATTTTTGGTCATATCAAAATTATTGAAATTGCCATTTTAACTTTTATATATTTGCAAATGATATAGTAAGCTCCTTGAAAATAAAAAATAATCAAGCATTGCATTTCATGCATCATTTGCATAAGCAGGTTTTTGCTAGGTGTCTGATCAGTGTTCTTTTGTGCTTTAGCCAAGCTGACTCACCGGTACAACACTCAAGCCAACATTCAAAGATCATGGAACACCTTGAGCAAGAGAACCGAGACTTGAAAGAGGAGATTGTCCGACTGACTGCCATGATGGAGTCAGTTCTTGCTGCTCAGAGCCAAGCTTCTCCAACTCCTGCAACTCCTCCCGCGAGGACTGTCATTTTTGAAGTGGTTACCTCTATTGTGCCTGCCGCCACCGCCCACTTCGCTCCGAATCTGCCTGCTGGATTCCCTTGGGGAATGCCTCCGAATTTTGTGCCAGAGGGTTTCGCTCCCACTTTTGCTTCCATGTCGGCATCTAGCCCGGTCATGTCTGTGCCACCTCCCATTGTGCACACTTTGCCGCGAGTAGAAGACACCATTTATCATTCCAAGCCATATGAGGGCTCGGACGTATATGAGAAGATGGATGAGATGAAGGATCAATTCCTTGAGCTACGTGTAAGACCCTAATTTTGACCCTAAGATCCCTCATGACATCATAACATTGCATTTGCATCTTGCCTCAAGGATCATAGCATCTTGGCTCCTTACCTTTGGGTGGGATCTCTTGAGAGTTGGTTTGAGATCACCAAGCATGTTTGAATTGTATATTACTGCTTTTATTATTCTTTTTACTAACCAAAATCACAAAAATATGTCACTAACATCTTTTGTTTGTAGCTTGAGCAGTCACAAGATCCAAAGCTTCTAGGTGGCCTTATGCTCATTGATATGGATAAGTGAAGGTGAAAGCAAGCATGAAAATGGTTCCCAAAGCTCTCACCCATCAAATATTCCTCCCAAGTATCTAAATTCATCATTTTGATCAAAGCAAACCAAGGGGTTTGATGATTGTTTCCCAAGGAAACCCTAATTCATTTGTTCATCAATTGTGCCTTGCTCATGAAGCAACCTCAACCCATGATAAAAAAAATCAAGGTAAGTTCTTCCATTCATCATTTCATGCATATTTGAGCTTATTTGAGTGTCTTCAATCATTAATTCATCAAGATATGAGGTTTGGACTTGAGAAGTTTATCAGTCAATTCATCTGACTATTTTGAAGTACACTGAGACCTAACTTTTGATGTGTTTGTCAAATGGAGATGACCCCAAGAGAAAAAATGTTTTTAAGAACCATATGAACAACGTTAATCTTCATCAAAAATTGATTTGAAGCTTGGAAGTTCATCATCCATTTCAAAACATTATAGGTCATTTTGATTGAAACCCTAATTTTAGGTCAACTTCCCAAGAACATAACTCATTCATTTTTCATTATTTTGAGGTGGGATCAAATGAATTGTAAATTTTAGTATGTCTACTTCAATTTTTGTGTTGAAAAGTTTTTCAAAATCTTAAAATAAATACATGTGACAATGCAAAACATTATACGTCACTTTGGACCAAAGGCATTGAAATGTGAAAAAGTTCAACTTCAAGTGCCCATAACTTCTTCATCAAAAATCCAAATGATGCAAAATATAAGTCCAAATTGATTGTCTTGAAAATATCTACAACTTTAATGTTTAAGGTTTTGTCATTTGAAGCTTACATCACTAAAACAGAAGGGCTTGAAATATGGCCATTTTTGAAATTTTCACATATACATGTTTTGCACCTTACACTTCATGATCATTTTTCACCAATTTCCAAATGTCAAATGAAGTTTTGGTCAACATAACAATTAATCCTCATGCAAAAAGCTTTCCAACCATTACCCATAAGGTTATATTTCAGTTTTGGAAATGCCATTTTCGAAGAGATGAACAAGTTGGTACAATTTTGGAAACTCATTAAAATTGCATTGCATGAGTTGATTACACACCATCTGCACGTCCAAATTACATCTGTTGATGATTAGCTTGCAAATCCAAGTGGAATTGGGCCCTTCATGCGCCTGTACAGGCCCATGCATGGAGGCCCTTTCCATCCATGCAATGCTTTGTTCATGCATATCAACCATCAGTTGCTATAAATAAAGGGCCAAGGCTTCTCATTTACACAACCTAAGGGCACCTGTTATGCTGCACGAATCACACCTTAACCATACTCAAATGAACTCACCATTTTCTCTCAAATTTTTCAAATCTAAACTTCAATTTCCTTGATTGATTTTTAGATCTACAGTTCCTAAGCCTTGCTCACCTTGATCCATAGAACACACTGCAAGCTTAAGCATCAAGAGATCGTGCTCTCAAGCTCTCCATTTCAGAGGTTTACTTTAGAATTTGATTTCTTTGAATCTCTTTGTATATTGCTTGTTTCTTGTTGTTGTTGTGTTGTTTGAAGTCCTCTTCATAGAGGCAATCATTTTGAGCTTTGAATTGTTGAAATCCAACAAGTTTCAGTTGAACACCACAAAATTCAAGCTCTGATTCCTCTTTCTATGGAAGCCTAGAGTTGAATTGGTTGGTACAGGGGTGATGTACATCACCCCAACTTTCATTTGATACCTGGATTGTAGCATTTGGTGAAATTTTATTCTCTGCAAATTTTGGCCGGCGTCGGAAGTTGGTCGGAGAAGACGGTGGTGTACACCACCGTCTGGTCTCCAGATTGAATCTGGACCATGCATCCTTGCTTCCAGATTTGATCCAAGCCACTCAATGTTATGACTCAATTAAAGGCCAAGTGTGATGCAGTTGACTCACGTGTTTGGTAGGCGCGCGTTGTGATCGACATGATGCGCCAACTCAATTAATGAGCTCCATCCAACGCTCCGTGTTTTTCCATATTTTTTATTTTCTGATTTCATTTTCTTTTATTTCTTTAATTCTATTTCATTTTCAAAAAATCATATCTCCTTCATTATTGGTCCAAAAAATGTGAGACCAGTTGCATTATTCTTCTTTTAATTTCTAGTTTTTAAAAATGATTTTTAATATTTTTTATTTTTTCATTTGATATTTTTTAGGAATTTTCTCTTTTCTGGTTATTTTTAATTCATTTTAAATAGTTTTTGATATTCAAAAAATACAAAAATATTTTTTCCAACCTATTTGAATGATGATAGATCTATGAAAAATATTCTCATCAATTTATTAATTAATTTGAGATTTTAATTCAATTAGGTTATTTTTATGCATTTTTAATTGATTAAAAATAGTTGCTGACTTCTAAAAATGTTGAAATTTTTTGTCAAACTTTGTTTGACCTTGTTGAACTTAGGATAATTCACTTGGACTTTTCAAAGTTGATTTGAAGTGAGTTTGAAGTTTGACCTTTCTTTATTATTTTAATTTTGAAAAATACCAAAAATGTTTTATTTGTTTCTTGACTTCTAATCTTCATTTTGCTTCTGTTTACTATTGTTTGACTTTGATTTCATATATCTTTGGTCAATGCTTGTTGATTATCTCATTTCATTTCCATTTAATGCACTTTATTATTCATCTTCTTCTTCTTCTTCTTTTTCTTTTTTGATCAATGAGTTAAAGATTGGTGGTTAGCCTTGATACATGGGAGGTTTAATCTTCCTTGATTCAAATCTAATTCATCTTGATCATGGATCAAGTGAATGGCTTTGCATTAAGGATAGGTTGCTTCCTAATCAAGCAAAGAACCTAAATCAATACAAGATCATTTCTCATCTTCTTTTGGTATGGCAAGTTGTAGGAGCTTGATTCACTAATCAAGATCTCTAACTTGTGTTATTGCCTACATTATTATTGACCGACCTTAGATAGTTGTGACTTCTACATAAGTCCAATTACGATTGCTTAACATAGCGCTAAATTTCCTTATGGCACACTAATACTAACACTAACCATTAACCATTAACATTTAATTCTTACACTTTACATTTATACAATTTACTATTCTTGTACATATTATTCATTTGCTTTTGCCCTTTGCTCATTTGAGCACATGTTTATGTTAATGCAATTTGGCTTTTGCTCACTTGAGCACATAATTATGTATATATTATTGTGCTTGTGCTTTTGTTTTGATTGTTGTGGACCAAATGTAAAAATGGACAAAAAGGACTTAGATTCTAGGACATACTGTAACACCCCTTTTTCTACCCCAAAATACTTAACATATAATCAGAGTGAATAAGCACGCATATAAACAAAAAGGCGTCACATCGACGTTTTCAAAAACTAAAAGCTTTCAAAAACCAACATCGTTCATCATCAATATACAATACACCTGGTCATTTAAAATAACACATTTCAAATATCATGAATATACAAGAATATGCGTTCGCAGCGGAAAATAATGTATACTCATGTATTTCATAAAATGATTCATGTCCAATACCATGATCATCTCTCAATAATCTCCTCATGAGTATAATATTAAAATCCAACACTATATTCCCGAATATACACATAACTACAATTATCACATAATCACATATTTTTGCCAAGTTATGTATCCAAACATCACCAAATTCAATTACCATATCTCATACACACATCACAATCACATTAATGCATACATTCAATTGTCACATAACTCTAATGTGACTCAATGCAAGACATGTGACTCTATGCATGTGGTACCGCAATGTGAACCCAATGTTTCACCCCTTTCCGATTCAATATCTAGAATCCAAGCCACGCTTCCGATCCAGACAAGATCAAAGCTACTACGTCTATTTCCAATTAAGGATCAACGTCTGCTACGCCTATTTCCAATTAAGGATCAACGTCTATGTGAACCCACAGTTTCACCGCTTTCCGATTCAATATCTAGAATCCAAGCCACTACGTCTATTTCCAATTAAGGATCAACATCTGCTACGCCTATTTCCAATTAAGGATCAACGTCTATGTGAACCCACAGTTTCACCGCTTTCCGATTCAATATCTAGAATCCAAGCCACTACGTCTATTTCCAATTAAGGATCAACGTCTTCTACGCATATTTCCAATTAAGGATCAACGTCTATTACCATGTGAACCCACAGTTTCACCGCTTCCACCATGAAGTCGACCATGCCATGAATGAATGTACAATACCAACAACATATGCAATTAATATCATCTCTACCATCTTAACATTCCACATATCACCATAATTCAACTCTATGAATTATCCACCAATGGTACATATACACATTCATAACAAATATACTATTCAAATATATAAACTAATTATCAAATACGCACACTTAGATTTCATTTCAAAATGATTACAACATTTAAAATCCTCAATTTTCCCTTTTTCAACAGCAAGTAACCGGTTAACGTATTTTGGGTAACCCGTTACTCAATTTAACAGAATTCAATTCCTAGGCAGATTTTTAACTAAGTAACCCGTTAACGTATTTAGGGTAACCGGTTATCCTGAAATTAGAATACAATTCTGGACAGATTTTTAAGTAAGTAATCGGTTAACGTATTTAGAGTAACCCGTTACTCAGTTTACAGAATTCAATATTGGGCAGATTTTCAACAGGGTAACCCGTTAACGCATTTTGGGTAACCCGTTACTCAGATTACAGAATTCAATATTGGGCAGATTTTCAACATGGTAACCGGTTAACGCTTTTAGAGTAACCGGTTACTCAGTAAACAGAATTAAATTCCTGGCTCATGTTTCGCATGTAATCGGTTAACACCTTTGTGGTAACCGGTTACTCAGCCTAAAACTGGAATTTTTCTTAACGTTACCTGTATGTAATGGAATTTAATAAAATAAGTGGCTTCTCAATCTATCACTCAATTCCATCCATATATCCATTCCAAACGCAATTAATCATCACAAATCAAAAATTACTCATCAAAACCTAACAATTCCCAAAACCATAAAAATTAGGGATTTCAACCTAAACATATTTCTACCCATTGACCCAATTATACTAACCCATAATAATAAGGATTCTCCCCCTTACCTCTTCAATTTTCTGGAAACCTTAGCTTCTCTCTTGTTCTTCCCCTCTTCTCCTTACTTTTCCTCTTTTCTTCCTCTGTTGTCGTCAAATGACCAAATGAATCCTACTTCTCACTCTCCTCACCTCTTACTATTCTAGTATTATATTTGGGTTTAAAGAATGATACCTCTAATATAATTATTAGGCCCAATAAGACCTAGTATGATTATATCTCTATTTAGTTCAAATAAATTAAACCAACACAGTATACACACCAAGTTAATTAATATAATCAATTATTATACTACTTAACAACCAATTAATTAATTAACACTCCAAATAAATAAAATAAAATATAATACTAATAATATAAGAATTAAATACTAAAATTGGGTTGTTACACATACCCAATGCAAAATGGAGTAAAAAGGCCTTAATGTTGAAGATGGATTAGAAGGATCAAATCTCTAAACTCACTCTTGTCCATTCTTAATTTGCTTCATGGAACCTTTTTATGTGTGTTCTTTTGAGCTAGGGGATTCATATTTGAGCCAAATTGAAGAACCATTGTCATGTGCTTCTAAAGTGAGAGATCCAAGAGCCATTGGAGGATTCCTAAGAGCTTTGCTTGCCTGATTGATTGCTTGAGTATACACTTATTTGCTTGCTTATTCCAAAGGATGGGAGCTACTTGGATCATCAATATGATCTCAAGAAAGGAACTCCATTTGTGGTCTTGTTTCTTATCTTTCATCTTTTGTATGATTAGGACTTTAGCCATTCTTCTTCTTCCCTCCACTCTAACCCAAGCCAAAACTTTTGTGCAAACATTAACACTTATTTTTAAATATTAGAAACATAAGCATTACGCTTTTGATTTTCAAACTTTCTTTCATAACACTTATTTTGAATTGAATCCTTAAGTCAACTTTGACCATATTTTGTAAATACTTTTCATTGGTATATATAACTCATTCAAATGCTTTTGTGGTTTCAATGGCCACTTTCTTATCAAAAAAAATTCATAACCTTTAGCTTTTAGATTTGAGTTATCCTTGAGGTAGATATAATACTCACTTATATCCTTAGTGATGGACAATGAGTCTTCCATGCTTATTATAGGGTTAACCCCTCACTAGCATGTTGAAGCTATCCTCACATGGTGGATTTGTGGTTTTAGGTTGAGTTTTCTCCCTTGGATAACAAAAGACCTTAAGGCTTTTGGACCAATCAACTCACCAACTTGTTTTGAGATTTTTACCCCGAACTACGAGGTTTTGATCCTAATCTTTTTAAGATGGTACGTAGGCAATGGGTTTATCCATTCAAACACAAAATTGTAAATAATTTGTACATTCTTCTCTCATCTCCCCAATCATGATTGCACAAACAAATTTTCACAAAAAATACCAACCTTACAACAAGTGTGAAAAGGGCTCCCTAGGAGTACCTAGGATGTTTTGGGTGCTTAAAACATTCCCATTGCATAACCAACCCCCTTACCCCGATCTCTGACATTTTTATTAGTTTTTGATTCGATAAAACTTCTCAGTTTTTGTTCGCTTTCTAACCTTTCCTTTGGATAAATAGAAGTGTGGTGGCAACTCGACTTGTATGGTTTACTTTTGATTTAGTCCATAAATCTAAAGGTAACGAATACCCCGCTACAGAAAAGTGGCGACTCTAGTGGGGATCGAACCCAATGGATTGCCTACAGGTAATCCCCGGTTCAGTCATTAGCAGTGTTTCCCTAGTGGAATTGTCTGATCAGAGCCCGTTTGTTGATTCCTCCCGAGCATAGTGGTTGATGAAGATGTTTATATTTCCATCCTCAACGGAGTAGTGTTCCCTTCTCCTCGGCAGATATGATTTCTCCAGCAGTGCAAGGAAATTTGTAGGTTTTGGAACTTTTGATTGGTGGTTATTCCCCACGGAGTTTCATTTCTCTCTTTGATAATTACCCCAGTAGAGTTGCTTCTACAACGGATTTTATTTGTGTTTATATTCCCCAGCCAAGACTTTACCTGATTGAAGAGTGGCGTGGGAACTTCTAGGAAGATGTGTTGATCCCTTCCCCAGCAGAGTGACTGGTTCTCTTTTCTCTGCAGAGATTGGTATTTCCTGGTATCTGTTGCCCCCATCTGATTGGACGTTCTCCAGTGGGTCTGGCTTTCTCCTTTGAGATGTAATACCGGATGTTGTCTATTGATTCTTGGACCTGGTTGTGTTAGATATGCCTGTTTGTCAGCATTCATCATACATAAACCACATATACATGCATATTCTCAACATTCAGATATTCATGTTGCACTCTTTGCCATATATCTTTGCTTGATGTCTCCTGCTATTTGGTGATACATATTTCCCCTAGCAGATGTTTGTGTCTGATCTCTCCATATAGAAGTCATCCCCATAGGCAGAAAGTGTCTATCCTTTCTTCTATTTTCCCCACTGAGTTGTGACCTCGTGGATGATTGTTATTTCAGTTTCCTCCCAAAACATGTATTGGGATGGAGTTACTCCCCTGAGTTATATCCTCATTGGGTTGAGTCTTGTTTCATCGTGTCTCTCTAGTTTGTTCCTATATTGACTCCTTTTGTTTTTCCCCTGCACTACCTCGTAGTTTAGATGAACGATTGCTCAGTAACCAGTAATTGTCCATCTTTTCCCAGGTGGAGTCTGTGGCCTTCTACCCAGCAACCGGTAGTTGTAAGTCCTATTTCTGTGGTTTTCTACCCTCATACCGGTAGTTGTAAACCCCATCTTATCCCCTTGCAGAGTTAACCCTTGATTTTTGTTCATCCTAACCGATGGCGGTTACTCTTCTGTGGTTTTCTACCCAGTAGCCGGTAGATGTAATCCCCTATTGTTTGGTTATCTTTATCCAATATTCGGTATCGATATTCCTTCACTTTTGAGTATATCCCCCAGTAACCGATGATATATCTCCCTGGATCATTGCCTTTGCCAATGTATCCCCAGCGAGCCATCTTTCACTTACCCTTGATTGGTAATGGTTGTTTCTCCCTTTGATTGGTTATCATTTTATACCTAGTATTCGGTATCCCGATGTCCTTTCCTTTCGGTCGATTTATCCTTTATTAACCCAGTAACCGGTTGTGGATAATCTTCCATGCGAGTATGTTATTTATGTTCTGATGGTAATAGATAATATATCTCATGCGCTCTTCAGTCGAAGTCTTTTGTTCTTCCTTAGTCGAGTAAGATTCGTATTTCCTAACGGAACCAAATGTCCATCCTGTAATCGAGTTTGCTTTTTCAACCCTCATGACGGATGATGAGTGTTTTGGGAATATTCCCCAATTCACGCTTGGTTGGTCACCTATTATATACCCAGTAACCGGTATCTCTGGTGTCCCTTCCTTTCTGCTCCCTATTTTGACTTTTTGTCCCCTGTGGAGTCAGATTTTCCTGAGTCGAAATATACCTTTTTAGGTCTTCCTCAAATGATTTTGGATGTTTGATATCTCTCACCCTTATACCGGTCTTAGATATTCATTCTCCCTGAGCGTGTTGTTCTCTCACCCTCATATCGGTGTTTTGATCACATGTCTCCTTTGAGCTTATTACCTAGTAACCGGTAATACCTCATTCTGTTGTTTCCTCAGCTGAGTCCTCTTTAGACATCCCTAACAAAGTCCCTTAGTGGATTTTTCCCCATCTGAGTCCGGATTTTCACCCGAAGTATCCTTTATGGATAGTTTTTACTGTATTGGCATATTCCCCAATACATGCTTCTTTGCGTTAGCTCGAATCTTTCCATTGATTTATTTTCATGGAATTCCCCTCGTGTCTCTCAGCAAGTCGTAAGTCGTGACCTACTCACGCATTTTATTCCCTTTATTATCCCCATAAGAGTCCCTAGAGTCTCTGTCCCTTGGAGTGTATTACTCATATGGATTGTCAGTTTCTCCTGATTTCTTTTCTTCTTTATGGACACATATCACCACAAAGTATTACCCTTTTGCATACATACATTTGCATCATGAGGTCTCTCAGGGACCAAAATTCATCTCTTTGTTATTATTTAAGCCCATTCTACCTCGTTGAGACGAAGATTTTAACCTTCACTTCTCCAGATAGAATTACCTTAAATAGGGGCATCTGTTAGACCCTAATTTTGGCCCTAAGATCCCTCATGGCATCATAACATTGCATTTGTCTCTTGCCTCAAGGATCATAGTATCTTGGCTTCTTACCTTTCGGTGGGATCTCTTGAGAGTTGGTTTGAGATCACCAAGCATGTTTGAATTGTATATTATTGCTTTTCTTATTTTGTTTACTAACCAAAAGCACAAAAATATGTCACTAACATCTTTTGTTTGTAGCTTGAGCAGTCACAAGATCCAAAGCTTCTAGGTGGCCCTATGCTCATTGAAATGGCTAAGTGAAGGTGAAAGCAAGCATGACAATGGTTCCCAAATCTATCATCCATCAAATATGCCTCCCAAGTATCTCAATTCATCATTTTGATCAAAGCAAACCAAGGGGTTTGAGGATTGTTTCCCAAGGAAACCCTAATTCATATGTTCATCAATTGTGCCTTGCTCATGAAGCAACCTTAACCCATGATCAAAAACAATCAAGGTAACTTCTTCCATTCATCATTTCATGCATATTTGAGCTTATTTGAGTGTCCTCAATCATTAATTCATCAAGATATGAGGTTTGGACTTGAGAAGTTGATCAGTCAATTCATCTGACTATTTTGAAGTACATTGAGACCTAACTTTTGATGTGTTTGTCAAATGGAGATGACCCCAAGAGAAAACATGTTCTTAAGAACCATATGAACAACTTTAATCTTCATCAAAAATTTATTTTAAGATTGGAAGTTTATCATCCATTTCAAAATATTATAGGTTATTTTGACTAAAACCCTAATTTTTGGTCAACTTCCCAAGAACATAACTCATTCATTTTTCATTATTTTGAGGTGGGATCAAATGAATTGTAAATTTTAGTATGTCTACTTCAATTGTTATGTTGAACAAATATTCAAAATTCTAAAATAAATACATGTGATAATGCAAAACATTATAGGTCACTTTGGACCAAAGGCATTGAAATATGAGAAAGCCCAATTTCAAGTGCCCATAACTTCTTCATCAAAAATCTAAATGATGAAATATTTAAGTCCAAATTAATTGTCTTAAAAATATATACAACTTTGATGTTGAAGGTTATGTCATTTGAAGCTTGCATCACTGAAACAGAAGGGCTTGAAGTTTGGCCATATTTGAAATTTTCACATATACATGTTTTGCACCTTACACTTCATGATCATTTTTCACCAATTTCCAAATGTCAAATGAATTTTTGGTAAACATAACAATTAATCCTCATACAAAAAGCTTTCCAACCATTACCCATAAGGTTATATTTCAGTTTTGGAAATGCCATTTTCGAAGAAATGAACAAGTTGGTACAATTTTGTAAACTCATTAAAATTGCATTGCATCAGTTGATTACACACCATCTACATGTCCAAATTACATATGCTGATGATTAGCTTGCAAATCCAACTGGAATTGGGCCCTCCATGCGCCTATACAGGCCCATGCATGGAGGCCCTTTCCATCCATGCAATGCTTTGTTCATGCATATCAGCCATCAATTGCTATAAATAAAGGGCCAAGGCTTCTCATTTACACAACCTAAGGGCACCTGTTATGCTGCACGAATCACACCTTAACCATACTCAAAGGAACTCACCATTTTCTCTCAAATTTTTCAGATCTAAACTTCAATTTCCTTTATTGATTTTTAGATCTACAGTTCCTAAGCCTTGCTCACCTTGATCCATAGAACACACTGCAAGCTTAAGCATCAAGAGTTCGTGCTCTCAAGCTCTCCATTTCAGAGGTTTACTTCAGAATTTGTTTTCTTCTAATCTCTTTATATATTGCTTGTTTCTTGTTGTTGCTGTGTTGTTTGAAGTCCTCTTCATAGAGGCAATCATTTTGAGCTTTGAATTGTTGAAATCCAACAAGTTTCAGTTGAACACCACAAAATTCATGCTCTGATTCCTCTTTCTTTGGAAGCCTAGAGTTGAATTGGTTGGTACAGGGGTGATGTACATCACCCCAGCTTTCATTTGATACCTGGATCGTGGCACTTGGTGAACTTTTATTCTCTGCAAATTTTGGTCGGCGCCGGAAGTTTGCCGGAGAAGACGGTGGTGTACACCACCGTCTGGTCTCCAGATTGAATCTGAACCGTGCATCCTTGTTTCCAGATTTGATCTAAGCCACTCAATGTTATGACTCAATTAAAGGCCAAGTGTGATGCAGTTGACTCACGTTTTTGGTAGGCGCGCACTGTGATCTACATGATGCGCCAAATCAATTAATGAGCTCCATCCAACGCTCCGTGTTTTTCCATATTTTTTATTTTCTGATTTCATTTTCTTTTATTTCTTTAATTCTATTTCATTTTCAAAGAATCATATCTCCTTCATTATTGGTCCAAAAAATGTGAGACCAATTGCATTATGCTTCTTTTAATTTCTAGTTTCTAAAAATGATTTTTAATATTTTTTATTTTATCATTTGATACTTTTTAGGAATTTTCTCTTTTCTGGTTTTTTTTAATTCATTTTAAATAGTTTTTGATATTCAAAAAATACAAAAATATTTTTTCCAACCTATTTGAATGATGATAGATCTATGAAAAATATTCTCATCAATTTATTAATTAATTTGAGATTTATTTGAGATTTTAATTCAATTAGGTTATTTTTATGCATATTTAATTGATTAAAAATAGTTTCTGACTTCTAAAAATGCTGAAATTTTTTGTCAACCTTTGTTTGACCTTGTTGAACTTAGGATAATTCACTTGGACTTTTCAAAGTTGATTTGAAGTGAGTTTGAAGTTTGACCTTTCTTTATTATTTTAATTCAAGTATTATTTTAATTTTGAAAAATACCCAAAATATTTAATTTGTTTCTTGACTTCTAATCTTCATTTTGCTTCTGTTTACTATTGTTTGACCTTGATTTCATATATCTTTGGTCAATGCTTATTGATTATCTCATTTCATTTCCATTTAATGCACTTTATTCTTCATCTTCTATTTCTTCTTCTTCTTTTCCTTTTTTGATCAATGAGTTAAAGATTGGTGGTTAGCCTTGATACATGGGAGGTTTAACCTTCCTTGATTCAAATCTAGTTCATCTTGATCATGGATCAAGTGAATGGCTTTGCATTAAGGATAGGTTACTTCCTAATCAAGTAAAGAACCTAAATCAATACAAGATCATTTCTCATCTTCTTTTCGCATGGCAAGTTGTAGGAGCTTGATTCACTAATCAATATCTCTAACTTGTGTTATTGCCTACATTATTATTGACCGACCTTAGATAGTTGTGACTTCTACATAAGTCCAATTACGATTGCTTAACATAGTGCTAAATTGCCTTATGCCACACTAATATTAACACTAACCATTAACCATTAACATTTAATTCATGCACTTTACATTTATGCAATTTACTATTCTTGTACATATTATTCATTTGCTTTTGCCGTTTGCTCATTTGAGCACATGTTTATGTTAATGCAATTTTCCTTTTGCTCACTTGAGCACATAATTATGTATATATTATTGTACTTGTGCTTTTGTTTTGATTGTTGTGGACCAAATGTAAAAATGGACAAAAAGGACTTAGATTCTAGGACATACCCTATGCAAAACGGAGTAAAAAGGCCTTAATGTTGAAGATGGATTAGAAGGATCAAATCTCTAAACTCACTCTTGTCCATTCTTAATTTGCTTCATAGAACCTTTTGATGTGTGTTCTTTTGTGCGAGGGAATTCCTATTTGAGCCAAATTGAAGAACCATTGTCGTGTGCTTCTAAAGTGAGAGATCCAAGAGCCATTGGAGGATATCTAAGAGCTTTGCTTGCTTGATGGATTGCTTGAGTATACATTTATTTGCTTGCTTATTCCAAAGGATGGGAGCTACTTGGATCATCAATATGATCTCAAGAAAGGAACTCCATTTGTGGTCTTGTTTCTTATCTTTCATTTTTTGTATGATTAGGACTTTAGCCATTCTTCTTCTTCCCTCCACTCTAACCCAAGCCAAAACTTTTGTGCAAACATTAACACTTGTTTTTAAATATTAGAAACCTAAGCATTATGCTTTTGATTTTCAAACTTTCTTTCATAACACTTATTTTGAATTGAATCCTTAAGTCAACTTTGACCATATTTTGTAAATACTTTTCATTGGTAAATATAACTCATTCAAATGCTTTTGTGGTTTCAATGGCCACTTTCTTATAAAAAAAAATTCATAACCTTTAGCTTTTAGATTTGAGTTATCCTTGAGGTAGATATAATACTCACCTATATCCTTAGTGATGGACAATGAGTCTTCCATGCTTATTATAGGGTTAACCCCTCACTAGCATGTTGAAGCTATCCTCACATGGTGGATTTGTGGTTTTAGGTTGAGTTTTCTCCCTTGGATAACAAAAGACCTTAAGGCTTTTGGACCAATGAATTCACCAACTTGTTTTGAGATTTTTACCCCGAACTACGAGGTTTTGATCCTAATCTTTTTTAAGATGGTACGTAGGCAATGGGTTTATCCATTCAAACACAAAATTGTAAATAATTTGTACATTCTTCTCTCATCTCCCCAATCATGATTGCACAAACAAATTTTCACAAAAAATACCAACCTTACAACAAGTGTGAAAAGGTCTCCCTAGGAGTACCTAGGATGTTTTGGGTGCTTAAAACCTTCCCATTGCATAACCAACCCCCTTACCCCGATCTCTGACATTTTTATTAGTTTTTGATTCGACAAAACTTCTTGGTTTTTGTTCGCTTTCTAACCTTTCCTTTGGATAAATAGAAGTGCGGTGGTGACTCGACTTGTGTGGTTTACTTTTGATTTAGTCCATAAATCTAAAGGTAACGAATACCCCACTACACTATGCAAGGAATTGAAAACGTTGTGAGGCAAAGATCTATTTGGGAAAATCCTAGTCAAATTCAAAGTGTCTGACTTTGAGAAGTATAAGGGAAACTCTTGTCCACTCAGTCATCTTGTGATGTATGCCCGCAAGATGTCAACCCAGACAGATAATGATCAACTATTGATTCACTATTTCCAGGATAGCCTGACAGGTGTTGCGCTCCGTTGGTATATGGGGTTGGATAGTGCACGCATCCGCACTTTCAATGATCTAGGAGAGGCTTTCGTGAAACAGTACAAATACAACGTAGATATGGCGCCAGATAGGGATCAACTGAGGTCCATGTCTCAGAAGGACAAGGAGACATTTAAGGAGTATGCCCAACAATGGAGGGAGTTGGCTGCCCAGATTACTCCTCCTTTGGAGGAGAAGGAGATGACGAAAATCTTTCTCAAAACACTGAGTTTATTTTATTATGAATGCATGATTGCCAGTGCCCCTAGTGATTTTACCGAAATGGTAAACATGTGGATGAGACTTGAAGAGGGGGTCCGTGAGGGACGATTGTCGAAAGAAGAGGCGTTAACTAGCAAGAAGTATGGGAGTAATTTTAGCAAGAGGAAGGAAAATGAAACAAATGCAGTAAGCAGTGGGAGGCAGAGGAGGCCTCAAGCAAGAAGGAATTTACCACCCCATCAACATCATCATCATCAAGTATCTTGTATTATTCCAGTGTTTTTAAATCAATCAACAGTACCAATTCAACAACAACAACAACATCAATATCAAAATCAACGTCAACAACAACAACTGCAACAAAGAACAAACACCTACAACAACAACAATTCCAACAACAATCAATACCTGCAACAAAACTTCGAGAGGAAGAAGATCTCTTTCGACCCGATTCCTATGTCATACGCAGAGCTGTACCCGTCTTTAGTCCTCAAGAATTTGATTCAACCGAGGAATCCACCACAAATCCCAGAACCACTTCCATGGTGGTATAAACCTGAGCTTCGTTGTGCTTTTCACCAGGGTGCACCTGGGCACGATATTGAGAACTGCTATTCGTTGAAATATAAGGTGCAAAAGCTTATGAAGAGTAGCATGGTTTCTTTTGAAGACCGTGCGCCTAATGTGAAAGCTAATCCCTTGCCCGCTCATGGGAATACCTCAATGAATATGGTGGACAGCTGTCCAGGTGAATATAAAGTTTTTGATGCGCGTTTCATTCGTTGATCCTTGATGCAGATACACAAGGACATCTGTATGGTGAGTGAATGTGAACATGATCATGAAGGTTGTGATATTTGTAGTATGAATCCAAGGGGGTGCGTTGTTGTGAAAAGGGACATCCAGCGTCTGATGGATGAAGGCATGATCCAGATTTGTCAATCTCGTCATGAAGATGACGATGTTAATGTCATTGTAACCATTTTCAAGCAACCAGAGCGGTTGGTCGTGCAGTATGATAGCAGCAAGAACGTCAGCAATAGTTCAATTTCTCTTTTGGTAATACGGTTGGCGGGCCCAGTCCCGTATGCATCTGATAAGGCTGTACCGTATCAATACAATGCTACGATGATTGAGAAAGGTCAAGAGGTCCCGTTTCCTACGAACAATTCAGTAGTAAGCATTGCAAATGTTACGAAGGTGACCCGCAGTGGTTGAGTTTTTGGGCCAGTTGTCCCAGAGAGTAAGGAAGATTTGATTGTTGGCAAGAAGGCGGAGGTGCCTATGGTAGATCCGGTTGGTTGTTCGAAAGATAAGTATGGTGAATCCAGCAATTTGAAAGCCAATAATGATGATGATGAGGTACTCCGACTAATCAAGAGGAGTGAATTCAACGTGGTGGAGCAGTTACTCCAGACCCCCTCTAAGATTTCCGTGTTGTCTTTGCTTTTGAATTCTGAAGCGCACAGAGAAGCACTCCAGAGAGTTCTTGAGCAGGCATACATGAAGCAAGATGCTATTGTGGCTCAATTTTATCATATTGTAGCTAACATCACTTCATGCAATAATCTGAGCTTTTGCGATAAAGAACTCCCTGAGGAGGGAAGAAATCACAATCTGGCTTTGCATATTTCGATGAATTGTAAAGAAGATGCTTTGTCAAATGTGCTAGTTGATATTGGGTCTTCACTCAACGTACTTCCAAAGTCAACATTTTCAAAGTTATCTTATCAAGGAGCTCCCATGAGGTATAGTGGGGTAACTGTCAAAGCCTTCGATGGCTCGCGCAAGACTATCATTAGAGAAGTGGACCTTCCCGTCAAGATAGATCTGAGTGATTTTCATATTACTTTCCAGGTAATGGATATTCACCCGACCTACAACTATTTGTTGGGAAGGCCATGGATTAGTGAAGCAGGGGCTGTTACTTCCACTCTGCACCAGAAGCTCAAATTTGTTAAGAATGGCAAGTTGGTGATTGTGGGAGGTGAGAAAGCACCGTTGGTCATCCATTTGTTATATTTTTCATATGTAGAAGCTGAGGATGAGGTTGGAACTCCGTTCCAAACCTTATCTGTTGCTGCTGAGAAGAGAGTTGGGGCACCTATGTCCTCTCTGAAAGATGCGCAGAAGATTATTGAAGAAGGTCATGTTGATCAGTGGGGGCACGTGGTAGAGGTCGCCGAGAACAAAGGAAGAACTGGTTTGGGGTTCCAGAAGGGCTCGTCAATCGTAAAGAAATGCAACTCAGCTTCCGTAGCGGAGGGTTCATTCATGGAGATGAACAACACTTAGTTTTTGTGCTAGAGGACAATGAAGAGGAAGTCTGCACCAACTTTGTGACGCATGGACAAACATGCAACAATTAGACTGCTGTTAATATTCCTGTTATTTTGCATCGATCTAAGTAATTTCTTTTTATATTTTAAAATCCTTCTCCTATGCCTAAGGGAGAAGTGAACATTGGTTAGGCATTTTAAATTGATCATCAATAAAATTAATTCTATTCATCCACATCTTTGATGTTTATTTTTACTTTTTGCTTATTTTTGAAACTGATAATCACAAAAAACATAAATAAACAATATAATTGTCCATCTGCATAATATTTGGTCATAAATTCACTTCTCTAAAATCAAAATATCAAATCATTATGCAAGTTGGTTCCTAACCCCATTGAATACAATGATCCTTCTCCTTCTCCAAATTTTGAATTCCCTGTGTTTGAGACCGAGGAGGAAAGTGATGAAAAATGAATGATGAATTGTCTCGTCTTCATGAGCAAGATGAGAAAATTATTCAGCCGTTTGAAGAATAGATTGAGCTAGTCAACTTGGGTTCCGAGGATGATGTGAAGGAAGTCAAGATTGGGTCTCGTCTGTGTCTAGATGCTAAGAAGGGGTTGATTGATCTTCTTCGAGAGTATTCAGATGTGTTTGCTTGGTCCTATCAAGGTATGCCTGGATTGGATTCTGATATTGTGGAGCATAGATTGCCGTTGAAGCCAGAATGCCCGCCAGTCAAGTAGAAGTTAAGAAGAACGCATCCTGATATGGCTGTGAAGATCAAAGAGGAAGTTCAGAAGCAGATTGATGACGGTTTCCTTGTGACTGCTGAATATCTGCAATGGGTGGCCAATATTGTGCATGTGCCTAAGAAGGATGGAAAAGTATATATGTGTGTTGATTATAGAGATTTGAATAAAGCCAGTCCGAAAGATGATTTCCCTCTGCCACACATTGATATGTTGGTAGACAATACTGCTAAATTCAAAGTCTTTTCCTTTATGGATGGATTTTTCGGATATAATCAGATTAAGATGGCACCCGAGGATATCAAGAAGACCACATTCATTACACCTTGGGGAACATTTTGTTATAGAGTGATGCCTTTCGGTCTAAAGAATGTTGGTGCAACTTACTAGAGAGCAATGACTACTCTTTTTCCTGATATGGTGCATAAAGAGATAGAAGTTTATGTCGATGACATGATTGCTAAATCAATTGTTGAAGAGGAACATGTTGAGCATTTGTTGAAGCTATTCCAGCATTTGCGGAAGTATAAACTCCACTTGAATCCGAATAAGTGTACTTTTAATGTTCGTTCTGGTAAGTTGTTAGGCTTTATTATCAGCGAGAAAGGTATTGAAGTTGATCCTGCCATGGTCAAAGCAATACAAGAGATGCCTGCGCCCAAAACTGAGAAGCAAGTCAGAGGTTTTCTCGGCCGCTTGAATTATATTTCCAGATTCATTTCTCACATGACTGCCACATGTGCGCCTATATTCAAGCTTCTTCGGAAAGATCAGTCTTGTGATTGGACCGAAGATTGCCAGAAAGCATTTGATAGTATCAAGGAGTATTTGCTTGAACCTCTGATTTTGTCTCCACCTATTGAAGAAAGACCGTTGGTCATGTATTTGACTGTGCTCGAAGATAGTATGGGTTGTGCTCTTGGTCAGCAAGATGAGACTGGGAAGAAAGAATTTGCAATTTATTACCTCAGTAAGAAATTCACCGACTGTGAGATTCGGTATTTAATGCTTGAGAAAACTTGTTGCACATTGGCTTGGGCTGCTAAGCGTCTGCGTCAATATATGTTGAATCATACCACTTGATTGATATCCAAAATGGATCCAATCAAGTATATATTTGAGAAGCCTGCTTTAACTGGGAGAATTGCCCATTGGCAGATGTTGTCATCAGAGTATGATATAGAATATTGATCTCAGAAAGCAATCAAAGGTAGTATCTTGGCTGACCATTTGGCTCACCAACCAATTGAAGATGACCAGTCAGTACAGTATGATTTTCCTGATGAAGAGATTTTGTACTTGAAAATGAAAGATTGTGATGAACCATTGCTAGAAGAAGGGCCAGAACATGGTTCCCGTTGGGGCATGGTATTTGATGGAGCTGTTAATCAATATGGAAATGGAATTGGGCCAGTGATTATTACTCCTCAAGGCACGCATCTACCATTTACATCTAGATTGACTTTCAAGTGTACAAACAACATGGCAGAATATGAAGCTTGCATTATGGGGCTTGAAGAGGCCATGAATCTCAGAATCAAGTATTTGGATGTCTTCGGTGATTCAGCTTTGACAGTGAATCAAATCAAAGGAGAATGGGAGACAAATCAACCCGGTTTGATACCATATAGAGATTATGCGAGGAGGATTTCAACTTTCTTTACAAAGGTTGAGTTTCATCATATCCTCGAGATGAGAACCGAATGGCAGATGCTCTTGCAATGTTGCCATGAATGATTGTAGTGAAGTATTGGAATGAAGTTCCCAATTTATCTGTGATGTGTCTTGATAGGCCAGCTCATGTGTTTGCTATTGAAAAGATCAAAGATGAGAAGTCGTGGTATTACGACATCAAATGTTTCCTCCAAAGTCAGATCTACCCGCCTGGGGCATCTTTGAAAGATAAGAAAACTTTGAGAAAATTAGCCGACAATTTCTACTTGAATGGTGATATACTGTACAAGAGAAACTTCGACATGGTTTTGCTCAGATGCGTGGATAGACACGAAGCAGACTTGTTGATGACCAAAGTGCACGAAGGTTCCTTTGGTACTCATCCCAATGGACACGCAATGGCGAAGAAGATGTTGCGAGCAGGTTACTATTGGCTGACAATGGAATCTAACTGTTGCAAGTTTATGAAGAAATGCCACAAGTGTCAAATCTATACTGATAAGATTCATGTTCCTCTGACACTTTTGAATGTTATCTCTTCCCCATGGCCCTTCTCCATGTGGGGAATTGATATGATTGGGATGATTGAGCCCAAAGCTTCGAATGGACATCGTTTCATTTTGGTGGCAATTGACTATTTCACCAAATGGAATGAAGCGGCATCATATGTAAATGTAACCAAGAAAGTTGTTGTAAGGTTTATCAAGAATCAGATTATATGCTGTTATGGTGTGCCAAGTAAGATCATTACTGATAATGGATCGAACTTGAATAACAATATGGTGGATGCTCTTTGCAAAGACTTCAAGATTGCACATCATAACTCTTCTCCCTATAGACTCAAGATGAATGAGGTTGTTGAAGCTGCAAACAAGAACATCAAGAAGATTATTCAGAAGATGGTTGTCACATATAAAGATTGGCATGAGATGCTCCCATTTGCTTTGCATGGGTATCATACATCCGTTCGCACTTCAACAGGGGCAACCCCTTTCTCTCTTGTATATGGTATGGAAGTAGTGCTCCCCGTAGAGGTTGAGATTCCTTCATTGCATGTGCTCATGGAAGCCAAGTTGACTGAAGCTAATGGTGTCAAACATGGTTTGACCAGTTGAATTTGTTTGAAGAGAAGAGATTGACTGCCATGTGTCATGGTCAGTTGTATCAGCAGAGGATGAAGAAAGCTTTTGATAAGAAGGTCAAACCTCGTGTGTTCAGAGAAAATGACCTTTTGCTCAAAAAGATTTTGTCGCTCAAGCCAGATTCCAGAGGAAAGTGGACTCCTAATTATGAAGGCTCGTATGTTGTTAAGAGAGCCTTTTCAGGCGGTGCTTTGATTCTTACAACTATGGATGGTGAAGAGTTCACTCGTCCTGTGAACGCAGATGCAGTCAAGAAATACTTCGCCTAAAGAAGAAAAGAACAACTTGCTAAGTTGAAAACCCGAAAGGACGACTTAGGCAAAAATGAGCGTCTCGGTGGATTGAAAACCCGAAAGGGCGATCCAGGCAAAAATTAAAGACATAAAAAACAGAAAATAATTTCCCGATAAGTTGAGTACCCCACCTTGGGGAAACTTATGCAAAAATTAGGGATTATGGCAAGTAACTGCATCCTGCTGATCTTCAGTGATTTTTGAAGACTTATTTGAGCACAAGGGTTGACATCGGTTCATCTCCAACAGCGGTCAAAAACACAGTGGATATCAAGATTTGGTAGAAGGATTAAGGATCATTTATATTCAATGTAACCCTTTTCCATGAAAATTACCATTTTCAACTTTGTAAAATATATGGAGTCTTGTCATTTACAGACTACCATTCTCTAAATAAAGTTGAGCTTTTATCCAATTGTTCCTACTCTTATTTACTTCAGCCAATAGTTTTAAATCTTTATTATGATCATTTTGAACTAAAATTTTTAAATCAAAATCAAATTTTCTTTAAAATATATAAGCAAAAACTTTTCCAAAGCAAGTAACAGTAATATCAACAGCATTTCAGTAAGAAGCAAGTCCTTAAGTACCAAGCATCCGAGGTTCCCCAAGCAGTAACTCTTTGGGTATCTCTAGACATCAGTGTTGATTCATTTCCTCAGTAGAGTGTTTTTGTCCTCAGCTAGCGGATTCAGTTCCCCAGTGGAGTGTTTGATACACCAGTGGAGTTTCTTCATGTTTGATCCGCTGTCGTGCGCGGATCAAAACGAGAAATTTTGTAAAAACGTAATACAACGACAATTAAACTCGGATATCGTCTCAAGGATTCTTGTTTAATTAATCTACCGATAGAACAAAAGGGGGGGGGGGGGGTTTGGTTGGTTTAGATTCGGAAAAGTGATTTTTAAAAGTGATTATAAAATAAGCTGACACGAACCAACCTACTGCATCATCTTCCGACTTATCATTGATTCTTATAAAATTCCAAATCCCTAACAGGTCTGCTCCTATTCGATTACAATTATCATTAACAAACGTAAAGGAAATTATGCGAGTAATATTCCCAAATTCCGAATTAAGAAAACGGATTAAAAACTATTGCGAATTAAGCAGACACAACTTGATCGTTCGTGATAAAATAAAAGCTATGTTAACACGAAATTGATTCGGGATCATCATTCATCAATCGAATTTAAGGATTCTATCCTATAGCAACAATTAGATTAAGCAAATAATTGGAATTATAAGAAGAATTCAAAGGAAACAAATTGGAATTAATAAAAACCTCAAAGCGGATTCTGAATTACAGCAGGTTGATTCAAAAGGGATTAGTTCTCCATAGTCATGTTGCTAGCTCTCAAAAAATCGTACATGAACAGAAAAACATAACCCTGTTTTTGGCTGCCTAACCTAGGTAAAAACACCCAAACCCGTTTCACAACTCAACCGGGTCAAATGTACGATCCAGGCCCAATACAACTAACCCAAACAAAATAAAAAAATAATACAGCAGCTTCAACGAAATTTCTGGCCCTGCTACAGTCTGATTCAGCTCTTGACTTCTGAACAAAAGTTGTAGATCTTTTTCTTAGCTTTCCATCGACAGGTAGCACGTCTCAATCCGATACTCCTACCTCAAGATATGATTTTTCTCACGAAAGCTGCTAATGCTGAAAATTAAATACGAAAATTAAATAAGTGCAAAAATAAAATAAATTATGAAAACACATTAAAACATAAAAATAATCAAATAAAACCGAAGAAATGCTTAAGTACAAACATGGAAGAATGTGCATCAAAATGCACTGATCAATGTTCCCCAACTGAGTTTATTGATCCAGATCCCCAGCGGCGTGTCCTTGTCCCCAACACAGTTTCAGCCTTCCCAGCAGAGTTCGTATTTCTTCAGCACGTAGATCATCATCAAAAGATGTTTGATCTCTCCCCAGTAGATCGCCTTGGTATCTCCACCAATCGTCGTATCTTTTCTCCCAGTCAGAGTTCCCTCATGGTTTCTGAGCAGCTATTTGTTTCTTCTCCAGTAGGGTTGTCTCCCATTTTTATGGTGTTGACCTAAACTCCCCTACAGTTGGATGTTTTTTCTCCTCAGCAAATCTCCTCCTTCCCCAGCTAGGGATTGAGCTTTTGGGTTGACTGACTTCCCTATTCTCCAGCAGTAGTCTCCATATTTTTGGGATTGACCGAGGATTATATCGGTGGTTCAAATTCTTTGCGACACCACTGTATCCTCCGTGATCGTTTTGTCAGCATAATCACCGTATATACATATACATATACATTCATATAATTTCATGATTTGCATATCTTGTATATTTGATTTGTTTGATATTCTCATTCTCTGTTATGGCGGTACTTTATCCCCATACCAATTCGGGTGTCTGTCCTCCTTCAATTGTAGAGTGTCGGCCCCTAAGCAGAAAAGACTTTAACCTTTCTATGTTTCCCCACTGAGTTTGTTTCCTCGTAGATAATTGTTATTTCAGTTTCCTCTCCAGCAAAATTTTCTGGATGGAATTACTCCCCTTGAGTTATGTCCTCATTGGGTTGAGTCTTGATTGACCGTTTCCTTTCTAGCTCTTACCTAGATAGATATTTTGGTCCCCTAAGAGTTTGTTACCCAGTAACTGGAAATATTCTTCTTAGTTTGTGGTTTGTCATTGCTTGCCCAATACCAGGCAAAAGTACTCCTTTTTCTCCCCAGTGGAGTCTCCGGAAGTATATCCTTAATATGTTCATCTTAACTAGGTGACGGATATCTTTCTTTTTCCCCGCAGGAGTCTATCCTTGATATGTTCACTTTAACCTGTGACGGATATTCTCTCCTTTGGTATTCTACCCAGTAAAAAGGTAGTTGTAATCCCTATTTTGTTTCTCCAGAGACTTAATCCTTGATATGTTCATCTTAATTGATGACGGGTTTTCTTTTCCTTGTTGGTCTTCTACCCAGTAACCGGTAGTTGTAAATCCTATTGTTCCCCGGAGTGGAGTCTATCCTTGATATGTTCACTCTAATCGGTGATGAATTTTCTCTTCTTTGGTATTGTATCCAGTAACTGATAGATGTAATCCCTATTTTCTCCACTTTTCAGAGTCTATCCCTGATATGTTCATCTTAACCGGTGACAAATTTTCTCTTTGATTGGTCTTCTACCCAGTCACCTATAGTTGTAAATCCTACTTTGTCCCCTCTCAGAGTTTAATCCTTGATATGTTCATCCAGTTCTCTCTCCGACGGTTTTCTATCCAGTTCTCGATAGATGTAATTCTCCCTTTGTTGTTTAGTTGGTATATCCTTGATATGTTCATCCTAACCGATGACGGGTATCCTCCTTGACATCCCTAGGAAAGTCTATCCTTGATATGTTCATCTTAATCGGTGACGGATTTTCTTCCCTGTTGAGTTTATCCTTGATATGTTCATCCTAACCGATGACGGATACTCTCACCCTTTGGTCTTCTGCCCAGTAACTGGTAGTTGTAAATCCTTTTTCTGCAGTTTTCCCCAGCAAGGCTATTCTTACCCAATAACCAGTAATGAATATTCCTTCCTGACTTTCCCTCAGCGAGTCATCCTTGATATGTTCATCTTAACCGGTGATGGATGTTCTCTCTGTCAGATCTTTATTATCTCCTTACCCAGTAACAAGTAGTAGATAATATATGTTTGCTCCTCCTGTGTTGAAATTTTATTTTCTCCCCAGTCGAGTCGAGTGCGCATTTCCTTAGTGAAATCGCTTTTCCCTGCACGAGTCGAATATTTCAGTTTTATCCTGACTTATTCGTATTCCCTGCAGATGTTTGTTTCCCCGGTTGAGTCTTTCCATTTTATATGGATCCCCTCAAGTCCCCCAGTAGTTTTAAGCCGTAGCCTGGCCTACGCATAAACTCCTTTTACCCCCCTCCCCCAAGAGTCTATGTCTCCGTAGTGAGTTTTCCTTATGGAATGCATTATACTCTTGCGGATTTTCGGTCTCTCTGATTTCTTTTCCTTTATGGCAATATTTCCCCACAGATCATTAATTTTTGCATTCATATCATTTGCATCATGAGGTCTGTTAGGGACCAAAATTTGTTTCTCTATGTTGTTATTTAAGCCCATTCTACTAAGTTAAGCCGAAGATTTTAACCTCCACCTCCTCAGTTAGAATGTCCTTAAATAGGGGCAGCTGTAAGACCCCGATTTTGACCCTAAGATCCCTCATGCATTTTCATCATAAGCATTAGCATTGGGATCATACCTTGGTATCCTCCTTACCCATTTTCATTAGGTTTGTTTTGGGAGAGATCACCAAGCACTTTATGATTATATCATACTTGTATTTTATCATTTTACAAACCAAAAAACCAAAAATATGTCTTTGTATCTATCTAACTCTTTTTGTAGGTAGGGACATGATATCCTTGATTCATTGATCACATCTAGGGTTTGAGACCCTCATGAACAAAGTGCACAATCAAGAATTAATTCAGGAATGATTATGAGCATCATGTATGAGTCCCAATTGCTACTACATGTTATATTGATCAAGTTTGCTTCAAGAGTTTGAGGCTGATTTGCCTTGGAAACCCTAGTTTGACTGGGTATCTTGAGTAAATTCTCCAACAAGCTATCTCATCAATTGATCAAATTTCTCAAGAGACACTTCAAAATTCATCATCTTATGCATATATGATCTACCATGAGCCAAGAAAGTCAAGAGAATTGGAAATTAGCAAGTTGGTTGATGGTGGTTGGCCAGATGAATTCATCTGATCAAAACTGGGTCTCCCTAGACCCTATCTCCTACAATTTTAACCATATGAAAATAATTCCAAGAGAAACATTACTTTAAATGAAATTATAAACAACTTTCATGTTGAGACCTAGAGCTAGTTTTGCTTGGAAAATCATTTTCTATGTTGAAACATTATAGGTCATTTTGTCTAAACCCTAATTTGAAAGTCAACTTCCCAAGGCCATAACTTGCTCAATTTTTATGAGATGAAATATTTCCAAGTTTTAAAATCAAAATTAAATGTGTCTACTTCAACTTTTATGTTTGGAGTGAGAGCTAATTCAACTTATTTGAACATGTAATATGAGGCTACATTATAGGTCACTTTTGACCTATACCATTGATCAAGTGATTTTGTCAAACTTCAAAAATGCATAACTCTATCATTTCAAATCCAAATGACATGAAATTGGTGACAATTTTTAAGGTCTTTGAGAGAGATACAACTTTTATGAATACACTTTTCTCATTTGAAGCTCCCATAAAAAAATAAGCAAGGTGGAATATTGAGACATGTGGTTTGACACTTAGAAAATTTTCAATATGTCAAACTTTTCCAAACTTCCACCTCAAATATCACCAAGTTCCAAGCTCCAAATGAAAAAGTGTTCAACATCAAACTTTTTCCTCTTGATCTCACCTTTCCAAAGAGCTAAAATTCATGCATTTTGAATAAGAAACGCATAGGCTGCGCATGGCTTAAATAGGCTGGTATCATGTGTCATGGATCAAACTTCAAACAACAATGTGCAATTGCCTTGCAATCCAATCCACCTCCAATGCATCTGAACTTCATTATGGACCTTTGAACAATCATTTGATGGGCCTATGCGCGCCCATGCAGCTGCTTACATCACTTTTCCAAAATTGGAAGCTTGAAAGGAGTGTGCAATTATCACTTGAATTCTCTATAAATTGAAGCTCAATTACTCAGAATCAAGACACACACTGCGCAAACTTTGATTCCCCATAGAAAACCCTTCACATTGAGAGGATAAACCTGAAAAAGTCTGTTGAATTTGAGCTTGAATCTCCACTATTTTGGAATTCAATTCTCCAGGAGTCCATTGATTCTAAGCCATTCCATTCCTCTTCTGCAAGCAATTGGAGTGAACCAAAGCACGATTCAGATCAAGATCTAACAACTTTAGACCTCCATTGAAGGTAAATTGCATAAAATTTGATCTCTTCGATTCTCCTTGTTTCTTGCTCATTTCTCTTGATTATTGTGTTGGCTGAAGTCCTACCAATATAGACAAGGTGTTTGAGTTGTTTTGATGCTGAATCGAAGCAACTCAGATCATGAACCTCATTTTTCAATTCCACATATCTCTCAATATAGTTGGAATTGGAAGAAATGAAGGTGATATTCGTGCTCAGTGATGTTTTCTCTTTAAAATCATATCCCTGGTTGAAATTTTGGTGATGGTTGATGATGACCAGTCCGACGAAGCTCGCCGGAGAAGACAACCGGAGCTCTGGCTCCGATGATGATGTGTTTCAGGTCTAGACCGTGTGATCCTTGCTCCACGTTATAATCTCAGTTGTTCCTTTTGATTAACAAGTTTGACACGTAGTTGACTCGTGCATTGGTGGAACGCGTGCTGTGGATCATCAGATCTGCCACCTCAATTAATGAGGGAGATCTGATGGTCCACGTATTTTTGCAATTTCTGATTTTTCTTTTTATTTCATTTTCTTCAATATTCATATTAAATTCAATATTGATCAAAAAAATATGGGACTTTCACCAAAATTTTCAAATATTTTTTTCTTTCATATTCTGAATTAAAATTATTTTTTGGATCATTATTAATATATTTCATGAATTAATTGATTTTTCATTTGTTTTTAATTGTTTAAAAATATTTTTAAGTGTCCAAAAATTATGATTTTTTTTATCCAAGGTCCTTTGACCTTGTTTGACCTATGATAAATCACATGGCCATTTATTTGGTGTTTTGATGTGATTTTAGGATTTGGACAAAACATATTTGAATTTAATGCATTATTTTAATACTTTTAATTGAATAAATGCCATTTTAAATGTGTTGACCATTTGGATTGACTTATTTGAGTTTCTTATTTGTTGTTGGGCCTTGGTCAAGGTTGATTTGACTTTTTCAAATTTATATTATTGTGTTTAGGGGATTGATGGAATGTATATTCCATCTCCCAAAATGAATGAATAATATTAATTTGGTAAAAGTCCTCCTTTGACAAATTTCAATGAGTATGGATGAGATCTCTAAATCCTAATGCTAGTCGATTGAAAGATTAACATGAGTATGGATGAGATTAGGCCACACCTTTGCATATTTTTTGTGTGTGGTATGTTTAATGTGCATAGTTCTTAATACTATGTCTCCAACATGCATTAACACCAAAAGTCTATTGCCCGACCTCAAATAATTGTGACTTATACATAATTCAAATTACGATTGCTTAACATAGCGCTAAATTTGTGACACAAAAGGCATAAGCATTCTAGTTAGTGAGATTGTAAGTCTCCCCTCTTCCATGGTATTGTGTGGAAACTTGGCCTTCTTTCCTTCCTTTGGAAGATGTTTTGGTTCAAGGATCAATGCTTGTGGTAAGTGGGTTGAGTGTTCTCCAAAGAATGTCTTAACATTAAAAAGCAAAACAAAAGTAACTATTAACTTACTAACCATTAACCTTTACTTTCAAGCTTTTACTTTTAATGCAATTTATTTTTTATTATCATTTGTCATTGTACATATCATTCTAATTGTTTATGTTTATGCAATTTTCACTTTGTCCACTTGGACCATATTGTGTGATATACTTTGTTGCTTTGTTTGTTTGATTGGTCTTTGACCACTAATGCACATAATAATAACAAAAACCCTAAAAGACAATTTGAGTGGACTGTTGTTTTGATCTCCCCAATTGGACTTAGAATTTAGGCAACATTCCTTTGCTAATGAACTTGGCCAATGCCAATTTGTTGAAAGACCAAGAACTTGCAAGTTTGGATTCATCTGATACATCATTCAAGATCTCTCCAGATTCATCTGCAACATTGATCCTTGTTAAGCTGTTATGTTAAACCTATGACTTGTGGAATTCATCTGCTACATAGGCTATTCTAAAGAAGATCATTGAAGTGGATAAGCTTGGATGAGGCCATCTTTATTTGATGCCTTTGTTCTTCAAGATTGATAATTGTGCATTTGTATGTTGTTTGATTCTAAAAAGTCCAAGGGAATTCTAGGTTTCTGATCCGCTGTCGCGCGCGGATCAAAACGAGTAATTTTATAAAAACGTAATACAACGACAATTAAACTCGGATATCGTCTCAAGGATTCTTGTTTGTAATAATTAAGCGTAATCGAATGGGGGGGGGGGTTGGTTTGGTGTTCAATTACAAAAATGCAGAAAATAAGTGATTATGAAAAGTGATTATTTGAATAAGTTGAAACGAATCAACCCACTATATCATCTTCCGACTTATCATTGATCCCTATAAAATTCCAATTCCCTAAACGGGTCTGATCCTATTCGATTACAAAAGCTACTGACAAGCGCAATAACAATTATATGAAGTCTATCCCTGAATTCCGAGTAAAGCAAACAGATTAAAACTATTGCGAATTAAGCAAACGCAATATGATCGAACCGATATTGCAAAAGCTACACTAATCACGAAATTGATTCAAAAGCAGACAACAATCAAATTAAAGAATTCTATCATGTAAAAAAAATTAAATTAAGCAAGTAATTGTGATTATAGATATAATTCAAAGGAACAGATTAATGGAAAATTATAAAAGAACCTCAAAGTGGCATCCGATTACAGTGAATTGATTCTTGGGAAATTAATTCTCCATAGTCATTCTTTGCAAGCTCTCAAATTCATACCTTAACAGTGATTTTCATCCAATTCCCAATGGTGTACGACTGCTAGACCTAGGGGAAAACAAAGACCCGTTTTACAACTCAACTGGGTCGACCCAGCCCACTACAAATGACCCAACAAAAATACAAATAAAATTCTACAACTTCAACAGACTTTTTGGCCCTTCTACAGTCCGTTTCAGCTCTCGACTTCTGAACAAAAGTTGTAGATCTTTTCCTTAGCTTTCCAAGGCATACTCACAAGCCTCAATCTGATACTCGTAGCTCAAGATATGATTTTTCTCGCGAAAGCTGCTAATGCTGAAAATATAATGCGAAAAACAAATAAGTGCAAAAATAAAATAAATTGTAAAAACACATTAAAACATAAAAATAAGCAAAGCAAACCGAAGAAATGCTTAAGTACAAACATGGAAGAACGTGCATCAAAATGCACTGATCAAATTCTCCCACACTTGAACTTTTGCACTCCGAGCAAAACGAAAAACAAAACAAAGAAAGCACAAATACATCATCAGTTACTCATCCTAGGCTACAAGTCATCTTCGGTTAAATATGCATTGATAGGTACTAATCTTGCACACTAAGGATATTGTAAGAACACTAATCCACAGTTATGCAGACATAAACCTCCTGAATACACAAATCAACTCGAATCATATTATTATACTAAAGCCTAACTTACTCATCCTTCTTTTGCTCTTTTTCATTCAGGCGCAATCACATTAAGTCCGTTATCTCCACACACTCATAGCAAGGCGACCGGTTAGTGACTCTGATCCTTTTTTGCACGGGGTTCTGGTACTTAAGTAGCATAACCCTTTTCTTACTCACTTGTAGTTGCGGGGGATCGGACCGTAAACCGCCCTACCAAGTTCAGCACCAAGAACCGCTGAACCAACTAACAATGAGTCAAAAACTTTTTTTTTGAAGGTTCTACAACCGTTGGGTTAAGTGACCAGGTGAGGGTCACCAAACTTAGAAGGTGCATTCCTTTATTTTTTCTCTTTTTTTTTTCGGAACACTCACTTATATTCATCGGCTTCCCTGCGTAGAGTGTGTGTGAGATGGTGCCGATTGCTGAAATAAACTACTCAAGAGTTGTCAGAGGATGCGAATGTAAGGCTAAAACATAATAAAAATTCAACTCAATTTACATATGCAGGAGACTTACGGTGTTAAAACAATACCGATCTTGTGAATTTTTCCCAAGTCTCCGCAAACTCGACTCAAAGTAATCTATAGCCTAAAACTTTCAAGAAGATGCATTTTTTTTAATGACTAAAAACAAACAAAACACTAAGAAAAAAAAAAGAAAACATACGATTCCCTCCCCCACACTTAAACTAAGAATTTCCCTCAATGAAAGGACATTACTAATAAAGTAGACAAAAGGAAAGAAAGACTCCCTGATCAAGTTGCAGTATAGTTAGGCGCTTCCAAAGAAAGCTCCTCTACACTGACATCTTCAGGCTCCGAACTTGCATGGAATAACTTCAGACGCTTCCAGTTAACCTTGAAGACTTTGTCAGTACCTGCACTTTTTATTTCTACTGCACCATGAGGGAAAACATTAGTAACAACCAAGGGGCCAATCCATTTGGACCGAAGTTTCCCAGCCATAAGCTTAAGGCGGGAGTTAAACAATAAAACCTGTTGGCCCACAGAAAATTCCTTCCTAGAAATCATCTTATCATGGAAGTGCTTAGTTTTCTTTTTATAAATCCTAGAGCTTTCATAAGCCTCTAATCTAAGCTCTTCCAACTGTTGTAATTGGAGTTTTCTTTCAATACCTGCTTGTTGCATCTCTAAATTACAACTTTTCACCGCCCAATAAGCACAGTGTTCTATCTCAACAGGAAGATGACATGCCTTACCAAAAACAAGTCGATAAGGAGACATCCCAATGGGTGTCTTGAAAGCAGTTCTTTGAGCCGAAAGTGGGTCTTCTAGACGACGACTCCAGTCCTTCCTGTTTGGATGCACCATTTTCTCTAAAACCTGTTTGATCTCCTTGTTTGAGATCTCAACTTGCCCATTAGTTTGTGGGTGATAAGCAGTAGAGACTCTGTGCACAACTCCATACTTCCGGAGTAAAGCTTCCATGGTGCGGTTACAGAAATGAGTGCCTTGGTCACTGATGATAGCTCGCGGTATTCCAAACCTGCAAAAAATATTAGACCTGACAAAATTTGCAACAACTCTAGAATCATTAGTCCTAGTGGGGATAAGTTCCACCCACTTTGAAACATAATCAACAGCAAGCAAAATGTAAAGAAAACCAACTGATACATGAAAGGGACCCATGAAACCGATTCCCCATACATCAAATACCTCACAGAAAAGCATAGGCTGCTGAGGCATTTCACTCTTGCGAGTGATGTTTGTACTTGCTATCTGGAACTCTTTACAAGTGCGGTAAGTCTCAAAAGCATCCTTAAAAACAGTTGGCCAATAGAAACCTGAATCAAGGACTTTTCTCGTAGTCCTTTGCGGACCAAAGTGTCCGCCGACTTGAGATGCATGAGAAAATTTCAAAATAGATTCAATCTCATTGTCGGGGACACATCTTCTGATTACCTGATCACTACCAAACTTCCATAGATATGGATCATCCCAAACATAATATTTGGCATCACTCTTGAGTTTATGAACCTGTGATCTCGATGCACCTGTAGGAAAAACACCAGCAATAAGAAAATTAACAATGTCAGCAAACCAAGGTGTAATCCCATGCAAAAGAAACAGCTGCTCATCAAGGAAGTCATCCTGAATAGGAAAAGGATCTTCATCTCTTTCTATCCTGCTCAAGTGGTCAGTCACTAAGTTCTCAGCTCCACTTTTGTCTTTAATCTCGACATTAAACTCTTGGAGCAACAACATCCACCTAATCAATCTCGGTTTTGCATCCGGCTTCTTCAGCAAGTACTTTAAAGCTGCATGGTCAGTAAAAACAACAACCTTGGAACCTAGCAAATAAGATCTGAATTTGTCAAGAGCAAAAACAATAGCTAGCAATTCTTTTTCAGTGGTAGTGTAATTTGACTGTGCAGAATCTAAAGTCCTAGAAGCATAGTAAATAACATGGGCAGCCTTGTCAACTCTTTGTGCAAGGACAACCCCAACAGCATAATTAGAAGCATCACACATAAGCTCAAAAGGGAGAGTCCAGTCAGGGGGCTGGATTATGGGAGCGGAGGTCAATGCTTTCTTCAAGAAATCAAACGCTTGTTTGCACTTGTCATCAAAGCTGAAAGTGACGTCATTCTTCAACAAGTTTGACAGCGGAAGAGCAATCTTGCTGAAATCCTTGATGAAACGCCTGTAAAAACCTGCATGACCAAGAAAAGAACGAATCTTGTGAACGCAAGATGGGTAAGGCAGTGTAGAAATCACATCAATCTTAGCAGGGTCAACAGAAATTCCTTTTTCAGAAATAATGTGACCAAGAACAATTCCCTGCTCAACCATAAAATGACATTTTTCATAATTTAAAACAAGGTTAGTCTCGGTGCATCTTTCTAAAATCAAGCTTAAACTGTTCAAGCATGCATCAAAAAAGGAACCATAGACAGTGAAATCATCCATAAAAACCTCCATGCAATTTTCAATGAAATCAGAAGAAAATACTAATCATGCATCGCTGGAAAGTGCCAGGAGCATTGCAAAGACCAAAAGGAATCCTCCTGTAAGCAAAAGTACCGAAGGGACAAGTAAAAATGGTCTTCTCTTGATCTTTCGGTGCAATATGAATCTGAAAATAACCTGAAAAACCATCAAGAAAACAATAGTGTGATTTACCAGCTAGCCGTTCAAGCATCTTGTCAATGAACGGTAAAGGAAAGTGATCCTTTCTAGTAGTCTGGTTCAATCTCCTGTAATCAATACAAACTCTCCAGTTGTTATGAACTCTAGTGGGAACAAGTTCATTCTTTTCATTTTTTACCACTGTGAGTCCAGATATCTTAGATACAACCTGCACTGGGCTTACCCATTTACTGTCAGAGATAGGATAAATGATACCTGCTTGCAAGAGTTTGGTTACCTCTTTCTTCACAACATCAAGAATCAAAGGATTAAGCCTCCTTTGGGGCTGCCTTACTGTTTTGGAACCATCCTCAAGTAGAATCCTGTGCATGCACATCGATGGACTAATACCTGGAAGGTCAGCTAATGTCCACCCGATTGCCTTCTTGTGCTTCTTCAAAACCTACAAAAGTTTGTCTTCTTGATCGAAATCAAGGTTAGAAGAGATAATAACAGGAAGTTTTTCATTACTCTCCAAGTAAGCATATTTCAGGTTCTCAGGGAGCTCTTTTAGCTCTAAGGACGGGGGCTTCTCGATGGATGGAATGCTTGGGGCAGCCGGGATGTCAAGAGCATCGACTGCAAAAACAGCTTCATCGACAACAACTTCACCTGCAGGAAACATATCAGCCTGCAAGGCAGCATCAATCTCAGCACAGACAACACAAACGTTAGTGTCAGTACAATCAGAACATGAATAAATATCATCAAAACCAGATAGAGATGGAAAATCAAGAGAAAATAATTCCGAACAAGTGTCATCAACTAGTTCAGAAATCAACTCAATATGAAAAATGGAATGCTCCTCCACAGGGTGTTTCATGGCATCAAAAATGTTAAATTTTGCGACAATGTCACCAAATTCCATGGACATGGTTCCATCGTCAACATCAATTTTTGTTTTCGCCGTTTTCATGAACGGTCTGCCTAAAATGATGGGAGCTCTGCTTGTCTTGGTTTCTCCTTCCATGTCTAGAATATAGAAATCTGCAGGAAAAATCCAATCGTTAACTTGAACAAGAACATCTTCGACTACCCCGGCGGGTCGAGCATTGCTCCTGTTCGCCAATTGAATGATTAAACATGTATGCTGCAAAGGACCAAGACAAAGGTTATTATAAACAGAAGTAGGCATAACATTAATGCCCGCTCCCAAATCAAGCATGCAATTCTCAAATTTACTATCCTCGATGGTACAAGGAATACCAAATGTTCCCGGATCCTTCTGCTTTTGTGGCAGAACCTGAGTAGTGAGGGCTGAAACATTTTGCTCGCCTACAACCTTTTTGGATGATTGTTTGGGCTGAATAAAGGCAGAAATATTTCGTCCTAAGTTCACTCTTTCACTTCCCTTAATTCTCCTCTTGTTGGTACACAAATCTTTCAGAAACTTTGCATACTTAGGAATTTGCTTAATAACATCAAGTAGCGGAATATTTACCGCAACCTTTCGGAAAACATCCAATATCTCTCTTTCTTTGTCTCCCTCCTCAATTCTTTTATTTTTCAAAACTCTATGTGGAAAGGGGACTGGTTGCACATACTCCCTTTCTTTAATTTTTTCAGTTTCGACCACAATAGAAGAAGGAGAAGAAAGTTCAGCTGGGTGAGGTTCAGAAGGAGAAAGTTCAGAAGTTACCTCAATGATTTTTTAGTTTTTTCAGGGGCTGGTTCTGTAACTTTTCCGGATCTCAACGAAATTGCGCTCACATTAGCATTAGGACCATTCGGATTGACAACTGTCTGGGCTGGAAGTTGGTTTGAACCTTGAGCTTGCATGTTATTTATTTGAGTAGCAAGCTGTCCCATTTGTGTGTTCAAGGTCTGAATGCTGGCATCGGTCCTTTGTTGGAACTGGAGGTTGTTCACGGCCATTTGCTTAACAAGATCCTCTAAGGATGGTCCAGAAGGTGCAGGGGCAGCCACTTGAGGTGAGTTCTGTTGTTGGCTGGATTGTGGATTTCCATATCGAAGGTTGGGATGGTTCCTCCAATTGGGATGGTATTTGTTGGTGGACAGGTCAGGAGTGTTGTTGTACTTGTTTTGATTGTAAAGGTTGGTTGCATAAGCTTGTGGCAGCTCAGTAATGGACTCGTCTCTCAGAATAGGACAAGTATCGGTCGGGTGCTCAGGAGAAGTACAAATGCCACACACAGTTGATGTTTGAGGTTTTGCTACTGCCAGTTGTTTGACTAAGGTGGTGAGTTCGTTAATTCTGGTCTCTAAAGCCTTGTTGGAAGAAACTTGAATTTGACTCACGCCTTTGCTGTGAACATAATTGTCTCTAGTAGTGAACTGTTGAGAATTAAGAGACATATTTTCAATAAGTGCTTTGGCAGCAGCTGGAGTTTTATCGACTAGTGCTCCACCACTAGCAGCATCAAGAATATTCCTGTCCATCGGTAACAACCCCTCATAAAAGTACTGGATGAGTAGTTGCTCTGTGATCTGGTGTTGAGGGCAGCTAGATACCAAGTGCTTGAATCTCTCCCAATACTCGGTCAGCGACTCATTACCTTGTCTAATACCACAAATCTCCTTTCTTATTGAGGCAGCTCTGGAGGCCGGAAAGTATCTCTCTAGGAACACTTTTTTCAGGGCAGTCCAACTTGCAATTGAGTTTGGCTCGAGATAATAAATCCAATCTTTTGCTGCACCCTGCAATGAAAAAGGAAAATCTCGAAGTTTGATGTGATCTTCAGTGATCCCTTCAGGCTTCAATGGTGTAGAACACACCACTTGGAATTCTTTTAAATGCTTGTGTGGATCTTCACCTGCAAGACCACTAAACTTTGGCCACAAGTGTATTAAACCCGATTTTAATTCAAAAGGAACAACAGCAGCATCATATTCAATACACAAGCCATTATAATTCACATCAGGAGCAGCTAATTGCCTTAAAGTTCTATTATCAGCCATGTTAAAATCAAATTCAGAATCCGAATCAAACAAGTTATGCAAATAGTCAGACTCAGACTCGATTATGGGTGATGAACTAGTGATAACCTGGGCTGCTCTACGTTGTGTGTGCAAAGTTCTCTCTACTTCAGGATCAAAAGCAACAAGTTCAGAACAACGAGACCTAGTAGTCAGGACTAACGCAACAGCAATGCAGCAACAACAACAATAGTGAAAATGCCAACAATGTCCTAAAAGTAAAAAAAAAAAAACAAACACAAAGAAAGAAATCGATCAAAAATAATTCAGAAAAATAAACTGACACCAAAATTAATCTAATGACTTAAAAATATAATTTTGATATTTTTTTCGAGACGGTGAAAACAGTAAATAATTGCTTAAAAATAGAAAAATGATGAATTTGGGAAATTGAAAGCAAACTCCCATAGCTACTTTGTAGTATGGGATAAATGACCAGAGAATTATTTTCCTTAAGATATCCAGAGAAGATTTCGAAACAGACACAATTTCTCTAAAACCGATTTTTTTTTATGATTTGGACTCTAAAACGCGAATTGGATGAAACCGCGAGGAAACTAGGACTTAGACGCGTAGACACTGAACCTATGACTCTAAAAAACGATTAATATAATCAAGAATCCCCGGCAACGGCGCCAATTTGATCCGCTGTCGCGCGCGGATCAGAACGAGTAATTTTGTAAAAACGTAATACAACGACAATTCAACTCAGATATCGTCTCAAGGATTCTTGTTTGTAATAATTAAACATAATCGAATGGGGGGGGGGGGTTGGTTTGGTGTTCAATTACAAAAATGCAGAAAATAAGTGATTATGAAAAGTGATTATTTGAATAAGCTGAAACGAATCAACCCACTATATCATCTTTCGACTTATCATTGATCCCTATAAAATTCCAATTCCCTAAACGGGTCTGATCCTATTCGATTACAAAAGCTACTGACAAGCGCAATAACAATTATACGAAGTCTGTCCCTGAATTCCGAGTAAAGCAAACGAACTAAAACTATTGTGAATTAAGCAAACGCAATATGATCGAACGCGATAATGCAAAAGCTACACTAATCACGAAATTGATTCAAAAGCAGACAACAATCAAATTAAAGAATTCTATCATGTAAAAACAATTAAATTAAGAAAGCAATTGTGATTATAGATATAATTCAAAGGAACAGATTAATGGAAAATTATAAAAGAACCTCAAAGTGGCATCCGATTACAGTGAATTGATTCTTGGGAAATTAGTTCTCCATAGTCATTCTTTGCAAGCTCTCAAATTCGTACCTGAACAGTGATTTTCGTCCAATTCCCAATGGTGTACGGCTGCTAAACCTAGGGGAAAACAAAGACCCGTTTTACAACTCAAATGGGTCGACCCAGCCCACTACAAATGACCCAACAAAAATACAAATAAAATTATGCAACTTCAACAGACTTTCTGGCCTTGCTACAGTCCGATTCAGCTCTCGACTTCTAAACAAAAGTTGTATATCTTTTCCTTAGCTTTCCAACATATACTCACAAGCCTCAATTTGATACTCGTAGCTCAAGATATGATTTTTCTCACAAAAGCTGCTAATGTTGAAAATATAATGCGAAAAACAAATAAGTGGAAAAATAAAATAAATTGTAAAAACACATTAAAACATAAAAATAAGCAAATCAAACCGAAGAAATGCTTAAGTACAAACATGGAAGAACGTGCATCAAAATGCACTGATCAGTTTCTATTGACATACTTATATGTTGGTACGTAGGCACCAGACCGAAGGTCTTGTCAAACACAAAAATATAATTAATCAATTATTTTCTCATCCCCCCATTCTATTTATTTGTGAAAATCACTTTGTACAAAATACATATGCACACAAAAAGGGCTCCCTAGGAGTACCTAGAACACTTTGGATGCTAACACCTTCCCTCTGTATAACCACCCCCCTTACATGTGATCTCTGACTTTTATTAGTTTTTATTTGAAAACTTCTTACTATTTGGGTTTTGTTCGCATTTTTCCCCTTTTCCCTTGGAAACAATAAAATCGCGGTGGCGACTCTTGTTAATTAATCTTTATCTTGTCAATAGCTTAATGATCATGAATTTCCCGCTACAACTTGATTCAAAGTCCAAAGGGAAAGTGGGTTTTCTATATGACATAATTGTTTGTTGGATTGCATCCCATTGGTCAGATCTTTTCAACTCTTAACTTTTAATTTTATGCTTAGGATTAGTCTCTTCATATCTTCCTACTTAAATTCCAAAATCTCTCCCCATTTTCAAAAACTTTCTTTGCTTGTGATTTCAAACTTAGACCTTATTTCAAACAGAAACTTTGGCCTTATGCCACCGAATTTTTGAACTTCTTTTTCTTAAATCAAACTTGTAAGTAAATCTAATCATATTAACTAAAAATTTCAAAAGGAAAAAAGAACTAACAACCCCATTTAAACCTTTGGCCCCTTTGTGCCCTTCTCAGTTAAATTTTTGTTAAAATCAATTCACCAACTTTGAAAATTTTACCATGAACTACGAGGTTTTGATCCCTCTTTTTTATCTTGGTACGTAGGCGCAAGTCCGAAGGTCTTGTCAAACACAAAAATATAATCAATGAATTCTTTTCTCATCCTCACACTTTATATTTCTCAAACATCTTTTATACCAAAAACACATATACACATAAAAAAGGGATCCTTTGGAGTACCTATGACACTTCGGGTGCTAACACCTTCCTTTTGTGTAACCAACCCACTTACCTATAATCTCTGGAATTTTATTAGTTTTGATTTGAAAACTTCTTATCTTTGGGTTTTGTTCGTACTTTTCCCTTTTCCCTTTGAAACAATAAAAGCACAGTGGCGACTCTTGTTTTATCGATGTCAAGTTTACCCATAGCTTGATGGTCATGAATTTACCACTACAATGGCGCATAGATGATAGAGTTTGACACATCGAAAGCTGAAAATACCAAAATTGGTCGATACCATAAGAAAGAGAACGTGTCTTATATAGAAGTTGAGGGATACTCTTCTGACGATGAAGAGTTTGTCGATGAAAGCGAGGTCAACCTAGATGAACTCAAGCCTGGACCTCCTTACACATGTAAAGTATTAAAACCATCGAACATGAAAAACCCCATCGAAGCAGAAAATCAGATAAATATTGTTCCCCGGGGTTTAAAGGATCCCCCTTTTGAACAAAAAAATAAAAGGGGATTTTGTAAGTTTCATAACTTTCTTGGTCATAAAACTTATCAATATGTTCTTTTCAGGGATTTGGTGCAAAAGTAATTGAAAGAAGGAAGGCTTCAATTTGGAGAAAGGCCAAAGATGCAAGTGGACTCTGATCCTCTGAAGGTTGAAGAAGCCTTGTACTCTCAAACCTATTGAATGCATGATGGTGGAGACTACTGATGGTCTCATGGAGTCTCTGGATGCCGAGTCTTTAGCTGAATATTTTGAAGTATTAATGGTTGAAACTATTGATGGTTTTGACAGGAGAACTAAAGATGAACTGGAATTGGTCTTGAAGGAAAATTGCGATCCAAAATGCATTAAAAATTAAAAAATTTCCTTTAGTGATCCTTACAAATGGGCATGATCAGTGATAGAGACCGTTACCTCTTGTGGCGATTGAAACCTTTGATGCAGATCTAAGGAGTGATCACGAGCATTGAATGGTGACAACGCCTCTACTCAGTCCACACGAATGGATTCCTTTAGTCTCAATGCTAGCTACTACGAATAAAGGCTTTAAGTGAGTGAGTGAGAGATAGAGAGAGACAGAGAAACAAAATTTCATCAAGTGAAATGCTTATGCACAAGGGTTCTATTTATAGAACCACTTGTGTCGGCTGCAAGCTAAAAATCCCACTTAAGTTTATATGGCCCATATCTTGTGGTATATCGAAAATCACTTAAGTGCGTGGTAGCTTACCACATTTCATATTCTACTTAAGTGCATTGTACCTTACGTTGTTCTACAATTCACTTAAGTGCACCGTACCTTACGGTGTTCCTTATTTGCTCTATCTATAATCAATCCATCGTTTTGTGTGTGACCCTATAGGTTTTCGCGACATTGGCAATTATATTATATCATGTATTTAACATAATAAATAGTGAGCAATATCTAGCAACACATCACTGCTACCCATGACACGAAAATGTCATGTGATCTGACAAATACCTTTTTGTGATAATACTTGTGTGTACAATTACCCTTTTTACCCTTATGTATATGTTGAACACAAGGCATAGACCGTGTCATCCTTGTCCAGTTCAATATGGTCCCTTAGACATTTATTCTGTTACGCAGGATGGGCAAATTCCCTCTAGGTCACTCATGTCCCTCAGCATGCTTTGTGGAGTACCCATCAACTGTCGTTATCGTCATCCAGTTATGAACAATGTTTGATCATCAATAAAGCACTCGACTCTACATCTAGGGTCCATAGTGGTTTTAGGTCGAAGGATGGTATACACCACTATCACCATGAGAATAACTTATGACACTTTGCATAACATTCTATGTAGTATTCTCATACTGGGTCGATCCAGTATAAATATGACTCCTAATATTCATACTTATGTTTAAGACTTGATAAATCCTTATTCATGATCCATGAGATATGATCATCAATCTATATACATAATAATCTTAATGCTTTAATGTTATCCCCCTTCACAACATAGCTCGACTACAAATACTTTAAGAATAGTGTCCTTATGTTTAATGGGATCTCATGATTAAGTCACACTTTATACATTAAACGGACTAGCTATTCTATGGACTTTATTAAACAAACATAATAAAGAAAAAACCTTTTATTATTAATAAATAATTCTATACAAGTACCAAAAGTATTGGCCTCTAGGGCTTACACCAACAATCTACCACTAGAACTAGAGCCAATCAAACATACCCCTAATACCCATAGATTTAGTATGGCCATTATGCTTCTGTTGCGCAAGAGGCTTTGTCAGTGAGTCGGCAATATTGTCAAGTGTAGGTACTTTGCATATATTCACATCTCCTATATCTATTATCTATCGAATGAGGTGATAATGCCTAAGTATGTGTTTGGATCGTTGGTGAGATTTAGGCTCCTTAGCTTGTGCTTTAGCCCCATTTATATCACAATAGAGATCAATGGGATCCATAATGCTAGGAACTATGCCAAGTTCACTAATGAAATTTTTGATCCAAACAGCTTCCTTTGCTGCACTTGAGGCAACAATATACTTGGCCTTAGTTATAGAATCAACAACTGTATCTTGCTTTGAACTTTTCCAGATCACAGCGCCACCGTTTAAGCATAACACATAACCAGATTACGATCTAAAGTCATCCTTATCTGTCTGGAAGCTAGCATTGGTGTATCAAATTACAACAAGCTCTATCTGACCTCCATATATCAAGAATGAGTCCTTGGTCCTTCTCAAATACTTAAGAATCTTAAGAATACTCTAAATTTCAACAAGCTCTTAAGAATCTTTTCCAAATTATTTCAGAACCCTTCCACGCACAACCATTTCCAGTTTCTTCTGATTGGTGTCGAGAAGGTTTTAGTAGAACTCCTTCACCCATATAGTGTTGTGATTGAGAGGGTGATTACAAAACTTATTTCACCTATGTATTATGTAGGCATGGAAAATAAATCTGTCCCTGGACGACCATGGTCGCCCCGCCCCGAATTTAACGGGGAAAGCCTGATTTAATTATTAGCCTCGACCAGGTTTAGGGGCGGGGTGGGGTTGGTTTTAGGAGGCGAGGATGGGGATGGTAATGCTTAAACTCGCCTTTCCTCGCCTTGTTTCCATGCCTAGTCTTTGATAACATGTTTGGCCTCATCAGTGAGGCCTAGATCTTCTTCCATATCAAAAATAAATCCTCGCTCAGAAGAGGAGTCCCTTCCCAACAAATTTCTTCATGAACCTCTTATGTGCATCGATGTTGACAATGATTTATGAATCAAACAAGTCTGAATCAAAATATAAAATAAATGGATAGGAATTTTTGCAAGCACAAGTCTTAGTTCTCTTGTAGGCTGTAGTTTGTTTGGTTTTATACTAAGTGTGAAAAGAAGGGTATGTTACATGTGTTTTATTGAAAGAGAGATAGGGAGATGAGAGTAAACAATGGATTTTATTTTCTTGTTTTAGAGAGAGAGAGAGAGAGAGAGAGAGATTTTCTTAAATATGCCTAATGCATTTCTTAAACTCTTTCAACAATTGTTTGGAAGACAAGTTAAAATTAGAATTAGATTCACATACCTCTGAGTCTTTAGACTTCTTGTGCACCATCAAGCCTAAATTTTCACATTCATCATCTATGCTAGAATTGGAAGATGAAGAAGAAATCTCATCTTATTTTTCCGAAGGGATATAAACCCTTCGTCATAGTTTCCCTCTATGTCGTAGGAGTCTTTATCTTTTAGCACGATTTCCCTTTGTCTTATAGGAGTCTTTATCTTTGTTTTTGTTGCACTTTTTAAGACTCTGGCACGTTGTATGATAAAGACATGACTTTCCGCATTCATAGAATGTAACATTTTTCCTTCTTCTTATCTTCCTTCTTATGCATATGTGTCTTCTAGAAATTGATTGAACTTTTATCTGAGTGTTTGAGCTTGTGCTTCTTTATATATTGATTGTATCCCTTGAAGAATAACCCCATATCTTCTTCTCTGGAAGAGTCTTGATTAAAACTATTACTATCATCCCCTACTTTCTTTTCCTTTGACGAAGAAGCTTTCAAGGAGATATCATGTTTTTATTCTTTAACCTTCTCTTTCTTTTTGATGTTTATTACGCTTGTAGTGAGCCTTTTGAATTCAGTTTCACGTTTAGTCATCTTTCCAAAAAATATTATGACATCCAAATTATTGAGATCGTTTAATTCTTTAATAGTTGTAACCTTAGATTTCCATTCCTTTCATATATATATATATATATATATATATATATATATATATATATATATATATTAAAATTTTGTTGGAACAATCTTTGTTAGAAAGGGAATTTCCTAAATTTACTAACTTGTCGATTAAATGGAGAAAACGAGTTTGCATGGATTCCATGAATTCATCAGGTTCCACACATAATGTCTATAAACATATTATGAAATCCTATATCAACATATTAATTTTAGAATCCTAATAGTCTTTAGTAACCTCTTAGAAAACTTGAAGAGCGTCCCACCTTGATTATGCACTCTTATGACGTAAGTTGAGTAATATAATTTAGCGTTTAACACATTACTAAGTATATTCCTTTACTTTAGATCATAAAATTCCTTTTTGGTTTCCTCACTTGACCAATCATTAAAGAGTTTTACAACACTATCAACTTTGGTTTTGGGATTAAAAGGCTCGTTAGTGATTGCTTCCCAAAGTATATTGTCTATAAACATTAAGTGAACATACATATTTGACCTTCCAATAGGCATAACTTTCGGCTTTAAAAACTATGAATCTATGGTATACTCCCTCTGGATCGTTGTTACCCATATTCTCAACTATTTGAGTAGCTTAGACCCAATCAAAATGTTACACATATGACTCCACATACAGGAGGGGAGGGGGGGGGGGGTTGAATTAAAGGGGTTTGAAAAGTGAGAGTTTAAAATAACATATTCTTCTGTTATAGAGTTCAAAAGCATTTGAAAAGATAAAGAAAATATGCAGAAAATAAAGAGATAAGGAAAAAGATATGAGACCATGATTTATAGAGGTTCGGTTTAAATGAAGTGCCATACTCCTCTCCCCAATACTTTATCTTTAGAGTATCCAATAATTCTTATGAGCTTTTAGTAGGTTAAGCTTACGAACCCTCTTATAGAAGGAAAAATTTAGTTTCAGGTTTACTTCCAACCAAACAGGGAATAATGGACTGAAGTAGTTAGTCTTCCTTCCAAACACGAACAAAGGTTCAAGCTATTAGTCCCCGAGCTAAATCGAGATTTTATACATACTTATCTCAAACAAATGTGGATTCTTGAATTGGCTATCCTTCAAACCGAACTGTGATTTTACACGGGTTGACGATGAACTGAACTGAGATTTTACACCAGGCTGATCTCGAACCAAGTAGAGCTTTTACACTAGCCTGAGCTAAAGAACCAAAGAGAATATTTTTCACTAGTTATCTTCTAGAATCGATAAAGAGATATTTTCCTTAAGTGGTTGAACTTGCAAACCAAATGGTGAATTAATACTAAATCCCTTAAACAAAGCTTTTTATGGGTTTAACTTTAAACCCATAGAAATACTTCCAAAGAAGAGATATTCACTCAAGAGAAAATATTATAAATTTATGAATTTATCCTTCATCGAAAAAGCTTCCTCACTTAAACACGAGGACTTTCTCAACACGCTATGGCTAAATTAATGTGAGAAAAAGTAAAATAATATTTTACACACACACACACACACACACACACACAGAGATTTTCTTAAATATGCCTAATGCATTTGCATGCATTTCTTAAACACTTTCAACAATTGTTTGGAAGATAACTTAAAATTAGAATTAGATTCAGATACCTCTGAGTCTTTAGACTTCTTGTGCACCATCAAGCCTAAATTTTCACATTCATCATCTATGCTAGGATTGGAAGATGAAGAAGAGATCTCATCTTATTCTTCCGAAGGGATATAAACCCTTCGTCACAGTTCCCCTTCAAGTTGTAGGAGTCTTTATCTTTTAGCACGATTTCCCTTTGTCTTATAGGAGTCTTTATCTTTCTTTTTGTTGCACTTGTTGAGACTCTGACACGTTGTACGATAAAGACCTGACTTTCCGCATTCATAGAATGTAACATTTTTTCCTTCTTCTTATCTTCCTTCTTATGCATATGTGTCTTCTAGAAATTGATTGAACTTTTATCTGAGCGTTTGAGCTTGTGCTTCTTTACATATTGATTGTATCCCTTGAAGAATAACCCCATATCTTCTTCTCTGGAAGAGTCTTGATTAAAACTATTACTATCATCCTCTACTTTCTTTTCCTTTGACGAAGAAGCTTTCAAGGAGATATCATATTTTTATTCTTTAACCTTCTCTTTCTTTTTGGTGTTTATTACGCTTGTAGCGAGCCTTTTGAATTCAGTTTCACGTTTAGTCATCTTTCCAAAAAATATTGTGACATCCAAATTATTGAGATCGTTTAATTCTTTAATAGTTGTAACCTTAGATTTCCATTCCTTTCATATATATATATATATATATATATATATAATATATATATATATATATATTAAAATTTTGTTAGAACCATCTTCGTTAGAAAGGGAATTTCCTAAATTTACTAACTTGTCGATTAAATGGAAAAAATGAGTTTGCATGGATACCATGATTTCATCAGGTTCCACACATAATGTCTATAAACATATTCTGCACTCCTCTATCAACATATTAATTTAAGAATCCTAATAGTATTTAGTAACCTCATAGAGAACTTGAAGAGTGTCCCACCTTGATTATGCACTCTTATGACGTAAGTTAGAGTAATATAATTTAGTGTTTGACACATAAATAAGTATATTCCTCTACTTTAGATCATAAAATGCCTTTTTGGTTTCCTCACTTGACCAATCATTAAAGAGTTTTACAACACTATCAACTTTGGTTTTGGGATTAAAAGGCTCTTCAATGATTGCTTCCCAAAGTATATTGTCTATAAACATTAAGTGAACATACATATTTATCCTTCCAATATGCATAAATTTCAGCTTTAAAAACTACGAATCTATGGTATACTCTCTCTGGAATGTTGTTACCCATATTCTTAACTATTTGAGTCGCTTAGACCTAATCAAAATGTTAAACATATGACTCCACATACAAGAAGGGGAGGGGGAGGGGGGGAGGGGTGAATTAAAGGGGTTTGAAAAATGACAGTTTAAAATAACATTTTCTTCTGTTACAGAGTTCAAAAACATTTGAAAAGATAAAGAAAATATGCGGAAAATAAAGAGATAAGGAAAAATATATGAGACCATGATTTATAGAGGTTCGGTTTAAATGAAGTGACATACTCCTCTCCCCAATACTTTATCTTAAGAGTATCCAATAATTCTAATGAGCTTTTAGTAGGTTAAGCTCAAGAACCTTCTTATAGAAGGAAAAAGTTAGTTTCAGGTTCACTTCCAACCAAACAACGAATAATGGACTGAAACAGTTAGTCTTCCTTCCAAACACGACCGAAGCTTCAAGCTATTTGTCCCCGAGCTAAATCGAGATTTTATACATACTTATCTCAAACCAATATGGAGTTTTAAATTGGCTATCCTTCAAACTGAACTGTGAATTTACACGGGTTGACGATGAACTGAACTGAGATTTTACACCAGGCTGATCTCGAACCAAGTAGAGCTTTTACACTAGGCTGAGCTAAAGAACCAAAGAGAATATTTTTCACTAGTTATCTTCTAGAATCCATAAAGAGGTATTTTCCTTAAGTGGTTGAACTTGCAAACCAAATGGTGAATTAATACTAAATCCCTCAAACAAAGCTTTTTATGGGTTTAACTAAGAACCCATAGAAATACTTCCAAAGAAGAGATATTCACTCAAGAGAAAATATTATAAATTTATGAATTTACCCTTCATAGAAAAAGCTTCCTCACTTAAACACGAGGACTTTCTCAACACGCTATGGCCAAATTAATGTGAGAAAAAGTAAAATAATATTTTACACACACACACACACAGAACTTGTTTCTGGGTGTGTAAAAGTGAAGGGACATGTCTCTATTTATAAGCTACAGTTTGGTATGAAAAAGGAAAAGATCCATGAGCAAAATGAATGGCCTAATCGATTGGGTCCTTATCCCAATCCATTATAATTGCCCATTTTGGAAAGTTTTGGTAGAGAGTCATTACCCTTAATTAAGACATTATCACAATTGATTATGCATACAATTTCCCCTTATCCAATCAGTTAGTAATATGCTCCAATCAATTAGATAGTTCAAAATTCATGTCCTAATCATTCTAACAGTTTCCAATTTATCCGGCTAGGCTACGAAAGATTTATGGGTTACTTTTTTTTGTTGAAATAGAGGCTTGAAAAGTGGTTTTAGTGAGTGCATGGTTTAGCACTTCACTAGAATCTTATTTTTTTACAACTCTAAAGCTTTCAAGTTTCTTTCCTAGATACATCAATTATATAAGCACTTCACTAGAACATTGCATACTTTACTTGATAAGGCTTGGGATAACTTAAAGTTAATTAGCATCATCAGACAGCTGGAAAGTTGTTACCACAAACTTCAACAAGCATCAAAGTTGTCGTGATCAAAAAACCAAGACAATCCATAACATATGGATCATTGATTCAACAAAAACTATATTAGCTTAATACTTGCAAGCACATAGATCCGTATTCTTCCATTTTTTTATGATGACAACACATCTTCCATGAGAGTATACTTCCCCCCTTTGGCGTTATAAAAAATGCGGGAAAAATATCAAATAAAAAAGTGCAAAAACATAGACAACATTGTTGGATTAGTGACTCAAACACAAGAGGGGGGTGAATTGTGATATTCAAAATTCACGATTAATTTAGAAGTTTTACTACTTAAGTAGTGAATTGGGTTAGTATGTTTAAGATCAGAATAAATAGCAGTAGACAATAAAGGAAGTAAAGTATAAAAATAATTAAAAGACAAAGGTTATAACACTACTACAAATAATACATTTCATGACGAAGATTTCACCTCACAGATTAAAAAACCGAGGTATAATTGATGGATGCACCCTATTTTTTTATTTTAAGAAATACAATATATTTTGTCAGTTATTTTTAAAACCGAGGGGTAAGCCTATTCAGTACACAAGTTCGAATCCCATTAGCCATAATTTATGTTTTTAACTAATTAAAAGTGACGCCTTCTTGAAAATTTTATTTTTAATCTAAAAGTACGCTACTTTTCACCTTGGTTTTCTTTCCAACTGAGGTGAATATGTTTCTATCATATATATAACTTTAGCTTATAGCATCCAGTTTTATTTGTCTAAACAAAACAAACATTACCCTAACGAGGAGCCTTAAACAATGAGAGTCATAAACACATACTGTAACACCTCAAAATTTGCCCTCCTCTTCTTGAGACTAGTTTGACACATTGCATTTCATGCTTAGAGCATTAGGCATTGCATTTTTTGCATATCATATGGAAATAAGAAGGTCATCCTCCAAAATCTTTTCAAAAGATGGAGAAGTTACATGATTCAAGCCTGAGGGTCTCTATGAATTGATTATCAACCATCTGAGGGTATGAGATTCAATTAGGGTTTCTTGATTCTTCAAAGGTTTTGAGCATCATCTCCTCTGCAGGGATATATTACCATCATCATGGTTCTATCATCATCAAGGGTTTCATAGTTCATTCTCAAGTTCCTTTGGATTAGGGTTGTGACCTCTGGTCAACCTTAATCAATGCCATTCTTCCAACTAGGGTTTCTCAAAGAGATGAGGTATTTTCTTGGGATGAGGATCACATGGTTATCATAAGGAGATTACATGAGCTAGGATTTTATTTTTGAGCAATTTCACCAAGTGGTAGAGGCTCAAGTGGATCAAGGCATTTCAAGGTCATCCGAGGACCAAAAAGTCAACTGTGCAGTCAACTAAGGGCTATGAGGTGGGGAAATGAGTTGAGACACCTCAATCATGTTCAAATGGGGTTCATTCATCATTCTAAACATCCATCTTGAAGATTCAAAGGTCATGGCAAAAGTTACCAAAAATGAAAAGTGACCTATAATTCAAAGTTTCCAAATTTGGCAAGTTTTTGGTCCACATTCAACTTGACTTTTCAATATCAAAGATGTTTCAAATGGATTTTTGGTGAACATTAAAGTTGTATATCTTTGTCTCCCCTTTCCAAAACGCCCTAATTCATGTCCATATTATGAGTGGTTGAGGAGTTATGGTCATTTGATCACAAGGTGTGCATGGAAATTCAAAATAGCATAACTTTTGATACAATGCTCCAAATTGGCTCATTCTTTTTGCAAAATGTTTCTCATGTTCAAGACTTCTCAAATGTGCTTTTCCCATGCATGGGAGAGGCTTGTATGTTCATTATTTCACACATGTGCAAATTAAAGTGAATTCTCACCATTCCTTTTTGGCTTATGAAACAAGCAAAATAACATTCCAATGTTGGCCTTTGGTTGCTCATAAGTGAATTGAAGCCTTTGCATGGGAAAACTCACGTGTATTATGGCCATGATAACTCATTATTCATTTTTGCAAATTGCTTCACATCTCATTAATCATGATTAACCATTGGCTTAAGTGATTAGCATTGTGATTAGCAAGGCATATAAATACCAAAACCCTAGCCATAACCACCATAACTAACTTTTCAGATCTAGAAATCAAGAACTCTCTCAATTTTCTCTCTCTTCGAATTTCCATTTTTCTCCACATAAACATCAAAGATTATCACATATTCTTGATCATCATGCTTCACTGATCAAGAATCATCATCTGTTTTGATCAATTAAGCCAGAATTCGAGCAGTTCATGTACATGAGCATGAAGATGGAACTTGGAAATTGAGGCGAATTCAGAAGGTTTCAGCCATAGATTCTTGCACAAAGCTTCAACAGAAGTGTAGTGGAGTAGATCTGGAGCTTATGAGCGCTTGAGAGCACGAATTCAACAACCTTCATTCCAAGGTGACTCAAAATTCATCATCTCTTTTTGTTGTTTTAAGGTTATAGAAATGTAGATCTTGATGCATGGATCACGTACATATGTTTAGATTTAAGAATGGTTGAGTATTGAGCATGTATGATGAACTATAAGTTTTGATCATGAAAATGTTTTGCTTCGATCTGGAAAATATAGGAAGAATTAGGAGATTTGGATGTGATATTTGGAATGTATGTTGAAAACCGGTTCGAATGATGTAAGCCTTTTGGATTTTTGCAAAATTGTTGGTTGTCGCCGCCGTGCTTGTGGCCGGAGAAGACGACTGGAGCTTAGCTCCGGCGTCTCTGTATTTGCTAGGGTTTAGTCCATGTGTGTTCCATGTATGCGCTTGCGTGTGAGATCCATTGGTTGTGTTTGCTTTGACCTGATCCACGCGTGCCTTGACCGGTGACTTGGATGCTGACGCGTTTAATGAAACGCAGCGCTTTGATGTTTGAATGTGAGCCGTTTGATTGCCATGCGCGCCTTATCCAGCGGTTGTGATTTACTCTGATTTGATTCAAATATTTTAATTTCCCTCCATATTTTCCATGTTATTCCAATTATTTTGCTCATTTCATTTAATTCATTAAAAATTCAAAAATGATCTAAATGAACTCCATTTTTTTTTCATAGTTTTGTTTTGATGTCTAGTTTTTTATGGTTTTAATTTCATGATTTGTTGATGTCTGGTTTTTTATTTGTGAAATTTTGAATGAACATTGTGCTAAATTGATATGTTGTGTTCAATGCATTGTGAAATCCTCATTGATGAGCCATTTGATCCCATTTTTTGCACACTTAACATTCATACATGATGTGAATTTTTGGCCGCTGGTTTGGAATTTTTCTCATATGCTATCATTACTTTTGACACATGGAGATAAATGGGACAATTTGTGTCACATTTTTGACATTGGATTGTTGCATTTTTTATCACATGGCATTTGAACCTTTCTAGATTTGATCTTTTGCATATTGCTTGTTCATGACATGAGAAACTTGCATAAAAAATCTCAAAGTCATTGTATGCATTTCTGTTTTGATTTGAATTTTCTAAATTGAAAGTTTACTTTGTGCACATTTTGTGACCATTGCATATCATAGACCAATTGAGGTGCTTGCTTATTGATTTGATGCTGGTCCTTTTGAGGACATTTTGTGGAATGTTTGAATGTGCATTATGTGGAAGATTGAGTTCTGTTTTGATCATTTGGTTTAGTTTTGAATCTAGTCTTTGCACTAGTGTTTTGTACATAAACTAACCTTGTTTTGTGTTTCAGGTTTGGACATTTAACATTGATGGTTGATTTGTTCTCACTTTGTGAGATGCAAATGATTTGAGTTCTAACTTTTGTTTGTTTTGTAGGATTTTTAAGTGATGTGCTTGAGCTCATGAGTTCATTTGAGTGCTTGAGCATTGTTCATTGAGTTGTGCAACTATGAATGGTTTCACTGTTTGTCTGTTGGTTTAATAACTGAAGTACTAACTGGTTAGTATTTGTACAGGTACCTTAGTTGCTTGCTTACTTTAGCTCTTGCTTGAGCTTTGGATTATGGTTGATACACCACTCAGGTAGTTAGCCTCTTACTTCATGTAGTCTGGAAGTCCTGTCGCCTTTTTGGCAGGCATTTTGCTGGCAAGTCCTCCTTCAGAGGCTCTGTTTGTGTTTGTTTATGATTGTGCCAAAGACCTCCAATATGAGGCATGTGATACTTGATAAGACCTCCAATAGTTGAGGCAATTGACGGATAAAGGGATTAGTAGCCAATCCCCCGTTAGTCAGTGAGTCGTTCTTTATGCTCGCACTACGTGCTGATGCTTCTGAACATGTGCCCAAGATCTTTGTCCAGTGTCTGTCAAGTGGAATAGGATCCCACTTTCTGGATCCCCACGCTTTCTTTGTCATGAGCTCACCCAGGCCAGGGTTAAGAGCATGAGGTCTCATCCTCATTACCATTTTGATCTGCTCACCCTGACGTTCAATGTCAGTGGTTAAGAGCTACATATTACCCCTTACAGTTTGGCTTGTTTGTCGAGGTTGATATGACCCCTCTTGACTAAAGCCCACCCATTGTTTGGGCCTCTTGTATGGATATAGTGTGTGATGCTTGTTCACTTTGGTGTGTTTATCTGCTTTCCTCTTCTCATCTCCATTTCTGTAGGAGTTGTATGATTGATTTCTGAGGAATTTGAATGCATGTTAGAGACCTCAACTTAGGGATATTTGATTGCATGACAACTATTAGGCTCGAGTCTTAGTCTCCCTATTAGTTTGTTGTCTCCCTGGTCTCTGGTTAGGAGAGTGTTGTACCCCTGTTAAGGGGAACAACGTCGCCCTGATTCTCATACCTGATGAGATACGTAGGCAGGAGGTTGCGAGCAATCTCTCCGGGCACCCTTTTGTTTTTTTAGTGTGTTTACCCTTTCCTTTGTTTATTTGGTGTGAGTACTTGTTTGTTCAGTGTGTGTGTTGTATGTTCATACCTTGGGAATTTCTTCTGTTGCTCATATTGGGGATCATTTGTGGGGTTTGTTATTCAGTTGGGGTTCATATTTGGGGTTCATCTTTGACGGTTGTCACTCACTTGGGGTTCATTTGGGGTTCATTTGTGGTGATTACTATGCATTCGGGGTTCACTAGTTGGGGTTCACCTTGGTTACCTGTTATTACTTGGTGCTCATTTGGGGTTCATCTTGGGGTTCATTTATGACGGTTGTCATTCATTTGGGGTTCATCTTGGGGTTCATTTATGACGGTTGTCATTCATTTGGGGTTCATCTTCGGGGTTCATTTATGACGGTTGGCATTCATATTGGGGTTCATCCTTGGGGTTCATTTGTGACGTTTGTGATGATTATTCACTTGGGGTTCATCTTTGGGGTTCATCTTTGGATATTTGGTTACTTTGTTGGGGTTCATTCTGATAACCTTTTTCTTTGGTGTTCGCTGGTTAACGTTGGTTATTGTTAGGAGTCAGATATAAGTCCATGTATTGGCATTCTGTTTCCTGTTTGTTGGTTATTGTTAGGAGTCGGATATAAGTCCATGTATTGGCATTCTGTTTCCTTTTGGGTGTTTCTTTTGACGTCTCAGCGTCTCTTTTTGAAGTCTTGTTTCAGCGTGCGTTAGCCGAGCTACGAGTGCTCTGATTCTTCTCTAGATAGAAAAGATACGTAGGCATAGGACGCGATGTCCTAGCGAGCATGTCTCCCATTTCCCGAACTACGTTGACTCTGATGTTTGTTTCTGACAAACTACGTAGGCCCAGGATGCGACATCCTGCCGAGTCCATTTCCTCCGTCTTCTTTCTTCTTTTACTTGTTTATTATTCCAGTTTGTGCAATTTCTTTGAGCAGTTTATTAGCAACCCTTTTCCTTTCCTTTGAGCTATCTTTTGAGCGTGGATCCCGTCGAGTACGGCAGACGTGAGGGGTGCTAACACCTTCCCCTTGCGTAACCGACTCCCGTACCTTGTAATCTTTGGTCGTAAGACCATTCCTTTCCCTTTCTTAGGTTAGTCCTGCGCTCCCTTTCCGTCGTAGGATGAATAGCGTCGGTGGCGGCTCTGTATTTTTCCGTCGGTTGTTTTTCGCGTTGCGACACATACCATCTTTAATACGAAGATGTTATGTGTTTAGTGCTCTCGTTTCTTATTTAGAGATCCAATTTCTTTTACTTCTTCTTCAGAGATCTGGTACGTCAAACATCACTGCTCATATTGTTCTTGTAACACCCCTTTTTAGTAAAATCATTTTTATTTGAATTTAATTATAATTTTGTGCAATTATTTGATTATTATGTGGGTGATTAAATAAATATGGGTGAGAGTGAGGGTGTATGACCTGATAGTAGGGTGTGAGGGGTAATTAGAGATAGAAGAATTATAATTATTTTATTAATTGAAATAATGTTTTGACTTTATTATTTAAATAAAATAAAAAGATAAAAATAAAATAGAAGTTATAGAGATATTAAGGGCAGGGTGAGAATTAGGGAGAAAATTAAGGGGAAAATAGGAACATCCTAATTAAGAGGTTATGGTTTTAGTTTAAAAAGAGAATTAGAAGGGGATTGGAGGAGTACATAGAATTTTTGGGAGAAAAGAGGGAAAGAAGGCTAGGGCAAGAGAAAGAGCAAGAGAAGGCATAAGGAGATCATCCATTGATAGAGATTGGAAGAATTTTGCTGGAAAAGTCTAAGGTAAGGGGGAGAATAACTTTTGATAAAAAGGGCTTATGCATGAGGTGTAAGGTAGAGGAGTAACCTCCCAATAGGATTAGTTGATTTGTTGAGAATTATGAATTTGATGATCCTATTTGATTTTATGTTGTTATAAGTGTTGAATTTCATTTGTCAATGTATGAATGAATTTATGTTTCAGAGTGTTCATGTATTTTCCACCATTGATGATGTTTGAAGATTTTAGGGAGTGGTGAAAATATAGGAATCCATAAGTATGCTTGTTAAACTGTTAATTGGTGAAGAAGTAAAGAGATTATAGTAGCAAGTTGGTTTATTGAGTTAGAAATTTGAAATAAGTTGTTTGGATATGTTAGGGTATGTTTGGATGAGTTTTGGAAGGTATTTAGATGCCCAAAACTAAGTATTTTTGTCAAGGGTTTTATGGTAATTGACTACCACTTAATGGTAATCAATTACAAACTTTAAAATTAAGTTTTTTGATATTTTTTATGTCGGTAATCGATTGTCACGTACTGGTAATCGATTACCGCAGGCTGGCAGGGAAATGTTTTTAAGGTAAAACTAAAAAGGTCGTAACTTTTGTTACGTAAGTCCAAATGAGACCCCGTTCAAAGTGTTGGAAAGATAATGTGAAATAATATCTAATTATAATGTTTTAGAGGCTGAATGTGAGGGGATGACCTAATTAATTGACGAAAATCACATGTGTCGTTACCCGACGATGTACGATATAACTTTTGATCTGTAGGTCCAAATGACACGCCGTTTGAAGCGTTAAAAGGCTAACGCTCAGGGATACATCATGGTAGTCTTTGATGAGATAAATGAGAGGTAGTAATATGCCTACTATGATAATTTTTGTGATGACTTATATTATCGGTTAATGAATCATTGTATTTATACGATGATGTGTTGTTGTTTTGGTGGAGTAACACGAATAAATGCTTATGAGTTTACATTTGTTGAGTTGATGCGGTTTATTTTTGTTTAGTAACATCGTGAAATTTATTGATTGTAGAGTATGATGAATGATTTTGTTGTGTGAGTTGAGGGTGTGACAATGTCATTATGTTTTGAGATGACATTTATGACTATTATGTTGTTGCATGTATGAGTAATGATCTAATTGAGGAGATTGATTTCAATACTTGAGTTACACTGAATTATATGATGTTCTTCATATGTGAATTATTGCGGTGTGGTAATCCAAAGAGGGAATTACTTGAGTTGTCAATGCATTTATGTTAGGATCAAAGATGGGTCTTAACACATTTACTTAATGACATGTTCATGCATTAATGTTGAGTTGTGTCAAGAGGCAGGTTGTAGTTTAGAGAGGGGATTAATGGCTTGTCCCAAGCTTAGAGAGGGGGCTCATGGATTCAGAGAGGGGACCCGGTTCCCGAGTGAACCATTGTTGAGTTGGTACCACATGCATAGAGTTGTATAGAGTTGCATCAAGTTGCATAGAGTTGCATTTTGAGTATGAAATGAATAATGAGATAAATGCATATAATATTGATGTCGTATGTAATTGGTGTGTGATTGGTATGTGAATGAGTTGTGATTGATGAGTTGGTATGAGAATGTAATTGATATACTGTGAGTTGAGATTGTCTAGATTATGATATATATTGGTAACCTACCTTGTAGTATGCATATATTATTATTGAATATGATTTCTCACCCCTTCTATTTGAATTTTACCTTTACATGGGCATCATACAGATACTTAGGAGTATCATTGCTGAAGTAAGTAGAAGATAACTCTTGGGGTTTTTTCTTTAGTTTATCGTTTTGAATAGTGGTGCCTTACTTTAATCATATAGCATCGGGTTAGGGATAAACTCTTTAATTCATTCTTATGTCATTTATATTTGAATTAAAGACTATTTATGTTATTTGAGATTTCTAAGTTGTTTTGAGTTGACAATGTTGGTGTAAGCCCTAGAGGCTAGTACTTTTGGTACTTGTATCGAATTATTTATTAATAATAAAAGGCTTTTTCTTTATTATGCTTGTTTAATAAAGTCCCTAGAATAGCTAGTCCGTTTAATGTATCAAGTATGACTTAATCATGAGATCACATTAAACATAAGGACACTATTTTTAAAGTATCCGTAGTCGAGCTTTATTGTGAAGTGGGATAACATTAAAGCATTAAGACTATTATGTATATAGACTGATGATCACATCTCATGGATCATGAATAAGGAGTTATCAAGTCTTAAACATAGGTATGAATATTAAGAGTAATATTTATACCGGATTGACCCGCTACGAGAATACTATATAGAAAGTTATGCAAAGTGTCATAAGTTATTCACATGGTGATAATGGTGTATACCACTCTTCGACCTGAAACCACTATGGATCCTAGATGTAGAGTCGAGTGCTTTATTGCTGACCAAACGTTGTCCGTAACTGGATAACCATAAAGATGGTTGATGGGTACTCCACGAAGCATGTTGAGGGACATGAGTGACCTAGGTGGAATTTGCCCATCCTGCGTAACAGGATAAATGTCTATGGGCTCAATATTCAACTGGACAAGGATGACACGGTCTATGCCTTGAGTTCAAAATAGACATAAGGGCAAAAGGGTAATTATGCACATAAGTATTATCACAAAAGGATTTGTCAGATCACATGACATTTTCGTGTCTTGGGTAGCAGTGATGTGTTGCTAGATACCGTTCACTGTTTATTATGTTAAATACGTGATTTAATATAATTGCCAATGCCGCGAAAACCTACAGGGTCACACATAAAGGACGGATTGATGAGAGATAGAGTAACTATGGAACACCGTAAGGTACAGTGCCCTTAAGTGAATTGTAGAACATCATAAGGTACATTGTACTTAAGTAGAATACGAAATATGGTAAGGTGCCACGTGCTTAAGTGATTTTGGGCATATTATAAGATATGGGCCAAATACACTTAAGTGGGCTTTTTAGCTTGAAGCCCACACAAGTGGTTCTATAAATAGAACCCTTGCGCAGAAGCATTCATTGCGGTTGCATTATTTTCATTTTCTCTCTCTCTCTCTCTCTCTCTCTCTCACTCACTCACTCAAAGCCTTCATTCGTACTAGCTAGCACTGAGATTTAAGGAATCCGTTCGTGTGGACTGAGTAGAGACGTTGTCATCGTTCAACGTTCGTGATCGCTCCGCAGATCTGCATCATAGGTTTCAATCGCCATAAGAGATCTGCATCAAAGGTTTCAAAAGTCACAAGAGGTAACATTTCTATCACTGATCATGCCCATTCGTAAGGATCACTAAAGGAGAAAATTTTAATTTCCGCTGCGTCCTGGATCGTCGTTCTCCTTCAGTGGTATCAGAGCCACTTATAAAACCATGAATCGGGTAGCTGTTTATTTTTTGTATTAATATGATTAAAAGACAAAATGAATCAATTAATTGAACGAGTAATTAAATTTGGCATTATAAGTGTACGAGTTGGGTGATTGATGTTGACTATGCTTCGGAACCGACATTAGTATGGTGAAGCAGCGATACATCGATCGTCCATAGGTTACGCAATTGAGACCGATCAACTTATATATGATATAAGTAATCCAAATGCAAAGTACGGTATATATGATATATTGTTTCTGTTTCGTTCAATCAAACTCTAAATGGTTGTTTTCCTTTGAGCGATCAATGGTCATTTGCTTCGGAATCCGACATTAGTATGGTGAAGCAATGACCTGTTGATCAATCATACTGAATCAACAATCGAGGTGTGTTTGACGGTCTGAAATTGGTGCATTAGGGTTAGTGACGGCGCAAGGGTTGTGTCGTCAAAGAGTTATGGATTGACGGCTTGTTGGAACAAGTCTGTTAACTGTTTCAAAGCTTGGTTTTTGGCCGCGTGACGATCCTCATGGACTTGTGACGATCATAACAAGCTGGACGTGACGGTCGTCACATGCTTTGTGACGGTTGTCACATTCATAGATCCAGAATTCTAGGCGTTTCTGTTTTTGGCCGCGTGACGTTCGTCATGGGCCTGTGACGGTCGTAACAAGCTGACTGTGACAATCGTAACATTCTTGTGACGGTCGTCACATTCACAAAGTCAGAATTCTCGGGGTTTTCCATTTTGTGACTGCGCAAGAGTTGTGTTAATGCAAAACGACGCCGATTTAAAATGAATTGTTCATTAAAAATTTCGGACAGGGGCGCTGCCCGGGCAGCGGAAACCCCGGCTAACTCTGCTTACTGTGATCGGTCGCCGAAATTTAGTTTGGTTTTAATTAATTAAAGGAATTAAAATTAATAATAATAATGTGTTTATTATTATTGCCTTGTGGTGATCGGTTATGGCGTTAGTTATCCTTTATTTTGTTTTGGGTTTTAAATACGACCTGCGTGTCGTGCCTCTCCTTTTAATCTCTTAATGTAACTTCTTTTCTCATCTCGATCCCTCGTATGTAAAACGAGTTTCTTCTGTAATGTAATGTTATGAAGAAAGAGAAGAAGACAATGTTATGAAGAAATAGAAAATTTCAATATCACAGGAGGACAACCTTGAAGATCTTGCTTGGAGAAGCTTAGATCGTTATTAGGTTAGCTTAGGTTCTCTCATTGGCATGGGAGAACAATTGCGCTAGGGGCATAACTGTTTCATTATGTATGTTGATGCATGTGAATGTATGTTGATGTATGTTGATGCATGTGAGACACGATTTATATGATAAATAAGCCGGTGAAATCAGAATAATTACAATTCCCTCAAATTAAAATATTAAGTTTATGCTTTCCAAGTTTTAGCACTCATCAAGACTAGTATCGGATAATTTAGGTTTCGCCTACGCGAGGTGCATGTTCTATATTAGTAAGTGTAAGGGAAAACTGTCATACAACATACGATCATAGGTTTCGATGATGACAAATTACCACCGTGGATGAATCGGCATTGTCGATTCCACCTCTACAAAACAAATGCAACATATCACCTATCATATCCTTTTCTATGCTCATCTAAACTGTTATATTTCATATGACATATGTGGATAAAATATGGTCATGACAAAATGCATGAAAACCACAAAAATCTAAATTTTTGCAGATTTGCAGGGTTTGAGTCGACCATAGGGTCGGCGCACAACACAACGCATTTCCAACGGGTCAGCACACAAAAGGCTTGCGTTGACCACCGGGGTCAGCGCATGAACCACAGGTCAGCGCACGCCGACCTATGGTCGACGCATACTGATGTATTTTTCAGTCTGTCCAAAACTGCAGGCCATGCATCGACGCATAGTCCTGCTATGGTCGACCGTTCGTGCACAAATTCAGTTTTTAAGTATTTCCCACTCTACTTGAAAAGCTGTTAAGTGGGTTGGTTTGTTGGTTACTATAAATAGAGGTTTAGTTACTTGTATCAAATAACATTTTGATATTTTGATTCAAGTGTTCAAAGAACAAGAAAAAGTGAAATAGGTGTCCAAGATTCTTCATCTTCATCTTCAACATCTCACAACACATCAACTACACACAACCATTTTTGAAGTGCTTTGTGATTGGTTAAAGGTGATAACGTTCGAAGCCGTGATTGGGGAATCCGGTTCGGGTTGAAGCTTGTGACAGGTTTTTTCTTGCATAAAACCTTTAGGGTTTTGTCCTCCAAGATAGGTTTGATCTTGGGGGTTTTTGGACGAATTTCTTCATCAATTTTCAGCTGAGCGAAGGTGATTGAGAAGAGGAAGTCTTCATCAATCTAGTAGCGGATTCAGTGATATTGAAGAGAAGAATTCGGGTTCGATTTGTGGTAGTTGAGATCAGTCGGGGCGAGGGTTTGAAGAACTGAGGGTTATTCAACAAAGGGGCTGGAATCGGAGGTCTATCAACAACAATCGAAGGACTTGATTCACCTTGAATCAAGGAACAAGGAGTGAAAGCAACATTCAACGTCTTGAGAATTCTGTTGTATATTTGCTTTGCAATCCTTGTATAAATGGTTAAACTCAACAGGTGATATCTATTAAAGTAATCTCAATTCTAGTTTTAGAATTGAGGGCAGACGTACCCCGAAGCGAGGACGGCGGGGGAACTGCCTCATCAAATCTTTACCTTCTCTAATTTTCTGCATATTTGTTTTTAGCTTAAAAATTAAGTGATTTTTGTATAAGCACTTTTATCAAACCTTGATATTAATTGAGTAAGAGGTAAAAACTCTGTTTTTGAATCCAAAGTACAATAAGATATTATACTAGATTAATTGGAATTACTTACTCAACATAAATATCACTTGGAGTGTTTTTACACACCAAGTGTTTGATAATTTGCCTAAACCAAAATTATCTTAGTTGTGTATCTAGTTTGGTTTGCTCTTTGAATCATTGAAACTAGGAATCCTAGTAAGTGAAACAAATCATTGATAGTGTGACTAGTGTAGTGATTCTTATTCCACATTATCACTAATCCATAGGCTTGACGCATATCCGGTTTTCCAATAACATTTCGTTTTAGACTATATTTTCCTCGGCCGCTTCCGCACTTAAAAACAATTTTTCAAAACCAATTTTTAATTGGTAGCGCCGACTCAAATTTGAATTGGGATCTATTCAACCCCACCCTTCTAGATCCGTGCCATAGTCTAACAAGTGGTATCAGGAGCTCCGGTTCACTCCGTGCTTCAAAATATAACTTTGATAGAAAATGGCTAACGAACCTAAAGGGGCTTATAATAGAGCTCCCGTTTTCAATGGTGAAAATTATAGTTATTGAAAAGACTGTATGCGGGTGCACATAAATTCCATAGACAGAAAAATATGGAACGTTATTCTCAATGGTCCAATTGAAATAACCATGACCAATGAGAATGATGAATTAGTGCCAAAGCCTGAAGCACAATGGACTGATGATGATGAAAGAAAATACAATTATGATTGGAAAGCCAAAAATATCCTAATCTCCTCATTAGGTGTAGATGAATATTATCGTGTATCCCATTGTCCTACTGCTAAGGCCATGTGGGATTCACTACAAATCTCCCATGAGGGGACGAACGATGTTAAGTTGGCAAGAATCAACACACTAACACAAGAGTTTGATCTCTTTTTCATGGAGCAAGGGGAAACCATTGCTGACATTCAAAAGAGATTCACTCATCTCATCAATCGATTACATTCACTAGGTAGGCCGGTTTCCAATGATATTGCTACTAATAAGATCTAGAGATATCTTAACAGGGAATGGCAGCCGAAAGTGACCGCCATCAAAGAAGCAAATGATCTTACCATATTAGACTTGACAACATTATTTGGCAAACTACAAGAGCACGAACAAGTACTCTTGAGCCTAGAACAACACGAAAAGAAAGAAAAGAAGGACAAAACAAAGGTGAGTGAAAAGAAATCAATAGCTTTTAAGACTTCCTCCTCGAAGTCTCAAGCAAAAGAGCAAAGTGATTATTCCTCGAGCGACGAAGAAGAAGAGGACAAGAGCGAAGATATGGGGTTGTTCGTTAAACGTTACAATCCTTACGTGAGAAAGAACGGCATCCAACATTCCGAGAAGAACTTGGTAAACTTCCGGAAACAATCGAGGTACTCTAAAGATGATGACTCAAAAGGTAAAAAGACTAGATGGTCGTGCTACACTTGTGGGAAGCCCGATCATTACAAACCGGATTGTCCGATGAACAAGAAGACAAAGGAAAAGGAATCATACAAATCACACAAGAAATCATCAAAGCCAAGGAGAGCATACATAGCTTGGGAAAGCGATAGCGACTCCTCCGATGATGAAAGTTCTAGTGATGAAGATGAAGCCGCAAACCTATGCCTCTCTGCTCATCAAAAGAACAAATAGAATCAGGTACGACATGCTAAATATGAAAAATCCTCTAGTATGTCTCATCATGAATTACAAGCTGCTTTTGATACTTTACACTGTGAAACGAAAGAGGCCTTTAAAAGGCTTGCCTCAAATAACCAAATTTTTACCCATTTGGAACAAAAAATTCGAGAATCCGAAAGGAAACTTGAGGCACTCAAAGCTTCTATAGTAGAAAGCACAAAAGCAGGTTGTGAGGACGTTAGAAGTAGGATGATAAACTTTGGGTGTGATACTTGTTATATTTGGTAAGGTAAAGTAAGAAACCTAAAGGCCAAACTTGACAAGGCTCTTGAGCCCAAGATTACCTTTGCTATCGATAAATCAAACTTTCGAAAAAGTATGGTTAATCCATATCAAAAATATAAATATGTTATAAAATATGAAGATAGCAAAGGCAATCAAAATGCTAATTTCTCTTGTCTTTATTGTTGCAAGAGAGGCCACTCCATTGCTAAATGCAGGTTTAGGAGATTCTTAGTTCCCAAAGGCATTTATCAATGGCTGCCCAAATGCAACCATTTCGTTACTCACCATTCAGGACCCAATAAGCCATTGGGTACAATGCCTCGAGACTACCGAGAGAAGATGGGTTCTCGACAGTGGATGCTCAAGGCACATGTCAGGAGACATATCACTCTTCATTGACTTCGTGGCTAAGAAGAAAGGATATGTAACCTATGGTGACAACAACCGTGGAGCAATACTAGGTAAAGATAGTGTAGGTAACCCTTCTTCCACTACTATTTCTGATGTATTTCTTGTCGAAGGTCTTAAACACAATCTACTTAGCATCAGTCAATTATGTGACAAAGGATACAATGTATCGTTTTCAAAGGATTGATGCAAAATTGTACATAATGATGACAAGAAGAGTATGTTTAATGGCCTACGAGTGAATAATGTCTATATGTTAGACTTGAACGAAGTATCGTTAACAAGTGACAAATGCCTTGTAACAATGAGTGAAGATGCATGGTTATGGCATAGGCGTTTAGCACATGTTAACTTTGACTTACTAAATAAAGTAGTCTCAAAAGATCTAGTCCTAGGTCTCCCCAAAATAAAGTTCACCAAGGATCACCTTTGTGATGCTTGTCAAAAAGGGAAGCAAACGAGGATCTCATTTAAATCCAAAAATATCGTTTCAACAACGAGACCTCTCGAACTTCTTCATATGGACTTATTTGGGCCGTCTAGGATTAAAAGTCTAGGAGGAAATTATTACGGTTTCGTAATAGTGGACGATTTTTCTAGATTTTGTTGGACTATCTTTTTAGTAAGCAAGAGCGATACGTTCGCCACCTTTGAAAGGTTTGCTAAGCTTTCCCAAAATAAATTAAATACAAACATTGTTTCAATTAGAAGCGACCATGGGGGTGAGTTCGAAAACCATTTATTTGAAGAATATTGCGGTAAACATAATATCTATCATAACTTCTCCGCTCCACGTACTCCTTAACAAAATGGGGTTGTGGAGCGTAAAAATCAAATTTTGGAAGAATTGGGAAGAACAATGATTAACGAAAGTGGTTTACTGAAATATTTTTGGGCCGACGCCATTAGTACGGCGTGTTATGTTTTGAATAGGGTGCTCATTCGCCCCATTCTAAATAAAACACCGTATGAGCTTTTAAAAGGGCGAAAGCCAAATGTCTCTCACTTACATGTTTTCGGTTGCAAATGTTTTGTATTAAATAATGGAAAGGAAAACTTGGGCAAATTCAATTCCAAGGCCGACGAAGGTATTTTCCTCGGATACTCTCAATCGAGTAAAGCATATAGAATATATAATAAACGATTACTTGCCGTGGAAGAGTCTGTACATGTCAATTTTGACGAATCCTATCCGAGAAACGTCGAAAAAGGTAGTGTTGTTCATGGTGCAGGTACATCTACGGAAGACATACTCAAGGGTGGCGAGCCAGGGATTGATCAACCCGACAAAGTCAAAGTTGAGGAGGATAAAGATGTACACCATGAGGAAACCGAGGTAGCTCATCCGCCTTCAAACGATGATCTCCCTCAAGCTTGGAAGTCTTCCAAAGACCATCCAATTGACAACATTCTCGGAGATATCTCAAAGGGTGTTACAACTCGATCGAAGCTAAGTAATTTTTGTTATCACTTCGCTTTCGTTTCACAAATAGAACCTAAAAACCCTAAAGAATCCCTACTCGATGAACACTGGTTTTTGTCAATGCAGGAGGAACTAAATCAGTTTACTAGAAATGAGGTTTGGGACCTTGTCCCTCCTCCGCGAGGTCATCGAGTAATCGGCACCCGATGGGTGTTTAGGAACAAGTTGGACGAAAACGGGGTAATAACCCGTAATAAGGCGCGTTTAGTCGCGCAAGGGTATAACCAATAGGAAGGCATCGACTATGAGGAAACTTATGCGCCGGTTGCCCGACTCGAGGATATACGCCTTCTCCTTGCCTTCGCTTGTGTGAAAGACTTTAAACTATTCCAAATGGATGTTAAGAGTGCGTTCCTTAACGGTCACATAAATGAAGAGGTCTACGTCGCACAACCTCCGGGTTTTGAATCTCATGAGTATCCCGATCATGTTTACAAACTAAAAAGGGCTTTATATGGTCTCAAACAAGCTCCTAGAGCTTGGTATGAGCGACTAAGTAAATTTTTGCTTGATCAAGGTTACTCAAGAGGAAAGGTTGACACAACACTCTTCATTAAACGTCAAGGAAAGCACTCGATATTAGTACAAATTTATGTTGACGATATTATTTTTGGGTCTACTAACATGAATCTCGTGAGAGAGTGTTCGGATCTTATGCAGGGTGAATTCGAGATGAGTATGATGGGGGAGCTCACATACTTTCTCGGTTTGCAAATTAAACAACTCAATGAAGGAACATTCGTGAGTCAAACAAAGTATTGTTTGGACCTTATCAAGACATTTGACATGGCAAAAGCCAAGGCCATTGACACCCCATGCCAACCTGTGCAAACTTGAATAAAGATGAAAACGGTAAGGACGTTGAGGTAAAAAGGTATAGAGGTATGATTGGATCTCTTCTCTATCTTACTGCTTCTCGTCCCGACATTATGTTTAGCGTGTGTATGTGCGCAAGATACCAATCATGTCCCAAGGAATCCCATCTAAAAGCTGTCAAACGGATACTTCGATATCTATCCGGTACTTCGAAGTATGGACTATGGTATTCCAAAGGAAATGATTGCTCATTGGTAGGTTTCTCCGATTCCGATTTTGCCGGTTGCAAATCGGATAGGAAAAGAACTAGTGGCACTTGTCACTTATTTTCAAATTCCTTGGTCAGTTGGCATAGCAAGAAACAAGTTTCAGTTGCTTTGTCAACCGCCGAAGCGGAATACGTTGCCGCCGGTAGTTGTTGTGCACAAATCCTATGGGTTAAGCAACAACTATTGGATTTTAATCTCAAACTCGAACGTATTCCCATTTTCTATGACAATACAAGTGCCATTAATCTTACCAAAAATCCTGTGTTGCATTCTCGCACCAAACATATCGAAATTCGACACCATTTTCTTCGGGACCATGTAGAGAAAGGTGATGTTGTATTTCAACATGTTGACACCAAAAACCAACTAGCGGACATTTTCACAAAGCCGCTAGCTACTGAGCCTTTCTTTCATATTCGCCGAGAACTTGGTATTCTCGACATTTCGGAACGGGCGTCATAAATTGCTTGCTTTATCTTATTTCATTTAGAACTATAGCCTTGTACTGCTAATAAGTTGATGTTGTTGCAAGCACAAGTATATTGCTCATCAAGCTATTCTGGCATCGAGGTGATATTGTTCTTTTACCCTTCTCTCTCTCTCAACCTTCACGGCTAAATAAGTGTACTACATGATAATATTGTACATATATGACTTGTTTCTTATACCATATCTGTTTGGATGTTTAATGTTGTGTGGCATTCTATTTATGCATCAAACATGTGAGCATATGTGCATAACAGTGAAAAACTATAAATTTTGTCTGTATGAGTCGACCATAACAGGGCAATGGTCGATGCACACTTAATTTTTTTTTCTGTTTTTCAAAATTCAAACAGTATGCGTCGACGCATGCATAGTGTACGGTCGACGCATCGCACGAAAACTCAGTTTTTCTCTGTAGAAAACCTTCAAACTTCCTATGCATTTACATTTCAAATATGAATTAATTGTGCATTCAACCCACTACATTGTGAGTTACATCTACCTAGTGCCTATTGTCTCTTGGCCTCTCCTCTTCCCAAAACCCTAAATCCTCATCTATAAAAAGGGCAAACCTCCTTCTTGATAATCATTCTCAAAACCTTACACCAACCTTCACTCTCTACTTTTACAAAAAGCTTCAGAACCATTACCCATGGCTTCCTCATTCCGCAGACGTACCGGTAAGAGATCAAGGGAATCATCCTCTGCCTCCTTACCCATCACCGCTGTATCTTTAGTTCCACCTGCGCTTGTCGACACCTTCAACAAAGACATTGGTAAAAGAGGAGTTGTGAGGCAACATGCATTCTACAAACTCACAGCAGAGCGCATGCATCTCGTGGAAATCATGTCTCTGCTACAGTATCACGACATTGTAAAATTCCTGGAATGCAATGCCAAATATAGCGAAGACCTGGTCCGTGTGTTCTACACCTGCCTTCCTGACAAGTTTCGTGGTTAAAAGTTTCACTCCAGGATCGGCATAACAAAGGTATCCTTTAAGTCTGCTGTTTGGAATAAATGTTTTGACATGACTGTGGCTGCTGATGAAAATCCTCTCGCTGAGGTAACTGATCTCACACAATCGAAGGGTATGAGTTTAAGAGCGCTTTGAACGCTATGCTGAAACGACCCTACCCGGACCACATTGTGAACAGTGATGTGTTCCCACGAACTGTCACTGTCGGCAAGCTGAAAACAGGTGAGCGCATTCTCCAGTGGATTGTGTCACGCATCCTGCGACCTAAGAAGGGTGGCCTCTCCCGAGTTGAACAGGATGAAGTTCATCTCATATACATCCTAAAGAATCAGCGGAAAATAAACTGGCTCTACTACATTGCGAGTAGGATGTTCAGTTTACGAGACTCCGGACGAGGAACGACTCTTGCCTATGGATCTTTTATTCAAGAGGTTCTTGCTACAGCCGACGTGGATTATCCGTCTTTTACGTATACCTCCATTTCATCAGATAAAGAATTCAGCCCAAAAACTCTCTCTATCATGGGATATTTTTGGTGTGACGAGCGGAGAATATACAAATTTGTTCGCAGAGGGTTTGTTCCTACGAGTGTTGAAGAAGATGATGAAAGTGATGAAAGTGAAGAAGAAGACCAAGAGGAAAACAAAGAAGAAGGAGTAGGACAAGCATTTGAGCAGCATGATAGTCCTTTACAAGCGGACACACACGACTACAATAACTCCGCTTGGGTTCAGAATTCACATTCAACTGAAGAAGATGCCCCCAACCAGGGTGGCTGGGGTGAATGGCAACATATGGGTTGGTCAACACAACGACAATTCTATCAGCCGTATCAATATGGTGCTGAAGAATCTCCACCGTCTCCTCCGCAACAGGGAAACTCGTCTGAACTTTTAGATATGATACGAAATATGCAGTTGGCTCAACAATCCTTCATACAAACTCAGGATGAGCGCTATGCTCATATTAGCAGCCAACTTCAAGCACAAAATGAGAGGCTCGATAACATCTCTACCAGCATGAGTGAACGGTATGCAGTGTTCAGCGAAACGTTTGAACGACAGGAGCGGTCCGTCGATGTGGGCCTCAAGTATATCAGTAGTGTTGCTGATCAAATAACGGATGCTTGTTTCAGTCGAAGACGAGGCCATTAGGACATACAACTGCATATGCATTTGTATCTTTGTTGTTTGACTGTACTTCTTTTTCTGTTATGCTTGTTTGTGCAAATCTAGTTTAATGTTATATACTTTTTCAATTTAGTCTGTAATAATATTTGGTGTGGTATTACTATATGATTCTCTATCTCCTGTTGATTATCATGTTATGTTGAATAATAGTTCTCTTTCCCTTTTTGATGTTGTCAAAGGGGGAGAAGACCATGTACCAAAGCCAAGCCAAGACATTCACAAAAGTTTGTTAGACAACCTTAGATTACAAAAGAAAAGGGGAGTGTGTATAATGTGTGTGAATATTGCATGTTTTATTTCTTTGGTTTCACACAGGTTGTCATCATCAAAAAGGGGGAGTATGTAAGGGCAAACTGTCATACAACATACGATCATAGGTTTCGATGATGACAAATTACCACCATGGATGAATCGGCAATGTTGATTTCACCTCTACAAAATAAATGCAACATATCACCTATCATATCCTTTTCTATGCTCATCTAAACTGTTATATTTCATACAACATATGTGGATAAAATGTGGTCATGCAAAATGCATGAAAACCACAAAAATCTAAATTTTTGCAGATTTGCAGGGTTTGAGTCGACCGTAAGGTCGGCGCATGACACTGTGCATTTCCCACGGGTCAGCGCACAACACAACACATTTCCAACGGGTCAACACACAAAAGGCTTGTGTCGACCGCCAGGGTCAGCGCATGAACCACGGGTCAGCGCACGCCGACCTATGGTCGACGCATACTGATGCATTTTTCAGTCTGTCCAAAACTGCAGGCCATGCGTCGACGCATAGTCCTGCTATGGTCGACCGTTCGTGCGCAAATTCAGTTTTTAAGTATTTCCCACTCTGCTTGAAAAGCTGTTAAGTGGGTTGGTTGGTTGGTTACTATAAATAGAAGTTTAGTTACTTGTATCAACTAACATTTTGATATTTTGATTCAAGTGTTCAAAGAACAAGAAAAAGTGAAATAGGTGTCCAAGATTCTTCATCTTCATCTTTAACATCTCACAACACATCAACTACACACAACCATTTTTGAAGTGCTTTGTGATTGGTTAAAGGTGATAACGTTCGAAGCCGTGATTGGGGAATCCGGTTTGGGTTGAAGCTTGTGACAGGTTTTTTCTTACATAAAACCTTTAGGGTTTTGTCCTCCAAGATAGGTTTGATCTTGGGGGTTTTCGGACGAATTTCTTCATCAATTTTCAGCTGAGCGAAGGTGATTGAGAAGAGGAAGTCTTCATCAATCTAGTAGAGGATTCAGCGATATTGAAGGGAAGAATTCGGGTTCGATTTGTTGTAGTTGAGATCAGCCGGGCCGAGGGTTTGAAGAACTGAGGGTTATTCAACAAAGGGGCTGGAATCGGAGGTCTATCAACAACAATCGAAGGACTTGATTCACCTTGAATCAAGGAACAAGGAGTGAAAGCAACATTCAACGTCTTGAGAATTCTGTTGTATATTTGCTTTGCAATCCTTGTATAAACGGTTAAACTCAACAGGTGATATCTATTAAAGTAATCTCAATTCTAGTTTTAGAATTGAGGGCAGACGTACCCCGAAGCGAGGACGACAGGGGAACTGCCTCATCAAATCTTTGCCTTCTCTAATTTTCTGCATATTTGTTTTTAGCTTAAAAATTAAGTGATTTTTGTATAAGCACTTTTATCAAACCTTGATATTAATTGAGTAAGAGGTTAAAACTTTGTTTTTGAATCCAAAGTACAATAAGATATTGTACAAGATTAATTGGAATTACTTACTCAACATAAATATCACTTGGAGTGTTTTTACACACCAAGTGTTTGATAATTTGCCTAAACCAAAATTATCTTAGTTGTGTATCTAGTTTGGTTTGCTCTTTGAATCATTGAAACTAGGAATCCTAGTAAGTGAAATAAATCATTGATAGTGTGACTAGTGTAGTGATTCTTATTCCACATTATCACTAATCCATAGGATTGACGCATATCCGGTTTTCCAATAACAGTTCGTTTTAGACTATATTTTCCTCGGTCGCTTCTGCACTTAAAAACAATTTTTCAAAACCAATTTTTAATTGGTAGCGCCGACTCAAAATTTAATTGGGATCTATTCAACCCCTCCCCCCCCCTTCTAGATCCGTTCCATAGTCTAACAGTAAGGTGCGATGGGATAATTGTAATATTCAACTGCTAAGACAATGGGTCAAACTTAACTAAACAAATTATAATAATATTATATATGTTTGCTTTCCAAGTTTTGGCACTCATCAAGACTAGTATCGGATAATGTAGGTTTCGCCTACGCGAGGTGCATGTTCTATATTAGTAAGGTGCGATGGGATAATTGTAATATCCAACTGCTAAGACAATGGGTCAAACTTAACTAATTATAATAATATTATATATATTTAGAAGCAAGAGTTGGGAATGATCCATATGATGGATTGGAATAAGGAGTTATTCACCCAATTGAAATTTTCGAGAGTTGTATGAGATACAATTGGAAGAAGTTCCTACCTAAATAACCTAGTTTTGTGTAATCCGCCTAGGCGGACTTAGAACAAAGTGAAATATGAATCTCGACCCACTAGAAAATCTTCCAACGGGATTTTCCGAATCAAATGATGAGGGTCATTTGTTTTGAGTAAAATAGTGGTAGCATATTTAATTAAAGGCCTAATTAAATATGTTATTGATACTTATATTTTCATTAATTCTTATGTAGATTACCATGACAACAAACACCTCTAACAACATTTTGCGATCAATCCTTGACAAGGAAAAATTGTTTGGGACAAATTTTCTGGATTGGCACCGAAACTTGAGGATTGTCCTCAAACATGATAAAAAGTTGTATGTCTTGGAGAAACCTGTTCCTGAAGAGGAACCTCCTAGTTCTGCACCTAAGGCAGAAAGAGATGCTTATAAGAAGCATGTCGATGATGCCAATGAAACTGCTTGTCTCATGCTAGCTACCATTAACTCAGAATTGCAAAAGCAACATGAGAACATGGCAGCGTTCGATATGATCGAACACCTGAAGATGCTCTATCAAGAGCAAGCAAGGCATGAGAGTTTGAAGTTTCAAAAGCCTTTTTTCAAGGCAAGTTAGCTGAGGGAGCCCCTGTAAGTCCCCATGTGCTCAAGATGATTGGGTATGTGGAAAACCTTGAAAGGTTGGGTTTTCCCCTCGGAAAGGAACTTGCGACTGATGTGATCTTGCAATCGTTGCCACATGGATTTAGTCAATTTGTCCTAAATTTCAATATGAATGATATGGACAAATTTCTTCCTGAACTGCTAGCCATGTTAAGAACTGCTGAGCAGAATCTGAAGACAAAAGGGAAGTCCATTCTGATGATCAAAAATGGAAAGAGACAGAACAAAAGGCCCATCAAGCAGGGTGATAAAGGGAAAGGCAAGGAAGTTGTCAAACCCAGACCCACTGTTGCTGCTTTGAAGCCTAGTGGAGGCATAGCAAAGGAAGGCACCTGCTTCCATTGCGGTAAGACCGGACACTAGAAGAGAAACTGCCCAAAGTAGCTGGAAGATACGAAGAATGGAGTAGAGACTTCAACTTTAGGTATTTTTGTTATTAAAATAAATTTATCTACTTCTGCATCATGGGTATTAGATACTGGATGCGGTTCTCACATTTGTACAAATGTGCAGGGGCTGAAAAGGAGTAGAGATTTGGCAAAAGGTGAAGTTGACCTACGAGTTGGCAATGGAGAAAAGGTTGTTGCTTTAGCCGTAGGAACTTATGTATTGACTTTACCTAGTGGTTTAATAATTCAGTTAGAGAACCGTTATTATGTACCTGCAATTAGCATGAATATTATTTCCATTTCTTGTTTTGGACAAGTTTGGTTTTTCATTTATAATAAAGAACAATTGTTGCTCAATTTATTTGAATGATATATTCTATGCTATTGCAAAATGAGCAATGGACTATATGTCCTTGATCTCGAAATGCCTATTTATAACATTAATACTAAAAGGGTGAAACCTAACGAGTTAAAACCAACTAGGTAAGAATATTAAAACTCTTCGATCAGATCGAGGTGGTGAGTATTTAAGCCTAGAGTTTGATGACCATCTGAAAGAGTGTGGGATCCTATCCCAACTTACTCCTCCTGGAACGCCCCAATGGAATGGTGGATCTAAGAGAAGAAATCGAACCCTGTTAGACATGGTCTGATCCATGATGAGTCACGCCGATCTTCCAAACTCCTTTTGGGGACATGCACTATTGACAACAGCTTACACACTTAACCGTGTTCCATCCAAAAAGGTTGAGAAAACACCATAGAAATATGGAGTGGTAAGAAACCACATATGTCTTACATGAAGATTTGGGATTGTGAAGTTATGTGAAACGACAAATTTCAACTAAGCTTGAGCCCAAATCTGACAAATTCTTATTTGTGGGGTATCCTAAAGAAACAAGAGGGTATTACTTCTACAATCCTTCTGAGGGCAAAGTGTTTGTCGCTCGAACTGGAGTTTTCCTAGAAAAGGATTTTATTTCCAAAGGAATCAGTGGGAGGAAAGTAGAGCTTGAAGAAATTTAATAATCACACAACATTGATACACTTATGGAGGAATTAGAGCAGGAAACACAAGTACTTGTGGAAGAGAAACCTGCTTAAGTAGAACAAGACCAACGTAGGTCAGGCAGGATACGTCACCTACCTGAGAGATATGGATATCTTATAACTGATCAAGGTGATGTATTACTCATGGATCAATATGAGCCTTTGACCTACCAAGAGGCCATAACTAGTCCCGAGTCTGAGAAGTGGCTAGAAGCCATGAAATCTGAAATGGATTCCATGTACACAAACCAAGTTTGGACCTTGGTAGAGCCTCCTATAGGAGTTAACCCTACAGGATGCAAGTGGGTCTTCAAAAAGAAGATTGACATGGATGGTAAGATACATACCTATAAGGCAAGACTGGTTGCAAAAGGATATAAACAAATTCATGGGATTGACTATGATGAAACCTTTTCACCAGTTGCAATGCTTAAATCTATTCGGATTTTACTTGTTATCGCTGCATATCATGATTATGAAATATGGCAGATGGATGTCAAAACTGCTTTCCTTAATGGAAATCTTCTTGAGGATGTGTACATGACACAGCCTGAAGGATTTGACATACCAGAGGAAGCCCAAAAGATATGTAAGTTACAAAGATCAATCTATGGATTGAAGCAAGCTTCCAGAAGCTGGAATCTTCGTTTTGCTGAAACAGTAAAACAATATGGATTCATCAAGAAAGAAGATGAGCCTTGTGTCTACAAGAAGGTTAGTGGGAGGATGATCATTTTCCTGGTATTATATGTAGATGACATATTACTCATTGGAAACGATATCCCTACCCTACAACAAGTAAAGTCTTGGTTGGGGAAATGCGTTTCTATGAAGGACCTAGGTGAAGTAGCCTACATATTAGGAATCAGAATCTATAGAGATAGATCACAAAAAATACTTGGCCTAAGTTAGAGTACGTACATAGACAAAGTGCTGAGACGCAATCCCCTTAAACTAAGGAAGAAAGGGATCGCATGAATAAGATTCCATATGCATTTGCAATAGGATCTATCATGTATCACATGTTATGTACTCAACCAGATGTCTTGTATGCTTTAAGTGCAACGAGTAGGTACCAATCTGACCCTGGTGATGCTCATTGGGCAGCTGTCAAGAATGTCCTTAAGTATTTGAGAAGGACTAAGGACTCATTCTTGATATATGGAGGTCAGGAAGAGCTGGTTGTATTTGGATACACCGATGCTAGCTTCCAGACAGATAAGGATGACTTTAGATCGCAATCTGGTTATGTGTTTTGCTTAAACGGTGGCGCTGTGAGCTGGAAGAGTTCAAAGCAAGATACAGTTGCTGATTCTACAACTGAGACCGAGTATATTGCTGCCTCAAGTGCATCAAAGGAAGTTGTTTAGATCAAAAAGTTCATTAGTGAACTTGGCATAGTTTCTAGAATTGTGGATCCCATTGGTCTCTATTGTGATAACAATGGTGCTATCGCACAAGCTAAGGAGCCTAGATCTCACCAACGATCCAAACACATACTTAGGCGTTATCACCTCATTCGAGAGATAAGAGATAGAGGAGATGTGAAACTATGCAGAGTACCTACACTTGACAATGTTGCTGACCCACTTATAAAGCCTCTTGCGCAGCAGAAGCATGATGGCCATACTAGATATATGGGCATTAGGGGTATGCCTGATTGGCTCTAGTGCTAGTGGGAGATTGTTGGTGTAATCCCTAGAGGCCAATACTTTTGGTACTTGTATCGAATTATTTATTAATAATAAGAGGCTTTTTCTTTATTATGCTTGTTTAATAAAGTCCCTAGAATAGCTAGTCCGTTTAATGTATCAAGTATGACTTAATCATGAGATCACATTAAACATAAGGACATTATTCTTAAAGTATCCGTAGTCGAGCTTTATTTTGAAGTGGGATAACATTAAAGCATTAAGACTATTATGTATATAGACTGATGATCACATCTCATGGATCATGAATAAGGAGTTATCAAGTCTTAAACATAGGTATGAATATTAAGAATAATATTTATACCGGATTGACCCTCTATGAGAATACTATATAGACAGTTATGCAAAGTGTCATAAGTTATTCTCATGGTGATAATGGTGTATACCACCCTTCGACTTGAAACCACTATGGACCCTAGATGTAGAGTCAAGTGGTTTATTGCTGATCAAACATTGTCCGTAACTGGATAACCATAAAGACAGTTGATGGGTACTCCACGAAGCATGCTGAGGGACATGAGTGACCTAGATGGAATTTTCCCATCCCGCGTAACAGGATAAATGTCTATGGGCCCAATATTGAACTGGACAAGGATGACACAGTCTATGCTTTGAGTTCAATATAGACATAAGGGTAAAAGGGTAATTATGCACATAAGTATTATCATAGAAGGATTTGTCAAATCACATAACATTTTCGTGTCTTGTGTAGCAGTGATGTGTTGCTAGATACCGCTCACTGTTTATTATGTTAAATACGTGATTTAATATAATTGCCAATGTCGCGAAAACCTACAGGGTTACACACAAAGGACAGATTGATGAGAGATAGAGTAACTAAGGAACACCGTAAGGTACGGTGTCCTTAAGTGAATTGTAGAACATCGTAAGGTACAATGTACTTAAGTAGAATACGAAATATGGTAAGGTACCACGTGCTTAAGTAATTTTGGGCATATTATAAGATATGGGCCAAATACACTTAAGTGAGATTTTTAGCTTGAAGCCCACACAAGTGGTTCTATAAATAGAACCCTTGTGTAGAAGCATTCATTGCAGTTGCATTATTTTCGTTTTCTCTCTCTCTCTCTCTCTCTCACTCAAAGTCTTCATTCATACCATTCTATCACTCCGTAGATCTGCATCAAAGGTTTCAATCGCCACAAGAGATCTGCATCAAAGGTTTCAACCGTCACAAGAGGTAACCTTTCTATCACTGATCATGCCCATTCCTAAGGATCACTAAAGGAGAAAATTTTAATTTCCGCTGTGTCCTGGATCGTCGTTCTCCTTCAGACTATTCCGAACTCCTTTTGCTTATGTTATGAGACTAAGTTATGAGTTGCAATATTGTTGTTAATTGCTTTACTAATAATTTCGCTGCGATGACACCTTAAATATCTGGATAAGTATGCGATGATAGGTTTTGGATGCCTTATTATATGATTATGTGATACATATCAGATGAGTTAGATGTCGTGTAAATATCCCAAGTACAAATGTGTGTATTAAACTATTTTGTTGTAACCCGTGTTATGGAGCAGGTTATGTGTTTCTTGTGTGTGACACCCTGAGTGTTTGTATTATATTTAATCAAATTCCATGATAATTTCATGTGCGAGGTTTAGGGTGTTACAGTTCTTATTGTTGTTGTTGAGATCAGAAACCCTAGAGGTTTTATCTTGTTGTTATTATTGTTGTTTAAACAGATTTATATTATATGTTTATTAATACTATTGTTGTTGTCCTTGTTGTTGAGACCCATTATTGAGACCCTAAACCAGAGAGGTTTAATATTGTTTTTTGATTAAGAAAATTTATCTTATAGGTTTATTGACATTGATGTTGTTGTTGTTGACACTCGTTGTTGAGACCCTAAACCCTTGAGGTTTAATCTTGTTCTTATTGTAAAAATTGATTTATGTTATAGGTTTATTGATGTTGTTGTTTTAGTTTTGTTAAGAGATTTTTATTTTGAGTTGTTTAATGTAAGTTGTTGTTTTTGAGTTGTTGATGTTATTGTTGTTATTGTTGTTTAGTTCTTCCACTACCCAAAGTTATGAAAATCTATATGTTGTAATTTAGTTGTTGTTATTGAGTTTGAGTTTTAGATTGATATTGATATCAAGTTTATGTTTTTTGTGATTCTTTGTGCATCTATCATCTTGTTTCGTCGAGTTGAGTTTATTATATCTAATGCCGTTTGTTTGTTTCACAAACCCCACTTTGAACATATAACCTAGTAAATTGATTTTGGAAATTATCATATGCTAAATTATGTTGTATTTGAAATTTATCTTACACTGATTAATGATTTTCTAGCATTCTGCAACTCATCATTCATCTCATGTTGTTTTATTGTTAAAATCTCTAAAATACTTCTAGTTTTCGTTTAACTTTCTTCCATATTTGGTCGTTTTCAAAGCATCAGATTTTATGCTTTCAAGAATGAATTAGTAGAAAAGGAAGTGTTGAATAATGAACTTGAAACATTGAAGAGATTTTAACCATAAAATAAGGTGAGATGAATGATGAGTTGCAAGATGCTTCAAAATTACTAATTAATGTAAGTTGTTCTTCAAATATAACACAATTGTTCATATAATTATTTTCCTAACCAATTTTGAGAAGTTATATGTTCAGTATAGAGTTTAGTGAAATACGTAATCCACATTAGATTTAATAAACTCAAAAAAAATTACCCCTAGGTTTTATTAGATAACCGAGGTGAAAATGTGGTATATTCGTCGGTGAAATTATAAACCGAGAGGAAATCTATTTTCGCCATTTCAGAATTCCAAAAAGGTCTCCCTAGGGATCGAACCCATGACCTTTTCACATACTCGTCTGTTATTTTAAAACCGAGAGGTAAAGTATGGATTTTTCATGACACTCTTCGTTACCTCGCCTCTGTAGCAGAGGTTAAATTCATTTCGTGTCCGATGTTAAATGTGCTTTTTCTAGTAGTGGAGAGGTGGCACCAGAGAGTTATCCAGGTTTGGCCGAATATTGGCCTATTCATGTCCCCAAATATATTCTTGAGATTTGACTATAATGTTGAGATTTTATAAGTTATGCGCTAGAACCATTGATACAAGAGAATCACAATATTCTACACTAGCTTATCCCCAACCAAAAATGAGCTTTTGCATGGGCTGAACTGTCAAATCAAGTAGAGATTCTGCAAGCTGATCTCATTAACCACACATAACTTTTACAAGTCGGGTTCTTTAACCAAACATATATTTTTCAAGTGGTTTATATCAAGAAGCAAACACAATTCTTTAAGAGTATCAAACTCTTGAAAATAACAATAATGTCACGATACTACTACAACTTATTCCCCACAAGCAATTTTCAATCACAGGGCACTAAGTCAACTTTGGTGAAAATAAAATGTTTAGAGAGATGTAGAGAGACAAAAGAGAGAGAAATTGAGAATAATAAGAGAAGTTTTAATTCCTAATGTGAAAAGAAGTGAATATGAGCCTCCTTTATATAGGAAAAGATTTGGCTAAAAAATAAAATGATCTATGGGTCATTTAACTCACCTAATCGATTAGGTTCTAAGTCTAATTAATTAGGTATCACAAATAATCGATTATATGTGCCCAATATGGGAGGTTGAGATAGAGATTTGTTATCAATCATTAAGATACTATTATAATTGATTATTTAATCGATTATTCTTCATCTAATTGATTAGCCTTAGGATCTAATCGATTAGGTAGATAAAACATTTCTCCCAATCTAGCTGACAGACTCCTAATTAACTACATAGGGCTTAAAAACATTTTTAGGTGTTTTATTAGGTAAAAAAGAGTCTTCAAAACTTTTTAAAGTGTGTATATGATTTGTCTTAGTATCTTATGAGTTACTCTCCTACTTTCTCAATACTCTAGTCACTCAGACAATTAAGACCAGGCGAACTTTCACAACTCTGAAGTTTTCACGCTCCTCCTTTTCCATATTTGCCATTACGATAAACACTCTATTGGAGCCTTGAGTCTTCTATTGACTAGGCTTCATATTTCTTCATGTTAGTCACCATCATCAAGAATTTTGGAAGATATCACTAAGAGAACATTGCAGCATTGTCGTCATCAAAACATCAGAATGGTTGTTATTATCAGGATCGTCAACTTCATACCTACAAGCACATAAATCCATACATAGGATTACTCAAGTAAAAGGGACATGTTACCTGAGAAAGAGATGAACAAGAATAATTTATAGTGAGGTATAAATAAACAATATATAAGATCATACTTTTCTCCAACAGAGGGAAACACCTATCTTTGAGATAAAACTGTAGGTAAACTTTGGGGGACTTCTTCCCTTTGATTCTTTCTTGAACATAACTAAAATATCTTTCGATATTTTTAAACCGAGAGTAAATTCTGGAATCTACTTCTTTCTTGCTAAGATTCCTTCCAAGAAGACATCATTTACCCTTAGATATTCAATAATATTTTTCCAAATTTTCAATCTCTATTAAGTGTACTACCTCAAAACCTCAAGATAACTTGAGTAAAAACCCCCCTTTCAAGGAAACAACAAACCACCGTTGATTTCCCTTTTGTACAAACCATTTGATATGCCATTTGGTCCAAATAGAAGACTTATAAATCCATTACAAATTTATTACCTTAACCTTCTAAGAGGTTCCATGATCACTAATGTTTAATGATACCACTAAAGCCAACACTTTGAACACATTCATCAACACCTTGATCACATCCTTTGAAAAACACCATCAACATCTTGATCAAAATTATCAGGATTGACAAACTCCACTAGGTAACCACTTCTTCTTGTATTCCAAAGGTATACACATGTTTTGCATAACTTTATTGAATTTGCAAGGATGAATCCTTCAAAGTTCCAAAACATTTATTTTTCATATTTGTTGGTGTAGAGCTTTAGATTTCTTTATACATTCCTTAGGTGAATTTGTTTAAGGAAGACTTCCTATGATCGATGTATTTGTAACCCAAGATAGTACAGAAGCTTTGTGATATGAAAATATGGATACTTTATAGAGTGATCTACAAATTTTAAATTCATCCTTGTATCATTGAATTTTGAAATACCAAGTTTTTGATAGATTGACAATGGCATCAGGCTCACATTAGCTTTTAAATAATTTTGAAATTGTAAGTTATGTCTTCTACAGTGCATGAAATTGTGACAGATCCATGATCTTTTCGTTTCATGGAGATTCTCATACCTTTGCATACACTTCTCAGATAAGCTTATTGGTTCATCTCCCAATATTCTCGTTTTAGAAATTATATCTTTCATGAATTATTCGTACATGGGAATTTTCTCGAGTGCTTCAAAGAAAGGAATGTGGATCTCTAACTTTCTGAATATTTCAAGAAATTTCTCAAAAAAAATTATCTTTTTGATCCTTCTTCTTCACCCTTTGAGGATAAGGTAGCCTAATCACCTATTTAGTCTCATTCTTATTTTTCACTTCAGTTGGATTTTGGGGGGAACATAACTTATTTTGATTTTTTCTTATTCTCCTTCACTTCCAGATCTACCTCTATAAAATGATCATCATTTGTTTCCTTCACTTCTTCATTCTCAGAAACTTCTGACTTCTTTTTGTCACAGTAGTAACATTGATATGATCTATGGAATTTGGGAATATGGTGCTCAAAGTACTCCTTTGTGCTTGATGTGAAACATGTAGTTCTTTTTTAATCACTCTCCTTTTTAATCTTTGCGGATAAAGAAATATGACTTTTGGCTTTGGAAGTTTTTCTTCTTGAGCTATGGTAGTAACTACATTTGGACTCTCATGATTTTTCTTCTTGTGAAAGTTGTTTAGCTATTTGTACTACCTGAACCTCTAGATTTTTTATAGATATTGTAGTGTTCCTTAAATTTTTCATTGCCTCTTCTTAAAACTGGGCATTCTGGGAAGTAGTGTTTCTGAGGTTATTCTTTGTCTCTTCTTGGAATTGGGCATTCTGAGAAGTAGTCTTCTCAATATCAATCTCCCAATCTTCTTTATTAGGGTCTAGCTGTTGCTATTTAAATTATTGTTGATTGTGATACTAAATTGGCCCTTGCATATATTTCTAGGAAATTTTGGATGATTTTTCAACCCTAGATTATATGTGTTGGAATAAGTATTGTTCTATTTGAGGTAATTTACTTAATCTATTTTTGGTAGGTGTGCTCCATAATACATAGCAAAATAAGGATCCCCACAAATTTCATAACTTATTGGTTGTGTCTGTTGAACATGATCTACCTGTTGAGTTCCTATGTTTACTGCTTTTAGTCTCCTTTCAGATTCAAATGAAACTTGATATTCTATTTTTATATTCTGAGTGGCTAGTTTCGATCAATAACTCCTTTTGGCTTGTTTGTGCATCGATCGTGAAACTCGAGATGTTCATTTGTAGCAATGGCTTTAATGATCTTCTTGATACAAGTGGTTGTTATAAAATTTTCGAAGCCACTAGTAGCTATATCAATCAACTGTTTAGTCTTCCATTAAGGCCATTAACAAACATTTGCATTTTTCTAGTCTGATTTAGCTTATTAGTGGGGCACACAACCAGCAAACTTTTGAATCTTTTATATACGTCTTCTAATGATTCACCTTTTATTTGTTTAAAATTTAGATTTTTGTATTGTTTTTTGAGGAAAAATGAAGCAAGAAAATATTCATTCATAAATTTATTTCCACCTCTTTCCAAGTTGTGATGATCTCTATTCGAAGTGAGTAAAACTATTCTTCAACATCTTCTACTAGAGTAAAAGGAAACATTCTAAATTTCTTGCTTTTTTCTATATGCCCTTCTATATTCAGAGTTGTACTCATTGTCATAAACCTTTGAATATGTTTGTTTTCATATTAATTAGTTTTACATGTGAAAGGCTTCTTCTCTAGCTAACGGGTGGTTGTAGGGTGAACTTAGATTAGGTACATTCACTAGTTGATTTACTATTGTCAAGATACCTCTCGGTGTGTTTGCCCTTCCAAAGTCTCCGAGTAATCTTTCAGGAGATGGTTGATTTTTAGCCATTAGTTCCTCTAAATCTTTAGCATATTCTATATTTTATGGATGACAAATATTTTCCTCTTGTTCTTCCAGCTTCTGCAACTGAGCTTTCTTGAGCTGAACACATAAGTGTTAGCTGGCAAGTTTCAGCCCTGACGAAAGACGAAATCAAGAAGACATAAAGGAGAATGAAAATGAAGTTGACGGTAGGAGAAATCAGGAAAGCTATGTTGATGAAGGAGGTGATTTTGTCAAAATCGAAGTCAGGCATACCATGATGGAAACTGATTGTGTGAAGTAGAACGTGGGAAGGTACCAGAGACGTGGGTGATAGGCTCCGACACATGGCGCATCATAAATCAATCATAACCTCCTAGCAGTTATTTTTTATTACTATTTAAGTAGATGTGATCTTAATTTTTAAAGGTGGCATTTTTAACATTGCAATAGGAAAACACTTGAAGTATCAAGCGTCTAAGAGAAAAGAGTTAACTTCCTACAAAATGTACACATGCTTCCACGTTTATTTTCAAACCATTTTAACTTGTCAAGTTGTTTTCATTTGCTTTGTTCATTTACATCGTTATCTTGCTTTTACTCTTTTTACTGTTACTATATTTATCTATTTCTAAACATTTTACGTGTTATTCTAGTGTTCCAAACACTTTACCAACAAACACACCATATACTTAACACATATTAGTCTAGGACTTTCTAGTCGGTCCTACAAGTAAACCTTGATAGGAAGGCTAGAGATTGTTGCGTTAACAAATTGTCCCACCCGATGGGAGACGTTGTGTTCAGTATATGCAACTACGTAGTGGAAAAATGGAGTCACCATGTCCAAATGAAGAAATGTCTTCGGGAGGAGACACAATCGCGTCGTAAGTGACCGATGTTAGTTCTGGCACTATACATACGGTTTCGACTGCATATAGTGGACCAATTCTAACACTGTGTTAGCCTAACACTCCAAGGCTGACGATGACGGGAACTTTAGGGAAACACATGCCTAGTTTTATAGTCCCCGTGTATAAAATGTTGGGAATGCCAACTGATTTTATGGCAAGTATGCACTATACCAGTTCGACATTCGGTGAAACACCATCGTCGCCATTCCCATGTTACCAGAGGTTAGGACCTTTGGTAAACCAATTTAGTCGACCCCCAGGTCTAAGATTGTCACCTCAGTCAATCCGAACTTTCGCATCAAGTTCTGTCGCAGCCATCAGTCAACAGATGGATGAAAGCAATCACGAAATGGTCCACATGTTGACTCAACAAATGGGTACCATACTGGAACCTTTAATTCAAGATTCGACTCAGATTACCAACAACTAACAACTCAGATAACCCTAATAGGGGATTTCCAAGGGGCTCCCAAAGCGCAACTTCGTCAGACTCCCACACCTCCACCTCGACCAGAAACTCTGGACCGACAAGAGGAGATGGCAGACGAAACGATCGAACAAGAATACCAGGAAGTCAAAACAATTCATAGGGTGTCCCAACGCCCTCCCGTTATATTAGTTAATAGGAACCAGGATCTCGACCATGTGGTCAAGCAGATTCGACAAGAGGCAGTTGCTGGGGAGAAAAACTTAGAGGCTATTATCGAATGGATCATAGTTCGAAATGGGATAAACCCAAGCCTACAGAGGTTGACATACTCTTCTCCCTTACCGGATTTTGTTTTACACACAGAATTACCTAGGGGGTGGAAGGTTCCAAAATTCACCAAGTTCGTCGGAGACACCGAAGAGTCTACCATCGAACATGTTACCAGATATCAAACCAAAGCTAGTGACATATCAAATAATTAGGATTTGAAGTTGAAATACTTTCCAAGTTCTCTTACAACAAATGTGTTCACATGGTTTACGACGCTACCTCCACAATTCTTCCAAACGTGAATGCAGTTAGAGAGGTTGTTCCATGAACAGTTTTACATGGGACATTCAAAAATAAGTCTGAAAGAACTAGCCAGCGTCAAACGAAAGACTGTTGAGTCAGTTGATTAGTACATCAACAGGTTTAGACTGTTGAAGGTTAGATGTTTTACTCAAGTCCCTGAGCACGAGTTAGTCGAAATAGCCGTAAGTGGTTTAGACTATTCTATCAGAAAGAAGTTGGATACCCAGTATCTGAGTGTTATGGCGCAATTAGATGATAGATTTTGACACATTGAATGCTTGAAAGCCGAAAAGACCAAAATTGGTCGATACCATAAGAAAGATGAAGTGTCTTAGATAGCTGTTGAGGGATACTCTTCTGACAATGAAGAGTTTTTCGGTGAAAGCGAGGTCAACCTGACTGAACTCAATCTTGGACCTCCTTACACATGTAAAGTATTAAAACCATCAAATGGGAAAAAACCCATCAAAGCAGAAAAAAGATAAATATGTTGCTAAAACTTACACATTTGATGTGAGTAAGTGTGATGAGATATTTGATTTGTTGGTTAAAGATGGTCAAATTATTGTTCCTCAGGGTTTAAAGGATCCTCCTTTAGAACAAAAAAAGAAACGGGGATTTTGTAATTTCATAACTTTCTTGGTCATAAAACTTATCAATGTGTTCTTTACAGGGATTTGGTGTAAAAGGAATTGAAAGAAGAAAGGCTTCAATTTGGCGAAAGGCCAAAGATGCAAGTGGACTCTAAGCCTGTGAAGGTTGAAGAAGCCTTGTACTCTCAAACCTCTTGAATGCATGAAGGTGGAGACTACGTATGGTCTCATGGAATCTCTGGATGCTGAGTCTTTAGTTGAATCTTTTGAAGTATTAATGGTTGAAACTACTGATGGTTTCGACAAGAGAACTGAAGACGAACTGGAATTAGTTTTGAAGGAAAATTGTGATCCAAAACGCAACAGAAATCACAATTTTTCCTTTAATGATCCTTACAAATTGGCGTGATCAGTGATAGATACCGTTACCTCTTGTGGCGATTGAAACCTTTGATGCAAATCTAAGGAGTGATCACGAGTGTTGAATGGTGACAACGCCTCTACTCAATCCACATGAACGGATTCCTTCAGTCTCAGTGCTAGCTGCTATGAATAATGGCTTTATGTGTGTGTGAGAGAGAGAGAGAGAGAGAAATGAAATTTCATCAAGGGAAATTCTTCTGCACAAGGGTTCTATTTATAGAACCACTTGCGTGGGTTGCAAGCGAAAAAGTCCACTTAAGTGTATGTGGCCCATATCTTATGGTATACTGAAAATCACTTAAGCGCGTGGTACCTTACCTATATTGAACACAAGGCATAGACTGTGTCATCCTTGTCCAATTCAATATTGGTCCCTTAGACATTTGTCCTATTATGCAGGATGGGCAAATTCCGTCTAGGTTACTCATGTCCCTCAACATGCTTCGTGGAGTACCCATCAACGGTCGTTATGGTAATCCAGTTACAGAAAATGTTTAATCAGCAATAAAGCACTCGACTATACATCTAGGGTCTATAGTGGTTTTAGGTCGAAGGGTGGTATACATCATTATCACCATGAGAATAACTTACGACACTTTGTGTAACATTCTATGTAGTATTATCATAGTGGGTCAATCTAGTATAAATATGACTCCTAATATTCCTACTTATGTTTAAGACTTGATAACTCCTTATCCATGATCCATGAGATGTGATCATCAGTCTATATACATAATAGTCTTAATGCTTTAATGTTATCCCCCTTCACAACAATGATCGACTACAAATACTTTGAGAATAATGTCCTTATGTTTAATGGGATCTCATGATTAAGTCACACTTGATACATTAAATGGACTAGCTATTCTAGGGACTTTATCAAACAAACATAATAAAGAAAAAGCCTTTTATTATTAATAAATAATTTGATACAGGTACCAAAAGTATTGACCTTTAGGGATTACACCAACAATCTCCCACTAGAACTAGAGCCAATCCGGCATACCCCTATTACCCATAGATCTAGTATGGCCATTATGCTTCTGTTGCGCTAGAGGCTTTGTTAGTGGGTCAACAATATTGTCAAGTGTAGGTACTCTGCATATTTTCACATCTCCTATATATATATTATCTCTCTAATGAGGTGATAACGCCTATGTATGTGTTTGGATCATTGGTGATATCTAGGCTCCTTAGCTTGTGCGATATCCCCATTTATATCACAATAGAGATCAATGGGATCCACAATGCTAGGAACTACACCAAGTTCACTAATGAACTTTTTGATCCAAACAACTTCCTTTGCTGCACTTGAGGAAACAATATATTTGGCCTCAGTTATATCAGCAATTGTATCTTGCTTTGAACTTTTCCAGCTCATAACGCCACCGTTTAAGCATAACACATAACCAGATTGCGATCTAAAGTCATCCTTATCTGTCCGGAAGCTAGTATTGGTGTATCCAATTACAACAAGCTCTTTCTGACCTTCAGATATATAGAATGAGTCCTTAGTCCTTCTCAAATACTTAAGGATATTCCTAACAGCTACCCAATGAGCATCACCGAGATTAGATTGGTACCTACTCGTTGCACTTAAAGCATACGAGACATCTGGTCGAGTACATAACATGGCATACATGATATATCCTATTGTCGGTGCATATGGAATTTTATTATACTGTCGCTTTCTTCCTTAGCTGAAGGGAATTGTGTTTTTGATAGACACAAGCCATGTTGCATAAGTATGAATCCTTTCTTGGAATCATGCATATTAAAGCATCTTAGCACTTTGTCTATGTATGTACTCTGACTTAGGCCAAACATTTTTTGAGATATATCTCTATAGATCTTGATTCCTAATATATAGGTTGCTTCACCTAGGCCCTTCATAGAAAAACATTTCCCAAACCAAGTCTTTACTTGTTGCAGGGTAAGGACATCGTTTCCAATGAGTAATATGTCATCTACATATAATACCAGGAAGACGATCATGCTCCCACTAACCTTCTTGTAGACACAAGGCTCATCTTCATTCTTGATGAATCCATATTGTTTTACTGTTTCATCAAAACAAAGATTCCAGCTTCTGGAAGCTTGCTTTAATCCATAGATTGATCTCTATAACTTGCATATCTTTTGGGCTTCTTCTGGTATGTCAAATCCTTCAGGTTGTGTCATGTACACATCCTTAAGAATATTCCAATTAAGGAAAGTAGTTTTGACATCCATCTTCCATATTTCATAATCATGATATACAACGATAACAAGTAAAATCCGAACAGATTTAAGCATTGTAATTGGTGAAAAGGTTTCATCATAGTCAACCCCATGAATTTGTTTATATCATTTTGTAACCATCCTTGCCTTTTAAGTATCTACCTTACCATTCATGTCAGTCTTCTTTTTGAAGACCCACTTGGATCCTAGAGGGTTAACTCCTACAAGAGGTTCTACCAAGGTCCAAACCTAGTTTGTGTACATGGAATCCATTTCAGATTTCATGGCTTCTAGCCATTTCTTAGACTTAAGACCAGTTATGGCCTCTTGGTAGGTCACAGGCTCATCTTGATTCATGAGTAATACATCACCTTAATTAGTTATGAGATATCCATATCTCTCAGGTAGGTGACAAATCCTGCTTGCCCTATGTTGGTCTTGTTCTACTTGAGCAAGTTTCTCTTCCACAACTACTTGTGTTTCCTGCTCTAATTCCTCCATAGGTGTCTCAATGGTTTGCGATTCTTGAATTTCTTCAAGCTCGACTTTCCTCACAGTGATTCCTTTAGAAATAAAATCCCTTTCAAGGAAGACTCCAATTCAAGCGACAAACACTTTTCCCTGGGAAGGATTGTATAAGTAATACCCTTTTGTTTCTTTAGGATACCCCATAAATAAGCATTTTTCATATTTGGGCTCAAGCTTAGTTGAAATTTCGTTTCACATAAACTTCGCAACCCCAAATCTTCATATAAGATATATGTGGTTTCTTACCACTCCATATCTCATATGGTGTCTTCTCAACCTTTTTGGATGGAACACAGTTAAGTGTGTGAGCTGATGTCAATAGTGCATGTCCCCAAAAGGAGTTTGGAAGATCAACGTGACTCATCATGGATCGGACCATGTATGACAAGGTTCAATTTCTTCTCTTAGATACATCGTTTCATTGGGGTGTTCCAGGAGGAGTAAGTTGGGATAGAATCCCACACTCTTTCAGATGGACATCTAACTCTAGGCTTAAATATTCACCATCTCGATCTGATCGAAAAGTTTTAATATTCTTACCTAGTTGGTTTTGTACTTCATTCTTGAATTCCTTGAACTTTTCAAAGGACTCTGATTTGTGTTTCATTAAGTACATATAACCATATCTACTGAAATCATCGGTAAATGTGATGAAGTACTGAAAACCTCCTCTGGTAGGTATTTTCAGTGGTCCACATACATCAGTATGTATGAGGGCCAAAAGATCATTAGCTCTTTCACAATTTCTTGTGAATGGAGACTTTGTCATCTTTCCAATTAAACAAGACATGCATGTCTCATATGATTCATAATCAAAAGAGTCCAAGAGTCCATCTTTATGGAGTTTAGAAATGCGTTTCTCATTTATGCGACCTAATCAATAATGCCAAAGGTAAGTTGGATTTAACTCATTAAGTTTCATCCTTTTAGTATTAATGTTAAGAATAGGAATTTCGAGATCAAGGACATATACTCCATTGTTCATTTGTGCATTCGCATAGAATATATCATTCAAATAAATGGAGCAACAATTGTTCTTTATTATGAATGAAAAACCAAACTTGTCCAAATAAGAAACGGAAATAATATTCCTGCTAATTGTAGGTACATAATAACAGTTCTCTAACTAAATTATTAAACCACTGTGTAAAGTCAATAGATAAGTTCCTACGGCTAAAGAAAAAACCTTTGCTCCATTTCCAACTCGTAGGTCAACTTCACCTTTTGCCAAATCTCTACTCCTTTTTAGTCCCTGCACATTGGTACAAATGTGAGAACCGCATCCAATAACTAATACCCATGATGCAGAAGTAGATAGATTAATTTCAATAATAGAAATACTTGAAGTTGAAGTCTCTACTCCATTCTTCTTATCTTCCAGGTACCTTGGGCGGTTTCTCTTCCAGTGTCCGGTCTTACCGCAATGGAAGCAAGTGACATCCTTTTTTATGCCTCCACTAAGCTTCAAAGAAGAAGCAGTGGGTTTGGTTTTGTTAACTTCCTTGCCTTTCCCTTTACCACCCTACTTGGTGGGCCTTTTGTTATGTTTCTTTCCATTTTCGATAATCATAATGGACTTCCCTTTTCACTTTAGATTCTGCTCAACAGTTCTTAACATGCCTAACAATTTAGGAAGAGTTTTGTCCAAATCATTCATGTTAAAATTAAGGACAAATTGACTGAAGCTCTCTGGCAATGATTGAAAGATCAAATCGGTCGCAAGTTCCTTTCCGAGGGGAAACCCCAACCTCTCAAGGTTCTCCACATGCCTACTCATCTTGAGCACATGGAGACCTATCTTCAGGTGTCCGATCATATCGAACACTGCCATGTTCTCATGTTGCTTTTGCAACTTCGAGTTCACGGTAGCTAGCATGAGGCAAGCAACTTCATTGGCATCATCGACATACTTCTTATAAGCATCTCTTTCTTCTTTAAGTGCAGAACTAGGGGGTTCCTCTTTAGGAACATATTTCTCCAAGACATACAACTTTTTATCATGCTTGAGGATAATCCTCAGACTTCAGTGTCAATCCAGAAAATTTGTCCCAGACAATTTTTCCTTATCAAGGATTGATCGCAAAATGTTGTTAGAGGTATTTGTTGTCATGGTAATCTACATGAAAAATATGAAAATATAAGTATCATTAAAATAACATGTTTAATTAGGCCTTTAATTAAATATGCTCCCACTATTTTACTCAAAACAAATGACCCTCACCATTTGATTCGAAAAATCCCGTTGGAAGATTTTCTAGTGGGTTGAAATTGACATCTCACTTTGTTTTAAGTCCGCGTAGATGGATTACACAAAACTAGGCTATTTAGGTAGGAATTTCTTCTAATTTTATCTAATAAAACTCTCAAATATTTTAGTTGGGTGAATAACTCCTTATTCTAATCTATCATATGGATCATTTCCAACTCTTGCTTCTAAACATATATAATCTTATTATAATTTGTTTAGTTAAGTTTGACCCGATGTTTTAGCAATTTTATATTACAAGTATCCCATCGCACCTTACTAATATAGAACATGCACTTAATATTTAATTTGAGGCGAAACCAACATTTTTCGATACTAGTCTTGATGAGTGCTAAAACTTGGAAAGCATAAACTTAATATTTAATTTGAGGGAATTTGCAATTATTTTGACCTCACTGGCTTATTTACCATACAAATCGTCTCTCACATGCATCAACATACATTCACATGCATCAACATACATACAAAATGAAACAGTTATGGCCCCTAGCGCAATTGTTCTCCCAAGCCAATGAGAGAACCTAAGCTAACCTAATAACGATCTAAGCTTCTCCAAACAAAATCTTCAAGGTTGTCCTCCTTTTATATTTTATTCTTCTCTTTCTTCATAACATTATATTACATTAAAGAAACTCGCTTTACATACGAGGGAGTGAGATGAGAAAAGAAGTTGCATTAAGAGATTAATAGAGAGGCACGACACGCAAGCCGTATTTTAAAATCCCAAAAACAAAATAAAGGAAAACTAAGGTCATAACTTATCACCACAAGACAATAATAATAAACACATTATTATTATTAATTTAAATTCTGTTAATTAAATAAACCAAATTCAATTTCGGCGATTGATCACACTATGCAAAGTTAGTCGCCCGGTTAATGGACGGTGGTTCCGCTGACCGTTAGGGGCAGCGTCCCGATGCAAAATCTTAATGAACAATTCATTTTAAACCGACTTCGTTTTTCGCATCAACACTTGATACTTTAAAGCACAACTCTTGCGGAGTCACAACCCTAATCGCATAACTCTTTGACATCACAACCCTTGTACCTTCATGAACCCTAATGCAACAATTTCATACCGTCAAACACGCCTCGATTGATGATTCAGTATGATTGATCAACTTGTCATTTCTTCACAATACTAATGTCGGATTCCGAAGAAAATGACCATTGATCGCTCAAAGGAATAACAATCATTAAGTGTTTGAATGTGAAGGAGAAGTGCGATCCAAAACGCAGCGGAATATAAAATTTCTCCTTTAGTGATCCTTATGAATGGGCATGATCAGTGATAGAATCATTACCTCTCGTGGAGATTGTAACCTTTGATGCAGATCTACGAAGCGATCATGAATGTTGAACGATGACAACGCCTCTACTCAATCCACACGAACGGATGCCTTCAATCTCAGTGCTAGCTGCTACGAATGAAGGCTTTGAGTGAGAGAGAGAGAGAAACGAAATTGCAACTACTCTAATGCTTCTACACAAGGGTTCTATTTATAGAACCACTTGTATGGGCTGCAAGCTAAAAAGCCCACTCAAGTGTATATGCCCTATATCTTATAATATGCCAAAATCACTTAAGCGCGTGGTACCTTACCATATTTCGTATTCTACTTAAGTACACCGTACCTTAAGATGTTCTACAATTCACTTAAGGGCACCGTACATTACGGTATTCCTTAGTTACTCCATCTCTCATCAATCTGTCCTTTGTGTGTCAACCTGTAGGTTTTCGTGGCATTGGCAATTATATTAAATCACGTATTTAACATAATAAACAGTGAGCGGTATCCAGCAACACATCACTGCTAACCAAGACACGAAAATGTCATGTGATCTGACAAATCCTTCTGTGATAATACTTATGTGCATAATTACCCTTTTTCCCTTATGTCTATATTGAACTCAAAGCATAGATTGTGTCATCCTTGTCCAGTTCAATATTGGGCCCATAGACATTTATCCTGTTACGCAGGATGGGAAAATTCCATCTAGGTCACTCATGTCCCTCAGCATGCTTCATGGAGTACCCATCAACTATCTTTATGGTTATCCAGTTACGGACAACGTTTGATAAACAGTGAGAGGTATCTAGCAACACATCACTGCTACCCAAGACACGAAAATATCATGTGATTTGACAAATCCCTTTTTGTGATAATACATGTATGTACAATTACCCTTTTTGCCCTTATGTTTATATTGAACACAAGGCATATACTGTGTCATCCTTGTCCAGTTCAATATTGGGCCCTTAGCAATTTATCCTGTTACCAAGGATGGGAAAATTCCATCTAGGTTACTCATGTCCCTCAAAATGCTTCATGGAGTACCCATCAACTATCGTTATGGTCATCCAGTTACGGATAACGTTCGATCAGCAATAAAGCACTCAACTCTACATCTAGGGTACATAGTGGTTTTAGGTCGAAGGGTGGTATACATCATTATCACCATGAGAATAACTTATGACACTTTGCATAACATTTTATGTAGTATTCTCATAGCGGGTCAATCCAGTATAAATATTACTCATAATATTCATACCGATGTTTAAGACTTGATAACTCATTATCTATGATCCATGAGATGTGATCATAAATCTATATACATAATAGTCTTAATGCTTTAATGTTATCCCACTTCACAACAAAGTTGGACTATGGATACGTTATAAATAATGTCCTTATGTTTAATGGGATCTCATGATTAAGTCATACTTGATACATTAAACGGACTAGCTATTCTAGGGACTTTATTAAAAAAACATAATAAAGAAAAAGCCTTTTATTATTAATAAATATTTTGATACAAGTACCAAAAGTATTCGCCTATAGGGCTTACACCAATAGGTTAATCCTCAAGTGGGTGAGGACCTAACAGATTTCCAAGAGAAATGAAAAGTAAGTGTGTCAAAAGCGGTACTATGTACAAGGTGTAACATTGTGTTCGACGAGAAATCCGCTAAAAGATTTGAAGTTGACAAAAAGAAGGCACACAAAGAAGAGAATCCTATCATCCCCAGATTCGTGTTTGACAAACATGGAGCACCACGTCGAAACAAAGAATACAGGAGGCAATTCCAACAGCCTCGACCAAAGACTTTCCTTCCACCATCAGATATCCCACAGGAGAAGTGGGTGGAATCGGTGAACCAGAAGGGTGGTTGGAGTCCAAAGTGGAAAGTATTAGATTTGGAAAAATAAACAAAGATTCCAGAAAAGAATGTCGAAACAAGAGGTTATGTAGTTTCTCCTAACTACAAGGGGAAAAACCCAATGTCCAGAATTCAATGGAGGCGTTACCAGCGAAGTAAATAATTTGGGAAAGAGGCTCCGACTATGCAGTTGAGGCCTGTTGAAACCTCTAGATAGAAGAGGAAACTTCCAAAAGGAGTGTGGGAAGAGAAAGGGAAGACCGTGGCTAATCAGATAATAGCCATGATTGTTGATCCTACAGGAAGAAAAGGTATGGTATCTTCGCAAAGTATGAAATGTTCATCTCAAGTCGATAAGGAGAAAGAAATTGAGGACACGCTTCAATCGAATGAGGAGGAGCCTGAATACTCCCCTCAGTCGGATGAGGAGGAACCTGAATATTCTCCCCAGTCTGATGAAGAGTTCGACGAGAATATATACGAAGATACTAATGACGAAGCTTACGGTGAAGATTCCATCGTTAACTATGGAATCATATCAGTGTTTCCTGCATAATATGATATGGTGTCAGAAGTCTCCGAAGCAGAGGAGGACTTCATTCCATATGAAACTGTTGGAGGTAAACTATTGCGCTATTATGTTATGAATAGTGGCGTGGTCGAGGAGGAAAACGCAATTTTCAAAAAAAATGGGATGTTGTACACGTATGATGTACCATATGAAAACTTTATTAATAAGGGAGAAGGTCGACGAGATAGCAGTGAACAAGTTGTTCGTAGACGGAGGTGCAACCGTCAACTTAATGCCTTACACATTGTTCAACAAGATGGGGAAATGTGACGATGATCTCCGACAACATAATATGGTTCTATCTAACTATGAGGTAAAAACCATTAATGTACTTGGAGTTATCTAAGTCGACCTAGTCTTTGGTACGACCACACGTTCAACGCTCTTTATGGTAATAAACTCCAGGGCAAATTTTAACCTACTCCTAGGACGGGAGTGGATCCATGGAATAGAAGCAGTACCATCGATTGTACATCAAAGGCTCATAATCTGGAGAAAGGACAACATCATGGAAAACATCGAAGCTAACCAAAGTTATTACAGGGTTGATGAGGCCAAGGGCTCGAAGAAATCTTTCAACCAACATTTGGAAAACATCGCACCTTATGATGACGAATCAGGGTCCGACACTTCAGTCAACGCAGACTGCATGTTGAACCTCGACCCCGACTATAGATTCATATGGGATGCTAAAGAAGAAATGGAGCTAGCAATGGTAATTCCACCTACAGGGTGGTTTGCAGTCGATGGACATGACTACTGAGTTAGAATGTTTAGCTCGAACTTCATCCTATTTGGTTGAGAACAAAATAAAGTCAGTCCTAGAAGCTAAGAGACTTCATAATTTGGCTATCGAAGCCAAAGAGGGTGAAGATGGCCAACAAGGCCAAACAACAGCTTCAGAAAGCCAAAGGCTTGATTGCATCTATGACAATGAGCCTTTGGGGTTTGAGAAAAACCCATTGAATGAGTTGCAGAAAATGAAAGCACAAGACCCACTCGAAAAGATTGATCTAGGAGATGGAGTCACAAAAAGACCAACATACATAAGCATTAAAGTTGGGTAAAAAATAAACATTAAACTGATCGAAGTATTGAAATAATATAGATATTGTTTCTCCTGGAACTATGGGGAAATGCATGGTCTAGATCGAAGTGTGATGGAGCATCGATTGCCTATCCAACCAGGAAAACGACCAGTAAAGCAACATCCTCAATGGTTTGCTCCAGAAGTCACTATAAAGATCAATCAGGAGATCGAAAGACTCCTCAAAAGCCAGTTCATCAGAACTGCAAGGTATGTCGAATGGTTAGCTAATATAATACTTGCTATTAATAAAAATGGAACTCTCAGAGTCTGTATAGATTTTAGAAATTTAAATAAGGCTACTCCAAAAGATAAGCGTTTGATGCTTGTGGAATAAATGCTAGTCGATTCGTCTGCAGGCTTCGAATACTTGAGTATTGTAGCGGTGTATTCGTCACCGTCGGAAATATTGATTAGATCCGAGGTAAATCATACAAAGTCGAGTCGCCACCTCACTTCTATTTATCCGAAGGAATGGCTAGAAAGCGAACAAAAGCCTATAAAGTTTTACAAACAAAACTAGTAGAAGGGGGTCAGAGATCTGGGTAAGGGGGTAATTATGTTGTGGGAAGGTGTTAGGCACCCACAACATCCTAGGTACTCCTAGGGAACCTCTTTTCACAAATGTTGTATTATTATTTGTTTATGAAATTATTTTGTGCAAACATTGATTGAAGAGATGAGAAAAGAATATACAAGTTTATTATTTGTGTTTGGATGGATGAAACCCATTGCCTACGTACCTTTCATGAAAGATAAGGATCAAAACGTCGTAGTTCGGCTAAAAGATTTCCAAAAAGTGAGTGGATTGATTTTAAACAAAAGCCCTAAGGTCTTTCATTATCAAAGGGAGAAAACTCGACCTGAACAACCACAAGTCCACCATGTGAGAACAGCTTCGACATGCTAGTGAGGGGTTAACCCTATAATAAGCATGGAAGTCTTACAGTTCGATCACTAAGGACAAAAGGTGAGATTCACATCAACCACTAAGATAACTCAGATCTATGGCTAATGCATGAAAACTTGATTAAGAAGTGGACATGGGCCACAAAAGCAATTGAGTGAGTGAAATTAATCAATTAGAAGTATTCACAAAGATGGTCAAAGTATGATTAAGAGTTCAATTCAGAAGAAGTATTGTGAAAATGAAGTTTGAAATTTAAAGGCTTAAGGCCTAGGTTTCTAGTTTTGAAAACAAGTGAAAATGTTTGCACAATAGTTTTCTGGTTTTTGGGTTAAGGATGAAAACAAGGTTCAAGGTTAATCACAAAAGGGTTAAGGGACAAAGCCACAAATAGGAGTTGCTTTCTCAAGATCATAGAAATGATCCAAGGAAGTTCCTTTGGAATTAAGCAATACAAAAGCAAAAAGCAAGACAAATAAGCAAGCTCAAAGGAGCAACAAAACTGGAAATGGATTGCCAATAAATGGTCTTACATCCAACTCCGAAACGAGATGGGAAATGGAGTGCCAATAAATAGTCTTACGTCTAACTCCACAAAGCAACATGGGAAACAGATAGCCATTCAATGGTCTTACATCTAACTCCACAAAAGAAACAAAATAGGAAACAGATAGCCAATCAATGGTCTTACATCTAGCTCCACAGAACAAAACAAATACAGGAAACAGATAGCCAATCAATGGTCTTACACCTGACTCCTCAAACAAAACAATATATGAAAGGAGATGGAGTGCCAATCAATGGTCTTATATCCAGCTCCCCAAAAGGAACAGGAAACAGATAGCCAATCAATGGTCTTACATCTGACTCCTCAAAAGAAAACAACAATAGGAAACAGATAGCCAATCAATGGTCTTACATCTGACTCCTCAAAAGAAAACACATAACAACTACAAAACAAACATATGAATGATGCACAAATAAGCAAACAAGCAATCAGTTATCACACGCTATACACAACCAAGAGGCTCAATCAAAGTCGGGCTTTAGTCAAGGGGTCATATCGACCTCGACAAACAAGCCAAATACTGGAAGGGGTGTCTGAGGCTCTTAACCACTGACATTGACCGTCAGGGTGAGCAGATGAAATGGGAAATGAGGGTTAGACCTCATGGCTCTTAACCCGGCCTGGGTGAGCTTTAATCAAAGAAGGTGTGGGAGTCCAGAATGAGGAACTCTATTCCACAATGACTGACTCTATAGACAAGATTTTGGGGTGTTTATTCAAAATGCATCAGCACGTAGTGCGAGCAAGATGAAAGACTCAACTGAATAGAAGGGGATGGATTGCACATCCCTTCTATCTGCCAATGCCTCTTCACTTAGGAGGTCTTTACATGTAACCATGCCTCATTGAGGTCTTTAACACAAAATTAAACAATCAAGAACATGGCCTCTTAAGGAGGGCTTCAGACAGGTGCCTGCAAAAGATAGCAGGTCTTCCAGACTACATGAAGATAAGAAGTTACCTAAGTGGTATGCCAACCACAAGCAAAGCAAAGCAACTCAAGTAATGAGTTAAAGCTACTAAAGTACCTGTATGAAAAGCAAACAAGTCAATATTCACATTCAGACAAACTAAACAAACAGTCAACAGTGAGACAACCAATATACACAATGTAAGTCAACAACTCAAGTGAGTTAGCCACCCAAGGACCTACAACACAATCAAAATTAGTTAAACAAAGTAAATTGCATCTCAATCAAGGAGATTACATCATCCATTAGAACTAATTGCTTGAACCTGAAAGGCAAAGCTCAAATTGTGAGTACAGACCTCTAGGGCAAAGCCTAGGGTCAAAGGTAAAGCAAAAAGTCAAAACAGCAACCAATATTCAACATAAAGCTCAATTAATCAATCATGAACATGTCCTAAAAAGGACCAAGTCAAAAGCATTAAGCAAAGTCATTACATGAGCAAGCTATGGCAAAGACAATTTCAAAGCACACAATTGATCATCAAGAATGAAAATTCCATATTAAAACAGAAATGAATCAAAAAATCTTGGAAATTTTTATGCGCACACAACATGTCAAACACAATCATTATACAAAAGATTGGAATCAGAAGAGCTCATTTGACCTAAAAATGAAAATGCACAAGTATGACATCAAATTGTGTGACACACATTGTCACACCAAAAGTTTATGTGCATAAAACATAGCTGGAACATGAGAAAAATACTAAACCAAACCTCAAATGTCAAGCATCATGTTAGAAATCATCATACAAAATTTCATGGCAATTGGATCATTATTAAGCATTTCAGAATAGAAAGAATGAAGCATGTCACATTTTGCACACATGATCAATCAACCAATCACAATTCAAATTCCAGAGATGATAAAATCATGAAACCACCACCAAAAAATAATAGACATTCATGTGAACATTTTTCAAAAAATTGGGAATTAATTGGATGTGTTTTCAATATTTAATGATTTTTTGAATGTAACAAAAATATTTGAAATGAAAATGAAACATGCTCATGATAATTGGAGGGAAAGGTAATGTTGGAATTAATTTTGAAATAAGTGTTGTATGCTGGAATCGAACCAGGTAGCAATTCAAAATAAGGCGCTGAACAAATAATATTCCAAAATGCAAAAGCCTGGAATCAAAGTGAGGGAATGCCAAAACGATGCAGTTTCAATAATGCGCTGGCAACACAGTCAACGGTCCAAGCACATGTGGACGCGGTCAACTAAACCAGAGCCAATCAAAAGGACAAATGGATGCACGCATGGCACACACAAGGGACAAAACCCTAGCCAGCTCGTCCAGTTGCAGACGGCGGCTCCCTATTCACGCACGGCAGTTGGCGCGGTGGTTTCCACCGTCTTCTTCATGAAGACGGTGGTTGCTACAGTAACGTTAACCAAATTTTTTCCAGAATTTGCAAATTTATACATCATTCGAACGCTTATGCAATGAGGAACATAGGTCAAGCAATGTTTTGGCCAAATTCTTCATGAATTGTGAGAATCGAAGAAAAACACATATGCATGTCAAACTTTAAACTCATGTATCTCATGCATTTCTCATCCGTTTTTCATGAATTTTATACCAGAATTATCAGCATGAATAGATCTACAACATTATGCACATAAAATCAGCAATTAAGAGGATCGAAATTCATACCTCTTGAAGAGCAGTCACTGAAATCTGGTGATTCAAGGCTTGGCAAGTGTATAAATCCAGTCCTGAGATGATGTTATGAAGCTTTGTAAATGAATTGAAGCTTGGAGAGGCTTGGATCTAGCTCAAAAGTCAGTTTCCATTTCCATGTTCTTGAGCTTCATATGCTTGATTCTTCACCAAAACCTTCGATCCACACCTTGATTTGTATTGAATGAGGATCAGAGAACAAGAATATGCAAGAAAATCACTAGCTTATGTGAAGAAAATTCGAATTTTGAGTTGAAGAAAATTTTGGAGGGAAGAGAAATTTGGATCTAGAATCAATGAAAACCTCTACAATTCTGTTATGATTTGGTATTTATATGACATGTTAATCATACTGAAAAAATTAATTAAGCTTGGTTAATTGTGATTAAGTGAAATAGGGTGTGTGACCAAAAATGACATTTTGTGTGGTGCATGGCAAATCCAAACGTGAACAGTCCCACATGCATGATCAATTTCACTTAAAATCATCTCATAAGCATAATGGCAATGGTATTTTGTTCATATGATGCACCAAATTCAAATTTGCAAATTTCCCTCCAAAATGGTCATGCATGAGCAAATGATTATGTGATAAAATTTCATGCAATGTGATGAATGATTTGGAAATTATAGGTCATGAGAAGCAATATGCAAAAAGAGGCACTCAAATTGGAGTTTTGGATCAAAAGTTATGGCTTGTTGAAGTTCCATGCACACTTGGCAATCATTTGACCATATCTTCTCCACCATTCATCAGATTCTCATGATCTTGGACTTTTTGGAAATGGGAGAGAAAGATCTTCAACTTTCATATTGGACAAAAATTTATTTGAAGCTTCTTTGATGTTGGAAAGTTAAGTTGAATGTGAACCAAAAACTTGCTATTTTTGGAAACTTGAAATTATAGGTCACTTTCCATTTTGGGAAACTTTTGCACTGGCTTCAAATTCTTCAAGGTAGAGATTTGACATGATGAATAAGCCTTGTTTGAACATGAATGGGATGAAGAAATTCAATTCCCACTCAAAGCCTTTAATTGACTTTACAGTTGATCAAATGGTCCTTAGATGACCTGAACAATATTCTGATGAATTTGAGCTTCAACCACTTTTGGAATTTGCTCCAAAATGATCCTCTAGCTCATATAAGCTCAAGATAATGACATGTGGTCCTCATACCAAGAAAATACCATCACCTCCTGTGCAGAGGAAAGCCTTGAATTGCCTGGCTTGACGACTGCTTAGACTGCAAAACAAATGTTAGATGACATATTTTTGGTGCTTTTGGTTAGTGATTAAACAAGAAAAGCAATGATATACAATGCAAGCAATGTTTGGTGATCAAGAATCACTCTCAAAAAGATCCCACCAACAGGGAAGGAAGCAAGGTGTCCAATGATCCTTGAGGCTATGCAATGCTATGATATGATGCCATGAGGGATCTTAGGGACAAAATTGGGGTCTTACATATGCCCCTATTTAAGGTCATTCTAGCCGGAGAAGTGAAGGTTAAAATCTTCATCTCGACACGGTAGAATGGGCTTAAATAATAACAAAGAGACAAATTTTGGTCCCTAAGAGACCTTATGATGCAAATGTATGTATGCAAAACAAAACAAACTCTGTGGGAAATATGGGTCCACAAAGAAGAGAAAATAAGGAGAAAAGACAAATCCACGGGAATGATGCACTTCCAAGTGGAACAGAGACTCTGACGGGACTCTCATGGGGATAAGAAGAAAAGAAAAAGAACGCGTGAGCAGGACACGACTTGAAACTGGAGACTTTACTTGGGAGTAAAGGACTGACACTAGGGAAAAGATTTCCAAAGGGAAACACATCCGATGGAAAGACTCAAGCTGACTCAAAGATGCGTGTGATGGGAACTACGCCAACACAGCAAGACTATCCACGAAGGATACTTCAGATGAAAATCCGGACTCAGGCTGGGGAAAGATTCACACAGAACCTCCCTGCTGGGGAAAATTGCATATATTGGGGAAAACGCCAATACAACAAAAGGGTGAATCACAACAGAAACTCCGCTGGGGAATGTCTAACAAAGACTCTCCAGAGGAAGCAAAAGGGTGAGGTGTTACCGGTTACTGGGTAACAAGCTCAGGAAGAATGAATATCTAAGACCGGTATAAGGGTGAGAGATATCAATCAACCAAAAACATCTGAGGAAGACCTGAAAAAGGTATATCAACTCAGGAAAATCTGACTCCACAGGGGACCAAGGTCATAATAGGGAGCAGAAAAGAAGGAACACCAAGGATACCAGTTACTGGGTATATAATAGGTGATCGACCGAAGCGTGAATTGGTTTGTGTTCCAAAACACTCATCATCCTGAAGAAAGCAGGAAAAGCAGACTTGTTTATAGGATGGACATTCGATTCTGTAAAGAATGCGAATTTTACTCAGTAGGGGAAACAGACAAAGGATTCAACCAACGAGTGCATGAGATATATTATCTATAGCCGTCAAAACGTGGATAATATACTCGCATGGAAGATTATCCAGAACCGAGTTGTAGGTTGTTAAAGGATAAGTCAACCGAAATCGTGAATTGGTTTGTGTTCCAAAACACTCATCACCCTGAAGAAAGCTGGAAAAGCAGACTTGTTTATAGGATGGACATTCGATTCCACAAGGAATACGAATCTTACTCTGCTGGAGAAAAAATCAAAATATTTGACCCAAAGAGTGCATGAGATATATTATCTATTGCCGTCAAAACATAGATAATATACCCGCATGGAAGATTATCCATAACCGGGTTGTAGGTTGTTAAAGGATAAATCAACCGAAAAGAGAAACAATCGTTACCAACAACAAAAGGGTAGACGAGAGATGACTCACTGGGGATAAATTGCAAGCATACGGCAACTATCCAAACAAAAGGTGAATATTCGACTCCACAAAGGGACAACGAATCTTACTCGACTAGGGAAACACAAAAGGCTTCGACCGAAGAGTGCATGAGATATATTCTCTATAGCCGTCAAAACATAGATAATATACTCGCATGGAAGATTATCCATAACCGGGTTGTAGGTTGTTAAAGGATAAATCAACCGAAAAGAAAGGCATCAGGATACCAAACTAGGTATGATAATGATGACCAATCGAAAGGGACAACAAACATTACCGGCAAACGGTGAATGAAAGAGGACCCGCTGAGGATAAAAATTGCTTACTCGGAGCAAATACCCATAAGGAAGGGGAAGACCCGCTGGAGATAAAATTGCTTAATCAAAGCAAATATCCAAAAGGGAGAAGGAATATCAATACCGCCAACTAGGTAATGATAACCGCAAAGAGGGGATTACATCTACCGGTTAGTAGGCAGAAAACCACGGAAGAGTAACTGTCATCGGTTGGGATGAACAACAAGGTTAACTCTGCAAGGAGAGAAAATAGGGTTTACAACTACCGAGATGATGGGTAGAAGACCAAAGATTCCGCTGAGGAACAAAGCGAGAAAATAGGATTTACAACTACCGATTAGTAGGTAGAAGACCACAAAATCTGCCGTTAACTAGAATGAACCACGAAGGTTACCTCTGCTAGGGGATAAAAGGAGGATTTATAACTACCGATTAGTAGGTAGTAAACCACACAGATAGGACTTACGACTACCGGTTTGTAGGTAGAAGGCAAACAGTTCCACTGAGGATAAGATGAATGAGTGCCGGTTAGTAAGCAACTATTCATTTATACCACAGGGAAGCACAAGAGACAGCCACAAAGAAGCCAATTTAGGAACAATCCAAAAAGGAAAACTGAATCAAGACTCATCCTAATGAGGAAAGAACTCAAAAAGGGAAAACCCATCCCATTATGTGTGTTGGGAGGGAACGGAAACAACCGTCAACCACGAGGATATAACTCAGTGGGGAAATGCAAAAGGAATGACAGACACTTTCTGCTTATGGGGCTGACTCTATATTGAGAGATTAGACACCCGACATCTGCTTGTGGAGATCTACTGGGGAGATCTATATCACCTATTAGCAGAAGACAACAATCAAAAGATATATGGTAAAAGATGCAACATGAATATCTGAATGTTGAAAGTATGCATGAATATGCTTGATTTATGTTTGATGAATGCTGACAAAACAGACATATCTAACACAAACAGGCCCAGGGATCAAACGCCCGGTACTACACCACAGGAGAGAAATCCAGGATCACCGGAGAATAAACAAGCTACCGGGATCAAAGACAACAAGGATCATCTACAAGGATGGATCATCAGCCTCAACCGGGAAAGAGAGCTCGCTGCACAGGCAAGAACTGCCACGAAAGCAACTCCAAGCAACTTCACTGGGGAAGACCCGTCTGAAGGAGAAAAGATCACATAAGTAGATCCTGCCACACAAGCAACTCTACTGGGGATCAGAAGTATCAGGAAATCACCAAATCTCTGCAGAAGTGGAAGGCCTCAAGAGGTTTCCGGAGGGATCGCCAGTCACAACCGGAGAAAAGAGTTCAATGCACAGGCAAAAACGCCACAACAGCAACTCACACTAGGGATCAGAGATGCTAGGAAACAACCAGATCTCTGATGGGTATAAATAGCATATATGAAGTTCATCATACCAATAACTCCGCTGGGGATCTATCCGAGGAAATGACGAAGTACTTGGATGTTAACCCACTAAATACTGAATCCTCCAAAGAAAAGCAACCCATGCTGGGGAGAGAATAATGCTGGAGAGGAAAGTTGAAGTCTTCAACAAGTACTCTGCTTGGGGCTGACCCTCAAAAGTGTTCAAACAGCACTCTACTGGGGATGAAAACCACAATAGGGCTAAAACAGCACTCCACTGGGGATGAAAACCACCATGGGGCTAGTAGAGGCTAGGAGGAAGGATGCCGTACTACCAGGGAAATAAAGTTGAACAACTTCAACCAACACTGCACTGAGCAACCTTGTTGAGGAGAAACCAAAAAAGGTTCTACAGGAAAAAAGATACAGTTATCTCGAGATATGAACAAATGTCTTACCTTGTTGGAAATCATACCACCCTTGGGAGAGCACTGAGAGTTTCTTAAGTATCCTTTGATCATTGTGAATGTTCACTTTGCTTAAAAGCTGTTTTTGTGAAAAATTTGTTTATTTTGAAAACAATGATATTTTTATCAATTAAAAACATGCAAAACATTTGTTGAGTAGAAACAAATAAGAGTGCAAATAATTGGATAAAAGCTCAAATTTATTTGATGGAATGGTAGTCTGCCAATGGCAAGACTCCATAGATCTGTACAAGTTTGAAATTGGTGATATATATTGGAAAGGGCTACATTGAACATAATGACCATTTCTCTACCAATTTGAATCCGATGTATTTGACGCTTCAGTTGACGACGAATCAAGAATCTCTGACGAAAAGACAGTTGTGAAACAGAAAGTCTTGTCAGGATGCAGTTACTTGCCAAATCCCTATTTTTTGCCTAGATTGCCCCAGGATGAGGTACTCAATCTAGCGGGATGCAAATATACCTTTTTTATGTCTCTAACTTTTGCCTGGATCGCCCTTTCGGGTTTTCCACCGAGACGCTCATTTTTGCCTAAGCCGCCCTTTCGGGTTTTCAACTTAGCGAGCTATTTTGTTTTTCTTTTTAGGCGAAGTATTTCTTGACTGCATCTGAATTCACAGGACGAGTGAAATCCTCCCCATCCATTGTTGTAAGCATCAAAGCACCGCCCGAAAAGGCTCGCTTGACAACATATGGACCTTCATAGTTTGGAGTCCACTTGCCCCTGGAATCGGGCGCGAAAGACAAGACTTTCTTGAGCACAAGGTCACCTTCTTGGAACACACGAGGCTTGACCTTCTTATCGAATGCTTTCTTCATTCTCTGCTGATATAACTGACCATGGCACATGGCAGTTAATCGCTTCTCTTCAATTAGATTTAATTGGTCGTAACGACTCTGAACCCATTCAGCATCAGTCAACTTGGCTTCCATCAAGACTCGCATTGATGGGATCTCCACCTCTACTGGGAGAACAGCCTACATGCCATAAACAAGAGAGAAAGGGGTTGCCCCTGTTGAAGTGCGGACAGATGTACGATATCCATGTAAAGCAAATGCCAGCATCTCGTGCCAATCTTTGTACGTGACTGTCATCTTCTGGATAATCTTCTTGATATTCTTGTTAGCAGCTTCAACAGCCCCATTCATCTTGGGTCTGTAAGGAGAAGAATTATGGTGTGCAATCTTGAACTCAACGCACAGCTCTTCCATCATTTTATTGTTCAAGTTAGATCCATTATCAATCATGATCTTATCAGGCACACCATAACGGCATATCAGCTGATTCTTGACAAACTTCACGACCACCTGCCTGGTCACATTAGCATACGACGCCGCTTCAACCCATTTGGTGAAGTAGTCAATTGCTACGAGAATAAACCGGTGTCCGTTGGACGCCTTCGGTTCAATCATGCCAATCATGTCAATTCCCCACATAGAGAAAGGCCATGGTGATGAAATCACATTCAGAAGTGTCGGAGGAATATGAATCTTATCCGCGTAAATCTGACACTTGTGGCATTTCTTCACGTATTTGCAGCAGTCAGACTCCATTGTCAGCCAATAGTAGCCTGCTCTCAACATCTTTCTAGCCATGGCATGTCCATTGGAATGAGTACCAAATGAACCTTCATGGACCTCAGTCATTAACAGGTCTGCTTCGTGTCCATCCACGCATCTGAGCAGAACCATGTCAAAATTTCTCTTGTAAAGCACTTCACCGCTGAGGTAGAAACTGCCTAACAACCTTCTCAGAGTTTTCCTGTCTTTCACAGATGCCCCAGGCGGGTAAACCTGGTTCTGAAGGAAATTCTTGATATCAAAATACCAAGGCTTGTCATCATTCACTTCTTCGACTGCAAACACGTGAGCTGGTCTATCCAAGCGCATCACGGTGATATTGGGAACTTCATTCCAATATTTGACCACAATCATTGAAGCAAGCGTAGCAAGAGCATCTGCCATTCGATTATCTTCTCGATGAATATAATGAAAGTCAACTTCTGTAAAGAACGTTGAAATCCTCCTCGCATAATCTATGTACGGAATGAGACTGGGTTGATTCGTTTCCCATTCACCCTTGATCTGATTGACAATGAGGGCCGAATCACCATACACATCAAGATGCTTGATCCTCAGATCGATGCATTCTTCTAATCCCATAATGAAGGCTTCGTACTCCGCCATATTATTCGTGCATTTGAAAGTTAGCCTTGCTGTAAACGGAATATGTGTGCCCTGAGGAGTAATGATTATTGCCCCAATTCCATTTCCGTACTGATTTACAGCGCCACCAAACACCATCGTCCATCTGGAACCAGGTTCTAGACCTTCATCTTGCTGACCGAGTACACAACCCATAGAGTCTTCAAGAACAGTCAGATACATGATTAGAGGTCTTCCTTCTACGGGCGGAGACAAGATCGGAGGTTCAGACAGATACTCTTTGATACTGTCGAAAGCTTTCTAGCAATACTCGGTCCAATCATGAGACTGATCTTTCCTGAGGAGCTTGAATATCGGCGCACATGTGGCAGTCATGTGGGATATAAATCTGGAAATGTAGTTCAAGCGGCCAAGAAAACCTCGGACTTGCTTCTCAGTTTTGGGCGCAGGCATCTCCTGTATTGCTTTGACCTTTGCAGGATCAACCTCAATACCTCTATCGCTGACTATAAAGCCCAATAACTTGCCGGAATGGACTCCAAATGTACATTTGTTCAGATTCAGGCGAAGCTTGAACTTCCTCAGACGCTAAAAAAGCTTCAACAAATGCTCTACATGTTCAACTTCCGTTCGTGACTTAGCAATCATATCATCGACGTAGACCTCTATCTCCTTGTGCATCATGTCATGAAACAAGATAGTCATAGCACGTTGATACGTGGCTCCGGCGTTCTTCAAACCGAATGGCATCACTCGATAACAGAATGTTCCCCAAGGTGTGATGAAAAGACTTTGAATTTAGCTGTATTGTCTACCAACATGTCAATGTGTGGTAGAGGGAAATCATCTTTTGGACTAGCCTTATTCAAATCTCTGTAATCAACACACATTCGGACTTTTCCATCTTTTTTAGGCACGGGCACAATGTTGGCCACCCATAGAGGATATGTAGAAGTCACCAGAAACCCCGCATCAATTTGCTTCTGAACTTCCTCTTTGATCTTCACTGCCATATCTGGATGAGTTCTTCTGAGCTTCTGCTTCACAGGCACGCGCTCAGGCTTCAAAGGCAGGAAATGTTGCACAATATCAGTATTTAGACCAGGCATGTCTTCATATGACCAAGCAAAGATATCGGAATATTCTCGTAGCAAACTGATCAACCCCTTCTTGACAGATTCTTCCAAGAGTGCCCCAATCTTGACCTCTCGAACACAATCTTCAGACCCCAAGTTGACTGTTTCCAGATTCTCGAGATGCGGCTGAATGATCTTCTCTTCGTGATCAAGAAGACGGGTAATCTCATCAGGAATCTCTTCAACATCATCTTCCTCTGCCTCGAATACAGGGAATTCAAAATTGGGAGATGGCGTTGGATCATTATGTTCAATGGGTTTAGAAATCAACCTGCATAATGATTTTGGATAATGAAAAGCTTTAGAGTTTAAACAAAAAAATCATTATGCAGATGAAAAGATTGATTTTATTCTTGTTTTTATGGTTTTTTTTATCACCAATTTCATGCAAAAAAGAAAAAAGTGAAAACAATTGGAAAAACAAATGTTTAACATGAATTTACTGAATGAAATATCATTGTATATATGATGCCAACAATGTCATCACTCCTCCTTTTGGCATGGGAGAAGGGTTTTTAAACAAAGCAAACATATTACGCTGACTTATGAGTGACCGTAGGAACATCCACAACGACCCAATTGTTGCAAATCCCGCCAGGGATGACAAAATTGTCAGTATCCTCTGCATCTTCTTCTAAGATAGCAGCAACTTCTTCATCTTCATCGGCGTGGATGAAACCTCCACTCTTGAACAATCCTTTGTCGTTGAAGACCCCAGATGAATTGCCAATGCCAGCCCGGGACTTATTGTCTTCAAGCTCAATCATTTTTCCTAGACCAGCAACTGCATCACATTCAATGGCCAGTTTCGCATCTTTATAGGAAGCAAATGAAGGAGACCTCTTCTCAATCGGCTCAACAATAGATAAAGCTTGGAAATGAGTTCCAACTTCATCCTCAACATCAATATACGAGAAGGAAGACAAGTGGCTAACCAGGAGAGCCTTTTCTCCCCCTACCACGACCAGTTTCTTATTCTTAACGAATTTCAGCTTCTGGTGTAGGGTGGATGTCACGGCGCCAGCCTCGTGAATCCATGGTCTACCAAGGAGACAACTATATGATGGGTGAATATCCATAACCTGAAAGGTGATCTGGAAATCACTTGGTCCAATCTTGATTGGGAGATCAA